>NC_045967.1:32328314-32964895 GCF_010909765.2 Amblyraja radiata
CGTTGGGGGGGGCTGTGAATAATCCGGGAGGGGGGGGGGGGGAAGGGGCGGGGTGTGACACTAGAGAGCAGCTTGAGAGCCCATTATGATTGGCGGCATTGTGACATCATCATTGGAAAGTCCTGGGAAAAGGTTGTGTGTGAGAACCGTTTTTTGCCTTTTTTTAAAACTTGAATCGACAATAACTTTTGATATATAGGATGAAATCTTAAGTGAACCTGATTACTGTGTGGAGGGGAAAAATGTGTCCGGGTATGTAAAATTTTAAGTGTTAGCGCGTAGCGTTTTGACGAAGGTAGTAAAACCTATATGGAAACAGGCTCACGCACCCACACAAGATGAGACTTTTAATAAGTATATATATGTTATTTGGAGTTATATTTGACATCAAATTTTAAGCTTTCCTCTGGATATACACATTTAGAATGTCAATATTTTTTTCTACAAATCGAATGGAGCAAAACCATTGAGATCTTTCTGAATAGCATTCGCATTCACATTTTTTTAGTTTACTATATTACATTGTAGGGTAAGGAAATGCTATATCTTGCATTTATATGCAAGAATCGTGCTGACTGCCCAAATTTATATAATCTGGTGAAGTGTTTATTAATTGCATTTCACTGAGGTTTCTAAAGATATTTTCCCAGGATAGTAAAATGTCCCAGTTTAATGGATCCTTAAGTACATTTGGGAGATGGAGGTTAAGGCAAAGGTGTTTAAAATGAGCATGCTATGTGAATCAGAACCAAAACTATGCTGAACTAGTAATTTGCATATGTTGTTGAAAAACATAACTTTACAGCCGACTTTGCCAAAGGTACGCCAGATTCTACTTTCAAATTCCAATTTGAATGTTCAAATTTAATACCTTTTAAAATCTTTATAAAACCTGGTACAGGTGCACAACCTTTTATCCGAAATCCTTGGGACCAGACTCTTTTCGTAATTCGGAATTTGTCGGCCTTCGGAATGGAAATTTTTTAGCGTAGATTTTAATGGCTGGCTCAGTGGTAGAGTGCTCGGCTCATATCCGCAAGGTCGCGAGTATGCGCCTTGATCCCGGCAGTTCCTCGGTCGCGAGTTTGAGTCTTCAATGTAGTTTTTTCTTGCAGAATAAATGTCTGTATGAAATGCACTGTGTTGAATGAATTCCTGAATTTGTAAATGTGACTGCAGCATTGAATCACCTCTCGCACTCGTGTCACCCTAGCGGGGCTACATGCCCTTAGGCGGCCTAAGGCGACATTTTCACACTTATATCCGTGTGCAGCAGAGGCGACGTGCGTTTGGCGCCAAACGTGAGCTTTGGTGAGCTTTGGTGTGCAGACGACATCCTGGAAAAAATGTCCTGTTTCTTCCAGGTAGGCGATATACCCTCCCGGGCAATATACCCTCCACTTCTCTTTTATGAAGGGGATTTAGTTCCCCTTTCTTCCAGGACCGACTGGAGGTTCCGCTGTCACCTCTGCGGGCCACCCTCGGTGAACGCTCACTCAACTTTGTCTTGGGATTCCTACTCTCCCGCGCAATGTACCCTCACCTTCTCTTTTATGAATGGGGATTTAGTTCCCCTTTCTTCGAAGACTGACCAGAGGTTCCGCTGTCACCTCTGCGGGCCGCCCTCGGTGAACGCCCTGTCTCCCTGTCCCTGGGATAGTAGGGGGCGATCAAACAGCACAATACCCCCCTCCCCCTCCAACTCCAGAGGAATCCGCTCCCCGATGGGCCGCTACGGCGACAAGTGGCAGTTCGCCCACAGCCCGAGCTGCGCGACCCCAAGAACAAGACGTCCCTTGCACACCATCAGCTTCTGCCCATACGGGGAGCGTGTTCCTCTGGAGCTGGGGCTGGGCTGGAGTTGCTGATCTGGGATCTCCGTGCTTGCAGTGGGCCTGGGGGTCGGTGTCCCGATGAGGGGGCACAGCTCGGGCTGTGGGCGAACTGCCACTTGTCGCCATAGCGGCCCATCGGGGAGCGGCTTCTGGTGGTCCTGACGTCTCCGGCCAGTTTGCAGTTTTCCTCTGGAGTTGGAACGGGGCTGGGCTGCTGCTGGCTGTGGGTCTCTGGGATCTCCGTGCTTGCAATGGGCCTGGGGGTCGGTGTCCCGTTGGCCCTGACATCTCCGGTGACTGGCACTGACCTGCTGGCATTGCCGACGTGAAGACAGTGCAAAGCCCCCGCGCCGGTGCAATGGGCGGGGAGCTGGGGAGGGAAGGGGTCACACACATGGCTGGGAAGCAGAGGGGTGTAGGTGGGGTGAAACTGAAGGGAGCGACAATCTGCTGCTGCCTGCCCGCTGAGTTAAAAAGTTCCCACGCAAGACTCACGATACACTGTGTATCGTACAGTGTATCGTGAGTCTACCGTGGGAACTTTTTAACTCAGCGGGCAGGCAGCAGCATATTGTCAATTATTAACCCTCCCGCGCAATATACCCTCACCTTCTCTTTTATGAATGGGGATTTAGTTCCCCTTTCTTCAAGGACCGACCGGAGGTTCCGCTGTCACCTCTGCGGGCCGCCCTCGGTGAACGTTTTCAAGGACCTTTCTTCAACAACCGAAAAAATGTCCGCTATTCGGAGGTTTTCGTTATTTGGATCTTCGGATAAAAGGTTGTGCACCTGTATTTCAATATAATTTGGATTGAAGGATTTTCAGTTTTGGGTGGTTTAGAACAGTGTACAAACCATATGCAGATATTCCTATTAAAATTTGCATTGTTTTTGCACATGTATATTGAATAAGCCAAACTATTGGAGATTTTTCAATTCGGTGTTTTCAATTGAACAATTAAGAATCGCATAAGCATATTGGTTGTCATTTTGTTGCAAAGGTGTAAAGAACCTTTTTTAAAAAATGGATTTTGAACAAGTAACAATGTCCACAATTTCAATATTGGTCACCTGCTGGCAGGATGTTGTTAAGCTGGAACGAGTACAGAGAAGATTTACGAGGATCTTTACCAGGACTTGAGGGCCTGAGTTTGAGAAGGCTGGGACTTTATATCTTGGAGCACATGAGGATGAAGGGTGATCTTATAACATATAAGATCACGAGGGGAATAGATTAGGAATACAATGTCCATCTGTATAATGGAATGACCTCTCAAAATGTGTTTGTGCCATTGTGAACTGAACAATGGAAGTAACATTTTTTTGCCAGTAGCATTCAACAGAGCACCTTCAAGGCCCAAGGCTGCTTTCATCAAATAATGTAAAAAATAGTTGTTTACTTTGATATATGCCTTTAAACAAGCAGTTTAAAAAAAAATGATATATTGGTATATGCTGAAAAAATCGATTTGACCAGAGAGTTACGGAGGGAACGGTCTCTGCGGAAAGCAGAAATGGGAGGAGATGGGAAGATGTGGCCAGTGGCAGGATCCCGTTGGAGGTGGCGAAAATGTCGGAGGATTATATGTGACGGTTAATGGGGTGGAATGTGAGGACATGGGGGATTCAGTCCTTGTGAGTAGGGGGATGGGGAGTAAGAGCAAAGCTGTGGGAAATAAAGGAGACCCTGGTAGGAGCCTCATCTATAATAGAAGAGGGGAACCCCCGTTCCCTAAAGAATGAGGACATCGGCTGGTCTGGAACACCTCATCCTGGGTGCAGATGTGGCGTAGATGGAGGAATTGGGAGTAGGGGATAGGGTCCTTACAGGAAGCAGGGTGGGAAGAAGTGTAGTCCAGTTAGCTGTGGGAATCAGTAGGTTTGTAATAGATGTTGGACTGTAGTCTGATTTGACCTGAGAGTTACAGAGGGAATATATGCTGATCCTTTTAGAAAAAGCCCAATTTTCATTGTAGTTTAATGGAATAGAATTGTATTGAATTTGTAAACTGTATGGGATCTTCAATATTGTACGTGGATTGGCAGTAACAGAATCAGTCACAGTAAACTAGATTGAACTTTTGGCAGAATGGAACTAGGGAATAGTTTTCAGGTGAAAAACATTTGACCAGGTTATTTAGACACTTAATGTCCCTTGATTGTTGGACTGTTCTGCCATGGCATTCTTTTAAGAATTCCATTGCATTTTAATATTGCTTTGCATCATTAACAAATTATCTTTGGTATGAAAACTGCCAAGTTTTACTTCTGCCACTTAGTCTGAATTCTCCACCATGAGTGCTGCAAAATTGGCAGCTTAGGAACCAGCAGAACTAGTTTTTTAAAATGTCCTTGTTTTCCTACCTCTCTCCTCACTCCTTTGCAGATGTCCTATTGGTTTGGTTTTTTGATTTGTCACCTGGCTTCTGGATGAGAATTTCCAGCCAGACGTATTCTTTATCGAAATTCAGCCAGTGCAATGAGCGACACAATAGTATTGCCCTGATTTTCACTTCCTCCTGATGTTTGCACCAAGTCTCATTAGAATCTTTACAGATTTAATATTATCTATCCTACGGAAGCTTTCATTAATTCAACCACCGCTGGGTGGTATTCACCAGCAGCATTCTTATATGTTGTAATTTCAGTCGCTTTTCTTTTTCACTTTCTAATTACTTTACTAAATATCTTATCTATCTTTACTAATGCACATTTTTCTTGGAGATATCTCTGGGGAATAGGGGAATAGGGGAAAAGGGGATCGGGCTCGCTCACCCATCCAGCATTTAAAGGAAATATTTCAAGTAATATGTTGGACCATTTAAATCAAAAGAGACCATGTAAGCTTTAAAATGCAAGATGATGTCGCTAGGAAAATAGCAGGATTTACATTTTGTAGTTGGAATGTTAGGGGCGTTAATGAGCCAATTAAAAGGGGTAAAGTATTAGCCCATTTAAAATCTATTAATACTGATATAATATTTCTTCAGGAGACGCATCTCAAAAATGGAGCTCACAAGAGGCTGAAGGGTAGGTGGATTGGTCAATTATATCACTCTACGTTTTCTTCCAAAGCGCGAGGAACAGCAATTCTAATTCGCAAAGGTATACCATTCAAACATAAATCCACTATAGCTGATAAGGAAGGCAGGTACATTATAATATCCGGGGAATTGTATTCAACTCCATTGACTATGGTGAATATTTATGCTCCTAATTTCGATAATCCCCAATTTTTTAATAAAATATTTAATTCAATTTCAGACTCTGGTCAGCAGAATTTGATAATTGGGGGAGATTTAAATTGTGTATTAGATCAATACTTGGATAAATCTTCACCAAAGAAAAAGTACTTCAAAATTGAGTGAAATTTTAAACATCTATATAAACAACACAAACATAAGAGACATATGGAGGATTGCCAATCCGTCTGGAAGAGAATACTCTTTTTATTCAGGTGTTCATAAAATTTATACATAAATTGACTATTTCTTGGTTGATGCCAAACTTATCCCTTTTACCTACAACCCAATTATCATTTCAGATCACTGTCCTCTCACTTTTTCAGTAAAATTGGAAGGAATGTATAATAAACAACCGTTTTGGAGATTTAACCCACAAATACTAACTGAGGCGAGTTGTTGTGACTATCTGAAGCAACAGATGAAAACATTTTTTGAGACAAACGACACCCCCGGTATTTCTCCATCTTTGCTGTGGGAAACTTTTAAAGCCTACGTTAGAGGCTGTATTATCGCATACCAAGCTTTTCAAAACAAGAAAAATAAAACTGAACAATTGGAATTAGTAAAACAGATAAACAGTTGGACCTAGAAAATGCGGCTGACCCAACCATTGCAAAACATAATAAGATAGCTGCATTAAAATTTAAATTAAACCAGATTCTTTCTGCAAAAATTATTAGGGTATTTCAATGTACAAAACAAAAACATTTTGCATTTGGTGATAAACCACACAAGCTACTAGCACGTCAACTCCGCAAATTAAAGAATGACCGTACAATACACAAAATTAGATCAGATAAAATGAGATCTGCTTACATTGCCTAAAGATATTAATGAAAGATTCTTACAATTCTCCCAAACACTATATTCATCAAAAACAACAGTCAATCCTGCAAAGATGAAAAGTTTTCTTGAGAATTGCAATCTCCCATTCCTTAATGAGGAGGAACAGGATGAATTAGGCACAGAGATAGCAACAAAAGACATCGTGCAGACTATTAAATCATTGAAAAGTGGAAAACCCCCTGGCCCGGATGGGTTTAGTAACGAATTTTATTAAAAAATTAATTATTTAATTTCTCCACGCTTACAAACCCTTTAATTTCAAGCATTTAAAGAACAGACTTTACCACAAACTCTTGCTGAATCAACTATTACATTAATTCCAAAAAAAGATAAAAAATCTTGAGGAGCCTGGATCCTATAGGGCAATAGCCCTTTTAAATACGGATCAGAAGGTACTAGCTAAGTCTCTGGCTCGTAGATTAAGCGTAGTTATCGGTAAACTAATACATCCAGATCAAACTGGGTTTATACCTGTTAAACTGAGTTATTTTGTCAATCTAAAGTCAACTTGACTCAAACGCTTGTAGCTGTTGAAATCGATTCTTAATTCAGCTGAGACTAGTCTCTGAACCTTCCAACACAGAGCTGATGCTCTGGGGCGGGTCCAGAGAGGAGTAACTTTGATAGAACTCATGTCAATTATATAGTTATTAGACATTTCAGATACAGAGGTATGACAAGCTAGTAACCAATCATCCGAGTCCTTCTGGTGATTTACAGCATCAGTCACATGATCCCCCTTCCCTGGCCTCACAACCTTCGTTTGCCTGTGGTATAACTTTGCTTATTTTATTTCAACACAGCAAAACCCCAGTAGGCTCAATTATCAAAGACCCCTCCTCAAAATATAAGATACATATGTAATACAATGATCACACAAGTCATACACACATTCCATACCAAGAAGAAAGATATTTCTATAAATCTAAACAAAGTCTAATGTTTACATTCCTACTAAGACAATACATTTTATAAATTGTTTCACTACAATTTTACACAGTTTACAATACTATTACATATGTATTTAAAAAATGTATTATATGAGTTTGCTGAATTTAGTTTCTAAGTTCAAAACCCCCAATCTCCCAACCGTAAATCTGTCAACTTAATAAGTGTTTGGTGCAAGGATACAACTCAATTCTAATTTGTAGCCTCTTTCCTGCTATCTGGAAGCTGGATTTCCAATCTCATGTACAAGGCAGAACACAAGGGAGATTTACAACTCAAACCATTACATCAGAATTACATCTGCTTCTTCGACCTTTTATAAATATATCCATCAATCTAATTATTTTCCTCTCCAAGCAACTACTCCCCTTCATATACATCCTACCCCTTATCTCAATCTCATTATAATTTAACTTAGCCAAAGCTAAATTAGGGTCTATTATCTCTCAGCCTTTAATTCTGTCTCAAACTCAGGTTAACCCTCACAGCTCAAGAATGTGCCGTAGAGAAAGAGCAGTTGACCTCTGGCCTAAGAAGAGGCCCCTATTCAGCTATCCATTCTTCAACACAAAGTCATATCAAATACAATTTCCTCCAGCATTATAATTGCCCCAAAGCAATAAACTAAGCTATGCACATTCAGGTTCAGGTCTCCATGTTTTGATTCAGCTGTTCCCTGTGTGTATGTTTCATTGTACTTTATTTCATTAGGAGACATATTTCTGAAAACCTTAAGCTTTTCTTTTGCTAATTACCTAGCTTATAAAAAAAGTCACTATCCGAGCGGTTCTATTATATAATATTTCCTCATACCTAAACGACACTCGTTTTATAATTTGAGATGTTTGTTTAACATGATATATTCGCAGAGAATGCCAAATGAGGATCTAACAATTATTTCTCTCGATGCAGAAAAATCTTTCGACCAAGTGGAATGGTCTTATCTTTTCACAGTGTTGGGAAAATTTCAATTGGGAGAAAACTTTACTTTATGGGTGAAGCTCTTATACACTAATCCGACAGCTAGAATACTGACAAATCAAATGCTTTCACCTAAATTTTATTTATCTAGGGGTAACAGACAAGGATGTGCACTTTCTCCAATGTTATTTACTCTAGCCATAGAACCTCTTGCCGAGAGTATCAGGTCCCATTCAGGCATTTATGGATATTATACCATCAATAAAATCACGTTGTATGCTAATTATGTACTTTTATACATTACTAATCCCCAAGTTAGTATTCCAAATGTTCTAAACATTATAGACCAATTTGGTTCTTTTTCTGGATACAGAATAAATTGGAATAAAAGTGAAATCATGCCAATAAAACAACAAGACCCTTCTCAACTCCAACAATTTCCTTTCAGAATCGGTACTGAAAAGTTCAGATATCTTGGAATTTACGTGATTAGAAAGTATTCCTCGTTGTTTAAAATAAACTTCCCACCATTAGCCACTAAACTGTAGGCCTACATCCAATTTTGGAAAACACTTCCTAATTCCCTTATTGGTAGATTAAATGCCATAAAGATGATCTTCCTTCCGCAACTTTTATATTTATTTCAATCAATACCGATATATCTCCCCAAAAGCTTTAAAAAAAAATTGATTCTATTGTCACTAACTTTATTTGGGACTACAAAACCCATAGAATACACAAAAGACATTTGTGCAAATCCAAAGAAAATGGAGGATTAGCTCTACCTAATTTTCTTTTTTACTACTGGGCAACTAATATTAAAAAATATAATTTTCTGGTTGGACGATACATGTCAACGTGTAAATTGGTTAGAAATGGAGAGGGAAGATTGTTTGCCTTTTAATATAGGCTCGATCCTCCTATCTCCAATACATTTGAATAAGTCAACGTATGAGCAAAATCCGATAATACATAGTACAGGTGCACAACCTCTTATCCGGAGTTCCGGAAACCGAAAAGCTCCGAAAACCGGACATTTTTCCCAGGATGTCGTCTGCACACCAAAGCTCGCGTTTGGCGCCAAACTTGACCCGAAACGACCCACGGTCAACCCAGGTCTGTACTACTGTAGCGGCTGCCTCCTCCCCGGAGACCGGGGAGACATTTAAACATCTGTAAATCATTGCTTAAATGTTAGTCTGTTAGTTTGGAGGGCTTTTATGTGAAGGGGGGGGGGGGGGTGAAGGGGGAAACTTTAATTCTTAGTCCCCTACCTGGTCGGAGAGGCGGGGAACGGGCAATGCCTTACCGGGTCGCCGTGCAGTAAGCTCCAGAGCGCTGTGGCCGCCGACTCCCAACATCGCGGAGCTGGGGCTGCGGGCGTCCGACCGCGGGCGGCGCCGGTTGTAGCTCCGACCCCGGCAACTCTACCCCTGGCTGCGCGGAGCTCCAAATCCAGCGCGGCCCGCGGCCGGACGCCCGCAGCCTCAGCTCCGCGATGTTGGGAGTAGGCGGCCACAGCGCTCCGGAGCTTACTGCACGGCGACCCGGTAAGGCATTGCCCGCTCCCCGCGTCTCCGACCAGGTAGGGGACTAAGAATTAAAGTTTCCCCCTTCACCCCCCCCCCCCCCCCCACCACATAAAATCCCTCCAAACTAACTGACTAACATTTAAGCAATGATTTACAATGATTCCCCGGTCTCCGGGGAGGAGGCAGCCGCTCCAGACTTTTCAAGCCGCCCGCGCTACCTACCTAATCTACGCTAAAAATCTTCCATTCGGAAATCCGAAAAATTCCGAAATCCAAGAAGTGTCTGGTCCCAATGCTTTCGGATAAAAGGTTGTGCACCTGTACTATCCGTATCTGGAAACAGCTGAAATTCAGTCTTAAATTTAGAAATATGTCTCTCCTTCCTATTGCAAATAATCCTTCGTTTAAAAACCGTCTACTTTAGATATATGGTGTTTGTTCAATGGAAGAACCTGGGAATCAATATTGTGGGAGACCTCAATAAGAAGGGGACTCTCTTCTTTTCAAGAATTACAGGAGAAATATCACTTGAATGCCAATAATTTTTTTAGATACCTTCAAATCCGACATTATGTGAAAACATACACAACAATGTCCTCTTATGGGTCCAGATATATTAGACGATTGTTTAAATAGACATGCCGATACAAGTACGTTGATATCTTACATTTATAACACTCTTCTAAACATTGACACCCTACCCTCTGAGATTTATAGGCGAGCATGGGAAGACAAGCTGGGTTCACAGGGAGAAGATCCAAACTCCTTATAGCACCCGTAGTCAGGATCGAACCTGGATCTCTGGTACTGTAAGACAGTAGCTCTACCACTGCGCCACTGTACCGCCTAGACAGTTTGCAGATTGCCCATAGATTAAATTGATACATTAATGTTGATAGACATGATTGACTGTATTCTCTCAGGTGCATCTATGTCAGTATTAGCAAACATTACCCTCAGTATTTTTAATAAAACATTGCAAACGTCAGAATGTTGTTGTTTATAGTGAATTGAACAGACCTATTGAACTCTCTTATTAATTCCAAGACCATTTAAAATAAACAGTAAAATGTACAACACAATAAACTCCAGCTATTCATGTCGTCCACTTGGATCATGGTTATAATCTGAGATAAAAGGGACCTTGTGACCCAAGATGGGTTTAAAATGTGTTCAGCATACTGCTAATGGTACTTGATATTTCTATTCTTCTCGATCCCATTGTCTATCATTCCTTTATTTGATTTGTGTTTAATCCATGATTTTCAATCTTGTAGAAATATCTGCAGCTGGGCTTTCACATGCAAAAATACAGAATGTAAAATTGGAGTTTTTATTCAAATAAGTCTGTTGAACATTGATAGAGAGCTGCCTACATTGTGAGTGATTAAAGGAGCTTTTTTGCTTTCAGATGCAAGTAAAATTCAACACATCTGTACCTAAAGAAGTAATGGTGCCTTTAATGTCCTCAGAAAATAAAAATAAAATCTGTTCCAACAGAAGTAATTGAAGACAAAATCTAACATCCAACAGCAGCCTCCAGAAACTGTAAAGAAACACATTAAGTGCAAATCCTATGGCAGAATTGCCAAGTTTATATTTATTATTGTCACATATACTGAGGGACAGTGAAAAGCTTTGCTTTGCAAGCTGTTTTAACAGATCAAATATCTTAGTACTTTGCAGATATCCAAGAGTTTTCCTTCAAATCAGATTTTAACTTTTTTTAAATTCTTTTCGGAAACGGTTAGGCACGTTCTAGCTCAATTCAATGACCTGCTGAAAAGGACATTGTCCTCTGAGAGTTGTTAGTTTGAGTAGAGGGTAGGGGATTCCAAAGATTTACTGCTCTGAGTGAATTTCTTCTCAATTCTGGTCAATCCTTTTAGTTTTGAGGCCTTGATCACTGGCTCCAGATACTCCAGCTAGGGCAGATGTCCAGATTGTTTAATCCTTGGGCAAATATTCCATATTTCCATTAGATCCCTTTGTTGTTCTGAACTGTGGAGCATAAACCCATTCTGCTTAATCTCTCCTCTGAGAACAATTCATCTCTGGAAGCCATCTGGTGAAACTTTGCTATGTTAGACCAGAACAGAACATGATAAAGGAAAGATTTAGAATGAAACATCTCATCTCTCTCGTACTGAAATCTTCTTACAATAGGGGCTAATGTTTAATTTGCCTTTCTAATTGCTTGCTGTATTGGCACATTAACTCTGTGTCATGTACAAGGGCAAACAGGTTCAATTGAACATCGGTCCCTTGCCATTTGTAAAATAAATCTTTTGCTTTTCTAATATTTTATTTCTGCCAAAGTGGATGATCTTGCATTTGACTACATTACATTCCTTATCCCGTGTCCTTGTCTATTCTTTTAACCTGCCAATATCCCCCAAACGAGGATGACTTGTTTCCATTAGTTTTCCAAGCAGTGGAAATTGCCTGTGCCTGAATTATTTTAATGTGGGGTGACTATTGTGCATCCATCTACCACAACAGGCTTGAGAAATCTTGAGTCTTGATGTAATAACAAGATGATGCAAAACTATTGAAACCTAGTTCTACTGCATCCACAACACAAAGACACGCCTGCATTTTGTTTTTGCATTGCTTCTCCTCTGCAACTCTTTCCAACAACTCTCCCTTCTCCTACAGATCCTGCCTCAAAGTCTCACCTGATCCTGTGCCCCATTCACTTGGTCCCTCTAGCACTGCTCATTTCTCTTTCATCCTTCACCTCCTTTGCACTTGTTCCCTGGGTGCTCAACCCACTGAATCTGTGATGGATTTTAGAGCCATCCCACAGATTCTGTTCGCCATTACCTCCCTCTATTGCCTCGCATGCCTGTAAATTCCATTCTGACTCTCTTACCACCCATCTCCACTTGTTGAAATGTACAACATACCAACTTGCACATTTTATTGGAATATGGGAGGAAACCAGAGGACCTGGAAGAATCTTTGGGGTTACAGAATGTTTATACTCCAGTCAGATACAGTGCCCTCCATAATGTTTGGGACAAAGACCCATCATTTATTTATTCGCCTCTGTACTCCACAATTTGAGATTTGTAATAGAAAAAAACCCACATGTGGTTAAAATACACATTGTCAGATTTTAATAAAGGCCATTTTTATACATTTTGGTTTCACCATGTAGAAATTACAGTAGTGTTTATACATAGTTTCCTCCCCCCCCATTTCAGGGCACCATAATGTTTGGGACACAGCAGTGTCATGTAAATGAAAGTAGTCATGTTTAGTATTTTGTTGCATATCCTTTGCATGCAATGACTGCTTGAAGTCTGATTCATTGTCATCACCAGTTGCTGGGTGTCTTCTCTGGTGATGCTCTGCCAGGTCTATATTGCAGCCATCTTTAGCTTATGCTTGTTTTGGGGGCTACTCCCCTTAAGTTTTCTCTTCATCCTATAAAAGGCATTCCCAGTTGGGTTCAGATCGGGTGATTGACTTGGCCACTCAAGCATTGACAATTTTTTAGCTTTGGAAAAACTCCTTTGTTGCTTTAGCAGTATGTTTGGGATCATTGTCTTGGTGTAGAATGAACTGCCGGCCAATGAGTTTTGAGGCATTTGTTTGAACGAGCAAATAGGATGTGTCTATACACTTCAGAATTCATTACGCTACTACCCTCAGCAGTTGTATCATCAATGAAGATAAGTGAGCCAGTACCTTCAGCAGCTATACATGCCCAGGCTGTAACACCCCCACCACCGTGTTTCACAGATGAGGTGGTATTCTTTGGACCTTGGGCAGTTCTGTCTCTCCCCCATACTTCGCTCTTGCCATCACTCTGATATAAGTTGACCTTTGTCTCATCTGTCCACAAGACCTTTTTCCAGAATTGTGGTTGCTCTTTTAAGTACTTCTTGGCAAACTGTAACCAATGGTCATTGACAAATTCACACCTGACTCCTGAAGAGTGTTTCTGATCTGTCAGACGGTTGTTTGGGGATTTTTCTTTATTGTAGAGAGAATTCTTCTGTCATTAGCTTTGGAGGTCTTCCTTGGCTTGCCATTCCCTTTGTGATTAGTAAGCTCACCAGTGCTCTCTTTCTTCTTAATGATGTTCCAAACAGTTGATTTATAAGCCTACGGTTTGGCTGATGTCTCTTTAACAGTTTTATTCTTGTTTCTCAGTCTCATAATGGCTTCTTTGACTTTCATTGGCACAACTTTGGTCCCCATGTTGATCAACAGCAATAAACGTTTCCAAAGGTGATGGAAAGGCTGGAGGAAAGGCAAGGTGCTGAGAGCTCTCTTATACCTGCATTAAGGAGGCATTTAAACACACCTGAGCAATTACAAACACCTGTGAAGCCATGTGTCCCAAACATAATGGTGCCCTGAAATGGGGGGACTATGTATAAACACAGCTGTAATTTCTACATGGTGAAACCAAAATGTTTAAAAATGGCCTTTATTAAAATCTGACAATGTGCACTTTAAACATATGTGATTTTTTTTTCTCTATTACAGATCTCAAATTGTGGAGTACAGTGGCAAATAAATAAATGATGGGTCGACAGGACACTGTAGCACAAGTTCAGAATTGAGCTTCAGTTACTGGGCTACTTTTTTGCACAACTTTGCTGTCTAAATTAAATTGAATATAATTTTATTTAAGTCCTCAACCTTAGTGCAGAAACAAAAGTTAAATTGATTTTCTTTTTCCCCCAGGTTTGCCTTAACAGTAAAATGTTCATAGAATTTGGTGCTTTGGGCAGTAGTTGAGCAATGCTCTGTATGACAATTACATAATGCCTTTTAATTTGTTGCTGTTACAGGTCTACAAGAGGCTATCATTGCAGCTGCCTATTCTCGAATCGGCAAGAAAGTTCTTCATGTTGACAGGTGAGCAATTATGATCTTTCATCATGTGTCCAAATCAATTATCAGAGTCTGTCCCTAGTTGATGAAAAATCCATCTTTCGATTCTAGAATCTTTTGTTCTCAAAAATTATTCCAAAAGAATAGGTAATATAAAAGAAAAGAAGGCAATTTGTTATTGCTTTTAAAGTAACTTGCAGACATTTTTTTACCAAATAATTGTCTTATTTTATTTCAGCAAATGGCCAGGTCTTTTAATCCTTTAAGTACATTTAAATTTAAATTGGGTAATTGTAAAATTGCTGGAAATCACAAATCATAACTTCTGATGTACTATATACTTATTTTTCTAAATGACCTCCAGAGACGGTGGCAATGTAATTTAAATTGGCAAGAAGTAGCTAAATGTGTATTGATTTAAATTAATTTCATACAGGTAGTGAGCATCAAGCACATGAACAGATTCTATGCTCTTGGGTAAATCGGTAACCACATTTGCCAACAGACTTGCTGTTGGATATTGCACCTTAGTTTTACTGGGTTGTATTTATACTTGGTTCTGACTGGCGGCAGCTTGGCAAACTGCTAATTCAGTGTTCTTTACAAATTACGTTTATCTTGTACGTGTATGCATTGATATATACTGATGTGCCATGTACTTGTGTGCACCGATATGCTCATATCAGAAACATATAAGCATGCATTCATTTATTTGGCATCCTGCCTTCTATGGTGGATTTGGGATCTTTTGTGATTGGTGTTTCTCTTTTGCTAATTGGATTGAAGAATATTGCAAAGTCTGAACCAGGAGTATTAGCTTGAACAATTAAAATTCACCATGAAATCAAGTACAGAATGGCAAAAATGGGAAGATTGGATAAAGAGTGAGGACTGGATGGGAAAAGGGAACAAATATGTTGTATTTGAGAGTCCACACTTGAAACAATTTAATTTCCAATGTCAAAGATACTTTGACACAAATTAATACTTGGCTATCCAACATAAAAAATCAACAAGTAAATGGACAAACATTCATATTTTCTGGCAAGGTTTTATTAAAAATCATAATATATTAGCTTCACACACTATCCATTCCAATACCAAGACTTAATAAGATGCTGTTAGTAAGCTGCTTTTGGAGAAGCAACCTGAACAGCAACTTGCTGGCTTTATTTAGCTGCACATATGGTTGCAAGATGCTGCTGCAAGTTTACACTTTAATAATGATAAATCAGAAAAACACAGTTTTAATGACCGGTTATGGAAAGCTCACCAGCCTGACATGCTAGAGGAGCAGAGGTTTTATTTTTCATTTTGAAATTAGCAATATTTAAATTTTTAATTTTGGCTCCATCAAAACATTAGTGACGGGTTACTTTGTGCAATTAACGGTTTATAAAAACAACGACATAGTCCTGTGTGTGCAGCACAACAAGTTTGTGTTTGTGGTCACTTAAAATCCTATATATTACTCGATAGTGCCACTGCTTCAGTTTGGTTTTAAGCCAGTGGTTCTTAGTACTGTCCCTCCATCCTGTTAGAAGCAAGCAGGGCCCTACCATTTTTGAATGTACTGGTAACAACTATAGTTTGGTCTCCATAATAGTCGGCTTGCGAAATTAGTCTCCAGAGGGCTGGCGTATTGATAGAAGTTCATATACAACAGCAGTGGAATTTAATTTCAAGTCATCAATTTTGGAATTAAAACGCTAGCATCAGTGGGGGTGATCATGAAAGTCGCTTTTGTGAAATCTGGTTCACTAATGTTGAAATCTCTATCTCTTCGTTGGTCCATAACTATTCTACATTGTATATACTGTTTCCAAATATTCTTCTCTTACTATACATTTTATTCATCAAGACTAGGTTGTGATCTGCTTGTGGTGGAAATAAGTTAGATAAGCAAGTTCTTTAGTACAAACCATCATTTACCATAACATGTGATTCGAATGTGGATGACGTGATTGGTCTCTGAAAAGATCTTTTGGGCAGTTTGCATAAATGTCAGTTTTGTCAGCAGTGTTTAAACAATATGAACAAATAAAAAAATCAAGATGATTTTACCAATATGTCAGAAGTCGTATCTTCTACCTCATGATTAATAAACTTTTCTCAATCCCATGCAGAAATAACTATTATGGAGGAGACTGGGCCAGTTTTAGCTTTTCTGGATTGCTATCCTGGATTGAAGAATGCAGAGTGAGTTTTTTTTTTAGCAGTTTGCATGAGAATGGGTTTTTCGTGGGCTTGATCATGCTTGACCAGGGCAGCTGACTAGAATCACCACGAGCTGTCTGCTTTCCCTTAGATGGTGTTCAATAAACTGGAGTGCAATAGCGAGGCCTCGACAGCAGTTGGCCTTTGGATAGTAAAGTGTGGCGTGCAACCTCCAAAATAGTAATGAGAACTGGTAAAGCCAACAGCAGAGCTTTTTCAGACATAAACATAACTTTACTAATTATGTTTTTGATATTCAGGGGAATTTATAAGCTATTTAAAAAAAAAAATAGATTAACATGAAAAGATTATTCTAAGTAATTTTAAAGCATGGCTTATGAAGACAAACTCTATAGAAATCAGGGCATTATGTTAAACTGGCACAAAACCCAAGGAATGATGGTCTAGCACATTATGAATATCTAGAGGTCACCTGCACTGCACTGGTCATTTCACAGTATACATAATATTCAAACATGCTATTTAAAAGGCTGATTCATGGTGACGCCAGTCACGCCATTTGGCAAAACTTGGCACACTGCGGGCCAAAATAGTATCCTAGTATATTTTTTAAATTATTTTACTTGAGCTAGAATGTTGGGCTCTAGGTATCGATATACTTTATGCACAGTTTAAATTTGATGACCTGTTGTCTATGCATTTGAAATGGTTGTCAGTTGATTTTTTTTAATTTGCACTGCTAGAGAATAGCAGTTATCTGAGGTGCTTTTATTGAAATTTGAATTTTAAAAATCGCATTTTTCTTTTCCACTTTGCTTATCTATTTCCTCTTCTCTGCAGAATATGCTTTTAAATCCTGGTTAGTCATAAATTCAATTGCTCCTCTTGAACTTGCTAGTAGGTTGTCATGTAGCCCAGTGGCACTGTTTCATGGTTCAGCTATGAACTTTGGAGCTAGATGGAACATTTCTGCAGGCAGATGTGCATGATTCACTGTAGCTTAGTGAAAGTAGGGATAAAATTCATATGTTTCACTTTGCCCTTGTAATTTTTATGTCCATAAAGATCCCTAGAAACTTTGGTACCTCTTTTATCATGCTAAAGGAGGAAGAAAATGGACATTACCACAGAGCTAATCTTGTTATTATCCTTGTGGAGATTCTTGGTTTCAACTCTGCAGCAAATGAGGAGAAACAGCAGCAAATAAGGATTACTAATTACTAATAAGGATAGAAATTTCAAAGTGCCTGCTCCAAAGATGGTTGAGAAGCAGTTGCACAGAAGTGCTTTCTGGTTGCAAACCCTGTCACATGGGAAATTGTGATTGTACAATGATGCGCTGAAAAAGCAGACAGTGGGTTATGCTATGCTCGGTTTCTTTACCGAGTATATTAAAACATTTCAACATTGGGGAAAAAAAGATTCCAATACAGGTGCACAACCTTTTATCCGAAGATCCAAATAACGAAAACCTCCGAATAGCGGCCATTTTTTCGGTCCTTGAAGAAAGGTCCTTGAAAACGTTCACCGAGGGTGGCCCGCAGAGGTGACAGCGGAACCTCCGGTCGGTCCTCGAAGAAAGGGGAACTAAATCCCCATTCATAAAAGAGAAGATGAGGGTATATTGCGCGGGAGGGTTAATAATTGACAATATGCTGCTGCCTGCCCGCTGAATTAAAAAGTTCCCACGGTAGACTCACGATATACAGTGTTTCGTGAGTGTTGCGTGGGAATTTTTTAACTCAGCGGGGCAGGCAGCAGCAGATTGTCGCTCGCTTCAGTATCACCCCACCTACACCCCTCTGCTTCCCGGCCATGTGTGTGACCCCTTCCCTCCCCTCTCCAGCTCCCCGCCCATTGCACCGGCGCGGGGGCTTTGCACTGTCTTCACGTCGGCGATTGCAGCAGGACCGTGCCAGGACCAATTGGACACCGACCACCAGGCCCACCGCAAGCACGGAGATCCCAGAGACCCACAGCCAACAGCAGCCCAGCCCAGCCCCACTCCAACTACAGAGGAACCTAGGTTGCGGATGATGGGGCGCAGCTCGGGGCGTCGTAGGGGCCCATCGGGGAGCGGCCACTCAAAGCCATGCCGGGAGATGTAGGGCCCTGCCCCGGTCTTGATGTTGGAGCCCCCGGCGGGCGCTAGCAAGTCCGCGGCAATTTACAGCCGCGCCGGGCGTTGTAAGGCCCCCCTCCAGGTCACTCTCAACCTCTATGATGTTTGCTCTCAACCCCGTAATTCGGGCGGGAGAAGTCGCCGCTGCCAGTGCCCCGCAAAGCAGTCTCCCACCGGAGACCCGCGAGCTCCCGGTGTCACCATCCACCGGAGTCGGGTCGCAGCAGCTCGCCCCCGCAACTCTCCACGCTCCGAAGCTGGCTAGCTCCACGGAGGTAGGTCCGTAGGTCCACAGCTCCCACCACCGCCCACCGACCCCCAGGCCCACTGCAAGCACGGAGATCCCAGAGACCCACAGCCAGCAGCAACTCCAGCCCAGCCCCGCTCCAACTCCAGAGGAACACGTAGGGGCAGAAGCTGATGGTGTGCAAGGTACGTCTTGTTCTTGGGGTGGCGGATGGGGGGGGGCGCAGCTCGGGCTGTGGGCGAACTGCCACTTGTCGCTGTAGCGGCCAAAGATCATAGAGGAGCTCCTCTATGATCTTTGGTAGCGGCCCATCGGGGAGCGGATTCCTCTGGAGTTGGAGGGGGAGGGGGGTATTGTGCTGTTTGATCGCCCCCTGCTATCCCAGGGACAGGGAGACACAGCGGCTTTTTAGACTGGTGGGCAATCACTTCCAAAGTTCTGCCCACACAGTCAGTACACTTCTCCTACACTGTATTTCATACAAACATTTATTCTGCAAGAAAAAACGACATTGAAGACTCAAACACGCGATCGAGTAACTGCCAGGATCAAGGCGCAAACTCGCGACCTTGCGGATATGAGCCGAGCACTCTACCACTGAGCCAGCCATTAAAATCTACGCTAAAAAATTTCCATTCCGAAGACCGACAAATTCTGAATTACGAAAAGTGTCTGGTCCCAAGGCTTTCGGATAAAAGGTTGTGCACCTGTATATGATTTGAAGTGAAAAAATAATTTTAAAAGCAAGTGCTTAATTTCAATTGTTTGAATTGCTTTAAATAATTTACAAATACTTCCAAACTTTATTCCTAATAGCTGTTCTCCTCCATTGAGATCACAAGGAAGAGAATGCCCTGCCAAGGTTCTCTGAATGTATTCCTCAGTAATCACTACAGGTTCGTTCTGTGTTGGACTCTGACTCTCTTGCCAGAGTACAATCAGGAAATTGTTGGAAGTTTTGCCTTTTCATGCTATGCCCTTTAACCTCTTTCAGAGCTAGGCAAATTTCTTAGTTTAAAATTTTGAAGCCCATAATACAGAAGGTTAGATTTTACAGTGCCATTTCTAAACTGAAATTACTTTATATCTGTTTTTAAGCCATTGGTTACAAGGCCTTTTAGATCCTCATTTTTTCTTAACTCCATTTAATGGGAATTTTGAGCCAAACTACATTCAGCAGCATGCACTTCCTCTTCTAATTTTAACTTATTGCATATCCTTTGCTTCGTAAGATTTCTGTTTGTAATGCTACAAGGGACACTCTGTGTTTCACTAATTTCCTTCATTTTTGTTCATTATTCTTCTGTTTTTATCCCCGTGCATAAAATTAATTTGGAGCAATGTTAACTCTGTTCCAATTAGATGCTTTGTTATTGCCCACAATCTAAAGTATTAGTACGTAGTTCCCTCAACAAGATGGCGAAGAAGGTGTTTGGTCTTCATCCGTCAGGGCATTGAGTATAGAAGTTGGGACATTATGTGGCAGTTGTACAAAACATTGGTCACCCTGTAATAGGAAAGATACCATTAAGCTGGAAAGAGTGTGGAAAGGATATGTGAGGATATTCCATACAACTGAGTTATAGGGAGAGGTTGGGCAAGTTCCTCTCTGTGGAACGCAGGAGGCTGAGGGGTGATCTTTTAGAGGTGTACAAAATCACGAGGGGAATAGATGGAGTAAATGCACAGTCTATTTTCCAATCTAGGGGAATCAGGAACTAGATCACATGGTTTACGTTGAGGGAGGTAAAGATTTGATAGGAACCTGATGGGAACTCTGATTAGAGAACAACTTCTATAAGAAACCTGACAGGAATTTTAAGTTGAAAATGGCAATTTTGGCAAGTTCAGTGAATTGAAATGCAAAGTTCATCAAAATCGCCAATTTTTATTTAAAAAAAAAATATTTTTATTAGAAGTGATGAGCAATAATATACTACATGAATAACATATTCCATTTCATGTACAACTTCTTATTTTAAATTTAATAGTAGAAAAAAAAGATAAGAAAAGCAAGAAATATAGAGAGAATATTATATAGCTCGAAAAAGAAAAGAAGAAGGTGATGTGCACTAAGCAAAAAGAAAATGAATAGGAGAGAGAAAAAAAAAAGAGAAAGAAATTGAAAGGGTTATGCCTCCTTCATATCTTTATCCACCTCCTACCCGGTTCAGAAACGCATTGCCCAATTTTTAGTCATGCAGATTTATCTACAGATAAGTATGTATTAATATTAATTATATTTTGATGTAAAAATAACTTTGTACTTTAACTTCTTCCACCTTTGGCAAGCTACCTATTTTAACTTGTCATGTATTTGTCAATGCTTAAATTCCTTTCACATGATTTTTATTATTTGTCAGGGACAATCCACCAGCAATGCAGGAGTTAACTGGAAAGACAAGATCCTGGAAGGAGAAGATGCCATTCAACTTGACCAAATAGAAAAGACCATTGAGAATGTGGAAGTCTTCTGCTTTGCAAGGTGTGTCTTTTGAGAAGATTTTTCATTGAATTTCATGTCAGCATTGTTTTTTGTACTTATTCATATAAAACAAATAATAAGCTAGAATTTGTTTTGGCGTTTGGCTTTTTTTTAGCGTTATTCTTCAGTCCTCTATACAAACATACAGAAGTGATATGGCGACATGCTCCTCAATCGTCTTATAGGCATTCTTTATGATTGCATCAATGTGTTGGGTCCAGGACAGATCTTCAGAGATATTCACACCTAGGAATTTGAAGTTTTGACTCCACCACCATCCCATCAATGAAGACCACCTTCTTCCAATGACAACAGTTGGTTCCTTGGTTTTACTGACATTGAGATTAATGTGGTTGTTATGGTAGTTAACCATTTGGTCAGTCAATCAATCTCCCTCCTATACTCTGACTCATCATCATCTGTAATTCATCCAACAAAGGTGGTGTTGTTCATGAATTTGAAGATTGGAGTTGGAACTGTGTCCGGCTACACATTCATGAGTATAGAGTGGATAGAGGAGGGGGCTGAGCACGCAGTCTTGAGGTTCTCCTGTGCAGATGGTTATCGAGGAGGAAGGGCTGTTGCCAATTAGTACTAATTGTGGTCTGTTGATGAGGAAGTCAACGATCCAGTAGCAAAGGGATGTGCAGAGACTCCGTTCCCTGCTTGGTAATCAGTTTGGAGGGGATGATTGTTGAATGCTGAGCTGTATTCTATGAACAATCGCCTGACGTATGTATTTATTGTACAAGTGGTCCAATGGAGAGCCAGTGTGATCGCATCCTCTGAAGCAATTGTAGTAGGTCCAGGTTCTTGTTGAGGTAGGAGCTGACACGCACCATAACCAAACTAGCAAACCGATCCCGCTGTCCTGTTCTTGGATATGGCCTTACAGACTTGATGTGCTACAACCTACCTCCAGGTGCCTAATAAAATGCTTCATGTGCTCTGCCTCCACCCCATTTTCAAGCACTGTCACCAGTTCACATTTTTTCAACTATCCTCTGATTTTTGTTTTCATTTTATGGCTTCGGGTATAAATGTCTGACAGGATTTAGACCCTTCCCCTTATAAATGTTGCACACTACCATTACATCTTCCTTGAACTTCTGTATTTTCACATTGACATGGTTTTGATTTGATTTTTTTGAAAAGGCTGTCGGATATTTAAGTGGTACTAGACCAAGTGAGACCCGTTGGGTCCCGTCCCCTCAACTCACGGTTGCGGGGGGTGGGTGGCCTGCACCGTCACACACACACACTAACCACCCCCATTGATATTATATTAAAATTATTCATTCGCTCCTTTTACCCCATCCCCCGCCCTACCCACTCACGCATGGCCCCGAACTCACAGGCGCGGCTGGAGAGGGAGGGGGGTAGAAAGATCGAGGGCAGAGGCAGGCAGAGGGCAGAAAAGGGGGCAGGGGACAGAGGAGCAGAGGGCAGGGGCAGGGGCAGAGGCGGCGCAGTGGGTAGAGGCAGCGGGCAGAAGCAGAGGGCAGCGAGAAGGCAGCGACAGGCAGAGAGCGGCAGCAACCTCCCCACCATTCCTGGTGGCGGCGCGACTCGTTGCAGCGGCTCCTACAGCCTGTCTGTCTTTTTTTATTTTTTGTCTAGTTAAATGTAGTGTTTGGTGTTTTTTAAATACTGGTTTTTAAATGTGTATATGTGGGGGGCGGGGGGGGGGGGGGGGGGGGGAAACCGTTTAAAATCTCTTCCCTGTCCGGGAGACCCGACCTTTTCCCTGTCGGGTCTCCGTTGTCGTTGGGGCCTAGCACCGTGGAGCGGCCTCCAACCTGAACGACCCAGGGGCTCGGGAGACTGCGCTGCGGACTACTCACCATCGTGGGGCTGGCCGGCCTCGGAACGTGGGGAGCGGTGGTGACTCGCTGCTGCGACTCGACTCCTGGGGCTGGGAGGCTCCAGCAACGCAGCCGCAGTTCCGGTGGACTGGGACATCGGGAGCTCGTGGGTCCGGGGGGAGAGAGAGACCGCTTCCCGGAGCTCCCGCAACGCGACTTCTCCAGCCCGTGTCGCGGGGTTTGGAACGACCCGGAGCGGGGAAGTACATCACCCGGCACGGCTTCGTGGCCGTGGGACATTACAGCGCCCGCCGGGGGCTCCAACTTCGAGACTTCTAGACCGGGAGCGGGGCCGTAAATCGCCCGGCACGGCCTAAAATGGCCGTGGGACTTATCATCACCCGCCTGGGGCTTGGACATCGGGAGAGACATGGAGAGCAGGGGAGAGAAAAGACTTTTGCCTTCCATCACAGTGGGTTCACTGTGATGGATGTTTGTGTGAACTTAATTGTGTGTATGTCTGTAGGACATTGTTTTTGTTTGTATGGCTGTGGAAACAAAATTTTGTTTGAGTCTCACTGGGGCTCAAATGACAATAAATTGTATTGTATTGTATTGTATCATGCACCAACATGAGGACCCCGGGGGCGAACGAGTGAGCATCGACCAAAGGACTGCGAGTTGGCCCACCGCAGTCTTCAGCCATGATCATTGGTCTTCAGTCGATTGCCCGATTTCATCTCCGGCTGCGTCTTTTGAATAACGGGGGGGGGGAGAGGAAGGAGAGGTGGAGGAGGGTTGACGTCACTCGCAGCGTGAGGAAGAAGGAACGCAGACCCATTGTGACGTCATCAGCGAAAGACAGTTGTTTTTAAATTCAAAGTTTTGTCAGATTTCTGAACATTTTCATTAATAACTCGAGAAATAAGGCATGACATTTTAAAATAAGGCGATTTTGGACTCCAGGGGAAAAATGTCTACCGGAATATGTAAAAATTTTACCATTACCGTGTCGTTGCACACACACACACACACACACACACACACACACACACACACACACATACACACACACACTTTTTTAAGTATAGAGATGTGTACATTAGTTTTAGTATAACTATTGGCAGCACATTGTATACAAATGTAATTTACACTAAAGTTCTGTTTTCCTTCTGGCTACAGCCTGGGTGTTGAAAGGTTGGCTCCGTTGAGATTTTAAGGTCATTTGGGTTGTGCAGAATAAATTTATGCCCTTGATGGCTCGGGTGCATACTTCGTTACAAACTAGTATGGCTAATTCTGGGGAAGTGGGCTTGTGCAAGTGAGTGAGGACAGTGATTGAGAAACAGCAATTGCAGGAGTTCCTAATGTAACAATGGAGAAAAGAAGTGTTGGTTTCCAGCACTGTTAGCTGCACTCTGGTGATGCCAGATGGCACAACTATTATCCAATTTGGCTTTTGTACCTATTCAGTGCTTGTATGGCAATGGAATCAAAGTACATATACCCTGGTGCCTGTTTGAAACATGTTTATTTTGGATGCTGTACATGTTAAGAAGCGTTCAAATGAAAATTCTAGGAGTACAATTGCAGCCCTTAATGTGATATGCAGTAATCAGACATCATTGTCAGTAATACTTCAGATGGCCTTCGACATTGACAATGACTTCTGCTGAAACCTTTGCAACTATAATCTGTACTGGGCGAGTTTTTTTTTACACAGGGTGGTGGTTCTATAATGCGTTGCCAATAGTGGTGGTGGTGAAAAATACAATAGAAGCATTTATGAGGTTTTTGATAGGCACATAGATATAGAGGGGTGTGGATCATGTGAGGACAGATGAGATTAGTTTAGCATGGTAGTGTATTCTGCATAATTGTGGGCTGAAGGGCCTGTCCCTGTACTGCATGTTATATTAAACAATGTAACATTCAGTCAGAATTTCTAGCTTGCAGTAACAGTAATAACGTGGTAGCTATTAAAAATCCTGTGGGGAGAAAAATCACATTGTTATTGTGAGTCTGAAACACTCTTGTCCCTAACTCCTATTTCCCCATTGACAATTGTTTTTTGAATGCGCTTTTCTATAACTCGAGGTTTCTTGGGAGCATTGTTTTTGTAGAACTGCCTGTACTCAAAGGGATTTATTACAATGCATAAGTCTTGCATTCTGGGCATTGGTTTATCCACGTGCAATTTATCAATATGTGCTGTAGGTTATTGCACTTGGTTACTGTGCCAACTGATGGATTGTTAATCTGGGAGGATCCATTAATAGTGTTTGGAAATTGATTTTTTTTTTTTATGGGTGTAGATCCTTAATTGAAGAGACCTTTAATGGTGAATAAGATAGTTCTGAAATCATACCTGACAGATTTTGGCTGGCTGACTTCTGGAGCATCTGCCTCTCTTGCAGGACTCATCAGATCCAGCATTCTCCAAAGAGGTCAGCCTGCTTTGCTGACTTTGGGTCTGGCTGTCACATACCTGTTCTTGTAGTCCTTGCAAGAGATGAATGAGTGGAAATAGTTATTGTGGCCTCTTGGATGATTGTGGAATAACCATGGACTGAATATGAATGTAGTGGGATAAATGGAATGATGGATTAAGAAACACAGTGCTGGAGCGAACTGCACCCATGCAGAACTTTATCTGACAATAGTAACTGCGGGTCAGACAGCATCTCTGAAGCACATAGGTAACGTTTTGGGTCAGAACACTTCAGACTGATTTGGGGTGGGGAGAGAGAGGAAAGCTGTAGGAGAGAGAGCAGGACAAAGCCATGACAAGTGATGGGTAGATACAAGTGATGGGCGGGAGAGGTTTGATGGGCATATTGTCAGATAAAGTTCTGCACGGGTGCAGTTCGCAGCCACAATGCAATCAATGTAACGGAACATGAGCTGGGGGATGATGACGGTAAATGTGTGGAAAAAGGTCTGTTCGACATAACCAACGCAGTGGCCGTCATAGTTGGTGCCCATGCGAGTGCCCAAGGCTACAACTTTAACTTGAAGTGAGCGCAGTCAAAAAAATTGTTGAGTGTGAGGACAAGTTCCACCAGACAGAGGAGAGTGTTAGTAGAGGGAAATTGGTTTAGTCTCTGTTCAAGGGGGGAAAAAACGGAGGGTCTTGAGACTTTCCTGGTGGGGGATGGAGGTGCAAAGGGACTGGACATACATGGTAAAGATGAGGCAGTAGAGGCCTAGAAATTGAAAATATTGAACAGCTGAAGGGCATGAGGTGGCTTTGGTGTACGTCGGATGGGACTGGACATGGGGTGGGGGGGGATGGGATGTAATCAAGGTATTTGGAAATGAATTCTATGGAGCCGGCGCTGACAGAAACAATGGGTCTGCCAAGACTGTCCTGTTTGTGAATTTTTGGGAAGCAGATAGAAGTGGGCAGTGCAAGGCTGGGGAACGATAAGATGAGGTGTATTGTTGAAATAGTACTGGTAACGTGGAGTCCTGGAAAAAAAAACTTTAATTAGGGACCGTGCTTGACAATGTATGATGAGGGTGAGGTGAGTAATGAGTTTGAGTGCATGGTTTGATAAGATGAAACTTTATTCTCTTTTCAATTTCCATGGACTCTCAAATCTTTGCTCTCAAAGATTGCTAACAGCAGCAATGAGAATCTTCCCAAAGCCCTGCCAAATTAACTCTATCTTGGTATCCACAGTACAACTTTCAACTCTGTGCTGAATGACCACTGCTAGTAAAAATGGAAGCAGATTCAATTGTAACATTCAAAAGAAGAAGTATCTGAAAGAAAATAACTTGCAGATCTACGGAAGTGTGGTGGGTGCAAGACTAGCAAGATTGATCTGGTGTAGAGCTGGTGGTGGGCACAAGCCAAATACTGTGATTCTATGGGCATTCTGATTCACCTTAAATGGACAACATTCCCACCATGGGTTAACTACTAAACCTGGCTACTAGTGTGTTGCAAAAGGTACCGGAGACTGCATAGGAAATAGTATCCCACTGCAAACATGAGGCCATTTTTTTTGAGCAAAGTGCCCCATTCTTAACCTGGTGGCCAAAATGTCTGATCATTTTTGAAGCAGTTTAACGT
The DNA here is from genome assembly GCF_010909765.2 of Amblyraja radiata. Taxonomy (NCBI): domain Eukaryota; kingdom Metazoa; phylum Chordata; class Chondrichthyes; order Rajiformes; family Rajidae; genus Amblyraja; species Amblyraja radiata. The sequence goes on from NC_045967.1 coordinate 32,355,414, forward strand.
TGTAGTGATTTAAATCTCTGTTCCAGCAGGCCATATGTACAATTATTTGTCCTTAAGTAATTTGATTATTACCTATAAAGACTGAATTGAATTCATTTATCTTCCATTTGGCCTGCTATTCAGTTGACTATGTTACAAGCAAATTGTTAATTCTTTAACTAGTTTTCTTTCGCTGAGCAACCTTCAAATTAAATTTGTACGATTAAGCTCAAGATACAGTGATTTGTTTTCCCCTTGTCATGGTGATGTAATGGGATTCTGATGATTGGAAGATGACTGAAGATGAGGAAGGCATTCACCTTGTTATGCTTTATGTGGTGTTTCTGACTGGTGATTATTTTGTCTTAACTAACAGCACAATTACAGAGGAAGATGTTGTAGAAGAAGGAGCACTTGAAAATAAACAATCAAATGTAGATTCTGACAGTGCGATAGCGAATGGAGCATTGACTAGTCAAGATGAGAAAGATCAGACATCTAAAGTTATGAATGACGAGGAAGAAAATCCAGAAAATATCAAGGACCCAGATTCTTTACTTTCAACAAAGGATGTTTCAACTGAAATAATTCAACCAGAAGACATACCCTCATCTACAGATGTACCTTCACCCACCACCAGTGAAACAAGTGTAGCCAAAGAATTGATTGCTGCTGATGCAGATTCAAGCAAAATTAAAACCAACAATATAGAACAAGCTCCTGATGTTTCTTCTCAAGAAGTTACAAAGCAAACCAAAAAAATGACTTACTCACAAATTATTAAGAATGGACGGAAATTTAACATTGATTTGACTTCAAAGGTAATGACTTTCTTAACACTTCACTAAGACTTTAAGATGTTTATATAAACTTGAACAAGGAAATTAAGTAGGACTTGAATATGGTTTACTGTGATTTACATCCAAAAATGTCTTTAAATTGTATACATGGACTGTCTTCATTGATTTCATTTCCCTGCACGTAGAACTGAACAGAGATGGTTCCATGCTGAGAAATGATGCACAACTAACCTGGAGAAATATTTATTCACTGCCGTAACATTCATCTGCTTCAACTTTTCACCATGCTATAGAATTATGAGCAGCCAAGGAAATTAGACCGAAGTGCTCCTGCAGGTTCAAGGCAATACTGCTTGCCAGTAAAGAAACCAACACTCTATGGGTTGGAATATTGTAATAGGGCTTTCTCACGGGGCGATTTGACGCAAGAGTTAACCAGAGTTTAACATCGTGGGAACCCCGTGCGATAACCGTACGGCATTCGTGGACCACCGTGGACCACCGTTGGCGCTAACGGCAGGTACTCGTGTAACTTGGTGACTCGGGAGAAAATTCAAGCAAGTTTGAATTTCTCCAAGAGTGACTTGTACACTTGTGGTTGAAGATTGCAACATTATATGCACGTAGTGGCCAGTGCGATATCCGTAATAACTCTTGCGTGTACCGTGGGGACTCCTGCGAACGGTGAACCCGGAAGCTGGACAGAGGGGACAGAAGGTGAGTAATCTGGAATGAACATGCTGTTAGGCTGGGATCATTCTCTGCGAGATGAACTTGGTGCGGGAGACAAGTGTAGGAGAGGTGTACTGACTGTGTGGGCAGAACTTTGGAAGTGATTGCCCACCATTCTCAAAAGCCGCTGTGTCTCCCTGTCCCTCCAACTCCAGAGGAATCCGCGCCCCCCTCATCCGCAACCCGGGTTCCTCTGAAGTTGGAGCGGGGCTGGGCTAGAGTTGCTGCTGGCTGTGAGTCTCTGGGATCTCCGTGCTTGCAGTCGGTGTCCCGTTGGTCCTAACGTCTCCGGCCACCCCCCTGGACTGGAGCTGAGACTGAACTGTGCCGCCCTTGCCCCCTCCCTCTGCAACTGCAAACAACCCCACAGTTCCCAGTCTTAGCTCCTGTACAGGTGGCCGGAGACGTCACAGCCCGAGATGCGCCCCCTCATCCGCAACCCCAAGAACAAGACGTACCTTGCACACCATCAGCTTCTGTCCCTACGGGGAGCGTGTTCCTCTGGAGTTGGAACGGGGCTGCGCTGCTGCTGGCTGTGGGTCTCTGGGATCTCAGTGCTTGCAGTGGGCCTGGGGGTCGGTGTCCCATTGGTCCTGACGTCTCCGGTGACTGGCACTGACCTGCTGGCATCGCCGACGTGAAGACAGTGCAAAGCCCCCGCGCCGGTGCAATGGGCGGGGAGCTGAAGAGGGGAGGGAAGGGGTCACACACATGGCCGGGAAGCAGAGGGGTGTAGGTGGGGTGAAACTGAAGGGAGCGACAATCTGCTGCTGCCTGCCCGCTGAGTTAAAAAGTTCCCACGCAAGACTCACGATACACTGTATATCGTGACCGTGGGAACTTTTTAACTCAGCGGGCAGGCAGCAGCAGATTGTCAATTATTAACCTTCCCGCGCAATTACCTTCTGTTTTATGAATGGGGATTCACAATGTTCATTCAAGATTTAACGGGAAAGCTCGGGAGACGGACAAGTCACTCGCACAAATAACAGAAATGCCGAGTACCCGTGGGAACTCTTTATCTACCCCCCGTTATATCGTGTGATATCGTGCTAGACCACGACCACTTCACTCTGGTTACATCTTGCGTCAAGTCGCCCCGTGAGAAAGCGCTTTAAATCATAACTTTTCTAAGGTTAATGGGTCCAAGCATAAATTTAATAACTTATGAAAAATGGTACCTGAGACCATTAGTTATCGTAAAAATCTGGGTTTTTAAGATATATTGCTGAAGTATAACTGAAATATTTTGTTCTTCCAGTTTTTGTATGCCCGTGGTTCCCTAGTTGATCTTCTGATCAAATCCAATGTCAGTCGATATGCGGAATTCAAAAATATCAATAGGATACTTGCTGTTCAAGAAGGAAAAGTTCAACAGGTATTTTCATTTCTCATCAGTTACTGCTTGGAATTAAGACCATTAGCAAATGAATTATGGAAATAATTAAAATTTGAAACCAGGTTGGTAAATGTTGAACACACAGCTTCAAACCATTATCCAATTGTGCACCAAGTTCCAAATCTATTAAGCAGCAAATTGTGGAAAAGAAATTGTGAAAAAAACATACACAAATAGATGCTTACAATTTTAAGGATGATTTTTGTTGAAGTATCTTTTTAAATGTACCCATCACTACTTCCTCTGGCAGTTTGCTCCATATGCACACCACCCCCTCGGTGGGAGGGGGAGAGGGAGTTACCCCGTGGTTCCCATTTATATCAAGTCAAGTCAAGTTTATTCGTCAAATACACATACGAGATGTGCAGTGAAATGCAAAGTGGCAACGCTCGCGGACTTTGTGCAAAAAGACAAACAAACAACCAAACAAAGTACAAACAGAATGGAACAGAATCACATATTATTTTACATATTAAATATTGTGGGCGGAAGGAAAAATGGAAAAAAACACTTTTAAAAAAAGCAGTAGAGTGGTACAGTAAACGTTAGTCCCTGGTGAGATAGGAGTTTACAGTCCTAATGGCCTCTGGGAAGAAACTCCTTCTCAACCTCTCCGTTCTCACAGCATGGCAACGGAGGCGTTTGCCTGACCGTAGCAGCTGGAACAGTCCGTTGCAGGGCTGGAAGGGGTCTCCCATGATTTTATTGGCTCTGGAGTTGCACCTCCTGATGTATAGGATCTTTCCCCTCCTGCCTTTAAAATCTATGCCTTCTAGTTTTAGTCTCCCCGGCTTTTGGGTGAAAATACTGGCTATTCACCTTATCTGTGCCCCACATCATTTTGCATAGCTCTAAGGTCACCACAGCCTCCTGTGCTTCTTGTGAGAGGGGGTGGAGGGAATCGATCCAACCTTTCCTTTTAATCCAAACCTTCCAGAGCCAGTATATGTATGGTCATAAGGTCATGTGATAGGAGAAAAATTAGGCCATTTGGCCCATCAAGTCAGCTCTGCCATTGAATCATGGCTGATCTATCTCTCCCTCCTAATCCCATTCTCCTGCCTCCACAAAACCTCTCACACCAGTACTAATCAAGAATCTATCTCTGCTTTAAGATGTGCCATAACCATGTGCCAGAGTTAAATCTGTAAACCATAATTATGGCTTAGCGGCATTATTGCATTCTCAAGCATCTTTACACTGGCCTCGTTATGCTGGTGAGCATTCAGTTATCGAGCAATTTTCTTTTGTAAAATGAGGAGATGAAGGACGAAATTGATTTTTTTTTAAATCCAAAAAGTCTCACTGTTCTGTCATGCCTGTAACATCTTTTCACAGCATAGAACATATAACAGTATAGCACGGGAATGGGCTCTTCCTCCCACAATGTTTCTGTGGAACATCATGCTGTCAAACTGATCTCATCTGCCTGTACATGATCATATCCCTCTATTCCCTACTCTTTGTATCTATCCAAATGCCACTATTGGCCTCCACCATCACCTCTGGCAATACGTTCCTAGCTCCCACCCCCCTCCCCACATATCTTCGTTAAACTTTCCATCCTCTCACCTTGCAGCTATGCCCTCTGGTGTTGGACATTTCCACCCTGGGGAAAAAAGGTTTTGACTGCCTACCCTATCTATGCCTCGTTTTATATACTTATATCAAGTCTCCCCTCAACTTTTGAAATTCCAGAGAAAATAATCTGTGTTTCTTGGGGAAGGTGGAAGCACCCTTTCTCCTGAGATGACCCACTGAGTTACTCCAGCATTTTGTGTCCAACTGTCTATTTTAAAATTTATGGAGTTGTGATCACAATCTTCAAAATCCTCTTCCACTCCATCACTAGTCACCTGGTCAGGCTCTTCTTGGACACACCCAACACATTCTGCCCCATCTAATCCTCTTGCTCAGAGTAAGTCCCAGTCAGTATTGGGGAAGTTAAAGTCACCCACGACAACCCTGTGGTTCTTCCATCATATGTCCACATATGTGATCTTCTATGTCCAGCTGTCTGTTGGGTGGCCTTCTATATAATGCCATTACAGTAATCGTTCCTTTCATATTCCTAATCAATGATGCCTCGGGCGTAGAGCCTCCATTGTGTTCATTCTTGAGTACTCCCATGATGTTCTCCCTGATTAAGAAAGCAACTTCTTCACCTCTCTTACTCCCCTCTTTATCTCATCTGAAACATCAAAACCCAAGCGCATTGAGTTGCCAGTCGTGACCCTCTCGCAACCAAGTTTCTGTTATGGCATCAATATCATAGTTCTAAGCACTGTTCCAGGCTCGAAGTTCATCAGCTTTACTCGCAATACTCCATTTCCTGAAGTAAACACACTTCAGCCTTTGATTATCCCCATATTCACGAACCTCTCCCTGCTTGTCTGTCCTTGGAGACTTGCTTGTCATAACCTCCACTTTCTCATCAGCCCTTCCATTTGCTGACCTGCTCTGGTTCCCGCACCTCTGCCATTCTAGTTTAAACCCTCCTGAGTAACACCAGCAAACCTCCCTGCAAGGATATTGGTGCATCTCTAGCTTGGGAGCAACCCAACCCTCTTGTACAGGTCACCCCTGCCTCAGAAGAGATTTCAATCTGAATCCATGTCGCATGCACCACCTTGTCACCACGCATTCATGAGCCCTATCATCCTATTGCTAGCCCCACTAGCATGTCCTGCTGGTTATTATTCAGAGATTAACCTTTTGTCTAACTCCCTATATTCACTCTGCAGGATCTCATCCCTTTGCCTGCTTATGTCATTTATGCCGATGTGCACAACCATTTCTGGCTGCATCCTCCTCCACCTTGGGAATGTTCTGCAGCTATTTTCTGTCTGTCCCTAACGATCAAGTCTCCTATCACGATCGCTCTATCTGACTACACCATACCCTGCTGTGGCTCAGAGAGCCAGCCAAGTGCCACAGACCTAGCTGCTGTTACTCTGCCCTGAACGGTCATCCCCTTAAACAGTATCCAAAAGGGTCCCCACCCCAGTCCCAGTATCCCCACCCTAATTATCCTACTATTTCCACTGTTCACATCCTTGTATCCCACTCATTAGCACAGCTTCCCCAGCTACAATGGGCCATTATGGATTCCATCCTTTCTCAGATCATCTGTTGCCGGCCCTGATTTGTTCTGGCCTTTTCTCGCCTCCATCCCCACTCCACCTCTCTCCCCCCAACCTCTATCTTTCAGTCTGAAGAAGGGTTCCGACTAGAGATGCTGCCTGTCCCGCTGAGTTACTCCAACATTTTGTGTCAATCATCAGTATTAAACCAGCATCTACAAATCCATAAAAGTATACCTGCTTTTGCAAAAGCATGTATGTATACCCAATTCTTTTTAGGTTGGCTAAATTTTTTTTTTCCTGTAGTTTGTGCAGATGTTTGACTTTTTGTTTTTTATCAAATATACCACAGCCTGGGTTCCTTATGAAGGCAAGATTATTTCAGAATGTTCTCTCTCTTTCAGGTACCCTGTTCGAGAGCAGATGTCTTTGCCAGCAAACGTCTCTCTATGATAGAGAAACGAATGTTAATGAAATTTCTTACTTTCTGTTTGGAATATGAAGAACATCCAGATGAATACCAAGGTACTTTGAATGCCCAAAGTCATTCTGTGTTTAGACTTCCGTCCCATTGTAGTTCCATCCCATTGTAGATTCAGGAAGTTTGGCTATAACGTGTGTTTCCACCATGCAAATTGGATATAACGGGATTGATCACAATATGATTTCAGTCAGGAACTAGAGAACCACTTAAGTTATGGAAATTGGGGTGCAGAAAAAGCCTTATTGGGAAAAGTTTCCATGTTGCCTCCCTGCAGTAATTGTGCACTGTTGTCGAGCATAGCTGCTACTTTTACTAGAGGCCAGTGGAATTGACACTCAATTGCTTTCTTTTGCTTTTGTGAAATATTACTCTATTAAACAATATAACATGCAGGCTTTGGTGTTTTCAGCTTTCGGTATCAAAAAATAAAGTTGCAGTTATTAACAAAAACTTTATTTTTGGAAAAATAACTCTCCTTCATTATGAGTCTGACACAGGCGAGCCCCTAACCCCCTTTTTTCCCATTTGGCACAATTATAACTATAATGTGATTTCTATAGTTTCTTGAGAACTCATCTATTGTGTTATAGCTGCACGACCTGTACTTCTGTGATACATAACGAATAGTCTGTAAGCTGAATCTAGTCGATTGTGGTCAGTAGCAGCTGCTGACAATGATTGCTTTCATCCATACTTATCTGCAGTACCTTCCTAACTTGTGAGTTCTCAACATGGATGTCTTTGGTTGGCTGTGATATTTTAGTGGGCCTTTGCCCATTGCCAATACATCAGCCAGGTTCCCGAAGCTGGGTTATCATTGAGGACCTTGATGGCTGATTTACCCACATATGCGGGCAGAACAAGCTATCAAAACAATAAATGTCAGTGACATTATTAAATGTTTAAAAGTAATTCAAAATAATTTTGAATTGTGATATCGAATGACCTGAACCTTGCCTCCGTTGTTATTGTGAATGGAGATGCAAAACCTGTGGTAGGTAGAGACTGAATGCCTGGAATCCAGCTATCTCAGTGTAACTGCTGGAAGCTGAAGCATTACAGCTTGGATTCCTGAGCAACAAGAACATTTCGAGTTCATTTGGAATTGGTGGTGTCAACAACTTCTTGAACTATGAGGATTTTCTATTTGTATTTAAATCTATTTGAATTTAAATACTGCGCTTGCATCAAAAAGGCTGTGTATCACGAGCTTACTCCACATGATACCTTATTTTTCACGTGATTTCATTTGTTTTGTGTTTTATTCTCAAATATCATGGGGTTTTTTAGCCTTGAGTTCACAGTGTCTTTCTGATTAACATTCAATAGTGCATATTATTATATATAATAACATGAGTAATAATATGCTGATAGTAATAATATGCACCAGGTGATGTAATATTTCTCTCAATATTATTTCAACTCTGAATTTTATGTAATTGAAGGGGGAATAAATGTCAGATGTTAGAAATATACAGTTGGAAATATTCAGCACATCAGACAGCGTATATGGTATATCAATGTTTTGGGTCAATTACAACTTCAAAGTTGTAATGTAAGGTAATTGACCTGAAACATCAACTTTTTTTCAGCCCATAGGTGCTGCCTGACCTGCTAACTATTTTCCACATTTTATGTCCTTTTATACTTCAGTCCTACAATTCATGTTAGATGTGCTTGTGCTACGTTAACTATAGACTGCTGGAAGAAGCAAGGAAAGAACCATATTTTCTGGGTGAGCCAGTTCCAAAACCTTCTGGCTCATGGCACGCTTCCAAAATGAACACCTTTTTCATAATTATTCAAATAGCAACGAGTTTGCCATTAAACCAAACCAGCGCAAAAAGGTTGAAGTAAACCACTTGAACCGATAGTGCTTTCCACATCGGTGTGGCTCTCTGCTTTCCCATTTTTTGCATTTCCTCGTGACTCCCACCATTCATTTTGAAGTTTCATTGCATTTTCCAATATACTTCTGCAATATCTTATCCAGCTTGTCTGGTGAATAGGATATATTAAAAGTAAAATTATGTTTACTTCTAAACATTTAGACACGGTCCCTAATTGAATTGAATTGAATTGAATACCTTTATTGTCATTCAGACCTTATGGTCTGAACGAAATTTCGTGCCTGCAGTCATACATACAATAAAAAACAACAATAAACACAAATTAACATCCACCACAGTGCATCCCTCAAGCACCTCCTCACTGTGGTGGAGGCAAAAATCTTAGGGTTACTGTCTCTTCCCTCCTCTTCTCCCTCTGCGCTGAGGCGATACCCCACCGGGCGATGGCACAAACAGTCCCGCGGCTCACCGAACCCCGCGAACGGGCCGGTTCAAACACCGCGGCCCGGGGTGGTCGAAGCTGCCGCCCTCCAGTCCAGCGGACGCAGCCGCTGGCCCGCGGATGAACCCAGGACTCAGGTCGCCGCCGCCAGAAAGCCGTCCCAGCCACCGGAGCACCGTTCCAGCCCCGAGCCGGATCGCCCTCACGTGAGTGCCGCTCCTCCCTCGAGCTGGGCCACTCCGACGGGAGTGCCGTTCCTCCCTTGAGCTGGGCCACTCCGACGGGAGTGCCGTTCCACCCTCGGGCTGGGCCACTCCGACGGGAGTGCCGTTCCACCCTCGGGCTGGGCCACTCCGACGGGAGTGCCGTTCCACCCTCGGGCTGGGCCACTCCGACGGGAGCGTCACGAGAGTCTCAGCCCCTCGTCAGGCTTGTTTAGTTTTACTCCAATTCCAAGTGTGGCGGAGGCTAACTCAGCAGACTGGGAATCCCAAGGCCTGGATTAACAAGGCCAAGATGTAAAGTCAAATCCCACCATAGCAAATGTCAATGCTCAATTCAGTTGTTGATCTGGAATTACTTTTAAAAAAAAGTCAACTTGTAATAACAATACCGCATTGTTTGAAAATCCATGTAGTTCGTCAACTTCCATTATAAAGGAATCTACCATCGTTCAACATTAATTAGATATGGCCATTAAATGAATAGGTGAAAATCAAATTAGGAAATTATATTGTAAATTGATGTTTGTACAATTATTTAACTTACAGACTTTAAGGACTGTACATTTTCATCTTATTTGAAGACTAAGAAGTTAACTGCAAGTCTCCAACACTATATTTTGCATTCCATTGCTATGATCTCTGAAAGTGCCAGCACCATAAAGGGACTCCAAGCAACACAGCACTTCTTACAGTGCCTTGGCCGATATGGGAACACGCCATTTCTTTTTCCCTTGTATGGCATTGGAGAAATGCCGCAGTGTTTCTGCAGGTATGTTCATTTGTTTTTACAAAACTGCAATTCTCAATTCATACTTTAAAAATATCTGCAAAATTAGATCTGGATGTCGAGAGTGTTTGAAATTGGAACCATGTTTTTATTAATGTTAAAATTCATTTGAGTGACAGGAATCTTAATCCACATATTAATTATGACAATAAAATAGATGTCATTGTATTACCTAACTATGTATATTTCAAATCATTCAAAGTTCTGAGCCTGAGTAGAAGTTGAAGGGTTTAGGGCTTTATTTCAAATGGCTAAAAGCAGAATGTTTAAAAAAACAAAACATCTTTACTACTTTAAATAAAAACTTGAATTGATCAGTATATTTCAGTGGTTCAGCAATACATTTTGGTTCCGTGTAGGCCCCCCTCGGTCATGACTGACCATGGGTGATGCATCTTAGTTGTTGGCTGCTTGCTCCAAACCTCGGCCTGAGCAGCGTTGCTTGTGGCTGAAGAGACCAATGTGGGAGTGACAGTCTGATGCAAAGGTCACATTTGTGTGTGGTCTCTGGTTTGTTGGTTGCTGCGCTCCTTTCTGCGTGCCCGCTTGTCTGCTGCTGCGTTCATCAGTTTCTCTTCCCCCGTTTTGAGATGTTGGTTCAGGATACCTCTCCACCTCATGCGGTCAGCTGCAAGGCTCTCCCAGGACTCCACATCGATGTCGAGCGCCTTCATATCTCTTGCAGACATCCTTGTAACGGAGCTGCGGGCGGCCGATGGTTCTCCTCCCAGATGTCAGCTCTCCATAGCGGATGTCTTTTGGAATACAGCCATCCTCCATGCAGTGGACATGGCCCAGCCACCACAGTCTGCGCTGCCTGAGTAGAATGTACATACTGGGAAGGCCAGTGCGAGACAGGATCTCAGCGTTGGACACTCTGTCTTGCCAGGATATACCCAGGATACTGCTTTTAAGGTGGAAGGTGTTGAGTCTTCTCTCCTGTCTGGCATATGTAGTCCATGTCTCACTGCCGTACAGCAGCATGCTGTTGACACACGAGTTATAGACTGCTGTCTTTGTCTTCACCGTCAGCTTTGGGTTGGTCCACACTCGAGTTGTGAGGCGAACGAGAGTTGTAGCTGCCTTCCCGATCCTCTTATCAATCTCTGTGTCCAAGGAGAGGTTGTCGGTGATGGTGGAGCCGAGGTATATGAACTGATGGACGGCATCGAGTTCGTAGGCTTCAATGGTGATGACAGGCGGTGACTCTGTATCCTGCCCCAGGACGTTCGTCTTCTTCAGGCTGATGGTCAGCCCGAAGTCCTTGCAAGCCTGATAGAAGCGGTCCATCAGTGACTAGTTCCTGCTGGGTGTGGGACACAACTGCAGCGTCGTCGGCAAACAACATGTCTCTGATGAGAGCTTCAGATACTTTTGTCTTTGCTCTGAGGCGGGTGAGGTTGAAGAGCCTGCCATCTGATCTAGTACGCAGGTAGATCCCCTCTGTTGCAGTGCCGAAGCCATGTTTCAGGAGCAGAGCGAAGAAAATCCCAAAGTGTGGGAGAGAGGACGCAGCCTTGTTTGATGCCACTGCGGAGGTCGACGGGCTCCGAGAAGCTGCCATTGAACTGCACTGTCCCCTTCGTGTTGATGTGGAAGGATTCTATTATGCTCTGCAGTTTTGGTGGGCAGCCAATCTTTGGCAGAGCCTTAAATAGGCCATCTCTGCTGACGAGGTCGAACGCCTTGGTGAGGTCAATGAAAGCAACATACAGCGGCATCCGCTGTTCTCTGCACTTCTCCTGGAGCTGGCGAATGGAGACGGCCATGTCCACTGTTGACCTACCAGCTCGGAAACCGCACTGTGACTCTGGGTAGACACGTTCTGCCAGCTTCTGCAGGCAGATCAAGATGACCCGAGCAAAGACCTTGCTGACGATATTGAGGAGGGAGATGTCTCTGTAGTTGTTACAGTCGCTTCTCTCACCCTTGTTCTTGTAGAGGGTAATGATCGTGGCATCCCTCATGGCCTGCTCCTTCTTGCCAGCACTGGCAGAGGACTTCATACAAAGAAAGCAGTAAGGTAGTCTTGCAATGCTTGATCAGGTCAGGGGGAATCTCGTCGCTGCCTGGGGCCTTGCCCGAGGCCAGGCTGTCAATGGCCTTGCTGAGCTGTTCTACCATCGGCTCTGCGTCTAACTTATCCATGGTCGGCAGACACTCGATCGCATCAAGGGCTGAGGGGGACACGGTGTTCTCTCTCGAGTAGAGGTCAGAATAGTGTTCCACCCATCTCACCATCTGCTGGCATTCGTCTGTGATTACATCCCCAGTGGAGGAATTGATGGGGGCTGTCTTGCTCTGGACTGGTCCTAGTGCCTTCTTAATGCCATTGTACATTCCCCTGATGTTCCCTGTTATGGAGGCTGTCTGGATGTCCTCACTAAGCTGTGTCCAGTAGTCATTGGCGCGACGCCTGGCAGTCTGCTAAACCTTGCTCCTGGCAGCCCTCGGGATCTGCAGGTTCTTCTCGTTAGCTGGCCACTTGTACTCGGCTCAGGCAGCGCGCTTGGCTTTGATGACGGGAGTCGTCACGGTCGACTTGGCCTCAAACCAGTCATGTGTCTTCGAGGTCTTCTTCCAAAAGCTAGCCAAGGCTGCATGGTGTCCCGCAGAATTTCCCACTTCTCTGTTGCAGAGTCTCCAGGACACGAGGTGCCAAGTTCTCTCAAAAGCCTCTGCAAACTGTTGCACGAGATCTGGATGGGGCATCTTGCTGACCTCGATGTGGGGGTTCCGCTGCTTCTTGGAATGGTAAAACCTCTTTGGCTGCAGCATGATCGTGCAACACACAAAGGAGTGGTCTGTGTCGCATTCCACACTGTGGTCGGAGCGTGTGTGGAGAACGTTCTTGAAGGCTGCACGTCTGACTAGGATCAAATCCAGTTGATGCCAATGCTTTGAGCGTGGGTGTCTCCAGGAAACCTTGTGCTGGGGCTTTGTCTGGAAGTACGAGTTGGCGATGCACAGATCATGGTAAGTGCACAGCTCGATTAGTCGCTGTCCGTTATCATTCATTTTGCCCACACCAAACTGCCCAGGGCAGGGAGACCATGATTCGTGGCCTGTGCCCACTCTGGCGTTAAAGTCGCCCAGGAGAACAAGTTCCTCCTTGCTGGGGATGCTGCTGATGATGGATGCGAGGTTCTCATAGAACTCGTCCTTTGTGTCTGATGTGGAGGACAGTATCAGGGCATACACGCTGACAAGAGTGACTGGGCCTGCGGTGGTGTTCAGGCGGAGAATCAGGAGTCGCTCTGAGCCATTACTGCCTGGTTCCACTGTGTTCACCAGGCTGTTCCTTACTGCGATGCCTACTCCGTGCTCTCTGGGCTTGTCAGAGTCCTTCCCCTACCAGTAAAACGTGTAGTCCTTCTCCTTCAGTGTGCCCGAATCTGCCAGCTTTGTTTCGTGAAGGGTGGCTATGTCTACGTTGAGTCCTTGAGCTTGTGGTTTATGACGGCTGTTTTCCTGGAATCGCTGATGTCCTGTAGGTTTTCAGAGAGGCCGGTCATCATCGGCCAGACATTCCAAGTTCCCAGTTTTAGAGCTGGTCTTTTGATTTGTTCTTTTGCTGGCAGGTGCGAAGGTTGCGATCGGCTGCTCGGATGGTTCCTAATCCCCGTGCACCCAGTGAGGATAACAGACTGTGGCGGGACAGCACCTTATTGTCTGAGGCCTGCCCAGCTTGAGACGGGCGGTAGCTGTTTTGTGAGATCCGGAAATCCCTCCCATCCCTGGCACCTCGCTTTATGCCAATCTAGCGATGACATAGCCGGTAACTGTTGCTCCTCGTGTTGTGTCGACGCTGCAGGCGAAGCTGGAGTGTCCTCTCCAGGTTGTAGGTGTAAGTTTGCAGGTGATGTGTAGTCTGATGCAAGCCTGGACGATATCATATTGGAGGGCAGATTGTTGCCCATGCAGCACGTCCCCCCTCTCCACATCGCTGATCGATCCAGAGGAACAGCAGGGGCGTTACAGTTTGGCACCAGCGCCGTCGCAGGAGCTGCCAGAGCGAGGTTGTAGACAACGACGAACTGCCGAAGGGACTCCGACCGGATTTTTCTTGAGGATTACCCCTTGAGCCTTTTCCATGACTGGATATGGTCACAAGGCAGTGGAGGTTTTAAATCAGAGTTTTCCCTCTCCTAGATGGACTGCCTTCCCAGGCTGACGAGCCCCATCTGCCCGAGACAAACGTGGGGGCGGGAGCGTCTACCTTCCCATGCAGGTCTATAGCACCTGCCCACTGCCCAGATTTGGTCCCTATTTATGCAATATCGATGAAGTTATTTGAAGAATCACGGTATTGTCTGTGGCTGGTGTAGTGTATGGCAAATTTGATAAATTGGGATTTTGTTATGCCATTTTTAAGCTTGATATTTACTGGGTTTTATCATGAACCTTGAGTGCAGATTGGACTTTATTGCCTTCCATCAGTGAGGAATGTGGGGATTCTGCTGTGGTGGATATTTATGTTAACTTCTATGTAGTAGTGTGTCCTGTTGCTTTTTTTTTAGTATGGCTGTATGGTAATTCGAGTTTCACTGTACCTTAACTGGTACGTGACAATAAACTGACCTTTGAACCTTCGAATCGTTCTTTTTTAAATATAAGGGTATTTATGCAAAATTTGATCTTTGTCTTGATACTTGATTGCCCGTTATAACATGCTGACCTCCAGTTTTCCTGTATTTGGCAGCTGCCTCCTACAGGAGTGCTTCATCATCTTCTGCATTACAATCTCCAAGAAACCTGTGGGTTTTCTTCGTTCTGCAACAATTAAAATATGTGTATCTCAAATTTTTTTCATTTAGTACTTGAATGAAAATAAAATCCATACATTTATTAAAATTACTCTCATTTACCTGTATGTCAAACATTTTTGATAATATTTTGGATACATTTTTAAAATATTTAGAATATAAATGTGAATCCATTTCTGAATTCAAAGATCCCTTATTAAAGTGCTGAAGGGTATCATCAAATAAATTCAGCGTGTCCTGTTCTAAACATTGCCTTTTCTCTGTTTCCTTTATCCTTTAATAATCTGATCTTATTTTACCCTCTTTAATTTCACCTCTTCCAACCCAAGGTCACCTCGCCACAACCCCTTTGTTGTCTGCTTCCTTGTGGTAATATCCTATCTTTTTGAGCAATTATCTCTGACTATTACCCTCCCCCCCCCCCCCCCCCCCCCCCCCCCCCCCCCCCAAGTGGTAGATGTAACTTGGTCAATGGCTTTGACCACTATGGAAGAGGGGAATCAATGTTAAGCGCAAAGGAAGAAATATTCATCATCAGACCAGAACTTGGAAAAATAGAATGGAGGCAGGGAAGAGGAAGGAAAATTCTAAATTGTTAGCCGCGCACTCAAGAATTTAACTCAAAGTATTAAATTGTTTTCAAGATTGTAGAACTTGTAATTGAGTGGATACTTTACAGTTGCCGATGGAAATCTGTTTGATTAAAGTTGCCAGTCATTTTTTATCAGATCCTATAATGAAGCCAGTGGGATTTGTTCACGTTACAATAAAGGTTGCTGGAAGGGATTGCAATAGCATTCTTTCAGCAGAAAATCTTTTTCATAAACTATCTTGTACTTTTTTTGCCAGTGATGCCATTGCCCAAGCTGCGTGATTTGGCGGCACAAACTAAAAACCTCTGTTCGGTGCAGCATCATTGAAAATTCAACTGTTGGAAATGTTCCTCCAGGCTGTTAGATTTGCATGCATTTGGAGTCAGATTGGCAGGACTGTTTGGACTGGTTATAAAATTGCTTCTGATGATGGCAAAGCTGGAGTAATTGCCCTATTTAGGATCATTTAGAGGGACCAGTATAAAATATCCTATTTTGATCCTCATTAAATGAGATTTGTTTTCAAAGCAGTGATAGAAGTTAACATCTTGCAATTAATAATAAGTATATTCCACTATTGACTTTACTGATGCCTATTCAGAATTTTTGAGTTTTTTTCCAAATGTAACCCTTTTTATTGGTAGATAGACTGGAAGTAATTTTCTAGCCAATAAATGTGTATTAAGCTGTATTAATGTCTCCCAAGTGGACCCGTAAGCACGAAAATTGAGTTGGAAATTTCTGTTTGAATAAAAATGAATTGTACAGTTTCTTGAACAAATAACATTTGGTTTGACTTGTGGGATACAGATTGAGGGTACTTGAATGCTTTTTATCAGCTTAAATTGAATAATTTGCAATGAACACAGTTTATTCCAATTAGTTTTGTCATAGCGAACTTAATGCAACATCCACGCCCATGCATCATTTTTGCCTCAGCAGTTTGACAATATTACTTTAAATAGGTTTGTTTTAGCCTTGTTTATGTTTGAATTACAATCTTTCGTGACCAAAATAATATATTTGCTAAAATGATTATTCCCCTCTATTCAATCAGAAATTCTTGCTTAAATGAAAAGTATGAAAATAGAATGTTTTAACATGGTATTTTATGTCCCTGAATAAATACTTAACAATTTGCAGATTCATTGTATCACAGACTTACATTTGTCTTCTAATCATTTCATTTGGTAATGTAGTTTTAAGTTGAAATAGTTTCCACTATAATATTAAACCATCCTAGCTCTGTAACAGAAGCAAAAGTAGCCCTCAAGCATATTTAGTTCTTGTTATGTTAGCTTTTAATTAAGAAAAACAACTAGTTAGAGGCAGTATTTTCCCACCATTAATGTAAGTGTGTAATGAAGATTTATTTTGGAAGTGACCTTCACTGTATTAGCAGAAACAGTAATCAGCAGAATTAATAGAATAATCAAATTATATACAGAACCATAAATCATCATGTATAGTGCTGTCAGAGTTCAGCTATTAATGGGTCTTATTGTTTAGCAGCTGCATTTAAAATTGCTTTCACTGATTTGTCTTGATAGGAACTGAAATGGCATTTAAAGACTATATGAAACGGTATGATGCGAGGTCTGAAATTTCTGCAGTTGTTAATTTAGTCATAATGTGATTTGATACTGGAAGGCTAAAGGTGAGAACAAATACAGTTTAGGCATCTTCTTTCAGCAAATGAATACATATTAGTAATGGTAGCAGCTAGTTGGATACTTCAAATGACATTACTTTTTTTAGGGTTAATAGCATGAAAAGGTTCCTCAACTCCTGTACAGACCACAATTATCAGAGCTATTTTCTGTATATGATTAAGATTGGTTGTCTTTGTTTTACGAATGTAAAGGGTAATAGAGATGACCTTTATTTCTTCAGTGGTGCAAGTGGTTCAGTTTAAATCTTGATGATAAAAACTGAAACCTGTGAGCCATTCCGTAATCATTAACTTCATAGAAGAAAACCTGCCTGCTCACATTAATAACCCATATCGCGTTAGATTTTTAAATCCAAGAATCACCCCTGTATGTATCTGGTATTGCAGTCAGTGCATCCAAACTGTTGGTCAGGTATATCCAGTTCTCTGAAGGGTCCCGACCTGAAACGTCACCTATTCATGTTCTTCAGCGATATTGCCTGATCTGCTGAATTACTCCAACAGTTTGTCTTTTTGCTTCCAGTTCTCAACTTATTTTTGTGGTCTATTAATTGTTGATTATAAAGACAGAAAATGTAGCTTCTTTGGGCTTAACTGAAGGAAATTAATTTAAATTTCATTTCATTTTGGTATTTGTCGTCATTAGAGAAATCGTGCCTTACAGATTTCCACCACCTCTTAATAATATGAGGAAGGGCTGGGGTGGCGGATTAAATTACTTGCTGATCTGACTTCAAGCTCTAATTTTGAATTATTTGTCCCTATTTTTAATTTCCCACCACACCTGATGCATAAAATCCTGTTTGTTGTCTATTAAGTGACTTGTATATCAGATCAGTTTGAAATCTACTGAGGAATTTAAATTCAATTATCAAATAAATTGGAGTAGAAAGCAAGTGACTGCTCAAAACTGTGAGGAGGATGCTATGAAGATGCAGAGTGACTTGGACAGGTTGAGTGAGTGGGCAGATGCATGGCAGATGCAGTTTAATGTGAATAAATGTGAGTTTTTCCACTTTGGTGTGCTATGCTATGCTACAGCTGATTGATTTAAGGTGGCATGTATTTAAAACTGGGAAAGGAGTGGGGTGAATTGAACAAATGTCAATGTGCTCTATTAATGTTTGGAATAATCTTATTTTCTCTAAGTGCATTCAAAATATGTCTTGGTCCATTTTGAGAGGAAGTCTTTTTTCTTAAAATGCACTCAGTAGCTATTGTCTATCCTTGTTAGCACAATTTCTGAGGAAAAACTACTGAACCATGAGTGGTGTCTCTTATTGAGCTGTTGTACCCGGCTGTGAGGACGACCTGTAGCCCGAGTCATATGGAAATACGTTTTAGTGGCATTTTGGTGCTACATATCTTGAGTTGAAATACCAAAATAAACCTGTGGAGTTTGTTATAGCAAGCTGCATGGGGCAGCTTATATTTTAAGAGTCTTCATAGTGCCTAAATGTAGCAAATTCAGAAGGGTTTTTTAATATGTAACATTAACATATCACTGCTTAGAATTTTATTTTGCTCTTTTAGAACTGCATGTCAAGTTCTGATATTCCGCGAAGGAAAAACAATTGCCATTATATGTGTTTCAGATCCCAATGTTTTATAATTTAGTAGATTTATTTTTCCCATTTATGTGGATATAATCATTGACTACATGCCCTGAGAACCAGAATAAATCGACTTAAGCTTTGCAGCTAATCATGGAGCAAAGTATTAACTTTGCTTGTCCTGGTTCGTTTTTCTATTCCCATACAACATTGGAGGAGACCATTTACCCCATCAAGTCTAAGCAAGTGAATGCAATTCATTCAAAATGGATGATTATAGTGAAACAAAACAATTAAAAGTCGGCAAAAAGTGCTGGAGTAACCTAGCAGGTCAGGCAGCATCTCTGGAGAATGGGGTTAGGTGACATTTCAGATCGGGACCCCCCTCCTGCCTGAACTCAAAGCATTGCCTCTCCATGTTCTCGGGGCGGCATGGTGGCGTAGAGGTAGAGCTACTGCCGTACAGCGCCAGAGACCCGAGTTCAATCCTGACTATGGGTGCCGTCTGTACAAAGTTTGTATGTTCTTCCGGTCACCGTGGGTTTTCTCCGAGATCTTTGGTTTCCTTCCACACTCCAAAGACGTACAGCTTTGTAGATTAATTGGTTTGGTTTAAATGTAAAATTGTCCCTAGTGTGTGTATGGTAGTGTTAATGTGTGGGGATCGCTGGTCGGTGCAAACTTGGTGGGCCGAAGGTCCTGTTATTGTGCTGTATCTCTAAACTAAACTAAAAGATGCTGCCTGACCTCTGCTTATTTCTGCTCTATCCATGCTCTGTTATTCCAATATAACAGTTTTTTACCAATTCTTGGGGTATTGTTAGAAATCAAACTACAATGTTGGGGTGGGGTCACTGTAAGCTAATGGAGATCATGGAATGAACTTGGGCAATGGCTTGCAACCAAAGTAGCAGGATGATTTATGCCAGTTTAAGCATTGGATTGAGTGCTGGAGCTTTAGTGGATTTAGTGCAGATGGATTGGCAATACATGTCGTGTTAGAATTTGGCACCGTGGTATGTGGGGAGGAAGCAATGACGCTTCTCTTGAATTTTGATGTGTTGGTGGGTTACAAGAGGAGTGGACAGTCGATGTTACAGGAGGTAGAATGGACATTTCAAATTACTTGCAAACTCGAAAGTAAAACTTTGCAAAAACCTGAGGCACGTGAAATATCACAAACCTTCCTGGGAGAAGCGTCAAGATTCAGTGAGTTTACAGGTGCTGACAGATTGAAGAAAAAAATCATCAATGCCACTGCACTCTGTTGATATTGGAGGTGAATTGGAACTCGAGCCCAACCCCAAGGCAAGGTTAATGTGGAAGAAATAAATTGGTCCAGGAAACTTAATAAGCAACTGTATGGGCAACTTGACAATCTAGCTTTGGAAAATGCTTTGCAAGATTTTAAATTAACCAAGTCTTAATCTGGCATGATGGAAATTAAGTTATTGGAAATAAAACAAAGTAAAGAAAGATAAACTGCTAAATGGAACAGGTAGAATTTAAACCTGATGCATTTTCACAAAATAGTATTTTTTTTCAGGGGAGTGGCAGAGTTTTATGAAAATCAATTAATCAATGGATGGATTTAAGGGAGAGTTAGATAGAGCTCTAGGGGCTAGTGGAATGAAGGGATATGGGGAGAAGGCAGGTACGGATTATTGATTGGGGACGATCTGCCATGATCACAATGAACATTGGTGCTGGCTCAAAGGGCCGAATGGCCTTCTCCTGCACCTATTTTCTATGTTTCTAATCAATCAATGAATTTTGAGGAAAGTGACTTGTACATCAGATCAGTTAACATTCAGGGGGATACTCTCAAAATTCTATCACATTGATGGTGAAAATGTGCAAAGTTAGATTTCATAGTTCGTAACCCTTTATAAATCACATCTTACTGCAAATCAGTGAACTTTTTATATGACAGCGCCAGTTTGATGTGCAAGAGAAAACAAGTGTTAGCCTTTGTTTATAATATAGCTTCTACTTTTGTTGACGTTGGCAGTAGGATAACATTGGAAAAGCACAATACTAAATAGAGTGTACTAACAGTAAAAGCCAAAGCTGAAATATGTGACTGACCAATTTTAAGAGTTAAACACTCAGTAATAAAGCTGAGGTATGTGGGACCAAAACACAATTTAATTGGAACAGCCTCTCCTTTGAGCTCTCCTTTTTCTGTAGTTGTGACATTATATTCTGCACTGTTTATTTTCTTATTTGCACTAGCTGATGCACTCGTGTTTGGTATGATTTGCCTGGATAACATGCAAAACAGAGTATTTCACTGTATCTAGTACACGTGACACTGAACTAACATTGCAGTTAACTTGCACAAGGTAGGTGTACAAAATTTGCATCTGAGTTGTGTAACTGGTGTGCATTCCCAATGCAGAATGCCAAATGCCAGTCTGAAACAGCTCGATTGCTCCTTCTCATATTTATTGAGCCGTATCTTGGGCCTGTGGGTCGAATACTCCGTTTCGGCTCCTAGTGCCGATCAGCAGTTTTTACACGTTTACAGTAAAAGTAGATGTTTTCCAGAATTTCAAAAACAAGAATAAAACAAGACCTCCAATTACATGCACACGGTTCTGAAAAGGTAAAATATGATAGCAACATTGACATTTTAAACGACTATTTGATTTGGTTTTATTGTATTTTTAGGCTCGTATCATTTTCCATTAATAAAAAGATCAAGATACTATTATATCTTCTTTCACTTGTGATTTTTATCAGCCATTAAAGGAAAGTTAACTGGCTCTGTGTACTGAACTACAGTATGTGAGTCTTTGCTTAAAGTAGAATTTACTTCAAGAATCAAAAGATACCTGTAAGAGCATTCTTGAGGAGGAAGGAGGATGTAGTAATTGATCGCTCAAAGATCTTAAAAATGATGCAAAATTAGGACAATATTTCTTCACCCTTCACAATTGCAAACCTTCTTAATCAGAAATTAAATGTTAAGTTTGTGTAAAGTTTCTTCACACATTTTAATCCATTCACGCACATAGTGTGATTGTTCACTTTTCTTAGTTGTCAATACTTACTGATTCATTATTTCATTTTGAACTCAAATACAATCAGTTAGAGCAGAACAGCACAAGAACAGGTTTTTTTGGCCCGCGATATCTATGCGGAACATTGCCAAGACCATCTTTTATCCACAGGCACATAATCCATATCCCTCCATTCCCTGAATATCCATATGCCTATCCAGAAGTCTCAATTGCCAGAGTCGGATCTTCCTCAAATACGTTCCAGGCACTCCATTTAAAAGCCAGGGAAAAAAAACAAATGTTGCGCCACACATCTTTAAACTATGACCCTCTCGCCTTAAGCTATGCCCTCTAGTATTTGATTTTCCCATCCTAGGAAACTATTCTGTCTACAGAAACCTAGATTTGCATGAAACACTGCATGGTTCAATTTACCAGGTTGGTGATGGACCAGAGCCATCAGTGTCTTTGCAAGCAACTGTGGGCATTGTTGGAGGAAGCAGAAAATAACCAAAGCCTTATCCACCTAGAGTTTAGAGATCTATGCTGCTTGCTCTTTCTCAGAGGAGCTTTGTCCATGCAGATAACACTGCAAGTCTGTCTTCAAGGAGATTTCTGCTCTTCTGTGACTTGAATGCAGGTGAACATGTGACTGAGTTCATTGATCATGCCATCGTTGGCCTCCATTTCCTAGCTTCAAGGACATTCCAGGCTGTTGCTTATGCATACGAAACATGTAAGATGGAACTGCAGATGCTGGTTTAAACTGAAGAAAGACACAAGAAGCTGGAGTAACCCAGCTGGACAGGCAGCATCTCTGGAGAGGAGGAATGGGTGACGTTTCGGGTCGAGACCCTTCTTCAGACTGGTTAGGGATAAGGGAAAAGAGAGATATAGACAGTGATGTGGAGAGATAAAGAACAATGAAGGAAAGATATGCAAAAAGGTAACGATGATAAAGGAAACAGGCCATTGTAAGCTGTTTGTAGGGTGAAAATGAGATGCCAGTGCGACTTGGGTGGGAGAGGGATAGAGAGGGAGGAAATGCTAGGGCTACCTGAAGTGAGAGAACTCAGAATTCTTACCACTGGGCTGTAAGTTGGCCAAGCGAAATATGAGATGTTGTTCCTCCAATCAACGTTTAGCCTTGCTCTGACAATGGAGATGACCAAGTACAGAAAGGTCTGGTGATGGGAAGGAGAATTAAACCTGATCTCCAGCAACCGGGATATCAGGTTGGTTAAGGTGGGCTGAGTGAAGGTGTTCCGCGAAACGATCGCCCAGTCTGCGTTTGGTCTCACTGATGTATAAGAGTCTGCATGCCATGTAACCATTTTGATGATCAGCACTGCATTGGGGAGGTCACCCAAACACTACTCGAAGAAAAGAGTCACGGTACATCTTAAACCTACGGGAGCAGATATGGCTTGCACGTGAATTTGAAAGTTCAGCCATTCACGGGTATCACTTGAGTGTTAAGTTGTAGCTTTCGAGGGTTTTTGCCGTTTGCAAAACAAAAGTGTCTCATGAATATTATTCTCTACCAGCCTTTGCCGATCTCTGATCCTTGGGACTACTTTTAATCCTTTCTCCCATCATTGCAACATCCTTTCTTAAAGAAATGACATTCTCTACTAGCTCCACCTATATCATCTTTAGTCCTTTGTCCTGAGATTGTAGCTATAGGACCTTGAAACGGATTAATAAAAAATTGTGGATTCAAAATGACGCCATGTGTTACACAGGGAAACCCAGAAATGATGCTCTAAAAACCTTGTATTACAGGGTGATGTTTATGGGACTTCTAAATATAAAGAGAGTGTTGAGGGAGATACTGTACAGCATGAAAGCAAGTCCTTCGGCCCAACGAGTGTACACTGATCATCGATTCACTGGTTTTATATTTTTCCCTTTCTCATCCACTCTCTACACATTTAGTGCAATTATACCGAGGTTTATTAACCTACAAACCCACATGTTTTTTGGATGTAGAAATAAATCGGAGCACCCAGAGGAAACCCACATGGTCATAGAGAACGTGCAAACTGCAGAAAAGGGGACCAGAGTTCAGGATCAAACACGGGTCTCGGGCTGAAAGGCCACAGCTCTACCAGTTGCGTCACTAGGCCGCCCACTCTAAGGATGCCATACAACATTTTAAATTGGAAAGAAGCTTCAATGCTATTAAATTCAACAATTTCATATTGTATTCATGGCTCCTATGCTTTGTTGTGATAATGATTCTATTATTGCGGTAGCCATTTATTTCTTTTACTTTTGTCATCAAACTCTCTTCTCAATGCCAAACTTTGATTATCTAATTGTTCCTGGATTCCATCTTTTACTCTTCCATTTATTACAACATTGCAACATTTATTATGGCATTATATATTGTGTCAATGTAGTAGCTCTCTAATTCCTGGTCAGGACAGCCTGACTTTAACCTAGTGAACAAACTCAATTTGGATGAATACTGCATATAATTGTTGCATAAAGCTTTCAACAGATGCTGTAATTGGAATATTGAAAGGTTTCCAGTACTTTTGTACTGCTATAGGTTCTGCTATTTTCAACTTGTATTATTAATTGTTAAACCCCTGCCCCCACCAAGACCTATAGTCTTCAAATCAATCAAAATTATTAACAGCTCTTCCATGCTTGACTAAGCTGCTTTATTAAAGCAAGCATATTATACTATTCAATGCAAAATATTCTGCTGAAGTAGAGTTTTGTTCTTTGAAAGGCAAAATATTTAATTGAACTGACTTGTTTCCTGTTTGATCTAAGCATTTTATGCTTTATAATGTGCTTATAAATGCAAACCTGAAGTTTTAAGATCATTGTGAATCCGTGGTCAGTATCAATGTTCACTGATGTCCATGAAATAAACTCCTCAAGGATTTGATCATCTCTGATGGGAATTTTCAGTTTTCTGACTGCATTCTTATCAGGCATCAGGTCAGGGAGATTACTGGTGTTTGGAAGCTGTGGTGTGATCAAGCTGACTCAGCAGCTAACTTGACAAAGAATTCTCATTGATTGCAAACCGAGAATCAAACAGCAAATTTTAATTGTTCGCCCAGTGTATGAATTATTAAATATTGTAATCGTCACAAGTTTAAGCTGGAAACTAATACCTAACCCTAAACTAATTTTACTTTAAAGTTATTTGAGGGAATTGCATATATTTTAGATCGAGGTAGCTAAATTTTAAACAATGTTTCGGTGTGCTTTCTTTAAAAGTCTTTTGGACACTAAGAAATGAAAAATTTCAGTACAATTCTCTCCATTATAAGGGAATTGTTTGAATAATCCGCAAATAGATAAAATGGAGTTCCAAATTCTTAACGGTAACACATCATGGATTTGAAGTACTATGTATAGTCTTTGTATTCTTTGCATTTGGTAAAAGATTTTTGTGGAATACCTGTATTGCCTGAACTCACAAATAATTCAGAGTTGAAATATAAGTACAGTAGCTGTGGAATTGAAAGCAGAAAACTCACTCAAGTTTCTAACATTACCTGATTTCTTCAATTTGAATGCAAGATGTAAAAATATTGTTTGCTGTTTGAAAGAAAAATCACACTTGCACTATTTCTTGCAGGATGTCTGCAGTCTTTGGTGGAACATACTGCCTGCGACATTCTGTGCAATGCCTGGTGGTCGACAGAGAAACAGCAAGGTAAGGACACAGGCAATGACCTATCTGTATAAGGGCTCATGAAAAAAGAGCCTTCTTCTGAGATCACCCATGATATTAATCAAAGATCAGCCTTGATTAAAAGTTATTTGTGTAAAGGTCCACCAAACAAGGAAACTCGGTCTAGAATGTAGAAACAAAATTAATTTTCTTGAGATATTACAGCAGCTCCTGATCACCCAAGCTTAGAAGACAAATCATTTGAGCTGCCAGGGGCTAGTGATGAGTGATGTTAGTTTTTCCATGTGGCCTTACCTACACTAATTGATTTTCATCTGAAGACAAAAAGCCTCTGTTGCATTTTATAAATTGAGTTCACTAAAAGATTCACCAGATTAATCGCTGTTGATTATGGTTGTCATTCCAAAATGGGGAAAAAAAGTTTTAATGATTTATTTTTTAAAAGAGTTCATTGCTGCAAACAGCGATGCCCTTTTTCTTTAAACTTTTACTGAGTGGCAAAACTCGACTGATGTTTTTCAAATCTATGTCCCATTTGAGGTGAGTAATAACTCCCCCGAGGAGCTTTGTAAATAAATGCTTTTGTCCAAGGTACTAATGTCAGAGAATTGTTTTATCTTTTGTTTCACTTTGTTTTGATGCAAAAGATTTACTTTATACAGACCATCAGCTGCTAACATTAATGAGAAATGAGTGGTGCAACCAAGGAATGTATCAGCTTAGGATACTGTTCCCAAACAGTATCAAATTAAAATTACACTACGTATACTGGAGTGCCTTGAGGATATTAACATATCAAGCATTCCAAACTAAAAAATAAAACCTTTTTGACCTATATAATGTGGCTGATCTGAATGTGGAGTATGGCGCTACCATCGGTTAACATAACCCAAGAAAAAAGGCTGTTGGAGTATACACGTAAAAGTATAAAGTTGCATTTGTGCTGTGTATTATTTGTTACCAAAACCAGTGCTTACGACTGGAAAAATGACAGGAAGTAATTGCGTTTAAAGATACTTCCACCATCTAATATGATAGATGTGAAAAGCCTGTATTGGACTTTGGCCACTTACAGCCCCAAATCTACATAGGTACTTTATATCAGAATAAACATTTGAGATGATAAATATTTTAAAACTGCAATTAAATTCTTCGCTAGATTTTTGTGAATGGCTGTTCTAGATTGGTTTGCTTTTGTGAAACTAAAAGATTATTTGTATTTTTCTGGACATGTGCTTCCAACCTATCTTTCCTATATTCTTTAGTATTGACCTGCTGCTGTTTTAAGTCATTTTGAAAGCACAAGTGTAAATGTATGAATAATAAAGCTGCATGTGTGATTTAATGTTTGTTGAGTTTCCCAGGACGTTCTGAGTCGCTATTTACACAATGTGATGAAAAAACTAATTTGGGGGGGTGGGGGCAGAGCAGGGGCAGGACAGGGAGTTTTCACTGGACACTAGATACATGATTCTTACCTGGGATATATCTTAAATATAGGTTATATACTAAAAATGTAGTACTGTAAACCCTTGTTATAACGGTCCATGGGGAGGGAATGTTGTCCGTTAGTGACGATTGTCCGCTATAACTGAATAAGGTATTATCATTGTGTGTAGTTTCAAAGTAGCATTAGCAAATTTGCAGATGACACAAAGCTGGGTGGCAGTGTGAACTGTGAGGAGGATGCTATGAGAATGCAGGGTGACTTGGACAGGTTGGGGGAGTGGGCAGATGCATGGCAGATGAAGTTTAATGTGGATAAATTAACATCCACTTTGGTAGCACAAACAGGAAGCAGATTACTATCTAAATGGTGTCAAATTGGGGAAAAACAGAAGTACAACGGGATCTGGGGGACCTTCTACATCAGTCTATGAAAGTAAGCATGAAGGTACAGCAGGCAGTGAAGAAAGCGAATGGCATGTTGGCCTTTATAACAAAAGGAATCGAATATAGGAACAAAGAGGTCCTTCTGCAGTTGTACAGAGCCCTAGTGAGACCACACCTGGAGTATTGTGTGCAGTTTTGGTCCCCTAATTTGAGGAAGGACATTCTTGCTATTGAGGGAGTGCAGCGTAGGTTTACAAGGTTAATTCCCGGGATGGCCGGACAGTCATATGCTGAGAGAATGGAGCAGCTGGGTTTGTACACTCTGGAGTTTAGAAGAATGAGAGGGGATCTCATTGAAACATAGAAGATTGTCAAGGGTTTGGACAGGAAATATGTTCTCGATGTTGGGGGAGTCCAGAACGAGGGGCCACAGTTTAAGAATGAGGAGTAAGCCATTTAGAACGGAGACGAGGAAACACTTTTTCCCACAGAGAGTGGTGAGGCTGTGGAATTCTCTGCCTCAGCGGGCGGTGGAGGCAGGTTCTCCGGATGCTTTCAAGAGAGAGCTAGATAGGGCTCTTAAAAATAGCGCAGTCAAGGGATATGGGGAGAAGGCAGGAACGGGGTACTGATTGGGGATGATCAGCCATGATCACATTGAATGGCGGTGCTGGCTCGAAGGGCCGAATGGCCTACTCCTGCATCTATTGTCTATTAGAAACGTAGAAACATAGAAAATCGGTGTAGGAGTAGGCCATTCGGCCCTTCGAGCCTGCACCGCCATTCAATATGATCATGGCTGATCATCCAACTCAGTATCCTGTACCTGCCTTCTCTCCATACCCCCTGATCCCTTTAGCCACAAGGGCCACATCTAACTCCCTCTTAATTATAGCCAATGAACTGGCCTCAACTACCTTCTGTGGCAGAGAGTTCCAGAGATTCACCACGCTCGGTCCTAAAGGATTTCCTGTTTATCCTTAAACTGTGACCCCTTGTCCTGGACTTCCCCAACATCGGGAGCAATCTTCCTGCATCTAGCCTGTCCAACCCCTTAAGAATTTTGTAAGTTTCTATAAGATCCCCCCTCAAGCTTCTAAATTCTAGCGCGTACACGCCGTGTCTATCCAGTCTTTCTTCATATGAAAGTCCTGACATCCCAGGAATCAGTCTGGTGAACCTTCTCTGTACTCCCTCTATGGCAAGAATGTCTTTCCTCAGATTTGGAGACCAAAACTGTACACAATACTCCAGATGTGGTCTCACCAATACCCTGTACAACTGCAGTAGAACCTCCCTGCTCCTATACTCAAATCCTTTTGCTATGAATGCTAACATACCATTTGCTTTCTTCACTGCCTGCTGCATCTGCATGCCTACTTTCAATGACTGGTGTACCATGACACCCAGGTCTCGTTGCATCTCCCCTTTTCCTAATTGTCTATTGTCGATGCTGGTTAATACACAAAAAGATGGTGTATCAGGTGTACTCAGTGTACTGATAGTGTGCTCAGCGGGTCTGGTCTCTGAAGAATATGGACAGGTGACTTTGGGACCCTCCTTCAGACTGATTCAGTCTGCTGAGTTACTCCAGCATTTTGTATCGTGTCACCTTAAAACTAGGCACTGATGCCACTTGTTTGCACCAGCAAGCCTTCTTCACCAGCTGCCGCGCTGTAAGTTGAAGTTGCAGCTCACATTATAGTATCCTGGGACAGCGCTTTCTTCAGGCCACTGCCGCCACTGAAAAGGTGGAGTATGTCAGCAACTCCGGGGGAGAAGGTGGAGGGGGCGGCAGCAGTTTGGCAGTGGGGGAGAGGCCGAGTGGACAGAGTGACAAGAAAGGAAGCAACGGTGGTCCGGGGAACAGACAAAGCAAAGGGCTGACAGGAAGAAGCAGCAGCATGTGGGAGGGAAGGGAGCCCCACAGTGACCTGTGGTTGGCTTGAAGAAAGCGTTATCTCCATTGGCTACAATGTAAGCCAGACCATGCGATGGGTGAAGAAGGCCGCCAGTGCACCTTGTGAGCCGGGGGTGGCGTCAGAAGCTTGGGCTGTAAGAGGCTGGGGTGGTGGTGCGAGCTGGTGGTTGCCTCGGCAGTTCTGTCTGCTATATCCAAAATCCGTTATCAAGGGGTCCATTAACTCAAGGTTTACTGTATTTTGTAAAATAAAATGTTGCTAGCTTCATTGTCCAGTCCACTCGCACTTCATACTTCTCCAGCCCCATCTACCTAACCACCAAAATATCTCTCCTCAATTTCTGCTGCAGCCCGAAAGCTGCTAAAACCATCATCAATGCCTTTACTACTTGCAGACTATTGCTCAAATACTTGTTTGCATAGTCTCCCATCTTCCATCCTGTACTAATTGCCATCTCAAATTCCATCTCAAATTCAAATTTAGCAATTGTCTTTTTGTGTTCAAATTCCCCCATAGCGAATACCAGTCCTTGATATCTCTTCCAGCTTGGCAACCTGGTCTGCTCCTGCACGTCTTCAACTTTTATTGATATCATTCACAACCATGTCTTGTTACATGGGCCACAAATTCTTGATTTTGTACAGGGACAAGAACCTAACTCGTGGATAGGCAGTGGCAAATGTGCCAAACTAACATGTTCACGTGTCAGGTCTATTGGTGAGAATAAGATTAAAGTAGAATTGAAGTATATGTTGGGTTGTCCAGGTGGGTGTTTAAATTTTCCATTTTCACCTAATGTCCTGAGTGTGTTGTAGCTGATGTGTTTGCTGTGTTATTTCACCAGATCTGGCTTTCTCCCCACTGTCTCAACTTCAGAATCCAACTGATACGTACTTACCTACTCATTCATCCCATCTGCCATTGAACACCTGCCAAACTCCACCCCTCCCCACCACCACTCACCTACCAGTGTAAGATTATAAGGTTATACAGAATATAGGAAATAAGAGCAAGAGTTTAATCACATGGAAGCCCAATGAACAATGCTGATGTGTAAGATTATCGCTAATTAGAATTGTTTTGGCCTTAACTCCTTTCCTACTCATAATTAATTCATCCCCCTGCCCTCAGCATACTCAAAATCTATTCCCTTAGCTTTGAATATATTTGTTGATTTGAAATCCCGCCATGCCACACGGGATCCCTGAAAATGCCTGCATGGTATATTAATGACCCTTTGGTTTTGAGTCTTGGTGTTACTATGGGAGACCCCTTCCACTCCAGCAACAGACTGTTCCAGCTGCTATGGTCAGGCAAGCGCCTCCGCTGTCATGCTGTGAAAACAGAGCGGGTGAGAAGGAGTTTCTTCCCAGAGGCCATTAGGATTGTAAACTCTTATCTCACCAGGGACTAACTTACTGTACCAATTTACTGTTGTGTCTTTTTAAAATTGCTGGGGGTTTTTTCTCACAAATATGTTATTACTGATTCTGTTCTATTCTGTTTTGTAGTTTGTTTGTTTTTTTGCACAATCAGCAAGCATTGCCACTTTTCATTTCACTGCACATCTCGTATGCGTATGTGACAAATAAACTTGACTTGACTTGATTATTCCAGATATAAAATCCAAGGAAAGGAGGATCTTGCATCATCACCCCATCTGTATGGCAACTTTTGTTGATATTAATGATACCATCCGATATTTTTTTTTTACAAACATGTACATTTTCTGCAATTGTGTAAAAGTGGAAATGAGTTTATGCCCCCTTTGAGGAATTTTGCAGTTATCTTGAGAGACTTTTGATCAGTGCAAATGGTGATGAGAACACATTACTTTGCAAAGACGGGGGGGAAAGCAGTTATTAAATGTGCAAGTCATTTGATTGTCATGTAAGGAGAGGGAGGCAGAGGATGAAAGTTAACTGGCACGAATGGTTATTTTAAAGAACAAACCTGGGAGTATGGGGAAGGTGGAAGAGATGAGAATAGTTACTTTATCCTACCTAGGTTGTACCAGCAAACAAAACTTATTTTCTCATGCAATATTACTAAGGTTATGCTCTTGATGCTTCGATCATTGATGCACTCAAGCATCTTTATCCATTGAAGAAGAGGACATCTTTGTTTCTCATTAACTACAGTTAAATCCGGGCCACGTTTTGGTAGATGAGCATCTGATTCGATCTTTAGCATAAAAGTGGAGTGACTTGGGAATTTGAAGCAACATGGAGTTGCTTTAGTATTTGGATGTTGCGGTTGAAAAATAAAGAAAATTGTATGCCTACCATAAAAACTGCTCCTTCTGAAGGAGCATAGCATATTTGATCATGTGCTACACCATCCAAACTTCTTGAGGGAATATTTTACATAATCTGTGATATCTGGGGAGAAAGAATTCAGAGGGTACTTCATGTAAAATGGCGGCGCTTCGCGGCAGCGGCCCCTGCAGTCCATC
Source organism: Amblyraja radiata (assembly GCF_010909765.2). Classification (NCBI taxonomy): domain Eukaryota; kingdom Metazoa; phylum Chordata; class Chondrichthyes; order Rajiformes; family Rajidae; genus Amblyraja; species Amblyraja radiata. Next base: position 32,386,657 of record NC_045967.1, read on the forward strand.
TGTCTTTTTTTTGGGTCTCGTTTAATGGGTTTTTATATTGCTTTTGACTGTGTATATGTGGGGGGTGGGGGAAACTTTTAAATCTCTTCCCTGCACAGGAGACCCTACCTTTTCCCTGTCGGGTCTCTGTTGTCGTTGGAGCCTAGCACCGTGGAGCGGCCTCCAGCAGGAACGACCTGGGGGCTCCAGTCACAGAGCCTGCGGACTTACCGTCGTGCGGCTGGCCAGCCTCGGAGCGTGGGAAGCTGTGGTGGCGCACGGCTGCGACCGGACTTCGGAGCTTCGGAGGCCTGTGGACGGTGACATCGGGAGTTCGCGGGTCCCTGGTGGGAGACCGCTTATCGGAGCTCCCGCGGCGGCAGCTTCTCCCGCCTGAGTTGCGGGGCTGAAGGCGACCCGGGGCGGGGCCTGACATCGCCCGGCGCGGCGCGGACTTAACGGGCGCGGGATTTGCCATCACCCGCCAGAGGCTCCAACATTAAGACCCGGAGCAGGGCCTTGCATCGCCGGCGCGGCCTTGCATCGCCGGCGCGGCTTTGCATCGCCGGCGCGGCCTTAATGGCCGCGGGACTTAACATCGCCCCGCCGGGGGCTTTAACATCGGGAAAGGATGGAGAGCAGGGGAGGGACAAGACTTTGCCTTCCATCGCAGTGAGGAGGAGATTCACTGTGATGGATGTCTGTGTGAATTGAGTTGTAAAATAGTTTCTTTTTGTTGTATGGCTGCAGAAACCAAAGTTCCTAACGGAAAAATAAAGTTCATTTGATTGATACATCAGTAAACTTGAATACACATTTTCATTAATGAAAAGCTATTTCTAACTCCGCAGTCACATTTTTACTCATGTAGTTGGTAATTCCCAGTCATTTAATGTGTAGAAGGACTTAACCAGGAGATGAACATGGTTCATATTTGGTTTGTAATAAATATAGGGATTAAATATTTCTGTATAGAATTGGATAGATCTCTTTTACTATCTTATTGTCCATCTTATCTTTTACTATCATTGCCCATTTTAATACCAATGTGTTTACAATTTTAGAGTAAACCTGCAGCATTTTATTTTAATTTACTCTCTTAGTAGGGGAATAGAAAAATGTCTAGAGATTTATATTCCAAATTACATTCAATCAAAAAGCATCTCGAAAATAGATTTAGAATTAGGAGAATGATCTGTTCCACAGCTCTTTTTAAAAAAAAACATTTGGTGTGTTTACATCTATGTAAATCTTCCCTAGCTGGGATGCATTTTTCTTAAAGGCAAATAATTTCTCTGGAGGATGGTCACTTGCATTCACTGGTGTGGATAATTAACCATTGAAGAAAATGTATTGCTATTGTCATACTGTAAGGTTTATATATCTACGTGTCGTGCCAGGCAAGGAGGTCACAAATTGGATTCCTTGTTGCATTCTGTTGAATTCTGAACAGAAATTTGCTTTGAAAATTTACAGATTCATCAATATCAGTGATCGACTTCAATGTCAATATGCTATATTTGCGGCTCTAACCAATTTTACTGTAAAATCGGTTTGATAAAACATCAGATGATACGAAGTGCTGCAGTAAAGTGTGCACATGAAGGATCCATCAATAACAGCCGGGTGGAAGGCACGTTTACTAAAGAAAGATGAAAACTCTGTCCTAGAGTGGAAAGCCTCATCTTGTGAGCAGATGCAGCAATGATGGAGAAGTTGGGAGTAGGGTATGGCATCTTTGCAAGAGGCAGGGTAGGAAGAGTAGTAGTCCAGATAACTGGGAGTCAGTGGGTTTATAGTATACAATAGAGACAGAAAAGTTTTTTAGTAGACGTGGTTTCCCGCTGCTATCATAGAAAGATCCCTCACCCACAGTCCCATAGTTCTGCGCTCACTCCCTGTTGCCCCAGCCAGAATAAGGGTAGTTCTCCTGGTTCTTGCCTTTCACCACACCAGCCTCCCTATCCAACACATTATTCTCCGACATTCCCACCATCTTCAGCATAAACCCACTACCAGTCACATCTTCCCATCCTCACCCCTTTTCACTTTCCGCAAAGATTGCTCCCTCCGCAACTCCTTTGTAACGCTCATCCCTTCGAAACCAAACCCCACCTCCCCCCGCCCAAGGCACTTTCCCCGGTAACTGTAGGTCCCTATACCATCCATCTGGCATCTATCCACTTGCACCTCTTCTTACCTCATCTACTACATTTGTTGTGTCAATACCCCAGTACCTCCTTTAGAGACCAAGCGTAGACCAGATGACCATTTTGTCAAACACGCATTCAATCCGCCAAGGCCAGCTGGATCTCCTGGTTGCTAACCATTTTAACACCCTTTCCCAATCCCATACCAACTTTTCTGTTCTGAGCTTCCTCCACTGTCAGAGTGGAGCCACATGCAAACTGGAGAAACTCCACCTCGTATTCCGCTTGGATAACTTACAAAGCAACGGAATGAACATTGAAATGTCTAATTTCAGGTAACCATACAGCTACATCTCTGCCTTTTTCTTCCCTAGGCTTCAACTGGATATGCATCCATTTTTTCCATTATCCTCCCCCTTACCCATCTTTCCCCTTCCTTGGTATTCTGCCCATATCCCTTCCTCTGGCTTCACATTTTGTGCCTCTTCTCACTTGATCGCACAGCCTATTCTTCCTATCTCTGGTCTTTGCCCACACATGTACCAAAAAAAGAATCCTCACCTGTATCTACCATCACTTGTTTGGGGCTTAAGCTGCCTCCATCTCTCATCCAGCTTTCTACGCGTGCACACGCACATGCACACACACACGCACACACACACAAGTAGAGGCACAGGCACGAGCGCGTCTGAAGAAGGGTCCTGACCTGAAATGTCACCTATCTATGTTCTGCACAGTTGCTCCCTGACCTGCTGAGTAATCTAGCACTTTGTGTATTTCCTTGTGAGTACATGATAAAACATCGGGTTGGAATGAATTCCATGTGTTGTTTGTGAATAATCATCCAACTTGCTTCATTCCCTGTATTTCATATTCAATTGCAGATGTAAAGCTGTAATTGACAGTAATGGCCTTCGCATAACCTGTGAACATTTTATTGTGAATGATAGCTATCTACCTAAAAAAAGTACTAAAAATATCCAGTACAGGTAAGAACTGTTACATTGTTCTTTTAGGCATTCCTAAGCATCATGCATATAAACATGTATATATTTTCTCGTTTGAAATTGCCACTTTGAGTAAAGTGTAATTTAAAAGGAGAAAATGTTCGCTAACATTTAGGTTGAAAAAAGATAGCGGAGTTTTCTTTATAATGTGCAAATGTGACAAAAATTTAATTGTAGTGAAAAATGCATATTAAGATCCTAATATAGAAAATGAGAATTAGGGAAGACTATTAAAAATTTACTGTTGCATTGCATATTACATTGTTGTAATGTTCTCAGGATCACATGATATATGACTCTCTCCTTGTAGCTTAACATTGTGCAGATACCCAAGAAGATGGCTCATCTTTGGATAACATCCAGCTTTCACATTTTTAAATTATCTTTGTGACGTTGGTCCAATTATCTCCTTGTGCTTTACTGTGCTACAATTCATGATGGCATGCAACCCGTGATCTTAACTGGTAGAGGCAGATCTAGACCAGAGCAGACTGCTGTTGAGTAAGGCTGTCATTACCCTAGTACTTTTTCTTCAGTCTATTTTCAACAAAGGTGCACCTCTCTTCCAAGTTCACCTGAACTGTGTTATCAAGCTGCAATGTGCTGATTGCAATATGTCCGCACTTCAAACAAAATTACAAATCATGCACTCAATAACTATAGCATGCAAGAGAACGAGGCTTAACATCTGCAAAACAATCCTTTAAGGGACTGTCCCACTGCGGCGACCTAAATGGCGAGTTTAGGAGAGTTTGAGAAAATGTCATGTTGAAGACCTCCTTCAACAATGTAGAAGACCTCCTTCGACCTCCTTCAACTATGTTGAAGACGAGCTTCGACTAGCTTTGGGAAAATTGGACACCGAATAGTGGGGAGTGAAGACAATCTCCTTTGACCTCCTTTCGACTATGTTGAAGACTATCTACGACTACCTTCGACTACCCTCGATTACCTTCGAATAACATGCCGACCTACTACGACCTACTTCGACTAAAACTACGAGTAAAAAAAGTATCGATTTTTTTTCCATGGCGACCTTCTTTTACTTGCGGGCATTTTTCAGCATGTTGAAAAATACGCCGCGACCTAGCTGAGGCCTCGAATAAGCGGGGACTACTCTCGGGCATGAAGGAGAGTTACAAAGACCTCCTAGGACCTCGTGTAGATCATGCTGCGAGTATGAGTCGAGGGCAAACTCGTCTGAACTTGTGGATTAGGTCGCCGCAGTGGGACAGGCCATTTACCAACCTGCCCAATTATAACACACTAACTTCTGTTGGTAAGTTTGGAGGAAAACCCTGGAAAACATGGATTGCTTCCCAATCTTAGGAGGCTGCTCTCAATAAAGGCAGAAGCTGATAGTGAAATTCATAAGTGTGTTCAATGCACTGGCCTAAATTTTGGCTCTTTGGAAACATTGTTTGATAATCAAAGCCTCAAACTCAGCACAGCTCGTGGCTTACTAAGCAGAAACTATCTGCATTTCTATATACTTGAGATATGAAACTACTGGCAGCAGGTATCTCCAGATACTAATGAGTATTAAATAGGTACTACAAAACAAAATCCTCCAAATCCACTGGCAGAATAAGTGAATGAGTATTGGAGTACACTTTAGTTCAATGGATTGGCCACTTGCCCAAGACACTCTATCCCAGCCAAAAGGATTCAAGAATGGTTAAAGATTCTGAAAATGGTGAACATCCTCACCAATTCTAGTGATTCCTGATTTGTAGCCACTCAAAATGAAGGTATATTTGGGATGAACCTTAAGTCTACTCACTAGAAGCCCAGCGTAAATGACAGAAGGATCATGCCAATTTCAAAATTCTCTCACACCCAGTCAAGAATCATCTAACCTACCTTTGACAGAATCTGTGTGTCTTACGTGGGTCTTATTAGCCACCTTGGAACCCACAGAACTAGAATGGGAACAATTAATTCTCAATAAGTCATTCTCATTCCATGATATTGTATAGTAAGAAAAGCAATAAATCTGAAATATATCAAAAACCTACAAAGTCTAAAAATCAATCAAAGACTTTATTGTCATTCAAAAATATACCAACAAATGCAAATCTGAACAAAATTTGTTGCATCTGGCTCACCGTGCAACATAAAATAACAAAAGGATAAAATAGATAAAAAGATAAAATAGATAAAAAGATACAATAGATAATAGTGGCAGCACATTATATGGAATTCAAGAGTCTGATGGCTCGGGGGAAGAAGCTGTTGCAAAACCTGGCCATTCTGCTCCTTGTACTGCGATATCTTTTGCCCAAGGGCAACAGAGTGAACAGTCAGTGATGGAGATGTGTGGGGTCTTTTATAATGCTGTTGGCCTTGGACAAGCAACGTTTGCAAGCAATGTCCCGGATTGAAGGAAGAGAAGTCCCAATGATTTTTTCAGCCGTCCTCACCACTCACTGCACGGACTTCCAGTCGGAGGATTTGCAGTCCCCAAACCGGACAGAAATGCAGCTGGTAAAAATGCTCTCTATGGTGCCCCATACAAAGTGGTGAGGACTGAATGGGGGAGGTGAGCTTTTCTCATCCGGTGCAGAAAGTGCAAACGCTGCTGCGCTCTCTTAACTAGTGATGCGATGTTTTGTGACCAGGTCAGACTGTTCGTGATCTGCACCCCCAGGAACTTAGTGCTACTGACCAACTCCACATCAATGTCATTAATGTGTAGTGGTGTGTGACTGTGCCGGTTTCTCCTGAAGTCAATGATGACCTCCTTTGTTTTGTCAACATTCAGGATCAGATTGTTCGTGTTGCACCAGTCCACCAGTTGTTTCATCTCCTCCCTGTAAACCAGTTCATTGTCGTCCCGAATAAGGCCCGAAAAAGATTTGAATCAATCATTGTTATCCATTTTCACTTTCAGCTTATTTTTATATATTTTTTAATGGTTGACCACCTTGTAAGGATTGACTACCTACTACATTGATATTTATACATGTTAAACAATTTATATTACTCTTTTTAATTCTATAGTCTATGTGTTGTTCTGCAATTTTATTTTTCTCACAGGTATTTTTCAAGAGCTGTTCTCATCACAGATTCTTCCATCTTGAAGTCTGAATCTGAACAGGTAGTGGCAGTTTTTAACAAAGTGTATCCATTATTATAATTAATATATATGCATATTCTGTTGTGCTGCTGCAAGTAAGAATTTCATTGTTCTGTCTGGGACATATGACAATAAAACACTCTGATTCTTGATATATAGCCTTTCAAAACATTTTTATTCTGATAACTGGACAATTAGTTTTAATGCTAAGAAAACTGTTTAAAAGATGTACTATTAAATTGGGTCAAAGTAATTTGTAACAGGCACCCACTTTTACAAAGATGAAATCTAAATATAAGATGCATGGGAGAGATCAGTACCTGCTGACAGAAACATTAACAACGCAGCTTGGGTGATAGTTTTCATGTTTTAAGTATTCTGTTGGGTACTGCGGTGTGGATCATTGGAACATCTAAGTACCCTGCCATTCAGAAAGTGAACGTGGCAGCTAATCTGGTGTGTATGATCAGAGTCTTTTTTAAATGTTCCTGCTAAGAATTATTTTTTATTGAGTGATCAATCCCAAAGGTCCTACTGCAAAAAATGCAAAGTCCATAAACTCTTGGAATGAATTTCAAGAATTTTCACTTCAAGAAGTGAAAATTCAGGAAAAGTTCCGTTTTCTATGCTGTGACTATGATTTTTCTTGAATGGGTGAGCCTTCCTCCTTGTAAAATGTAACTACACTGATGTATAATGTGACAATATCATGTACAATTCAGTGTAACAAAAAATAACCTATTAAAACAGATGACATTCAGCTATCCTGAGATATGTTGTGTCCCACCTTCCTCTTCCCTATAAAATTATTGTAATGTATTTATCAAAATCAGTACTTTTTTATACGTATTAAGCAGAGTAATTTCATGGCATTACTAATTAGGGAACTTGGAAGTTTAAAGCATGTTTCAGGTATTCTGGTTCTTGTGGGTGTATTCAAACCCCCCACAGTTAATCTCTTGAGGACTTTGTGCATATTTTATGGTAAAACAAGCCTGAAAGGGGCAAATGTGGCCGATTAGTTGTATACAGCAAGATACCACAAACAACAGTGAAGCAACCAAGCAAACTCCAATATAAGATTATCATGCAAACAAAGTGACCTTTGTTTTACTTCCCCTCAATAATCACTAACCATATTCAATGATTTGACAGATTTCTATTTTAACTGTGCCTGCAAGGGAGGATTGCCAGCCATTGGTACGAATCATTGAACTCTGTCCATCTTCAATGACCTGTCCACAGGGCACCTGTAAGTTAAGATTTTACATTTACTTCCCCTGCAAACAGCTATTTTGTTTTGAAATCTATATTTAATCTTGTTTGCTGTATTATTTTCATATTTAAATTGATTTTTAAGCAAGTGATTTACCCTGGTCAATGATTAATGAAGATTAATTCATTTATTCTTCAAGCCCCAGATCATGTGTTCTGAAGATTACACACATGTAATCAGAGTTGCCAGCTGACTGGAACTGAAGTCTTTCACTTGCCCTGAAAATATTACTCAAATGATTGAATCATGAACTGAAATCATTGCTCTTCCTGCTAGGAGAGCATTACATGACAAATGGCTTCAGCTGCTGTTGCTAATTCAGTCATACCTGAATGACTAAAACGTGTTGGATAATAGAAACTGATGTGGCAGACTTCTGCAGAGGGCACAATGTAAAGACAGTATGAACCACTATAAAATATAGAGATCCTTTGATTTATTGTTCAATTGTGTAAAGTTTTTTTGTGGTATTAGGCATTTTGCAATAAAGGAAATTAGATTCTTATCACCACCCCACCCCCATGTAGAAAGCCTGAGGCAGTATGATGCCATTGTTGACGGGGATGTGTTGTACTGTGACTGACAATTTTTTTTCTACTTCAAGAAATGTTTGATCCGTGAAAGCCCCTGTTAAACTTACAGAATCTTCATAATAAAGGCTGAACTATTCCTTATTCTGAACTTTATTGAGTTATTATTAGCCAAACAATTTTTGACATATGGATGTTTGAAGGAATTAGTCGATAAAATTATGCGAATAAAGTGCAGCAAGAAGAAATGCAGAACTAACACCTTTCGTGCTTTGTTAAAATGTTAATAGTACAGATTTTGTTGTAAATACCATTATAAAAGTATAAACCTTGGAGACTTTACCAGTCCCTTGTGGAGAATGCTGCGCATTGTTGCACAGTGATGTAAATTGCAGTACACAGTAATTATCTTAAATGAACAGCGATACAGTCTGGTAGACACAAAATGCTGGAGTAGCTCAGCAGGACAGGCAGCATCTCTGGACAGAAGGAATGGGTGTTTCCTCAAGTGATAGTCAGGATGTTGAGTAACTAAGAATTGAAGGATATGCTTGCACAGTGGTGAACAATTTGCAAGAGAGGAATTAATAAATAGAATAATTTGCTGCTTCAACTTTTAGCAGAAGATATAGTTTAAGTTAAATAACACTCTTGTACCTTGAAGTGCATAAACGGTGTGCCAATTGTGCTTTGCCAACCAGTCAAAACTACCAACTGCTGTCCCTAGAAGTAAATAATAAATGCAGGACTTCCCAGTGTCCAAAATAACTCCTGATGCATTATGCTACTGCTGCAAGCATTGATAAGCTCACCATAATAATCCACACAGGTTTCATCATTATCCAGTCCCATTTGAACATTCTTGCAAGATTTGTCATAAGATGAAAATTATAGCTTTTAAAAATAAATCTGGATTAACTTCCCTCTTGATTTGCTCTCCCCGCATGGTCCAGTTCAGATAGTCAACCAGTGGATAAGATCAGTGATACAATACTTTTGCTTGATGGGCAGTGTGGACATTTACAGCATTACCATTTTGAATATTAAAAAGTACATTAAGCAAGTGTATATATTTGCATGTCACTGGTTCTCTTTTTTTTCTTTACGAACTGTCTGTACTATTTGCCAGAGGACATGAAATCAAATGAGGTCTACATGGTTCACCAACTATGCAGTTTTGGACAACTTTAATCCATGTAGCTCAGTATTTGCATAATGGGAACTCACAGTTTTGAGATTCCGTCAAATACTTGGAAGTTTATATTTAAAACAATTCTAATAGCTAGGCATGCACTTTCAAGTATATATTCAGGTATATATTTTGGATTACTGAAGCCACATTATTTGTTTGGAACTTTTTAATGTACTGTGGGTGTATTTTCTGTTCACACACAGTTCATTTCAATATCAAAGAATTTGAAATCATCCTCTCTGTTTTGCATTATAAATTTAATTGTAGTTGATACTCACAAAGAACAGTAGTGACCCAGTACATATGTTCCTAATGTATTTAGTAGAAACATAGAAAATAGGTGCAGGAGTAGGCCATTCGGCACTTCGAGCCTGCACCGCCATTCAATATGATCATGGCTGATCATCCAACTCAGTAACGTTTCTAAACTTAGTGTTCATTTTAACAAATAAATAATAATTTGATATTTCATCTCCAGGAATCCTATGTACATGAATCTGAGTCACTAATAAAGTTGCCAACACCAGGATTTTCACCATAAATTAGACATCGAACCTTGATGTATAAGCTTCTGGTGTTATGGACGTTCAAGACCTATAAATATTGGAGGCGTAGATACTGAAACCACAGTTTGCTTCAAAGTGCAAAATAATTACACCTGTGCATTTTGGCAATACAACAAAATAAACATAACAGAAAAAGTTAAATGATCAAATGGCACCATAAAGTATTGTGCTAGAACACTGGGAGGTTTCCACGGATATGATAACATTGAAAAATGTTTTCATTTCAAATGTTTCTTTGCTAATTTGATTGAATTGTGATTTTATTTGCATATAGATTTGGTCCACTTAACTTGTCCATCAAATGGAACTGCCAAAGAAGACTTGGAGCCTGTGATGTACAGACTTTTTGCTGCATACAGTGAAAACAAAGAAAATGGTATGAACTCAAGACTTTCTTCACTGCAGGACACGACAAAGTGGACAATTATGTTACAGTATTCTATTTTCTATTTGTATAAGATGTGGAGATTGATAGCAAGGCCAGCATTTACTATATATCTTAGATAACCATGGAAGGTGCTGCTTGTCACCTTTATGAGACTGTATAGGCCATGTCAGGAAAGTGTTCTTGAGAGATAACGTTCCAGGATTTTCCCTTGCCAATCATAGTAATGTGTGTCCAATTCAACATGTTGTCTTGACCTGAGGGGGTGGGGGGTGGGGGGGAGAATATGAGGAGGTTACTGATTTGTGCAAAAAGTTGGTTTAAAAGCTTTGGGATGTCAGGAAATTATTGAAGAATTAGCCTTTCTGAAGTTGAAGTATTTACATGACTAGTCTAGTAACTGTCCACAAGAAGGAGGGCACCTGGAAGTTGTGTGATTTCATAAAGTAATATAAGGGACACTAGGTTGGGCTGTTGTTGGAGATGGTCATTACCCAGCATTTGTGTGATATTAGAGTTTCTTGCTATATATCAGGCAAGCATGAACTTTATCCAGATCTTACAACACTTGACTACAAACGTTCATATTCATTAAGTTTCAGTGAAACTTCTAAGATTAAATGAAACCATGTCTTTAGTGTCCTGAGTGAGTTTGTTTTTTTAAAAGCTGAATTTGAAGGAAGCGAGATTGGAGGAAGTGCTCCCAAAATTTGTTTTAAAGAACACTATAATAGATTTGAAAGCAAACAAAGCCTCTTCAATTTATTAGTTGGGTATATGAAAAAAAATTCTCCTCGTTTCCTGTTTTTGCTTCTTTTACTCATATCCCCTTCCCTCCATCTTTTATTTTCACTCTTTGCATCCCATTGGTATTTTTTCACTTCATAAATTTGCTTCCAATCATTTTCTTGAAGTGTGATTAGCTTGTATTTGGGTTCACTTTGTACCAAATTTGCCCTGTTCCAGTTTTGGGAATTGGATCCCTTTTCTTTTCGGTTCTTTGTCATTGTCAATCCTGTTCATGTAAGTGGGGATTTCATTGAAATGATGCCTAATACCACAATTTGAACCTTTCCATACTGTTACTTTGGTTTTGAACTGGGCATGGCTGAAACTGAGAACCTTCTATTAAAGTTTTTGTGGCTCTTCTGGTCAATCCATTGCTGCAGTGTTCACTTTATAAAATGATGACAGTTTGTATTTTTACTGTCAAAATACTGGTCTACTGTAATTCTGAGCTGGTCTCCAGAGGCCTGTAATCAGAGGCCAATATTGAGTGAAATTTCATTATTATTGAACATAATTGCACAAGAAGTAAGATTACAAAAAGGAGTTGCCAGTTAATGTGATACACCTCATGGGGCTGGAAACAATTTAGAAGCTTATAACTAACGATCTTGAAATAGATATGAAGAGTGAACCAGATAATACTTTTCTGGAACCTGAGTACCTCAATATGAACTTCTGGCGTGACATTACTGCAATCACATACGTGAACACATCAATAACTCATGCACATAATGAAGCAATCACTTCACACTCCAAAGCTAGACATTATGTACAACACCTGGGGTCATAATTGTTGTTCTGGTTACATTTTAATGAGAACACATTTGCAAAAAATGACGTGCTATTGCAACAGTATTCAGTCATTCCCCCCCCCCCCCCCCCCATCCTGTCTTCACTTCCATTCTGTTAGAAATGCAATTCTAATGTAATGGACTGAATTGCGATTATTGCTATAATTCATTCATATGTAACACCATTTTCAGAAAACATTAGATCTCTAAATAAAAGCTTATGCTGGTTAGTTATAAGGCTTGGTATTCAGCATGTTGGGAGAATGGGAGCAAAAACCTTGCATCAATGTCTGGGATATTCTGAGCATTTACCAACTAAAAATGTTAATCCATTTCCCTGTGTTCAATGGGCTTGGATTAGCAAATTTCAGAAATTTGACAATGGACTGATTCTGTGGCAAAGGATCATCTTCACAAATGGAAAAAAGTTCAGGAATTATGTGCACAAATGTGGAAGTGCCACATTTGCTAACATGTATTGAACCAGTATATCGGTCAGTATTCTCTGTCACTGGACTTGGCATGAATTTATTGAGACTCCCTAAAGGGATAGAGTATACAAATCCAAGAGTAAAATGATGGATGAACAAAGATTACAGAAATAGTAAGGACGAAACATAAAGCGCTTTACCTGAGTATACGTAACAATCAAAGTGAAACTGACAAATTAAGAACAGGTAGAAATTCGATCTGTCTGCTATCAGATAGACATGGCTACAGGTTGACAAGTTAGGATCTGAAAATTACAGGATACATTACGTTTCGGAAGGTTGCGAATCCCGGAGAATGTGGAGCAGTGACTTAGGGGCGTTTGTTATGCCTCTCTAATGTGCTAAATTCCCGATGAGGAAACTGCAGTTTTGTTCTAATTTGAGGAAGGACATTCTTGCTATTGATGGAGTGCAGCGTAGGTTCACGAGGTTAATTCCCAGGATGGCGGGACTGTCATATGATGAAAGAATGGAACGACTGGGCTTGTACTCACTAGATTTTAGAAGGATGAGAGGGGATCTTATAGAAACATATAAAATTATTAAGGGATTGGACAAGCCAGATGCAGGAAACATGTTCCCGATGTTGGGGGAGTCCAGAACCAGGGGCCACAGTTTAGGAATAAGGGGTTGGCCATTTAGAACTGAGACGAGAAAAAACCTTTTCACCCAGAGTTGTGAATTTGTGAAATTCTCTGCCTCAGAAGGCAGTGGAAGCTAATTCACTGAGTGCATTCAAGAGATAGATAGATAGAGCTCTTAGGGTGAGTGGAATCAAGGGATATGGGGAGAAGGCAGGATTGTGAATGATCAGCCATGATCACATTGAATGGCGGTGCTGGCTTGAAGGGCCGAATGACCCTACTCCTTCACCTATTTTCTATGTTTCTATGTTTGGGTGGAGATTACAATATTAAAGGCAAGAAGTGGCATTCAATAGTTTCGTTTTGTTTAGAGATACAGCGTGGAAATAGGTCCTTCAGCCCACCGGGTCTGTGCTGACCAGCGATCCCCGCACATTAACACTATCCAACACCCATTAGGGACAATTTTTACATTTACCAAGCCAATTAACCTACAAACTTGTACGTCTTCGGATTGTGGGAGGAAACCGAAGATCTCTGAGAAACCCACGCAGGTCATGGGGAGAATGTACAAACTCTGTACAGACAACGTAGTCGGGATCGAACCCGGCTCTCCGGCGCTGTATTCGCTGTAAGGCAGCAACTCTACCACTGTGCCACCATGACCGCTGTGGTCATAAAGTGGCTGGTCCGTATAAAGGAAGAAATAATGTGAGCGTGTCAGAAAGGGACGGAGGATTGTAATCCACGTATGCTCTAGAAAATTTTGGGCCTAATTGAGGTTTTTTTTCAGAATACTTTATTAGAGCAGCATGTTATATGGTCAACCAAAAACAGTCTATGCTACATCTGTATTTGTGGGGTGAGATAATGGAAAGTAAAGATAATAAAGAGCAAAATGTTGTGAAGAGCTCATGAGACTACAAAGAACAATAGTCTGGCAAAGTCAGTCAGATTGGTGAAAGTGTGAAATTGGCCATTTTGGCCGGGGGGGGGGGGGGGGGGGGGAATTGTTCTCTAGCTGATTGAAGGTTCCAGAAATATGAGGTGTAAAGCAATCTAGATGTCCTAAGGTATGATTTTCAAATGACTAGTTGGCAGATGATGCAAGTAATTAAGAAAACTAATTGATTATTGATCTGTTGGGAAATTGAATACAAAACTAGCAAAGTTGTGCTTCAGTAAGATAAGGACTTCAAGACCACACCTGAAGCATGTATGATATTGGTCTCAATCAAGAAAGTATGTAAATGTATTGGAAGCAGTTCAGAGATTATTTACAAGAGTAACATTTGGACTGAGCATGTTGCCCTATAGGCTATCTACTGCACTTTTGAAGAATAAGAGGACTGAATTGAAATAAGCAGGATGTTGAGGGGTCTAGCCAAAATGGATGTTTCCTCTTGGCCAAGAATCTAAGTAATCAACGCAAGACAAATCAGGTGAAATTTAAATTCTTAAGATAGCGGTTTTTGAGGCACTCAAACTGTGCCTTAGCAGGTGATCAGAAGGGAGTCTTGAATATTGTTAAAACAGTGGTTGATAGATTGGCCCTTATGCCATACTGGGGGGCTACAATTGTTTCCAAGAAGCTCTTGACCAATGTGTTCAACCCGAAGGAAATAAATGAAATAAGTCGAGGACAATGGGATATCCAATTGGTGTTTGTGGTGGACCTAACGATAAAATTATCAATACTTTAGTACCAGTTAGGTATTAGAATTGTCTTTCAAAACTAGGTGGGATCAAATATTGAAAATGTTTCAGTTGCAAAAGACCAATGGCCAGATGGCATCATTTTGTTTTAATAGGAAATCCTCTTATTTTTGTCTAGTTGGCGGCATATGTGTTTTATTGAACAATATTTGTCATTACATCATTGATGTTTTGAGATTCGAAGCTATGAACAAGTATTTGACGTTAGTTTTGCCACAAGGGTATAAGCAGATTGGCTGCCTGTCATATTAATGACAGAAACACAACATATTAATTCAAGAAACACGTGGAGTCCACGCCAAGAAAACACACCAATGCCTCTGCTTCCTAAGAAGGCGAAGGAAATTCAGCAAGTCTAATGACCGTTAACCATTTCTAGAGATGCAGCATTATAGAAAGTATTCTATCCAGATGCATCACAATCGGGGCACAGCTACTGCTCTGCTCAGGAACACAAAATAATTGCAATGTGTTATGAATGCAACCCAGTCTATCATCCAAATTGGCTTCTTCCACCAACATGTGTTGTTGCTGACTCGTGTTAATTTCCGGCCTGAAATAAGTATTTCCAGAATAATTATTTTGTCATCCTGACAAAACCATTTTAAGGATTTTTTTGAATTTATTTTAATTCAAAATCTTTGAACCTGAAGGACAGCCTCATCTTTTGAGTATTTTAAATTCCATGCATCAGTTTGGTATTTAGTTTTAAAGACATTTTTAGTAAAAAAGAGACTGCCTGTGCATAGGTGAAAAAGCAGGATTGTGTAACAAATTGGATAGTAATTTGAAAGAGTGAGCATGGGTTCAATAAACTGATTGACTACCTTCCGTGATATATCATTGTATGTTTTTTTTTAATTTGCAACAGTATTTTATCAGTTGGGGAAATGTGCTGTTCTATTTTAAAGCATGTATCACTGTCTATAATCGTTAGATCATGAGGAACATCTGTTCTTCTGACTCTCCTGCAGGCAGATTCTGGGACATTTTGAGCTGTTCCTTTGAAAATTACCTTTGTCACCGGCGATAAAGGCAAGAAGCTGTTGAGATTTTAACTTGGGTGGTAATTTGGGTTTACTTGTACTGAAGAACTTCAGCGAATGCCTAAATGTTGTGTAAGATAGTGATGCGTGATAATCTTTCTAATGTTGCTCTTCTGCAATATAAAACTTCTAGACAATTTTCAAAGAATAGCTTCACTATCATTTGCATTGCTTTAAGCATTATTGAAATCCTTTTGTTCACATGCCAGGGACAATAACAAGAAGCATCAGGTGCAGTTCTGCTCCAAAATACTGCACGGACGAGTTTTACATGGCCCCTTTTATCATCCAGTTGTGATTGCAGTCTGCGTGGCAGTGGCAGTATTTTAATTAAAATGTCAGCGCAGATTCTATTAGAGCTGTTGAGGACGAATCACCAGATCAGGTGAGCGGTAGGCCATGGCAGGTCAAAATGACAAAGGCACCTGGAAAGGAGCTGGTTTATTTGGCGGTAAAAAGGCAAACAAGTAAAATGCTGTGCATTTCTGAACCGTGTGCGTCACTTTATAATAATGCCTTTACTCTCCGGGTGGAAGCTGGAAGGGAAAAAGTGATAAAGCCACTGATGTACGAAATGTAAATTGATATGAGGTGGAACATGTATGAAATTTAAGTAAATGGATCAATGGCCACAAGTTTTACTCTTTTGACTAAATGTGAGCAAACACTTTAGGCCTAAGTTGTACACAGAAGACAAATGTAAGAAAACAGCAGGCTTGGCGATCGCTTCGCCCAACACCTCCGCACAGCTCGCTTTACTAACATGATCTCCCTGTGGTTCAGCACTTCAACTCCCCCTCCCATTCCGAATCCGACCTTTCTGTCCTGGGCCTCCTCCATGGCCAGAGTGCGTCCCACCGCAAATTGGAGGAGCAGCACCTCATATTTTGCTTGGGTAGTTTACACCCCAGCGGTATGAACATCGACTTCTCCAATTTCAGGTAGTCCTTGCTTTCTCTCTCCTTCCCCTCCCCAGCTCTCCCACAGCCCACTCTCCACCTCTTCCTTTCTTCTTCCCCAACCGCCACATCAGTCTGAAGAAGGGTCTCGACTCGGAACGTCACCTATTCCTTCTCTCCATAGATGCTGCCTCACCCGCTGAGTTTCTCCAGCATTTTTGTCTACCTTCGATTTTTCCAGCATCTGCAGTTAAACATGAAAAATCAATTCGTCCCCTGCTTGTTCCTAATTAACGCTGAACTTCTTTTGGGGGGAAAAATAATCTGGCTGCTATCCCCTAATTACTTATTACCTCAACCTGCAGTCTCTTTACTCAAGGTCTCCTAAATAAGAATGTGGAAAAATAGTTGTTAACTGGTGTTACTGGGAGGAAATTGAATTGTGTTCAGCAGGGTGGTTTTATTTGTAAATCTGTCAGCAACAATCAGCACCCACATATAAAGCTTGATTTTGTTTTTCAAGAGCGCATCAAAAAAATTAAACAACATATGAAAGGCTGATCTTGTAGATGGCTTGAATTTCCCTACTCGCCATATTCTTTTTCCTTTTAGTTGTCCTTTACTCCAGTTTGTAGTAACTGCTCATGTACTTTGTTCCTCCTTCTGATCGAGACCTTTTACTATCTGCTTGGCATGCACCCTCCCCATGAACACTAACACTCACTGTATGATTCTCCTCTGCATTGACCCTTATGACTAATTTACCAATTGTTGGTAATCTTACCAAACTTTGTTCCAGTTTATTTACCTCCTGCTGCTACATGGGTCTCCCACTCCATTCATACACATGCCCATGTTTTCCTAAGCCAGTAACTTTACCAGCTCAGCTGGCTGAATTTTCCCTCTTGACGTGATCATTGAGGAAATTATGATTTCCTGGTAATCTAGACTGCATGTATAACCCCCTTGTTCATGTCAGTGACTCCTGAGTTGAACTGTCTTTAATTCCTCAGCTAATGTGTTCAGCCATTATCCTGCTTTTGTTTTTCCCTCAACCCCAGCACAACATTTTCTGTGTCTCAACCTGGCTGTTATTTGATACGGTCCCAAAGTTAAATTGAGCAATTGTAGCATTGATTTGCCATTTATTTCCAAACGTGACTAGGCCACACCAGACTCAAAGGAGCACTGATAATTTGATAATTCTCTCTTGGCCAAATGGCAGCAGCTGAGAGAGGGATTGAGGATTTTACATTGAATTGAATCGAATTGAATCCTTTATTTGTCATTCAGACCTTTCGGTCTGAACGAAATATCGTTGCCTGCAGCCATACATGTAATAATAAACAACACACAATAAACACAAATTAACATCCACCACAGTGAGTTCACCAAGCACCTCCTCACTGTGATGGAGGCAAAAGTCTTAGGGTTGCTGTCTCTTCCCTCCTCTTCTCCCTCTGCGCTGAGGCGATACCCCACCGGGCGATGGTAAGTCAGTCCCGCGGTTCAAGCTCCGCGGCCCGGGGGTGGTCGAAGCTGCCGCCCTCCAGTCCAGCGGACGCAGTTGTTGCCACCGGAGCTCCGGAAAACAGGCATCAACCTGTGACCCGCGAGCTCCCGGCGATATCATCCACTGGCCCGCGGCCGAGCCCCGGATTCAGGTCGCCGCCGCCTCAGCCACCGGAGCACCGTCTCCGCCCCGCACCGGGCCGCCCTCACGGGAGCGTCTCAGCCCCGCACCGGGCCGCCCCCACGGGAGCGTCTCAGCCCCGCACCAGGCCGCCCACACGGCAACGTCTCAGCCCCGCACCGGGCCGCCCTCACGGGAGCACCTTCCAGCCGGGAGCCGGGCCACCCACACGGGAGCGCCTTCCAGCCGGGAGCCGGGCTGCCCACACGGGAGCACCTTCCAGCCGGGAGCCGGGCCGCCCACACGGGAGCGCCTTCCAGCTGGGAGCCGGGCCGCCCTCACAGGAGTGTCTCAGCCCCGCGCTGTCCACCCTCACCGGAGCGCCGAGTCGTGCCGCTGCCCGAACGTCGCCGCAGCTCGAAGACGGCCAGCCTCGCGTTGGTAAGTCCTGGCTGGCACTACCTCCGGATCATCGAGGTCGGTCGCAGGTTGGAGGCCGCCAGCTCCGCCATTAGGCCTCAGCTCAGACGGGGGAAGAGAAGGGGGATACGACAAGAAAGTCACATTCCCCCGAAAGGAGAGACAGAAAGCCCTGTGTCACCCCCTCCCCCACATATAACACCACCCAATAACCAAAAGTTTAACTGAACAAGACAAAAAAAAACACAAAAAAATAAAAACAGACAGACTGCAGGCGAGCCGCAGCTGTTTCACAGCGCCGCCACTTCCGGACATTTTCTCTCATCTGGCAAATACTTTTTGATATTCAGTACTTTTGTGTTTACATTCTACTTGTACATTTGAGCCCATTTAACTGAAAACATGATTTACCTTTTTTTGTGTAGATTCACACGAATGTGAAGGAGAGAAACCTAAAGTGCTGTGGGCTTTATTTTTCAACGTAAGAGATTCATCTGCAGTTGACAGAAATGCATATGAAGGCCTTCCCAGTAATGTTTACGTCTGTTCTGGACCTAGTGCTGCACTTGGATTTGAACAGTCTGTTGAACAGGTACAGTGATATAAATATATTTAAAATAAAGAACTTGCAATCTGTTTGTTCTATTTTCTGTCATGGGGTTTTAGAATTAGTTTTCTAAAGTGTTACCACAAGTATTGAGGAAATGACTAATAGCAGTGAGTTTGCATCTGTAGCAGTGAGTTTGTATTTGATTAAAGTTTGACAAATTGATTAGTCTTTTTTGTTATTGGTGAACACTGAACAGTACATGAAAAGAGCTTTGGTGTTGTTTTCCACTGTCACCCACCTAAACAAAGTCATGCATATTACATTATTCAGATTCAGATTCAGGTTCACTCTTTATTATCATTGTGCAGTGTACAGTACAGAGACAACGAAATGCAGTTAGCATCTCCCCAGAAGAGCGAACATAGAATAATGAGCAATAAATACATATACGTACATACAGTCGTAGTAGTGCAATTAATGTTCTGGAGATAACATCTCTGACAAGGTTGCACTTCCACAGTGCAGTGAAACCATTAATTTTTGTGCTAATTTCTGGTCTAAGGCTTGAACTCTTATTACTGAGCAAAACAATATTTTAAATTGTTTAAAGCCTACAAACATTGTTTCAAACCTCTTTTGGATATCAGAAATGTTTTTTAAATTGTAGAGAAACATTCTCATTACTTGTTTGCATTTGGTTTGTAAAAGTTAGTCATGTTCTTACTGCAAGATTAATTTGTTTTAGTTAGTTGCAGTGAAACTTCCAAGCTATTGACCATGATATTTGAAAATCAGTTTGGAAATCAGAAGGAACTTTTGGAATTAACAAAAATCTGTGGAGTTTTGAAATCGCACTTCAGAGTTGTGGAGTGCAATGACTTTTGGCGAAGTAAAAACAATAACTACATTTTATTTTGATGGTGGGGAAAGAAAGTGGTAAATTGTAAATTGCAGCAAATTGGGGGTTTTTGGGGGTTCTGTGGGAAACGAGAACTGACTCTGGACCTTGAACATAATGAATGAAGGGACCAGTTTGGATCCATGGTCATACATTAGATAGTTTTAAAGAACTAAAGGACGTCAAGGGGACCCCAACATATGGCTGATCATGTAATAGAAATTTGCCCTTGTAGAATTTGAAAATTGCTCTCAAAATCTGAGATGCATAAAAATCACGAAGCAAATTAAAGTAAATTTTATTTTTTTACCTTGTGTTTCTTGACGCCTTTGCACATGACTGCTCCTGGTTACAGAAAATCATGATGCAGATGGTTTTCTGGTAATGCACTCTCCCAAGGATTGCTTGTGCTCCTGTTAAGGAAATTGTCATAATATATTAAGATTTTATTTTAATTTTGATGGAATCTGTATGGGCTGAGCTAATCCTGCTGTGTAAATAGTTAAGGAATAGTGGTTTTGTTCAGCATCCATTGTTCACAATGCAATCTTGCTATTTTTTTCCCAGGCAGAAGCTATCTTTCATCAAATCTGCCCGGGGGAAGAGTTCTGTCCTGCTGCACCAAACCCTGAAGATATTATTTACGATGGTGATGGTGCAAGAACTGAAAATGCTGGCTTTGGCGCACCTTCAGAAACTCTAAATGTTGAAAGAGAGGAAAATGTAGATGCAGATACTGCAGAACATGGCCAAGATAAAAAGGAAAAAGTCAGTGAAGTATCAGCCATTAATAAAATGGACAGAGAATCTGAAACCTCTAGCCCTGACACTCAAACATTGAAAAATAGCATTAATGAAACAGAGATACCCAAAGATGCAGAATAATATATTTAGGGAAATAGATGTTCACCCCAAATAATATTGAAGCAACCAGGAAATAGAGTGCAGCCTTTACACGCAACTACATGCAAACTGTAACTTGAGTTTCAAAATCAATTAGGCAGCCTTTAAGTTACCTAACCTTTTTTTTTTTTTAAACACTCCTGACAAATATTTACCTGCTGTTACTGTTTCTTCAGTTCTCGCTTCCCTGGTAGACACCATCATACCAATTCCCAATGATGAATATTGAACTATGTTCACACTAATTGAATGCAATTTGTTGTCTTATCAGAATAAGATGAGAGGGATCAAGTGCTGTAATAAATTTGCTTAAAATGTGCCAAAATTACAAAAACAAAGCATAAAATCTAAGCTGTGGCTTGCCTTTCTGGAACACTTGTAATGATACGACTGTCCCCAAAAAAAATTGTCCTACCCTTTCGTGATAAATGGTAGAAAATATTTATTTTGACAAGAAATACACAAACCATTCAACATTCTGAAAAATTGTTTACTGGAAAAAATTAAGTGCTAATGTTATGAATATACTTTAGAAAGCAGTGGCAGGTGCAAACAATTTTCTCAGTGGAAAATCAAATGGGCCTGTAATTATATGTGATGGAACAGCAGATGTTTTGCAGATCAAGGTAATATTTTCCATGACTAATGTGTACAATATCAAAAACATATACTGTGCAATAACCTGTGAAAATCCTCCATGTTTAATGATGATGTAAACAAAAGTGATTAAAATGTTGCAAAAATCACTCCGGTGTGATATTTGTTCTTCAATGTGATTCTGATTCTGTTCCTGCAGCTGATTTAAAGAAAGGCATCTGCGTAATTTGCTATGCTGAACTGGTTAATTGAATTGTGAAGTAGTTCACACAGCTATAATGGTCAACAAAGAATGATTCCTTTGTAGAAATTGACTAAAAATTAACAATTCACTGATTATTATTATTATTATTATTATTGGCTGCTCATTTTTACTCGGCCCATTTGAAGGTCATGTGATATAGAACAAAAAATTATGCGAAGCTGTCCAATTCAACTGTTCCTGTTCATTTCCACCTTTTGCCACCAGTTGAAGAATGAGAATCTTGCATTTATGTAGTGTTTTTCATGACCTCGGCATGTCCCAAAGCACTTTACAACCAATTAAGCATTTTTGAACTGTAGCCCTTGTAATTTAAGAAACATTGTTATGCAAATGAAACTGCATCTTCTCCCTTGTGTCACTCTGCTCTGAATACACTTCCTTTATGGATACGTAATGTTCCAAATTTTTTTTCCTACGTAGCTTTTTCACAGCTGTCCTCTGCCAAGATATAAATTGTCGACGTGAACAATTCTACTTGATCATGTGCAACCCGGTGACATTCTTTAGCAATGTTGTCGGCATTGAATATGCTTGTACGTGTCATACAGCAAATTATGTTGTACATACAAGTATGCAGATTCTGTATGTCTTGCACAGATGCTGCTTGTACCTGAGAAATAGCAGCAAGTGTTTAGAGTCGGGCAAGAACGGAACTGAATATCAAAACATGGAGGGGACGGGGGACACAATTTTTTGGCGACCGCGCGTGCATGCACACACTCACGCGCTTGCGAGGCTTCGGAGGCTCAATCCAGCGCTAAATGCAGCTCAACTGCTATTCTCACTGGGTTAACTACAACCCTGTCTGGACTGACAGGATACCAGCGCTGCTCTTCTCCGCGCTGGCCATATTTCCCACAAACCCAGGTAGGTTAACCTGGCGGGGATGTCGCCTACCTCTCAAAACATGGGGGGGGACGTGTCCCCTCTGGCCCCCCGGGTTTTCCGCCCCTTGAGTCGGGCACCAAAGCATACTGTTACACCTCGATTAGGGTAGCACTACCCTGACGTGGCATTAGTTTTATTCGATTTCAACATTCTTGTTGAATTTTCTTTCTTGGGTTAAAATGTTCAAGATTACATTCCCTCATCTTCACCATGGATGTCCACTCACTCTACACCTCCATCTCCCACCAGGAGGGTCTTAAAGCTCTCCGTTTCTTCCTCGACCGCAGAACCAACCAATCCCCATCTACTGATACTCTCCTCCGCCTAGTGGAGCTGGTCCTTACCCTTAACAACCTGACTCCTCCCATTTCCTCCAAATACAAGGCATAGCTATGGGCACGCGCATGGGCCCAAGCTATGCCTGCCTCTTTGTAGGGTACGTCGAACAATCTTTGTTCGAGGAGTACCCTATCCCTAAACTCTACCTCCGCTACATGGACGACTGCATTGGTGCTATCCCCTGCACCCACACACAACTCACTGACCATCCATTTCACCACTAACTTCCATCCGTCACGCAAATACACCTGGGCCATTTCCGACATTTCCCTACCATTTCTAGACCTCACTATCTCCATCGCAGGTGATAGACTACTAACTAACATCCACTATAAACCCACTGACTCCCATGGCTATCTGGACTACACTTCTCCATCTCCTACTCCCAATTCCTCAGTCTATGCCGCATCTACACCCAGGATGAGGTGTTCCACACCGGGGCACCGGAGCTGTCCTCATTCTTCAGGGAACGAGGGTTCCCCTCTTCTACCATAGATGAGGCTCTCACCAGGGTCTCTTCTATACCCTGTAACTCTGCTCTCACTACCCTTCCCCCCCCACTCGTAACAAGGGCAGAGTCACCCTTGTCCTCACCTTCCACCCTATCAGCCGTCACATACAACAAATAATCCTCTGACATTTTCGCCACCTCCAACAAGATCCCACCACTGGCCACATCTTCCCACCTCCTCCTGTCTGCTTTCCACAGAGACTGCTCCCTCCATAACTCCCTGGTCAATTCGTCCCTTCCCACCCAAACCACCCCCTCTCCTGGCACTTTCCCTTGCAACCGCAGGAAATGCTACACTTGTCGCTTTACCTCCCCCCTTGACTACATTCAAGGACCCAAGCAGTCTTTCCAGGTGCGGCAGAGGTTCACCTGCACCTCCACCAACCTCATCTATTGCATCCGCTGCTTTAGGTGTCAGCTGCTCTACATCGGTGAGACCAAGCGTAGGCTTGGCGAACACTTCGCCCAACACCTCGGCTCGATTCGCATTAACCTACCTGATCTCCCGGTGGCTAAGCACTTCAACTCTCCCTCCCATTCCGAATCCGACCTTTCTGCCCTGGGCCTCCTCCATGGCCAGAGTGAGGACCACCGTAAATTGGAGGAGCAGCACCTCATATTTCGCTTGGGCAGTTTACACCCCAGCGGTATGAACATTGACTTCACTGATTTCAGGTAGTCCCTACTTTCTCCTCCCCTTCTCAGCTCTCCCTCAACCCACTGTCTCCGCATCTTCTTTTCTTCTTCCTGCTCCTCCCCCACCCTCTCTTCAGCATGAAAAAGAGTCTCAACCCGAAACGTTGCCTATTTACTATTTGCTCCGTAGATGCTGCCTCACCTGCTCAGTCTCTCCAGCATTTTTGTCTACCTTCGATTTTCCAGCATCTGCAGTTCCTTCTTAAAGATTACAAAGTTGTTTTTTTATGACCAACCATTAGTTGAAAATATTTTGCATGAATCGAGGGTCTGTAATGACATCTGATGGAACGTTATTTTAAGCACATTATACCCATATCTACATGAAAATTTTATCAAACATAATTAGCCACCAGAGATTGCAACTAAATCTTAACATTTTGGGTTGTTAAGCAATTTGTTCCCCCTAAAGATTTTAAATCAATCAATTTACTACAATATTTAAATCAATTTAATTTTTTTTAAAGATTTAAATGCGAAGTTCGCCAGGATTTTGTCAATGAAATCTGTGTGCACAACCTAACAAACTTGTGAATCATCGACGACTAGAACCCGTTGAACACAGACACTCAGCAACACAGCCCTTTCTGTATATCGAGGAAATGACCGTGGGTTTCTGAAATCTCTATCCTATGTCCAATGGTACTTTTGTCACATGTACTTGGGTACCGTGAAATTCTTTGCATATAATTCAGTGACAATCTTGTTATACATTAGGCACAATCATACTTTAGTACAAGGGTAATATAGTAGATCACACTGAGGTAGTACACAAGTCACTTTGTTTCCTGCACCATCTTGTACACTCCACCTCTGAAATATATTAAGGGTAGGATCTCTTTGTATTATCTTATCTTCCTGCATTCTTGCGTACCATTTTGCCCTCCTGATTTCCCTTTTAAGTGTACTTATTATACACCTTTCTGTATTCTTCACTTGAACCCAGCTGCCTACACCCAACATACTCCTTGACCAGAGCCTCTATCTCTTGACATTCAGGATTTCCTACTCCTGCCAGCCTTGCCTTCGCCATTTACTAATGGGAATGTGCTGGCCCAGAACTCAATCTCATTTTTAATAGCCTCCCACTTGCCAGATCGCTTATTATCTATAAACAGCTTCCTTCGCTTAACTTTTGGAAATTCCTGTCCTTTGAAAGTTCCTGGAAAAGGATAGGTATGGTCTAAATCACCTGTTGTCACTGCCAGAGAGATTTATTAAAGTTCTTTATAATTTGTTTTTTACGGCAATGTGCTATATTTAAATAGTGTTGTCAAAGTCTTCAATTTTTCTGATCTTTCCTTGCACGATTTCAAAAGTGTTTGCATGGAGATGCCCATCATCAATGTAAAAATTCCACCACTTAAAATTCATTTGTGTAGGAAGGAACTGCAGATGCTGGTTTAAACCGAAGATAGACACAAAATGCCAGAGTAACTCAGCGGGTCAGGCAGCATCTCTGGAGAGGAGGAATGGGTGACATTTTGGGTCGAGCCCCTTTCTTCAGACCTCCTTCATTTGTTTGAGATGTTGAAAGCCGTAAATGCCACAAATATAACATGGTTTGTTAACTTCAAGATCGAGATAGAAATCAACAGAAAATTATATTGACTGAAAAAAGGCCAGGTTTCTCTTCTATTTTGAAGATTGCTAACAAACACATTTAAAATTCTTGAAGTGTTTCCAAAAAAAATCATACAGTAGTAGAGGTTACATTCCTGCATTAGTAATTATTTAGAAGATGACCAGCTTTGAAGTTGATTCCAAGACTCGTATGCACTAAACATCTTGTGGATCAGTCCTTGCATCTGATTCAACATTGCAATTGAAAATCATTGTGATCAGTATTACTCATAAACAATAGGCATTTTAGAAACTTTAAATACTTGTGTCCAGTTCCGGCTTCAATGTGTTCAAGAGCATTGCTGGATTGCTTTATTTAAACAGTCTTGAGTGTGATTTTTGCTTTGCAGTTCTGTTTAGAAACTGGGAAACTGTTTAGAATTATTTGACGTCTATCTGACTTTTATGCATTAGTTTAATTGTATAGGTACAGAACACGGAAAATCTAGAGTGTCTTTTTAGCGGGGCAAACATATTTTAGCAGAATTTAAAGTAATACATCCATTTTGATTTCCAGATAATTTTTGTAGATCCTAGAATGTTGAGTGTTTGAATGGAAATTTGTAAGCAATTTTGTTCTTGTACAATATATGGAGATGTGCACACGATTCCTTTTTACCAGATAAATTTCCTCCAACTCACCGAATCCTAAAAATAGATGTAAATGTATTAGTTTGCATAGTATATTGGAGCGCCGGTGTAAACTCACCGATACAACAGTTGGTTGATTGAGTTTAAAGCCATAATAACAATTTATAAATCCAAGCAGTAGCAGTTGATGTCAAGAGTGTTTTATTGTCACATGTCCCAGATAGAACAATGGAATTCTTATTTGCTGCAGCACAACAGAATATGTAAACATAGTACAGAAACGAGAGAGGAAAAAGTTCAGTGTGTGTGTGTATATATACACATGGACCCATACTCAAAAAACAAACAATTATAGTGCAATAATAATAATAGTCTGTTGTAGTTCAGAGCTTATTTGTTGTCGTATTTAATAGCCTGATGGCTGAAGGGAAGACGCTGTTCCTGAACCTGGATGTTACATTATTCCGGCTCCTGTACCTTCTTCCTGGTGGCAGTGGTGAAATGACTGTGTGGCCAGGATGATATGGGTCTCTGATGATGTTCGCTGCCTTTTAAGGCAGCGACTCCGATAAATCCCTTTGATGGTGGGTATGTCAGAGCCGGTGATGTACTCGACATTGGTCATAACTTTTTGCAGTCTTTTCCGCTCCTGGACGTTCAAGTTGCTGAACCAGGCCACGATGCAACCAGTCAGTATGCTCTCTAGTGTGCACCTCAAGCAGTTCAGGAGAATCCTCTTTGACATACCGAATCACCGTAATCTTCCCAGGAAGTAGAGGCGCTGATGTGCTTTCTTTATAATTGCATCAGTGTGCTGGGTCCAGGAAAGATCTTCGGAAATATGCACGCCCAGGAATTTGAAGTTTTTGACTCTCTTCACCATTGTTCTATTGATATAAGCAGGATTGTGGGTCCTCATCCTTCCTCTTCCAAAGTACACAATCAGTTCCTTGGTTTTACAGATATTGAGAGCCAGGTTCTTCTTGCGTATGGCGTGCACAGCCTAAAGTTGTAGGACAACTTGAGAGCCAGGTTGTTGTGCTGGCACCATTTGGTCAATTGGTCGATCACACTTTTATATTCTGACTCATCATCATCTGTAATTCGTCCAACAACGGTGGTGTCGTTGGCAAACTTGATGATGAAGTTCGCACTATGTCCATCTACACTGTCATGCATATAGAGTGAGTAGAGCAGGGGGCTCTGCACGCAGCCTTGAGGTGCTCCTGTACTGCTTGTTACTGAGGGTGAAGTATTTCCGCCACATGTGAATGGATGGTATTTTGAAAAAATATAGATGTTTAGCAGTGATAAATGTAATATTATAATTGGAATAATTTAATTGTAATATGGGAATGTTTGGCCAAGGTCCTGAATGAAAAATTGATAGGTGAATGTTGCTTGTTGGTGTGTCCAGGTATGCCTGATGCTATTGAGTAAAAATGACGCCCCACAGGTTCCTATTAAATCTTTCCCCTCTCACCTTAAGCCTATGTCCTCTGGTTCTTGATTCCTCTAACCTGGGTAAAAGACCCTGTGCATTCACCCTATCTATTCCCTCATGGTTTTATACATCTTTGTAGGATCTCTCCTGCAGGAGTAAAGCCTGAGCTTGCCCAATGTCCCCAATAGCTCAGGCCCTCAAGTTCTGGCAATATCCTCATAAGCTTCGCTGCACTCATTCTACTGAGAAAACAAAAACTGAGGACTGACTGGATTCATAGAAAAGCTGAAATTTGACCAAATGAAATGCTGTATAACAATACAAATTCAGTTTGTATTAAGATAAAATTCAAATAGCTTTTTTAAAAACTGATACAAAACAGTGCAAGAAAAACACCGCAGTTTGGTAGACAACTATAGTTAAAAAATAAATCCTGTTAATTGTATTTTATTTATTTTTCATCACTATCTTCATTCTCAAATGTATTTAGAAATTCTATTTGAATGTTGTTAATTAATAAACAAAGAAATTGCATAAAACCAAATCATGTCAAGAGAAGAGCATTCAACAAATCTTGGCAGTGTGGATTGATTAGCATTGTGATAAACCGCAGGCATGGGTATAATGTTGCCTGATGTATCATCAACTTTAATGCAGTCCATCTTCCTCACTTTGTTCCATAATTCTGGTTTGGATATTTTGATAGAAATTGGATAGCAATTTTCAGCAATAATTTCTGAACAATTGTAATTCTCTGGCGTCGTGAAACTTTGGGTTAAGTAAGTTATACCATGTTGACTCTAAGCCATGTAGAAGGATTGACATAGTGTTACAGTAAAGTATTGACTGTTGGTAAATGGAAACTTATGAACAACATTATCTCGGATGACATGAAATTTTGAAAGCATATCATTTAAATAGTTCCTCATACCTCATATTGTATATCAATATACTGTAATTTATATTCTATTGCATCATGGTTTGCAACAGTACAATATCACCTGCTGTTGTATCTATTATTAAACCACCACGGAGTACGTAATAATATTGTAAGATATAATGTTACAAATTTTCGCAAATTGTAAAGCTATCAGATACTAACAATTTAAATTAACGTGCTATTCTAATTTAAAAAAAAGTAAAACAACTACAATATTTTAAGCTAAATCACATTTTAAATCTATGATATTGAATAGGGCAATAAATTTATAAAGACTAAGATTATTAGACATCCATAAAAAATGTCAGAAGTATCTGAAGTTAATGTAATTGAGAGGAACATTAGTCATTAAATCATTTTAACATTCGGGAACAATTTTATGCTGAGTATGCAAAAGTTTTTTTGTTTTTTTTTTGAAAGTCAATTATCTTGATATTCATCCCTAATGTAGTACATAACTTTTTTAACGGAATTACTTCCGTCAACTATTTTTTTTCTATCTAATCCTTCCCATTGATCATTCTCTATTAAAAGCAAATGTAGTTATCTTGATTGACAAGGGCTCTAAGTGCTGTAATAGAACATAATTAACCCCTATAATATAGGAAGGCATGAGATGACGAGCATAAACACACAGTGGCATTACTGAATAGCTTTGGATTTTGGTTGGTAAATATTGCGGGGGAATTACTGACACTATTTTATTCAAGGTTCAATTAGAAGCGACCATTCTGACCACTAAGTCTGTGCCAGCTTGAATAGCATTTCCATCAGTTCCATCAACCTGCTCTTTCCCCATTGCCCTGCAAATTAACCAATTTCCTGTACATAGGCCATAATTGACTCCAGTGCCCTTCCTACATTGAATTTGAGACAGTTACAAATTTCCCTTGTGGCTGCCACACACTCCCCATCTCCTTGTATCCTCCAGCCCTTGAACCATCTACATTAAGGCACATGTTTATATTAATCGTGGTATTCATATGTTAATTGATCATGGAAGTAGAATTAGGCCATTTGGCCCATCGAATCTACTCCATTCAATCTGGGCTGATTTATCTTTCCTTGAAACCCATTCCCTGCCTTCTCCCCGTAACCTTGAATAAACTTACTATTCAAGAATCTCAATCTCTGCTTTAAAAAATACCCAATGACTTGGCCTCCAGAGCCATCTGTGGTAATGATTTCCACAGGTTCATCACTGTCAGACTAAAGATATTCCTCCTCATCTCCTTTCTAAAGATGCAGCCTTTTATTCTGAGACTGTGCCATCTGGTCCTAGACTAGTGGAAACGTTCCACATCCACTACGTTGTAACTTAATGGCCCTTAGATTGTACCACCTCAACTACTTCCATTGGCAGACTGCTCCCATACACCTCCAATCCACCAACTCTGTGTAACAATATTGCCCTTTAGGTTTCTTATTAGTTTTTCTCCTCTCATGTTAAACCTATGCCCTCTAGTTTGGGATTCTCCTACCCTGGAAAAAACTCTGCATTTTCCCAATCTAAGCCCCGTATGATTTTTTGCCCATGTATAAGGTCACCCTTTCCGCCTCCTGCACTCCAAGGAATACGTCCTAGCTTCTCCCTGTTCCGTCCTTGAGACCTGACAGCATCCTTGTAAATCTTTGCGCTCTTTCTTGCTTAATGCCGTCTTTTGTATTTGCAGCGTGTCCAAATCTGAACACTATACTCCATGTGCGGCCTCACCAACGCCTTATACAACTGTAATATAGTGTAGACACAAAATGCTGGAGTAACTTAGCGGGATAGGCAGCATCGCTGGAGAAAAGGAATGGGTGACGTTTCGGGTCAAGACCCTTCAGTAACATAATGTCCCAGTTTCTAAACTTAATTCCCTGACTGATGAAGGCCAACGTGCCAAAATCTGCCTTCACCATCCTATCTACTTGTGATGCCACTTTCAGGGAACTATGACTTGTACATCTAGATTGCACTGTTCTATCATGCTCTCCTACCTTTCACTGCAAACATCCTGTCCTGATTTGACTTACCCAAATGCAACATCTCTCATTTACCTTCCTTTGCATTTTCTCGGTCCACTTACTCAGCTGATTAAGAACCTGACATAGTTTGGGGTAACCATCTTTACTGATTACAATACCACCCATTATAATAAATTCTGCAAACTTACTAATAATGCCTTGGACATTCTCATTCAAATCGTTGATTATAGATGACAAATAACAGTGGGTTCAGCATAGATCCCTGAGGCACACTACTAATCACAGTGCGAAAAACAGCCTTTCACCACCACCTGCTTCCCACCATGAAGCCAGTTCATAATCCTGTTTGCTAGTTCTCTCTGGATTTCATGCTACCTCGCCTTCCAGAGCACCCTATCCTGCTTCACCTTGTCAAAGACCTTGCTAAAGTCCATATAGACTATGTCTATAATCCTTCCCCCATCAACCTTGATTATTTACAAATTTGATACATTTATTTTAAGTCGCATCAATATGCACAAAACTATGCCGACTATATCCCAAATCAACCTCTGTCTTTTCAAATGCATGTATATCATACCTCTGAATCTTCTACACTAATTAGGAGTCATTCTTCAGTTTTCCAGCTCACCCCTGTCTAATAATAATTTGTATCTCATGGCTAGGGCTCGTGCAATCCCTTCTCCAGCTTCTCTCGGTCCTTGGATGTAAATTATCATGCCCAAGTGATTTATCTAAATACATATGCTTTGGGACATTCTACATCTCCTCGACTGTAATACCGACTACCCTCCACATCACCATCAACATTCCCAAGTTCCCTAATCTTCATGTCTGTCTCTGAGAATAAAACAGGAAACATTCATTGAGGACCTTGCCCATCTCCTCCCTCACTGACACTTCAGTCAGTTGCCCCTGCTCTGTTTCCTAAGAGTAGATCAAGCTTTACCCTCTCGCTTGTAGAGCCCTCTATATAATGCATGGGAAAACTTTCCTGAACACTTGACACGTTCAACCCCATCTGAGCCCTCGATACTATGGCAGTCCCAGTCTATATAAGGAAAGTTTAAGCCCCCTACCATGATCGCCCTATTAATCTTGCAGCTGCCTACAATCTCCCAGCATATTTGTTTCCCTATTTCCTGTTGATAATTTGAAAACCTGTAGTACATTCCCAGCAAGGTGATCATCCCTTTTCACTTTTCAGCTCCTCTTCTATAGCCTCACTGGACCATTCCACAATAATGTCATCTTGGACTACTGCAGGAACATTTTAATCAATAAAACAAATCCTCCTCCTCCCTAAACCCCACCATTTTCTCACGTGTAACACCTGTATCCTGGAACATTAAGCTGCAGACCTGCCCTCCTAGAGCCGAGATTGTGTAATGGCTATAAACTCCCAGTCACACATATCTATCCGTGCCTTGAGTTCATCCACCTTGCCAGTAGGGTCTCTTAAATTTAAACAAATGCAATTTAATTCAACAGTATTTCTATGCTGCCTAAAGTGCTCCATCCTACCCTGTCTACGGAACTTGCTGTCATTACCTTCTGACTCGACTCGCGGCCTTTGAGCTGCCTCACAACAGTATTGGCTGTTGCCTCCATGCTAATATAGTTTAAACCCTTCCTAGTAGCACTAGCCAACCTGCCTTCCAGGATATTGTCCCCCCTACACTTCATGAGCACCCACCTCTCTTGCATACATCAGCTCTGCCCCAGTTGAGATCCCAATGGCGCAAAAATCTGAATCCTTGCCCTCTGCACCAACGCCTTAGCCATGCATTCATCTGTCTTAACTTCCTTTTCCTACCTTCACTGGCATGTGGTGCTCAAAGTAATCCAGAGATAACTGCCTTGCATGTTCTTCAGAACTGTCACTTAATATATAGATTGTTTGAACTTTCTACCAAACTGTATCACATCGCACCTCTCTCTATTAAAGTGTCCCCGCCGCTGATCTGTCCATTCAAAGCCTTTCTGTGAGTTGTCATGCGCTGCAATCGACCCTATGTTATCCAGGATAATGGAGAGGTGCACCCCCATGGATAATTCAAATATGTGCATAGTGTCAAAAGGCATCAAGCAGATTACACAGTACTTCTAGTCAAGTCAAGAGAGTTTATTGTCATGTGTCCCAGATAGGACAATGAAACTCTTGCTTTGCTGCAGCACAACAGAATATTGTAGGCATAAATACAGAAAGATCAGTGTGTCCATATACCACAGCATATGTATATATACACACATAAATAAACAGATAAAGCGCTAGAGGCTGTTATACTTCAGCGTTTGTTTGAAGTTGTGTTTAATAGTCTGATGGCTGTGGGGAAGTAGCTGTTCCTGAACCAGGATGTTGCAGATTTCAGGCTCCCGTACCTTCTACCTGATGACAGCGGAGAGATGAGTGTGTGGCCAGGATGGTGTGGGTCCTTGATGATGTTGGCAACCTTTTTGAGGCAGTGACTGCAATAGATCCCCTCGATGGTAGGGAGGTCAGAGCCGATGATGGACTGGGCAGTGTTTACAACTTTTTGCAGTCTTTTCTGTTCCCGGACACTCAAGTTGCCGAACCGAGCCACGATGCAACCGGTTGGCATGCTCTCTACTGTGTACCTGTAGAAGTTCGACAGAGTCCTCCTGGTTCAAATATTTAGTCTTTGTGAGTTGTTTTACTGTGGCACCTGAACCTCTCAAGCATACTTAAGTCTGAAGAACGGTCTCGACCCGAAACGTCGCCTATTTCCTTCACTTCATAGATGCTGCCTGACCCGCTGAGTTTCTCCAGCATTTTTGTCTACCCTCTCAAGCACACAGTTTCTTTTCATTGGTCAGAATCACAGGTTT
Source organism: Amblyraja radiata (assembly GCF_010909765.2). Taxonomy (NCBI): domain Eukaryota; kingdom Metazoa; phylum Chordata; class Chondrichthyes; order Rajiformes; family Rajidae; genus Amblyraja; species Amblyraja radiata. The sequence continues at coordinate 32,420,256 of NC_045967.1, forward strand.
CCATCAGCAGACAAGTGCAGTCCAGTATGACTCACTTGAATACAATACTGTGTAAATAAGCTTGAAAGGGTTAATCACTAATGTACTCTTCCTGTATTCTTAACCAGCAAATGCATTTACTGTATGACTGCAGTTATATTCCTACTGGCCTCTCTGGAGACAGGCTTTTAAGGCTGATAGCATGAGCTTTTTAAACTGACAGCTTGGGCCTTTGAAACCCTTAACCTGTAAGATGGTAAATCAACTGCGAGTTAAATGAGCACCCACAGCACTACCCTCGTGACTGTTTAACACATTTCTGAGTTTCGTAATATTTGCAAATTCTGAATATTGCTTTGGTACACGCATGTCTTCCATCATTGATGTATCCGAAATGCAGCGCTGGCTCCTGATGAACAATATTATTTTACCATTCTTTGCCCAAAAAATACGTGTATATATATCTATTGCTCATTATTCTATGTTCGCTCTTCTGGGTGAGATGCTAACTGCATTTCGTTGTCTCTGTACTGTACACTGCACAATGACAATAAAGTTTGAATCTGAATCTGAAAATAACCCCTTTTTTCTGCCCATTAGCTCATTTCCTATTGAAGTTACCAAGATGCTTTAATTCAATATTTCTAACCAGCCCTTAGCAACTTTAGATAAAGTCTTATTATGTGGGTGATATCTACTGTAATTCCTCCAATTCTGTTTGCGGACTTCACAAAACAATGCCTTGGTTAATTAAAAAAAATAACAGAATATTTTAGTGCTAGGGAAACAAATTATAGAAGCTTAAATTGTAAACAAACTGCAGGGGAACTTGGCAGGTCATGCAACATCTGTGGGGGGAAACGGACAGATGGTGTTTTGGACTCAGCTGAAGAAAGGTCTAAACCTGAAATGGCAATTCTCCATTTCCCCCTACACATGCTACATGTTGTATTCCTCCAGCAATTCAATAACCTGATGGCTGTAGGGAAGAAGCTGTACCTGGACGCTACAGTTTTCAGGCACCTGTATCTTCTTCCCAATGGCACGGGTGAAATGCGTGTGAGGTCAGATTATTCTATTATTATAATCAAGATTATTCCCGATGTTGGGGAAGTCCAGAACTAGGGGTCACAGTTTAAGGATAAGAGGGAAGTCATTTAGGACTGAGATGAGAAAATCATTTTTCACACAGAGAGTGGTGAATCTGTGGAATTCTCTGCCACAGACGGTAGTTGAGGCCAGTTAATTGGCTATATTTAAGGGAGTTAGATGTGGCCCTTGTGGCTAAGGGGATCAGGGGGTATGGAGAGAAGGCAGGGATGGGATACTGAGTTGGATGATCAGCCATGATCATATTGAATGGCGGTGCAGGCTCGCAGGGCCGAATGGCCTACTCCTGCACCTATTTTCTATGTTTCTATGTCGGAGTGGTGTGGGTCTCTGATGATGCTGGCTGCCTTTTTGAGGCAGCGACTCCAGTAAATCCCTTCGATGGTGGGGAGGTCAGAGCCGATGATGGACTGGGCAGTGTTCACAACTTTTTGCAGTCTTTTCTGTTCTCGGACATTCAAGTTACCGAACCAGACAATGATGCAACCAGTCAATATGCTCTCTACTGAGCACCTGTAGAAGTTCAAGAGAATCCTCTTTGACAAACCGACTCCGTAACCTTCTCAGGAAGGAGAGGCGCTGATGTGCTTTCTTTATAATTGCATCAGTGTGCTGGGACCAGGAAAGATCTTCAGAAATATGCACGCCCAGGAATTTGAAGTTTTAGACTCTCTGTGCCATCGTCCCATTGATATAAGCAGGATTGTGGGTCCTCAGCCTACCTCTTCCAAAGTCCACAATCAGTTCTTTGGTCTTACTGATATTGAGAGCCAGGTATTTGTGCTGGCACCGTTTGCTCATTCGGTCGACCTCACTTCTATACTCTGACTCATCGTCATCTGTAATTCATCCCACAACGGTGGTGTCGTCGGCGAACTTAATGATGGATTTTGCACTATGTCCGGCTACACAGTCATGAGTATAAAGTGAGTAGAGCAGGGGGCTGAGCACGCTGCCTTGAGGTGCTCCCGTACTGATTGTTAATGAAGGTGAAGTATTTCTGCCAATTCGAATAGATTGTGGTCTGTGGGTGAGGAAGTCATGGATCCAATTGCAGAGGGATGCGCAGAAACCTAGTTCCGTGAGGTTGGTAACCAGCTTTTTTTTTTTTTCTTATGTTTTTTAATCAAAAATATTTATTCAAATATTAAAATAGTATTTACAATACAATAAAACAAAACACCACCATAATACAAGACGAACAAATATGCTAAGCAACTGCTAAATAACTATATTGCAATCCTTGTCCAGGATACATTCAACCCCCCTCGGTGCCCAGCGGTCACAGAACTCCCTCAGGGTGCGTATTCCCTTTCTATCCGCACCCGGGCACGGACGTATCCCCGGAAAAGGGGCAGGCAGCCGGCTCGGGTAGAGCCCTCCACCATCTGGCGCCTTGACTCGCGGATGGCCAGCTTGGCCAGGCCCAGGAGCAACCCAACCAGGACATCTTCAGCCCTACCCTCTCCTCTACGCACAGGGTGTCCAAAGATGAGGATGGTGGGTGAAAAATGCAGCCAGAAGGCAAGGAGCAGCCCCTTTAGGTACTCAAACAGTGGCTGCAGCCTCACGCACTCCATGTACACGTGGTACACAGACTCTTCCAGCCCGCAAAAGTGGCAGGCAGCTGGCGAGTCTGTGAACCGCGAGAGAAACAGGTTGCAGGGAACACCTCGGTGCAATACCCTTCATCCCAGGTCCCCAATGTAGAGGGGCAGAATCCCTGTGTAGAGGGACCCCCACCGGGGGCCCCCCTCGCGACCGGAAGGCAACACTGACCGCCACTTGGTGTCTGGACGGTGGACCAGGGCGAGGAAGTGCAGGGTTTGGAGGAGGAGCCTGTACAGGACACGCCTCCCTGCGTCTCGGAGGGAGACGAAGGGTGTCGAGGAAAGGCGGCTCAAATTGTGTGGGACCGGCTCCCGGGATGGATTACGGCACCTGGGTCCGATGAGTACTTCCGGCTGAGCGGGGGCTTGCTCAACCACAAGTACTCCAAACGTTTGAGCCCCCCCGACACCCGGTGGGGCGGGACAAGGACCGGCTGCTCTCACGCCCGGGCCATCACCCTCCACCGGCGGAGGGGGGGGCTGGTAACCAGCTTGGAGGGGATGATGGTATTAAACGCCGAGCTATAGTCAATAAACAACAGCCTTATTGTTCAAGTGGTCCAGTGCGGAGTGGAGAGCCAGTGAGACTGCATTCTCCGTTGGCCTGTTGTGACGCTGGGTCAGGGTTCTTGGCGAGGTAGGAGTTGATGTGCACCATAACCAACCTCTCACATCACTTCATCACCACAGAAGTTAGTGCCACTGGTCGATATTCATTGAGGCACGTCAACTTACTCTTCTTGGGCACCGGTATTATTGATGTCCTCTTAAAGCAGGTGGGCACCTCAGACCTCAGTAGTGAGAGGTTGAAAATGTCCGTAAAAACTCCAGCCAGTTGATCTGCACAGGTTTTGAAAACTCGACCGGGTATGCCATCAGGTCCAGGTGCTTTCCAAGGGTTCACCCCCCTGAAGGAACCATGTATGCTTTAAAACTTGGCTGTATTAAAGATGTGTCTGCTCTTTCAAAGCTATTGCTGAAGTCTGTTTCAGTAAACACTGTCATCTGTATTTACTTCCATCAGGAAACTGATTACAACTTGAACTGGCTGCTGTTGGTAGTAGCTTTGTGACACGGTAGTGGTTCACTCAATGGCGCTTTATTGTCGCATGTACCTAGGTACAGTGAATTTTGTTTTTTTGCATACAATTTAGTAAAATCTTACTATACCTGAGTATGATCATACCCAAGGGTGTAATAATATGTTGCACATTGCCTGAGATGGACACAAAATACTGGACTAACTCAGGGGGTCAGGCAGCATCTCTAGAGAACATGGACCCGAAACATCACCTAGCCATATTCTCCGGAGGTGCTGTCTGACCAGTTGAGTTATTCCTGCATTTTATGTTTATCTTCGGTATAAACCAGCATCTGCAGTTCCTTTTTATTACATTTGTACTTTGTGTGATTTGGCTTGGGACTCCTTCGGCATAGCCATCTCTACCACATGTGATGCAGATGAAAGCTCTGCACTGCAAAGATGGAAGTTTTGTTGGTCCTTGATTTCTCTTGGTGCCTTTCTCATCCAGCTCATCCTTCGATTTCTCCTTGCCTCTCCTATAGATACAATTTTTCTTCTCGTGCAAGTGTGCAGAACTTCACCAATGTTTTTAATAAAGCCAAAGGGGAAACTGGCCCTATGCACAATTTAAGTAAATAAACTAATCTGTTCAGCATTCTTGTTTAGATTATTATTAATGCAGTACATTTATCTTGTCATTTGCTATCACTCAAGAGATGCAAATAGATACCAGATTGACTTTACTGCTTGGTTGCAAGGGACTTTACTATATTTCAATACAGAGGTCTTCATTGTATGATTGTTAAAGCAGTTTTATGTCATTTGAAATGATTAGTTTTTATGGTGGTGCTTGGAATTGTGTGAATGGATGTGTCTGTACATTTTCCCACATTCTGACAATGTTTGAAGAATTCAAAGGTTGTTACTCCTCATAACTACAGATGGGCAAACCTATGCTGTTCATATTACTATGGAACAATATCTATTAAGATTTGCAGACATACAGTTGTCTTTATACGTCTTTTATGGTTAAGAAATGAAACTTTTATTGTTATTGGCAAAAGCTTTATATTTTGTATTATAGTTCTGTTGTTGGGATTTAGATATGGAAGATGTATACTTTTTCTCATCCCAGCTTTTTTTTCATAACTTGTTGCAACTCTAAACTCCGCACTTTCACAAGACATTTGCCCTGTTTCTGTGTGTCCATGACTGTGTACCATCAAGTCACCCACTGTAGCAAAACTTCCATTGTCCCCAACAATTACCACTCAACCGCAACTTGAAAATTCGGCAGTACTCATTCCACAAGGAAAGCCTTTCTTCTATCCTGTAAAGAGGGAATAGATAAAGAGAGAAAGTTAGACATGAGGACTAAAAACAAAAGGGGATGCCAACAATTTTCTGAGATGGAAGCATTGCAGTTGTAGAAGCATTGCAGTTGCAGTTTTATGTGCAATGACAATAAAAATATATTATTATTATTATTATTAGGATGTAATTTTATTTCTGGCCAACATTTTATGTCTATTTAGAAAGTCAGTGGATGCAGAGCAGTCAATTTTCACACATACATTATAGTACTTTATGTGCTTAGTAAGTTGTGGGAATGACAAAGATCAATACAGGGAGCGAGCAGGCCTGGGCTCTACTATAAATTACTTCCAAACAATTTAAGGGTTGCCTGTTGGAGAGAGGAAAGTTGGTTCTTAGAGTTTTGTTTGGGCATGAGATCTCAACAATATTGTGAACTGGATGTACAATTTAATAGCAGAAACTGTAGAGCCCATGCTCCCTGTAATGACATTTTACTGGAGCAATCCAACAGTAATAGCATTGTTTTGTGCTTTCTACACAGCCTTGTAGCTTCTGTTTAAAAAATATGTATTCAATTTTCCTTTAATAGTAGTCTTTGTGCTGTAGTCTCTACCTCGCTCCTTGTGGCAAAGCGTTTCATGCTCCAACAACTTTCTGCATCAAGATCTTTTCTTTTTGTGCTTAGTAATAATGTTTTATTTACAACCTCTCATCCCTAACTGTCCAAATAGAGGCAATAGGTGCTCTCTATTCATTCATGCAAAATAACTAAGTTTCACAAATATTTTAACTTGATTTCTCTGCAATCATTTCATTCCTTTTTGTAGCCACATGTCATGTTCTATTTTCATCAGCATAAATCCCAAACCTGCAAAACATGAACTATAACTTAACGCTTGGTGATTTATAGTAATGTGTGTAGAAGCTGAGAGTTACATAAGCATATGAGAGCTCTTGCTTCTGAATGCAAGATGAAGGGTAAGTAAGGTGTTATGGTGCACAAAAATGTACAACAAATTGCAGCCTGCTTGTCCAGAGAGACAAAGCTTTTTTGACACTGTTGGCTCAGCAGTTGCATTCTTATTTCAGCAGGTTGTGAGTTCATTCATGTTGTGCCTGAAACTTGAACTCACAATTTCTGTTATATGCTACTTTAGTGTGCTATGTTGTGAGATGTGCCAATTTACATAGATGCTAAATATCTGTCCATTTCCAGATAATGTAAAATATCTCAAAGCACTACACAAAAAAAAATAGCTGATGAGTTTGCCTTATCCCAGCTTGCGTTTCTTTCCAACCAAGTATACTTAGTGTACCTGGACTTTCAGAAAGCCTTTGATAAGGTCCCACATAGGAGATTGGAGGGCAAAATAAGAGCACATGGTATTGGGGGTAAGGTACTGACATGCATAGAAAATTGGTTGGCAGACAGAAAACCGAGTAGGGATTAGCGGGTCCCTTTCAGAATGGTAGGCAGTGACTATTGGGGTACCGAAAGGCTTGGTGTTGGGACCTCTAAATCATTAATATACATTACTGATTTAGATGAAGGGATTAAGAGTAACATTAGCAAATTTGCAGATGACACAAAGCTGGGTGGCAGTGTGAACTGTGAGGATGCAGGATGACTTGGACAGGTTGAGTGAGTGGGCAGATGCATGGCAGATGCAGTTTAATGTGGATAAATGTGAGGTTATCCACTTTGGTGGCAAGAACAGGAAGACAGATTATTATCTAAATGGTGTCAATTTAGGAAAAGGGGAAGTACAACGAGATCTAGGTGTCCTTGTTCATCAGTCACTGAAAGTAAGCATGCAGGAACAGCAGGCAGTGAAGAAAGCGAATGGCATATTGGCCTTCAAAACAAGAGAAATTGAGTATAAGAGCAAAGAATTCCTTCTGCAGTTGAATAGGGCACTAGTGAGACCACACCTGGAGTATTGCGAGCAGTTTTGGTCTCCAAATTTGAGGAAGGACATTGAGGGTGCAGCGTAGGTTCACGAGGTTAATTCCCGGGATGGCGGGACTGTCGTATGTTGAAAGAGTGGAGCGACTGGGCTTGTATACACTGGAATTTAGAAGGATGAGGGGGAATCTTATTGAAACATATAAAATTATTAAGGGATTGGACACGCTGGAGGCAGGAAATATGTTCTTGATGTTTGGGGAGTCCAGAACCAGGGGCCACAGTTGAAGAATAAGCGGTAGGCCATTTAGAACGGAGATGAGGAAAAACGTTTTTCAGCCAGAGAGTTCTGAATCTGTGGAATTCTCTGCCTCAGAAGGCAGTGGAGGTCAATTCTCTGGATGCTTTCAAGAGAGAGTTTGATAGAGCTCTTAAAGATAGCGGAGTCAAGGGATATGGGGAGAAGGCAGAAACAGGGTACTGATTGTGGATGATAAGCCATGATCACAGTGAATGGCAGTGCTGGCTCGAAGGGCCGAATGACCTACTTCTGCACCTATTGTCTATTGTCTATAATAATAATAACATAATAATAATAATAATTTGTTTATAGGGACAGTGCATATTAATGAACATTTGCATGTAAATATGCGAGATTGTAGCCAATCAGTAGCTAATTTCCGTCTCTAGTCCCAGGCAAAGGTAAGTGAAGTGTCTTGCCCAAGGACACAACGACAGTACACACCCCAAGCAGGATTCGAACCGGCCACCTTCAGGTTGCCAGCCGAACACTTAGCCCATTGTGCCATCTGTTAGATGAGCATCATCTAAATCACACCATAAATGATTGTAGTATCACTCTAGTACTGGAATGTGCTTTTACTATGTGATCTGTTCCCACTTTGGAGAATTCCAGCCTCCCTTTTGGCTACTCCTGAGGCTTGTATTCCCTTCTAGTTTTAGACCCCAAACTCAGTTGTGACCGACCCTGTGGATGAAACGTATAATGGATTGGAGCAACAAAGTGTGGTGCACCAATGAATAAATATTGAGGGGGAAAAAAACAATAACTAAGGTAAAATTCTGCATGGGCATGATTTAAATAGAAAATAACCACTTATTGCACGAGCTGTTTTTCTCCTTGAGATAAATATAACTACTGATTTTCATAAATGATTAAAATTTGTAAAATATTACTTCTCTGAAAATGTGTCTGCCTTGTTTTCAATTTCATCCAGAGAATTTCTTCCTGGACTACAAACATGGCTTCAATGATCTTTTATTGTTTTTTCTTCTTCAGTATTTCCTCAGAAAAAAAACTTGATTAATAAGCATGGCTTTTTTGCTCAGGCTTACTCCTTCAATTAAACTCAGATGTTTACTGTGTTATACCTTGACAACTATACTATGCATCGACTGCAATGGAACACTAGGGATAGTTGTGGTGAGGTAACATTTTTTCAGAATTTAGAGGCAGAACTTCCAGAAGATGGTAGGTAGACAAAAATGCTGGAGAAACTCAGCGGATGAGGCAGCATCTATGGAGCGAAGGAATAGGCGACGTTTCGGGTCGAGACCCTTCTTCCAAAAGATGGTTATCGTTTTTACGGAGCTTCCAGAAAATTCTGGAGTCACTTCCCACAATAAATAAGCTAAAGTCCTGTGAACTCTTTTTACTATTTTTACAACGTCTCCAGCACAATTTTGAAAGTTCTGCCTTTATTGGAAAACAGATGCCAGATACAGACCCCAACCATTGTGATAATTCAGTGAGAGATCGACACAAACAGTACAGTTGGTAAAACAATAGAATGTTTCAGGGATTACCAACTACGTAAGTTTGAAAATACATCTTTAATTTATTTATAGTGTGGGATTCCAAGAGAAGGTTCTTAAATAGATTTTATATGGCAGGACGAATGGAGTAGTGGTTCAGTGGAGCAGAGCAGTGGCAGCCCTGCCAGATGTGGTGCATTTCATAACTACATAAATATTGTATTTGTGAAACGTATCCATTCCTTCATTTGTTCATTCCACGCACAGGAAATCTATGAATGTTAAAAGGCCAGTATATGCCATGCAGTCATGAAGCACCTTGGTGTGTTTGCAGATTTTTTTATTTCCTCGTCTGAAAGCATCCATCCATGTTATTGGGTGGGCACTATCTGTCTCTGGGGCCATTATCCAAAGTGTACATCCTTCATAGGCCAGAAAAAGAGTTTCAAAAGGATATTTGTCCGAGGAGGAAAAATCTGTAAAGTGCACGGCAAAGAGAAATGTTTTTATTATCTAGATTACAGTTTGAGGCAAGCAGTGAACACTGGACAGGAAAGAAAGACCACCTCTTGGCATTGTGTAAAGACTCCTGCTTCTGGTGCCAGTGTGGCACGGTGGCACAGCAGTAGAGTTGTTGCCTGGCAGTGCTTGCATACGACTATACATATGAACGCTCATCTTGTGAGTAGTGAGCCAAGCTTGAGTTATTTCTCTGTTGAAGTAGCATTTCTAATTTCAGTCCATCATGAGGTACAGATCGCTTAGAAACAGGGAGAGAGAACAAGCACGATACCTCCTGTTGGGAGTTGAATTTGGATTGATGAGAACGACATCAGAACTCTCTATAAGAGTTGTGAGGGGGTTAATTACATCTGCAGCATTAGTTAATATGGTATCGGCAAAGAACATTACAAATAACTGAAATGCGGAAAGCACTTTTGATATATAAAATGTTCACTCCAGAGGCGAGTAACTATGGTGATTGCTGGAGTTATTGAATCTTGCATCATGCAACTCTTTGAAGTGAAAGATGCTGGAGATCAAAAATGTGAGAAACACCCAACAGGTGGGCAGCATCTCTGGAATGTATTTGCTTCAGGTGACCTGCTGAAAACTCGTGCCATTTCTGTTTTGGTTTCTGATGCTGTTTCGGTTACCAGCATGGCATGAAACACTGTGTTACAGGCTTCCAACTTCAGTCAGTACTTACCTTCAAAACTGCACATTTTATTTCCAGCTTCTTTTGTATGTGTAACTCAGTGAGGACCCTGCAGATAGTACAGGGCATTGGGAATCTGCATGGTTGCCTCACACTGCAGCTACAACACCATTCCTTCGCGTGGGATGTTGCATCTATTTTTCTTTGCATCTTGGTTTGATTTAGACACCCAAGGGGCTGGGAATTATATATCATTTACCACTCCGAAGTAATTGCAGATATGTGCTCCAGTATGATATGGGAAGGAACATTTTGGGTCCATGTACCTTCTAGTATCTTAACCACTAAATCGCTGAACAGTCCATAACCTAATTGTTCTCTCACTGATTAATTTTGATAGTATCATATCGACTTAGTTAATTGCAATATAGTAATTTGCATAAACTGCCCTTTTGCATGCAATTTCGGCATTTACATTGAATCCTGTCAGAAAACTTTCCTATTAAGGTTTCCAATCTTGCATGTACAAGTGCATGTATGCAGGGTAGGACAAACATCTCTTCCAATATTTTTCTGTTCAACCTTTAGTTGGGCAGAAGAAAAATCTTGAAGATTATTTTTACGAAGAGGACAGGAATTAATCAAACAGATTTTTATTTATCTTTTGCCACTAAAATTGATGCTTTGCTGTTAAGATGATCTAGAATTCTGCTTTTATATTTATATCATTGGAAGCAGAATGTAATATAAAAGTTCTGCTTTATTACATTGTACACCTTTGTAAATATTCTTTGTAAATATTATTTCATAAGCAATAAACAATTAAGGCATGTGGTTAACTAACGGAAATAATGTTTCATTTCAGCCAAAAGCCAATGTCTTAGAATGCGAACAACACAGGTCTGAGGAGCAAGTCAAAAATATGTCACCACAAAAAAGAGACATATGACAAACTCATATGCTGAGAAAGATAGCACAAACGTTGTTTTGAATTCTAGAGGTGTATCCTTCACCTAGCTCTTCCTTCTACCTATTCACAGTTATCTATAAAATACTATGGTCCTTAAGTATTTTAGAAACCTTTATCGCTTGTCCAAAAAGACAATATGGGGAGAAAAGATGAGGTATGAAGGTAAGCTAGCCAAGAATATAAAGGAGGATAGTAAAAGCTTTTTTAGGTATGTGAAGAGGAAAAAATTAGTTAAGACCAAAGTTGGACCCTTGAAGACCGAAAAAGGTGAATTTATTATGGGGACAGGAAATGGCAGATGAGTTGAACAGGTACTTTGGATTCATCTTCACTAAGGAGGACACAAACAATCTTCCTGATACAGTAGTGGCCAGAGGATCTGGGGTGACAGAGGAACTGAAGGAAATCCACATTAGGCAGGAAATGGTGTTGAGTAGACGGGACTGAAGGCTGATAAATCCTCAGGGCATGATGGTCTGCATCCCAGGGTACTTGAGGAAGTGGCTCTAGAAATAGTGGATGCATTGGTGATAATTTTCCAATGTTCTATAGACTCATGATCAGTTCCTGTGGATTGGAGGGTAGCTAATGTTATCCCACTTTTTAAGAAAGGCGGGAGAGAGAAAACAGGGAATTATAGACCAGTTAGCCTGACATCAGTGGTGGGGAAGATGCTGGAGTCAATTATAAAAGATGAAATAGCGACACATTTGGATAGCAGTAACAGGATCAGTCTGAGTCAGCATATATTTACGAAGGGGAAATCATGCTTGACTAATCATCTGGAATTTTTTGAGGATGTAACTAGGAAAATGGACAATGGAGGCCAGTGGATGTAGTGTACCTGGACTTTCACAAAGCATTTCATGAGGTCCCACACAGGAGGTTAGTGAGAAAAATTAGGGCACATGATATTGGGGGTAGAGTGCTGACATGGATAGAGAAGTGGTTGGCAGACAGGAAACAAAGAGTAGGGATTAACGGGTCCCTTTCAGAATGGCAGGCAGTGACAAGTGGGATACCGCAAGCCTCGTTGTTGGGACTGCAGCTATTTACAATATACATCAATGATTTGGATGAAGGGATTCAAAGTAACAAAAGCAAATTTGCAGATGACACAAAGCTGTGTGACAGTGTGAACTTTGAGGAGGATGCTATGAGAGTGCAGGATGACTTGGACAGGTTGAGGGAGTGGGCAGATGAAGTTTAATGTGGATAAATGTATAAAAAACAGGAAGGTAGATTACTATCTAAATGGCGTCAAGTTGGGAAAAGGGGAAGTACAACGGGATCTGGGGGTCCTTATTCATCAGTTTATGAAAGTAAGCATGCAGGTACAGCAGGCAGTGAAGAAAGCGAATGCCATGTTGGCCTTTATAACAAGAGGAGTCGAGCATAGGAGCAAAGAGGTCCTTCTGCAGTTGTATAGGGTCCTAGTGAGACCACAACTGGAGTATTGTGTGCGGTTTTGGTCCCCTAATTTGAGGAAGAACATTCTTGCTATTGAGGGAGTGCAGCGTAGATTTACAAGGTTAATTCCCGGGATGGCGGGACTGTCATATGCTGAGAGAATAGAGAGGCTGGGCTTGTACATTCTGGAGTTTAGAAGGATGAGAGGGTATATTATTGAAACATGTAAGATTGTTAAGGGTTTGGACACGATAGAGGCAGGAAACATGTTCCCGATGTTGGGGGAGTCCAGAACCAGAGGCCACAGTTTAAGAATAAGGGGTAAGCCATTTAGAACGGAGACGAGGAAACACTTTTTCTCACAGAGAGCTGTGAGTGTGGAATTCTCTGCCTCAGAGGGTGGTGGAGGCCGGTTCTCCAGATACTTTCAAGAGAGAGCTAGCTAGGGCTCTTAAAGATAGCAGAGTCGGGGGATACTGATTGGGGATTATCAGCCATGATCTCATTGAATGGCGGTGCTGGATCGAAGGGCCGAATGGCCTACTCCTGCACATATTGTCTATTGTCTATGTCTAAAAATGGCAAAATAAAAATTGGTGAGTTGTCTTGTAGGCGACGCAGCCTTTCTGTGAGTTGGCGTTTCAGCAGAGCGGCCTTTCGGTGAATTTGCTTTTAGGCGTCCCGTCCTTTTGGTTAGTTAGCTTTTCGGCTTTGTTTCCTTTCGGTTATTTGGCTTCCACTTCTTTGCTTCGGCTTCTCGTCCTTCGACGCCACGTCCGGGTACTGTGCAATTCTCCCTCTCTATTTAATGCTGTGTTTATAATAACATTAGCAAATCAGGCAGCATTCATGGAAAGAAACAGAGATAATTTTTTAGGTCAAAAATGTTTCATCAGAACCCTTCATCACAGGTGTTCCCTGATTTGGTGAAAGCTTCCAGCACATTCTGCTTTTATTTTGCATTTCCATCAATTTATATAATGGTATATGGACACACTGATCTGTTTTGTAGTCAATGTCTACTATGTTCTGTTGTGCTGAAGCAAAGCAAGAATTTCATTGTCCTATCAGGGACACATGACAATAAACTCACTTGAACTTGAATTGCAATGTATATATAAAGAAAAAAAATCTTCATAACTATCCAGAGAATTGCCTAATACTAAACTTATTTCTTCTGCCATAGTAACTTTATTAAGAAACTGATTGCAAGAATTGTTAAACATGATTGTGCCAAGTCAATTATTTCCAGCTGTTTAGAAATTAATTTGCTAAATAATGGTTTTCGTCTTACTAATGGCTGATTCCCTTCAGAGCCACTACTGGAGACCTGCAGTACTTTAAAAAAAATAGTTTGATTGCTGTTTTTTTCAGTAAATATTTTGTTTTCATTTAAATATTTTTAATTATCAGAGCAGCTGCTTAGAGTTAATTTGCTCAATGTTCTGTTAGCAATTTTTATCCAAAAAACGATTTATTCGGTCTTAATAAATTATTTAATATAGACAATTTGTAAGTAAGACTGAAATAGCCGAGTTTATGCCTCCAACAAATGAAAACTGTCATTCATTTAGGAAGGAATTATTTTAAATTGACCGAGCTGAAACATGTCAACTTTCCAACTCTCTCAGACAGAGCACCTTGTTCCCATGTGAGACATAAACCAGCAACCTCACCAAGAATTGACTAGATTTACTGAGGTCCATGAATTTGATTGATGGAGACTCTGAAGTTCTCACTTCAAGCTCCTGGATGAAGGTCAACAACACCTGTAAAAGCCCGTTGCATTCTATTTACATAATTAATGTATTTTATGAAATTAAATGCATCCTGAGAAAATTAAGCTTGAAGCTACCTTTGCTGGGGTTGTTTCTATAGCCCATTCCACAAGCAGGTTCAGGGGTTTTAAAAATTGAGAAACTGCAGTGAAAGAATGGACTATGCTGATGGATACCCGTGACAATTTAATTTATGTAGCACCCTTAAAAATCATGGGATGAAACGAGTCCCAGAGAGACTGTAAATCTACATCATTTCATGATTAGTAATTAGCTAAGATTCATTATTACAAATATTTTCATGCAGCAAGTTGCCTTTCTTACAATTCACTGCCTGGAGAGGTGTTCAAAGGTGAATCAATGATAATTTTTAAAAAGGTATTTTGGAGATAGTTGAAAAGGAGAAAAAATGCAGGGATTGAGGCAACGTGCAGGAGGGTGGGACTGAATAAACAGCTCCTTAAAAATACCCAATAGACTTCTCTGTACGCCAGTGATCATCCTCAGAGTTCTTCCCTCTACATAACCTTTGAGCCTGCTATATTGTTTTGGTAAGGCAGTCCAGCTTGCAACCTGAGAAAAAAAAAATCTCTCAACTGCAGTTAATGTCCTTGTTCCAAGAATTAATGTTAAATCATTGATAAGTTGAATGCTGACATTTTATATTTTTCACTATTATGCAGTGACATTTCAATAACTTTTCATTTTGACAGAAACTGTTCAACCAGTTGTTCTTCATAGTATGCTTAATTATTTTATGTATTTTGCTGCTATGTAGAAACTTTCTACATAAATGAGAACCTCTATAGTGCTAAAATGTCATCTAATTGTGAGTCGTTAATGAAAATTACTCTTCTAACATCCATGGCATCCACGTTATGTGACATTAGTGTCATTCTTCTTTGACAAGGTGACTGGTTGGCAGAATCTGTCTTGTGTGGTAACACTGATGGATATATTCAAAGGTGGAAGTAATCATTGCAGATGCATCATTGTTTTAAACACTCTTAAAGCGCTTTCTCACGGGGCGACTTGACGCAAGAGTTAACCAGAGTTGAACATCGTGGGAACCCCGTGCGATAACCGTACGGCATTCGTGGACCACCGTGGACCACCGTGGCGCTAACGGCAGGTACTCGTGTAACTTGGTGACTCGGGAGAAAATTCAAGCAAGTTTGAATTTCTCCAAGAGTGACTTGTACACTTGTGGTTGAAGATTGCAACATTATATGCATGTAGTGGCCAGTGCGATATCCGTATTAACTCTTGCGTGTACCGTGGGAACTCCTGCGAACGGTGAACCCGGAAGCTGGACAGAGGGGACAGAAGGTGAGTAATCTGGAATGAACATGCTGTTAGGCTGGGATCATTCTCTGCGAGATGATCTTAGTGCGGGAGACAAGTGTAGGAGAGGTGTACTGACTGTGTGGGCAGAACTTTGGAAGTGATTGCCCACCATTCTCAAAAGCCGCTGTGTCTCCCTGTCCCTCCAACTCCAGAGGAATCTGCTCCCCGATGGGCTGCTACGGCGACAAGTGGCAAGCGTCAAGGGATCTCCGTGCTTGCAGTCGGTGTCCCGTTGGTCCTAACGTCTCCGGCCACCCCCCTGGACTGGAGCTGAGACTGTGAACTGTACCGCCCTTGCCCCCTCCCTCTGCAACTGCAAACAACCCCACAGTTCCCAGTCTCAGCTCCTGTACAGGGGGGTGGCCGGAGACGTCACAGCCCGAGCTGCGCCCCCTCATCTGCAACCCCAAGAACAAGACGTACCTTGCACACCATCAGCTTTTGTCCCTACGGGGAGCGTGTTCCTCTGGAGTTGGAACGGGGCTGCGCTGCTGCTGGCTGTGGGTCTCTGGGATCTCAGTGCTTGCAGTGGGCCTGGGGGTCGGTGTCCCATTGGTCCTGACGTCTCCGGTGACTGGCACTGACCTGCTGGCATCGCCGACGTGAAGACAGTGCAAAGCCCCCGCGCCGGTGCAATGGGCGGGGAGCTGAAGAGGGGAGGGAAGGGGTCACACACATGGCCGGGAAGCAGAGGGGTGTAGGTGGGGTGAAACTGAAGGGAGCGACAATCTGCTGTTGCCTGCCCGCTGAGTTAAAAAGTTCCCACGCAAGACTCACGATACACTGTATATCGTGAGTCTACCGTGGGAACTTTTTAACTCAGCGGGCAGGCAGCAGCAGATTGTCAATTATTAACCCTCCCGCGCAATTACCTTCTCTTTTATGAATGGGGATTCACAATGTTCATTCAAGATTTAACGGGAAAGCTCGGGAGACGGACAAGTCACTCGCACAAATAACAGAAATGCCGAGTACCCGTGGGAACTCTTTATCTACCCCCCGTTATATCGTGTGATATCGTGCTAGACCACGACCACTTCACTCTGGTTACATCTTGCGTCAAGTCGCCCCGTGAGAAAGCGCTATTATCCTGCAACAAGGGAGCAATGTTTTTGCAATTTGTGCTGGGGCAGGGGTGGTGGAGAAATAAGCTTCCTGAAATCTGGGAAAATTAACAGCCTGGATTCCGCAGGGCTCAAATGTATATTCTCTAAGAACTCTCCATGAGAGTTTCCAGATCATAGGTTCAGAAGTAGTATCAGAAGCTGCACATTTTCTCAATACTGACTGCAGAATAATCTAAATGGACAACCTCTCATTAATTTCCATTGTATGACATTGTTGTGAGGGACAAAGGTAATGCAACTGGATCCTCAACTTTCTCATCAACAGACCACAATGAGTACGAATTGGTAACAACACTTCCTCTTCAATAGCCATCGGCTCAGGAGCACTTCAGGGCTGTGTGTTCAGTCTCCCGCTCTACTCACATGACTGTGTAGCCAGGCAATGTTCCATGGTGCTGCCTCAATAAGACAGCATTGATCATAAAGAATCCCACCATTCAGGCCATGCCCTCTTCTAAATGTTACCCTAGGGCAGAAGATACGGGAACCTGATGTCCTACACCACCTGGTTCTGGAGCAGCACCTTTCCTACTATCATCAGGTTCTTGAACCAACCTGCACAATCCAAATCCTACCTCAATACCAGAACACTAAAAGCCACCTCTAGCAGGACCATGGACTTGTTTTATAATTGTGTTTTGCACTAATGTCTTGTTTTTCAGTCTTTTTCTTTTCTTTAGCTTTCTTGCAGAACTGACCATTAGAACATAGAACAGTCAGCAGAGTCAGGCCCTTTGGCCCGCGATGTCTGTGCCAAACGTGACATCTACTTAAATAACCCCTGCCTGTATATACTCCATATTCCTCCATTTCCAGCATATTCATGTTTTCATCTAAAAGCCTCTTTATTGGCATTACCTTGTCTGGTTCCCCATCATCCTTGGCATCGTGTTCCTGGCGCCTACCACTCTCTGTATAAAATAAAAACTTGCCCAGCACATCTCTTTTAAGCCTTTTCCCCTCTGACCTCATAGTTATGCCCTGTAGTACTCGGCATTTCCACCCTGGGAGAAAGGTTCTGACTGTCTACCCGATCTATGCCTCTTACAATATTATAAACTACTTTTAGGTCTCCCCTCGGCTTCTGATGCTCCACAGAAAACAATCCAAGTTTGTTTGACCTCTCCTTATAGCCAATGCCCTCTAATCCAGGCAGCATTCCAGTAAACTTCTTGTGTACCTGTGTATAGTTTGTCTTTGTGTGATATGTATATGCCTGCCTGTGATGCAGGGGTAGAGTGTCTTACAGCAAAAAGCAGCACCGGAGACCCGGGTTCGATCCCGACTATGGGGGATGCATGTACGGAGTTTGTACGTTCTCCCCATGACCTGCGTGGGTTTTCTCCGAGATCTTCAGTTTCCTCCCAGGTTTGTAGGTTAACTGGCTTGATTAATTGGCTTGATAAATGTAAAAATTGTCCAGTATAAAATTGTCCAACTT
This sequence comes from Amblyraja radiata, assembly GCF_010909765.2. Classification (NCBI taxonomy): domain Eukaryota; kingdom Metazoa; phylum Chordata; class Chondrichthyes; order Rajiformes; family Rajidae; genus Amblyraja; species Amblyraja radiata. The sequence continues at coordinate 32,438,210 of NC_045967.1, forward strand.
CCAGTATAGGTACTCTTTGGTAGGTACGAGGTACAAGGCATTTGTACTTGAGTGTAGTTGGACATATGACAATAAACTCGACGTGTGTTGAAAAGCTCAGATCAACAGCAGAGGGCACTGTTGTTTCAGTTTTACTGTTTTCTGAGAACATTGGTAAACTGTGGAAAGACATACTCTCTATCAACAGTGTATACTTGTGCATGTGATTTATTTTGCAGTACAATTCATCTGTTCAGTTTGCTGTTTGATTATGGTAAATATATTACTTTTAAAAAGCATTGATGATAAACAGTTCTGCTGTATTTAATTATAGGTAACATCATAATGATTCAGCGTAACAATGATTCAATGTATACTAACAATATGGATCTAGCAATGTACCAAAGATGAGCACCATCCTGTACATCCTTTATAAATCACTTTCAGCTAGTATTATTAATCAATTGCTATTTATTTCATGAACCTCATTATATCTGTGATATTTAAGGCGACAAGTCACAGTCATACAGGTGTCCTTGAGACTCTTGAAAGGCGCCCATAAATAAAATAAAATAAATAAATAAATTTATTATACAGCGCGGAAACTTTCTGCCTAACTCATCCATGCTAACCAAGTTGCCTAACCGACCATTTGCCTGAACCTTATTCCTCCAGACCTTCCTCATCCTTCTACCACTTCCTCTGGCAAATTGTTCCATATACCCATCTCTGTGAAAAAATTGCCCCCAGTGTGATTAATGCTACTAAACATTATATACAATTTTAATCCATGATGTAGTCTATGATTTTACTAAATCAATTGGATTGGCCAGCAGTGTATTTATTCTACACATAGGAGGCCATGGTTAGATTAATCGAACACCAGTTTATTCTTCTGATCTAAATTTCAGGCCCAATGTAATGTGTCCTCGAGGCCATTGGTTCCAAGTCCTGGTCAAAAACAGGCTGGAAGATGATGCAGCACAGCATTGGGTGAGGGGGAAGTGGCAGGGAGAGGAATTACAGAGGACTGTACTTGTTGGAATGATAGAACACCCAGAGCAGAGAGTTAAACAGTGGGGCTGGAAGAACTTTGGCAAATGTGACACATGAAAATAATTCATGGAGACTGGATCAGTTGGACATCCAAGTTTAGATGAATGAGATGTGATCTCACCAAAACTAATGTGATATCCCTCCCACTTTAGACAAACATTTCAAATGCCTACAACACTCGTCAAGGCAACACCAAAAATGGGAAGGGGTTGGAAATGTTAATAAATAATTAAATGGCCAGTCAGGCAGACAAAGTTAATTAAAGGTTCAAAGGTTCAAAGGTTGATTTATTGTCACATACACCTAGATGTAGTGAAATTCTTTTTGCCAATGCAGCACATAAAAAAGAATACAAACATAACAATAATAAATAGCTTTAACATAAAAACATCCCCCCACAATGGTTCCCATTATGGGGGAAGGCACAAAGTCCAGTCCCATCCCCAATGTCCACCCATAGTCGGGCCTATTGAGGCCTCCACAGTTGCCTCTACGGAGGCCCGATGTTCCAGGCCGTCCTCGCCGGGTGATGATGTTCCGGCGTCGGGAGAGTCCTCTCAGCGGCCTGGGAACCCTGGAACGGCCGCCTCCCTACTCGAGACCGTGGCTTCCGGAGCCGACAAGGCCGCGCCGAATGGAGCTCAACTGGCGATCTCGTCGAGAGATCCCAGGCTCCCGATGGAAAGTTCAGCGCCGCCGCCCGCAGCCGCTCCTCAGACCCGCAGCTCCGCAACGGACCCAGCTCACCGGAGTTCCAGCTCAGCGACCCAGGCAAGGCACCGCCCGCCCCGCAATGGCGCTCCAGCGCTGCACCGCCGTCCTCAGACCCGCAGCTCCGCCGCCGCCGCCGCCGATGCCGATGCCGATGCCGCCGCCGCCGGTGCCGCCGCCGCCGATGCCGAGGCTCCGGGCGGTCCCCTCGCTCCTCGGACCCGCAGCTCCGCAGCCGCCGCCGATGCTGATGCCGAGGCTCCGGGCGGTCCCCTCAGGAAATGCCACTCCAGGCCCGCTGGTAGGCCGCGAGGACGGGTCGAAAGTGCAGCCCGGAGAAAAGCTGCATCTCCGACCAGGTAGGGACCCTGAAAATTAGTTTCCCCCTTCCCCCCCTCCCTCCCCCACACATAAAAAAGCTAGAACTCCTTAAAAACAAAACACTAAACTAACTAAAAATAAGAAAAAAGAAATGAAAAACAGACAGCTGCAGGCTAGGCAGCCATACCCCCTACAGGTCGGCGCCTCATAGAAATGGACATCGTACTAATCACGCTGAAACAAAGCTAAGTTTTTTGGAGTTTTATTGGCAAGGCAATCATTGCCAGCTTGAAGATCTAAAACATGGGACATTAATAACTCTGATTTTCAAGCTAGTATGTAAAGTGTGAATTTTGAGCAAACCAAGGCAGATATCAGAGAAGTTAATGTTATGGCCTTGAATTTGTTCTGAAGGCACTTTGGTTTTAAATATTATTGCTACTCATTACACAAAGAGCTTTTCACATCCTGTTAATGGCTAACAGTTAATGATCTGCCATTGTATTTGAACCTTTAACAGAAAGAGCATTCCTTGAAGTTGAGCTCATGGAATTGGGAAGTTGCAAATATTTCCACTCACTAATTAACCTATTTTCAGTAATCCTCTTGGTTGTGTTGCACTAAATTATGATTCTGTACTTGCATAGTACACTAAATAAACTGCTTTATAAAAGCATTGTCGCACAAAATTTTACAGTGAGTCACAAGAGGAGATATTTGGCCACATAAGCAAAAATCCCAGTCAAAGCCTTGTTTCCCAATGAGTCTTAATAAAGGAGAGTTTGGAGAGAGAGTGGCAGTTTAAGGCTTGGATAGTCTCTGTCTATGGCCAACTTCTCATGAACTGAAAATTTATTTTTGAAGTCCCTCAGTTCCAGCGCAACAGAAGCATCTGATTGTTAAAGCTGCTGTTGAAATCCGTTAACGTCAGTAAACCCCCAATAATCAGCCACACAATTGTTCAAAAAAAAATCCTGATGGTTCAGTGTTCTGCTCACCAGGTTGTGTGTCCCACGCTCCCGTTAAACATGGACTTCTGTTTCCCATGCTTGTTTTAAACTCTCCTGGTTCGCTAGAAAATTTAACATAACATCTTGTTTTTTAAAGTGGAATAAAAGCGTGTTCAGGTATTAATAGGAATTATATATTACGATTTTATTGTATAATCTTCACCAATATAACCATTTTCCTCATTCTGGCTCCTTCCAGCTCGTTTCAAATAGGATCTTCCAACTTTAAGTGAGAGAGTAACTTATTTTTATAGGTTTGCCATGGAAAGGTGTTCCATTCATGAGCTCTACCTTCAACAAATTATCTTCTTGGTGTATGTCATGTAGAAATACTCTTAACAGTTACAAGTGAAGATGAATTATGGCAACATTCTTATCTGAGAAAACATTTGACTATATTCAGGAAAATGTGATATTGTGACTGACTCATTTTTAGAAATCTTTCAAAAATGATTTGCCCTACCATATATAGTTTCAATATAAATTTCCAATATTTGTCACAATGTCAGACCATTAATGTCACACACATAATTTATATGCAAAAAATCTCATGCAGAGACATACAAAAGTAGAAAGTCACAGTCAGAGATTGTGGATTACAGCTCTTCATTCAACACAATCGTACCCAGTAGCCTGGTCTCCAAGCTGTCCAACCTTGGCTTCAAACACAACATCTGCTTTTGGATTAAGGACTTCCTAACGGGCCGGCCGCAATCAGTCAGGATGGGACCCCACCACTCCCCCACTCTGACACTCAGCACAGGAGCTCCACAAGGCTGTGTGCTGAGCCCCCTCCTCCACTCCCTCTATACCTATGACTGCATACTGACCCACAGCACGAACACCATCATTAAATTTGCAGACAACACGACAGTGGCGGGGCTGATCACTAAGGGTGATGAGTCAGCTTACAGCAAGAAGGTACAGAGGTTAATACAGGCTCGTACGAAGCTTTTGAAAAAGGGGGGGGGGGGGGGGGTGGCATGACAGGATTACAAAAGTTTTATGTGAATCACGAGCGCAGAGCCCCTCGCGGCCGGGGTCCAGGGCCACCTTAACAACTTCACATCCTGACCTAACAACTTCACAACACATTAATTTCAACATAGAATAGTGATGCGAATACAACATTTAGTTTGACCAATTTCCATTATGAAAATTGAAGTCAAACTAAACGGTGCATTTACATTACTATGATCGCTTTCAAATTAACCTATTTTACTGTCATACTATTACAACAAATTCTAGATCATAAATCAAATTTTGAATTCTCAAAAATAATGTGATTGTGAATAATTGCAGAGCTGCCAAGTTTCACCGAGCATTTCCGTATTTTGGTGGCTGAAAATCAGTATTTTGTTGGGGAAATCAGTATTTCTCATATAAATGCAATAGAGCGTACTACACAGAAACTAGGCCGCCCCCCACTCCCCCATAACAGCCTGAAAAGAGGTTGTCGCATCGTGGTCGGGTCATGACGCCGCGAGATGCGTGGTAACGCGCGGTGTTTCCATGTCACCCCTGGATTTTGGAATGTTCAATATCCAGGGGCGACACCTGGGTGTCTCATCATGACATGTGCCCTGTCACACGCTGACGTATGCTGTCCTGCAGGTGACGTCCAGTTAGGGTTGGGGTTAGGGTTGGGGTTAGGGACCACAGATGGGCTGGGTGGAACTGGTGGGTGCAACTGGCACATTGACAACATTGCCCGTACCCAGTTGAAAAGCCCGCTGCCTCTGGGGGTTTGGAGAGACCATTGGAAGAGAGATCTGCATCTGGGACAACTTGTGGCCAACAGTTTAGTTCCCATGAGGAGCAGGCCGAACATTGGGGATGCGAGTCCTACCCCTGGAGCCCCTGTGTCATATTTAGTTCAGAGATACAGTACCCTTTGGCCCACTGAGTCCGCACCGACCAGCGATCCCCCGCACACTATCCCACACACGCTAGGGACAATTTATACATATACCAAGCATATCAACCTATAGTTAGGGTTACGGTTAGAGTTAGGGTTAGGGTTAGGGCTAGGGTTAGGGTTAGGGTTTTCTCAAAGGGTCCAAAGGCACACAGGTTTGAATAAATTGTCCCAAGCGTGTGGGGTTGCAGGCTGGGTTCACAATTGGGGGGCATCGGGGAAAGTGGGGGGGGAGGGGAGTGGACAAGGGGGAGAAGAGTGGAGCGGGGGGGGGGAAGGAAGAGGGAGGAGAGAGGGGAGGGGAGGGGAGAAGGGTAGGGGGGCGGAGAAGGAGGGATGGGGGGAGGGGAGAGGGGAGTTCAGTCTACACTCACCAAATCCATCCCTGTGAAAAGTTGGTGACCGTGATTGAATCTCGAAGCTGGCCAATACATCTGTAAATAAAACTGAACGACTCAGACATCTTTTCACTTGCACAATTGATTTTATTGTATTAATTTTAATATATTAATGTTTAAAATCCATGCATTGAAGGAAGAATATTTTACAGCCCATCTGTGATCCCTAACCCTAGCCGTAACCCTAACCCTAACCCTAACCGATTGTCACCCGCAGGGCAGCATACATCAGCATGTATGTCGTACAACTTGTCGGTTTTACGGGCGTCAGTCGCTGATGCTTGCAGTCGCCAAAACAAATTGGTGACTACGAGCTGCCCAGATTCGGAGAGCGAGTCGTATTAGCACAGCAGCTGCAATAGCGGCAACGGGCCGCTCCAGGAGAAGAACGAGCCCCTACCCTCTGCCCTCTCGGTCATCGAGCGCAACACCAGGGTCATCCAGTGGCTGTACAGCTGCAAGAGGGACAAGGAGTCCAAAGGCAAGGCTCCCTCTGTCCTGGTGTAAAATAAAAAAATATTGCGCACCAATTTTATTTTTACTCTGTGTGTTTTTAAACTCTGGGAAATAAAAGGGGGGTGCGACTGCACCTATTGCACCAGCCCCTTCGGACAGCCATGCCATCATATGGCACTGGGCATCGGAGGTGATAACCTTTGGTTTTCACTGCACCAAGGAGATCTTCCAACTCCATCTTCTGCGTAACTTCCTCAGCAGCAACATCATCAACGGACTGCTGCATTACTATGGACAGATCCATGATGACCCTGCAAACATGCAGATTTTTATAATATTCAAATGATATTGAAAAATATGATGCAAAAAGAAAGTTGCAAACCATGGAATTCATGTTTTTCATTGTTATCAAGGTTCCAATTGTTTGATATTATTCATATGGAGGAGAAAATATAATAGCTCTAAAACCTACATTAATTTTGCAACCCCCGTTTCCCTCTCCCTCCTCCCATTCCCCCCTCTCTCCCTCCCACGCAGTGTTGGAGGGCCCACGGCAGGGGGGTGAGGTGTGGGCACGGCGGGGGGGGGGAGGCGAGGGCCCGCTGTGGGGGGGGGGGGGGAGGTGGGTCCAGGGGTGGGCCCGGTTGGAGCGGCGCCTGGTATCAGGGTCCGGGCTGCTGCCAGTACTGGGTTCAGATTCAGTTGGTCCCGCTCCCGCCCGGCAACGGGAGAACGGTGTCCCCAGACCGCAGACGGCAGCGGACCCGCTCTCTGGACGCCAGGCTGACCGGCGGCGAGGCTCCGACGCCGCGGATGGAGGTGATGGAACCGGGCGGGCAGTTTGACACCCCCGATAAAAAACAAACAGACTCTCCCTCCTGCAACGCAATATTGCACGGCCCCACCTACTCACCGAGACTAGACACAAGGCGTCGAGGCGATGTTGATTTTGTGCAGTGAAAATGGTGGTGATCTGATCCCGCCCGGGCCCACTGCGTACGCGTGGAGAGACGGCATCATTTTGCGTTGCTACTGCGTCACAGGCTTCCCCCAACTGCGCAGGCGTGGATGGTCGCAATTTTATTTTTCCCCCCAAACCATCACGCGGGCCAGAACCAGAATTTCCCGACTCATCGCACCCCCCCCCCCTTCGGACAGCCATGCAATATAAATAACTCATAATTAACATCATCAAAATAACTCATCATTGACTTCAGGAAGAAGCAGGGTGACCATCCCCCACTACACATTAACGGAGAAAGTGGACAGAGTCTCCAGTTTCTGATTCCTGGGCACCCACATCTCAGCAGATCTCATGGTGATCAACTAACAAGAACTCTCTGGTAAAGAAGGCACAACAACAACTTTACTTCCTAAGATCACTCAGGAAAGTCAACTTGCCACAACACTTGCTAGTGTCATTCTACCATTGCTCCATCGAGAGTGTCCTGACACTTGGCCCCATGGTGTGGTGTGGCAACATTTCTGCGGCTGACAAGAAGGCTCTGCAGAGAGCCATCAACACAGCCCAGAAAATCACCAACACACCACGCCTGCCCTGGAAGAGATCCATAGCTTTCATAGCCTGCGGACGGCATCACACATCCTAAAGGACTCATCTCATCCCGCAGATCACTTGTTTGCCCTTCTGCTCTCATGAAAACGTTACAGGTCGATCTAATCACACACCACAAGATTAACAAACAGTTTCCACCCCAAGGCCATCACCACTCTGAACTCTGCACTGAATACACACCCCCCAAGCCAATAATTTGGACTGCTATATCACTATACTGTGAAATATTGCACATTTTGACAACAACATTTTTCTTGCTGTTTTTACTATTTTCATTGTCGTTATTATTTATCTGATACGTTGGAGCTCCGCTCGGGCATTGCGCCTGAAATTCCGTTGTATGTATTTACAATGACAATGAAGATTATTATTATTATTATTATTATTATTATTATTATTATTATTATTATTATTATTATTATTATTATTATTATTATTATTATTATTATTACTTTACACAAATGGGATAATAGGATGAAACTTTCTGCAAACACTCACAATGACTGAACAGCCTTAAGTTTCTGTATGTATACAATGAAGGAAACTTAGCAGAGAAAATAATTTACATATCAAAGTTCCTTTTCCAACAAAAGACACAAAGTGCTGGTAGACAAAAGTGCTGGAGAAACTCAGCGGGTGCAGCAGCATCTATGGAGCAAAGGAAATGGGCAACGTTTCGGGCCGAAACCCTTCTTCAGACTGATGGAGGGTGGGGGGGTGGGGATAAGAAAGGAAAAATGAGGAGCCCGAGGGCTGAGGGTGAGCTGAGAAGGGGAGGAGACAGCAAGGGCTACCGGAAATTGGAGAATTCAATGTTTATGCTGCTAGGGTGCAGACTGCCCAAGCAGAATATGAGGTGCTGCTCCTCCAATTTCCGGTGGTGCTCACTCTGGCCATGGAGGAGGCCCAGGACAGAAAGGTCGGATTCAGAATGGGAGGGGGAGTTGAAGTGCTGAGCCACCGGGAGATCAGGTTGGTTAAGGCGGACCGAGCGGAGGTGTTCGGCGAAACGCTTGGTCTCACCGATGTAGATCAGCAGACATCTAGAGCAGCGGATGCAATAGATGAGGTTGGAGGAGATGCAGGTGAACCTCTGTCGCACCTGGAACAACTGCTTGGGTCCTTGAATGGAGTCGAGGGGGGAGCTAAAGCGACAAGTGTAGCATCTCTTGCGGTTGCAAGGGAAAGTGCTTGGGGAGGGGGTGGTGCCAACCTGATCTCCCGGTTCATCGATAATACATGAATTTTTCAAATGCTAAAGTAACCAACTTTACAAACATCTAAAGGTCAGAGTGAATCATTAATTCCGTAGCTACTCAAAGTGATCATATTTCTTTAAGTTAACTATGGCAACCACTGAGCACTCATATTCATATCTGGCCTCATTAACCTACATTGAACTCAACAGTAATCTAATTAACTGAGATCGTGGGTACAAAAGGCTGCATGAGCGATATCTCCTCATGTTTCTTGATATCTTAACCCAGTAATTTACACGATCATTCAAAGAGAGAAGAGAATTTCCTTTCCTGCTCCAGGTCTCCTTTGGTAACATTACTTTCATAGTCTGTATAATTCAAAGAATGTTCCCAGGTTGTGGAAATATCTTAGTGAGCGACTGAGTAATCCTGTCAGCAGTGTGGCCTGTACAATGGACAGATCCAAGCATGTGCACGACACAAGCTTTACTGCCTGCCTTCCTCCTGATCTTCCCAAAAGCTCAGTAACTTTATATATCCTGATATTGCCCAAAATCTAAATAAGGAAAATGATAAGCAAATCAAAGGTTCAAAGTTTCAAAGGTTATTTTATTGGTCACATACACCTAGGTGTAGTGAAATGCTTCTTGCCATGCAGCACATAAAGAAAGAATACAGACATAACAGTAATAAAGAAACTTATAAAAACATCCCCCCACAATGGTTCTCATTATGAGGGAAGGCACAATGTCCAGTCCCCATCCCATGTCCACCCATAGTCGAGCCTATTGAGGCCTCCACAGTTGCCTTTACGGAGGCCCGATGTTCCAGGCCGTTCTCGCCGGGTGATGGTGCTCCGGCGTCGGGAGAATCCTCACAGCGGCATGGGAACCCTGGAACTGTCGCTTCCCTTACCGGAGACCGTGGCTTCCGAAGCCAACAAGCCGGAAGGAGCTTCGCCACTGGCGATCTCAGCAAGAGATCCCATGCTCCCGATGTAAAGTTCAGCGCCGCCGCCCGCGGCTGGCCGCTCCACAGACCCGCAGCTCCGCGATGCTTTTCTCGGCGGTCTTCAGCTCACCGGAGCTCCAGCGCGGCGACCCAGGCAAGGCATCGCCCGCTCCGCTCCACGATAGCGCTCCAGCGCTGTGCCGCCGCCAAAGCCGAGGTACTGGGCGGTCCCCTCAGGAAACGCCGCTAGAGGCCCGCTGGTAGGCCGTGAGGACGGGTAGAAATTGCAGCCCGGAGAAAAGCTGCCTCTCCGACCAGGTAGGTTTCCCGCTTCCTCCCCTCCACCCCCCACATAACAAAGACTATAGCTCCAAAAACAAAACACTAAAACTCACTAAAAATAAAAAAAGGGTGAAAAACTAACAGCTGCAGGCTGGGCAGCCATATCGCACAGGACGGCGCCCCCTATCAGGAGTTTACACACAAAACAAAACCAATACTTGATGAAAGCAAGAATATTCATTAGATAAGACACTAGGGCGGAACGGTGGCGCAGTGATAGGGTTGCTGACTTGCAGCCCCGGCTTCGATCCTGACTGCGGGTGCTGTCTGTATGGAGTTTATACATTCTCCCTGTGACCTGTGTGGGTTTTCTGCTGGTACTCTGGTGGCCTCCCACACTCCAAAGGTTTGCAGGCTAATTGGCTTGGTAAAATTGTGAATTGTCCCTAGTGTGTGTAGGATAATGTTAGTGTGCAGGGATCACTAGTTGGCGCTGGACTTGTTATGCCAAAGAGCTTGTTTCCATGCTCTATCTCTAAACTAAACTAAACATAAAATGCTCAGCAGGTTAGGCAGCATCCCTGAAGAACATGAAGTGATGATATTGTGGGTCGGGACCCTTATTCAGGGGGGTCCAACCCTACCGAAGAAAGATCCTGACCTGAAACATCACCTATCCATATTCTCCAGGGATGCTGCCTGACCCACTGAGTTACTCCAGTATTATGTGGCTTTATTTGGTAAACCAGCATCTACTGTTCCTTGTTTTCACCATCCATTCGTCTCCCTGCCTGAGAGATATGCATACACTTTTATCATAGGCTTCTTATCAAGATTTGGCAACTGGCCTGTTGGCCACATTAACATTGCTCAAAATATCGTTAAACAATGATTGACAAAACCCCTGATCTGCCTCCTCCAATTTCATGTGATGCTCACTTTCACCTCTTATCTATCTCAAGTCTTTCCCTAACCCCTCACAATATCCCGTGTAATGTGGACAACATTTCGGCCCAATTTCCTTGCCTATTTCCTTTGCTCCATAGATGCTGCCTCACCCTCTGAGGTTCTCCAGCACTTTTGTCTACCTTCGATTTTCCAGCATCTGCAGTTCCTTCTTAAACATCCAGTGTAATGTGTTGTCTGTCATTATTGCTCATTTACGGGTGTCAGGGGTTATGGGGAGAATGGGGTCAGGAGGGAAAGATAGATCAGCCATGATTGAATGGCGGAGTAGACGATGGGCCGAATGGCCTAATCCTGCTCCTATCACTTACGATCTTATGGTTCAGTCACTGGACCCAGAGCATCCAGTAAGCACAGGTGAAGAAGTACTTCTCTCTCCAACAGGAGTTCTGTCATACCCTCACTCATTGCTTCCTCTGCCATTTCTGCCGCTCACCTATTCTACGACCATGTTCTGACCCGGACTCACTATCACAGCCACATTTGTAATAAGTCTGAAGAAGGGTCTCTTCTGAAGAAGAAGGTGATTTACAAAAAAAAGACACAGTGCTGGAGTAACTCAGCGGTCAGGCAGCATCTCTGGAGAATATGAATGGGTGATATTTCAGGTTGGGACCCTTCTTCAGTCTGGAGGAAGGCTCTGGCCTGAAACGTCACCTATCCAAGTTCTCCAGGGATGCTGCATGGCTGCTGAGTTACTCCAGCACTTTGTGTCTTTTTGTTTACTGCAACAGATGGTCTTCAGCTGAACTTTGGACACCAGTAACAATGTTTTACCTGATATTATCACGCAACATGGTCTCTTAACGCTGGTAGATTGCCACAATCTTAAGAAGGTATTTTCACTTTTACCCTACATCCCCCTTTCAAAAAAAAAGTTACCAGGATCTTATACACGTAATGTTAACACAAATCAACTATAAACTTGTATGTTCAGATGCATTCATACATTTTATCATGTAAAGTTAGTTATATATCAAGAAGTTATTAACAGTAACCTCCTTCGACACAGTGCATGTTCTCTGGAGGCCTTGTGCCACCCTCTTCACCTTATTTTTTCCATTTATTCTGGAAGTTCCAGTAATTGCACCCTGATCCACGTCAGTTATGTGTTGAACAGTATCTTCACAGACATTTATGTATCCTAGGTCATTACTGATGAAACTACACCCCTTCCTGGTTATGGACTTCACACCAGTGCTTTGTAGATATATTCATCTCTTCATAGGAACATAGAGATATTCACATGAGGCTCATCAGTTGACCTATTGGCCCCTCAATCGTTCTCTGCCATGTTCAGTGCTGACCTGATTATAACCTCAGCTTTACATTCCTTTCTACTGATAGTATCCCTTCTTCCCCTCACTCATGAAGAATCTATCTACCTCTGCCTTAAAATATTCAAAGATTCTGCCTCCACCATCGTTTTGAAGAAGTGAATTCCAAAGACATGAAACTCCTAGAGAAACAATTTGCCTCCTCAATCACCCTAAGTTTTAAATAGCGACTCGTAATTCTATAGCCTCCCAGGTGAGGAAACTTTAAAACGTATACATGTTCACTGAAAAATGTAATATCTGACTGCAATGTGTAAAAAAAAAATGAAGTGATAGTATTCTGTTAAATGATATTAACAGAAGTAATATCCAAAAATCCGGAAAGAAAATGCTCATTTGGACCATAGCGAGGATTTGCTTCCTTTGAATTTGTGATGTTTCCAAGTGTTCTTTGTCAGATAAACGTTAGATAGGCTGTGTGATTAGGGTTGCAGAGCTTTATTCAGATCTCTTAACCTTTACCCACTTTCCAAATCCTTCACAAGTATTGAAAAGTCCTCCTGTCCACATTAAACTTCCCATGTGTAATAGGCCTTTATCGCTTCAACTAGCATTATTGCATTCAACTGGCTTTTCTTAGTCTACACAAATGATGACTAACTAGCTGAGCCATCACTCTTCAGAGGAAAAGAAGATTCAGCACTTCATGTGCAGCTGCACACCTTCCCCACAGTCACACCCTTTTACTGGTATTAACTCATGGTGTGACCTCTAACCAAGTCAGGCACTTCCTGTGGCCACTCCTTCTGCTTCTCCCCTTTTTCCATCTTAACATTGAGCTTAGAAAGGAGAAAGGAACTGCAGATGCTGGTTTATACTGAAGATAGACACACTGCCTGACCCGTTGAGCTACTCCAGCACTTTGTTTCTATCGTCTACACATTAGATTTTAGTTATTTAATCAAGGAAATCAGTTTTTGGGATTTGCCTGCTATTCAATAGATCAGCAATTCTATTGCCCTATTACCTATTACCTTGGGCCATGTTGTACCTCCCAGTGATGGCATCATTTCTCCAGAGTATGTATGTAATGAGACATTTATTTTCATTGATGGGACGTCCTAATAGTGGGTGTCTTCTCCTATGGCAAGGACAAGGAACAGCAGATGCTGGTTTACCAAGAAAAGACACAAAATGCTGGAGTAACTCAGCGGGTCAGGCTGTATCCCTGGAGAACAAGGATAAGTGATGTTTCGTGTTGGGACCCTTCTTCAGACTGATCAGTTCCTACCTGCAGTCAATCTGGAATGATTCAACTCCCTGATCGCAAATTTGTGCTTGGCACTCCGTTGAGATCCCGGTCGAGCCCCCAATGTAATTCTGCTCCTAATCTCACCCCGTTAGTCTGGTTCAGTAAAACATTGAGTCAAGCATTGGATCAACTAAACTAAACTTCTTTATTTCTCAAACACGAACACACTTCCTATACTATACCTAACCAACACCACGTGTCCGATCCTTGTATCTACTCGTCCAAGCCCTTCAGCCTCGTGCAAATAGACACCTCCAGCAGGTCAGCACGGTCCCAAGTGCTCTCCCAGAAGATCGACACAGACTCATGTGCTGTTCCTCTTATATACTGTATCGGACCCATGGCGCAAAATACATGGGGGGGGGGGGGGGGGGGCAACCCCTACAAACCAATCATAAATAAAGATCATACAATACATTAATTGAAAGTTCCCTAATCCAATCACAAAATACCCCATTACATTGTTTCCACATAAAGTTCCTAATGGAAGACAGTTCCCCTAAGTAAAGAAACATTTTACCAGGTAATATAAACAATTTGGGCGGAACACACAAAATACATTTTAACAAAAGCATCGACCACAGTGACTCCACCACATTCCTCATTGTGATGGAAGACAAAACATGTCAATCTCTTCCCTTCTGTGTTCTCCCACGGTCGGGGGCCTTGAGCCTTCCATTGACAGGGCGATCTTGGCTCCCGTAGCCAACAGCGTTTGAGCCCTCGCGTCGGGGCAATCAAGCTCCTGCATCGGGGGGGGGGGAGGATCTCAGTTCCCCCGTGCCGGACGATCGGACCCCGGGTGGGGGGCTGGTCGAAACCTTCTGCGTCGTTTGGAGCTCCCGACATCGGTCTCTACCTGAGACTGCGAGCTCCTCGATGGTGAAATCCTCAGGCAAGGGATCGGCTCCGATGCTAAGTCCACGTCCCCGCGGTGGGCCTGCCATTGTTTGGTGCTTATCCTGGAGTTCTAGCATGTATTTTGTGTTTAAATTGTAATTTATACAACTGAAGTCTCAGCACTGTATACTGTAGGTTGCCAATCTGAAGTTGAACCTCTGTCCCACTTTGCTGCTTTCTGCCAGTCAGCCATTCTCCACAAGGTCATAAATGATTGGAGTGGAATTAGGCCATTTGGCCCATTAAGTCTACTCAGCCATTCCATCGTGGCTGATGTATCTCCCCCTCCTAACCCCATTCTCCCGCCTTCTCCTCATAACCTCTGACACCTGTACTAATCAATAATCTATCTATCTCTGCCTTAAAATTATCAGGACCATTCATGACCTCTTCTTTTAAAGTAAACTTTTCGAAAGCACTTCACCAAATGCCTTTTAAAATCCAAATACATTACATCTCCTGGTTTCTTTCTATCCACTCTGGTTGATATTTCTCAAAGAACTCAGTAAAATTGTGAGACTTCATGAAACCATTTTTACTCTTCTAGATTGGAATATGACTTATCGAATTATATTTATCTCCTTAATAATTTATTTTTAACACATTTCCAATAACTTTGGAACCTGCCTAAAATAATGTTTTTTCCTATGCTTGTTGAATATGGATTCCGCACCAGCAGATATCCAATTCAATGAGACTTTTGGAAGATGACAGCCACTACATTCATTATCTCTGTAGCCACTTATTTTAGTATGTTAGGATGCAAACACATCAGGTCCAGAGGACTTAGCTGTCTTTTGTATCAGTCGTGTAAACCTTCTTTGAACTGCTTCCAGTTCATTAGCAACCTTTCTTAAAGATATCAACACTATACACAATACTCCGCATGCAGTCTCAACAATAACCTACATAACTGAAGCACAACCTCTCTACTTTTATATTCAATTCCCCAACAGCAAATGATGATATTCTGTTCCTAATTTTAAGTACTTCTTGTACCTGCACACTAGCCTTTTGGAAATCATGCTCTTGGTCATCCAGATTTTTGTAATCTCTCATCATTAAGAAAAGATACATTTTTAATTGTTCTTGCTAAAATGGTCTGCTTAGATGTTAAGAGTTTGGCTTGTGTAATTTCATCACTGAAGCTACTCAACAGTTCTGTCCAAGAATTTGCTTAAATTACACACTTATTTAGAACTTCAGACTGATTTTTTTTAATCAAAAAATGTATTCAATTATTAAAAATATTTACAATACAATAAAACAACCAGAACCCACCACCATAATACAAGACAAACAAATATCCTAAATAAACTACTATATAACTATGTTACACTCCTTGTCAAGGATGCATTCAACCCCCCGCGGTGCCCAGCGGTTCCGGAAATCCCCCAGGGTGCCCGTGGACAACGCGTAGTCCCTGTCTAACACCACCCGGGCACGGACATAACCCCGGAAAAGGGGCAAGCAGCTGGCTCGGGCAGAACCCTCTTCCACCTGGCGCTGTGACTCATGGATGGCCAGCTGGGCCAGGCCCAGGAGCAACCCATCCAGGACATCTTCGGCACTACCCTCTCCCATACGCACAGGGTGTCTGAAGATGAGGATGGTGGGTGAGAAATGCATCCAGAAGGCAAGGAGCAGCCCCTTTAGATAATGGAACAGGGAAGGGCTGCAGCCTCACGCACTCCATATACACGGGTACACAGACTTTTCCAGCCCGCAAAAGTGGCAGGCGGCTGGCGAGTCTGTGAACCGCGAGAGAAACAGGTTGCAGGAAACTCCTCGGTGCAGTACCCTCCACCCCAATGTCCCCAATGTAGAGGGGGAGAATCCTTGCGTAGATGGACCCACACACCGGGGGACCCCCTCACAACCGGAAGGCAACACCGACCGCCACTTGGTGTCTGGACAGTGGACCAGGGTGAGGAAGTGCGGGATGTGGAGGAGGAGCCCTACAGGACACGCCTCCTTGCGCAGTAACCTGCTTTCCTTCTTATCTTTCTTTTATTTTGTATCAAAAAAATTTTAATTTAAATTCCAACATGATACAAAAATTTAAAAAAACCAAAACCATGTTGACATACCCACCACCATATTACAGCATCACCAAACTATTCAGTCATTAAATTACAAACAACTATGTTACAAATCACACCACCCTCTCCAACACGTCCCGGGCTCGGACGTAATCCCAGTAAAGGGGCAGGAATCTGGCTCGGGCAAAGCCCTCTTCCACCTTGCGCCGTGACTCGCGGATGGCCAGCTTGGCCAGGCCTAGGAGCAACCCAACCAGGACATCTTCAGCCCTGCCTTCTCCCTAGATCCTTCGGTCCCTGACAGCAGAGCCACTCTTCCCCTTGCGAACCCTAGGTGGAGTGGCGGTGCCTCTTGTCCTCCGGACCCTGGCTACAAAGGACGCTCTACTGGTCCCTCTACCCTCAACAGGAACGACACTGCTCTTGGTCTTGGCATCCTTCTCCAGGTCGTCCAAGAAGGACCTGAGCTGACTCCAGTCGTTCCCCTTCACCCCCTTGCACCTCCTTGCCCCTCCCCCTCCTTCTGAGGATGTGGTCCAGCGTGTTGATGAGCCCCACGTAGGTTTGGCCACTGGAGGGAGGCCAGTCTGGGCCGATGTTGGGCTCCTTCGGTGGCCTGGATGAACTCGCGTATTTCCTCCACTGGAATGAGTGTAGTGGCGTTGGGGGGGGAGCGAGAACATCCAATGACCCATTGTCCGAGGAGTCCCCTTCCACCTGCTCACTGCAGGTGGAGTCACCATCCCCATCCCCGGACACACCCTTAGAGTTCGAGACTCCAGCCCCACCAAATGCGGCGGTTGCCTCTGCCCCACCTGCCATTCTCTCCTTCACCTCATTCCCAACCCTAGGGCCAGTGGCAGAGGGGCCTTCCCCAGATATACCGGGGGAGTCAAGACCATCGACAGTGGGGACATCTATCCCTTTCCCAGTTGGGCCCAGAGTGGATTCTGGTGCACCAGACTCAGGGATTCCCTCTGGAGCCAGGTCCTGAGGGAGAAAAGGGCTGTTTTTACTGATTGTATGCCTCCTTGTCACCTTCCTCTCAGCTAACAATGAACCATTCTACATTTCTTTATCATCGTCTGCTTTGATCTGTTGTTTTCACACGTTACCCCTCCATATCTCTAGACTCTTTCTCCCAACTCCATCTCCAGAGATGCTGCCCGTCCCACTGAAATACTCCAGCATTTTGTTGTCTATCTTTAAAGCCCTGTCTCACGAGGTATCCCGAGTGAAAGACTCAAGTTCAAGTGTTCAAGTTCAAGTGAGTTTATTGTCATGTGTCCCTGTATAGGACAATGAAATTCTTGCTTTGCTTAAGCACACAGAAAATAGTAGGCATTTACTACAAAACAGATAAATGTGTCCATATACCATGATATAAATATATACACACATGAATAAATAAACTGGTAGTGCAAATAACAGAAAATGGTTATTAATAATCAGAGTTTTGTCCGAGCCAGGTTTAATAGCCTGATGGCTGAGGGGATGGTTGTGTACGAGATTCCAAGTGTATGATCAAGAGTTTAACTGAGTTCCCATGGGTATGACTAAGTTTGCCGTTTACTTGTCATATATGCGATGTTCCAAGTTCGTCTCCAGAGTTACCAAGTTCCTCTCCCAAGTTTCTCTTGAGCCAAAAACATCTACCGACGTGTTGAAAAATCATCACATGGTAAAAATGATGTCATGCTGTTTTTTTTGCACTATAAAAAGCCTCCCTTGTTTAAATCGGCTCATTTGGAAACATGGCTGCAAGCAGGCAATTGGAGTCCAGGATGGTGATGTTTTTTATTCGAGTGCTATATGCAGCAGCCCTTTATGTCATGCAAGGACGTTTGTGCAATGAAGGCAGAAGGGAAAGAGTACTCTGTTTCTCTCTCTCCAATGACCTGATCAGTGATTCCAGCCCTTTCTGTTTTTACTTCAGATTTCCAGCAGCTGCAGTTCTTTTGAGATGTAATTAACATTGACCCATGTCTGTGTGTGCGTGACTCACTCTCTGTGCAGCCTGAGTTGTGAAGCATTTTCTACTCTTTTCTCTATCTTTTTCTGATTTTCAGTATCTGCTGTAACCTGCTTTTGACTCTTATTATTAATGTGTGAAGTGTTGATTTTAGCCAGAGTCATTATACTGGCGTAACTTCCCGAGCTGAAATAGTCTACAAATAAATAAACCTCAAATATTTCAGGAATAATGTATAAATATCTCATTTTCAAATAAATGCAGCTTTACTTCTGAGATATTTGTACTGACCAGAGGCGCAGCACATTTTAACAATTTTTTTCCTAATGGTACAACACTAGCGGCCAGTGATTGGGTTAAACATAATCCTTTACTGTATTGTAACCTATGTTGTTTAAAATGGTTTTAAAATGTTGACTTTTGTGCTATTTGTGGGAATTCAAAAAGCAGACGCTTCTAACCGCAGGGATTGGGGTCCTGCTTGGAGTGTTTATGTCCTTCTCAGGGGGGGTTTCTGCTTCCAATTAGCCATCATCCTACAACTTGCTCCCAAAGACAACATAGCCAGTTTTATCCGATTACATTACATCTGCTGGAAGAACCGACTTCAACGCTGGATCAAAATGTCAGCAGTTCTCTCAATGAGTTGATGCAAAGCCTCTTGGTCACTAACTCCACACGGGCAGCAGCTGAGCTCAGGATCGAACCTGAGACCATGAGGCAGCAGCATTAACTGCTGTACCACTATGCAGCGGAGATGGTTCAGGTCTAATCCAATGTGATTCCTGATGTCTGAGAGTCAGGGGAAAATGATCTCTCGTCTCCCTTTCCCCTGACTCACAGTCTGAAGAAGGGTCTCGACCCGAAACATCACCTTTTCCTTCTCTCCAGAGATGCTGCCGGTCCCGCTGAGTTACTCCTGCATTTTGTGTCTATCTTCAATTTTCTTGGTCCCGCTCTGGGAGTAGTAGTGGGAGCGGATCCGGACTGCAATGGCCGTGAGCCCCAGGCCGAGTTCGACGATCGTTTGCCTGTTTCTGCTGCTGTTGAAGGTGAGACATTTCATCGCGCCAGGGTCTTGGTCCTGTCCCACTTTGGCCGTCAGTTCCGTGACAGGCTGTTGGCGCGCGAAGATTTCGTTCACTGCAAGAATTTCGGAGCCCCGCGCGATGTCGGGACCAGCCCCGCACAACTCCATACCCCTCCACGCTTCTAAGTGGGACCGGCCCCGCGCGGCCATACCGTGCCTGTACGTCTCAAGCGACCACGAGGTCGCGTAATTTACGAGCCAAGGACGCGTAAGTGGGACAGGCCCTTAAAGCTTTAAGTTCAGAGGGTGTGTTTAAAGTAAATATATTGATCAAGTATTGATCAAGTGCCTGGAACACGCTGCCAAGAGTAGCAATGGAAGCAGATATGATAGTGGCATTTAAGAGGCTTTTAGACAGGCATGTGGATATGCAGGGAATGGGGGGATTTGGATCACTGGCAGGTAGAGGTGATTAGTTCAACTTAGCTTCTTGTTCGACACATGGCAGAGATTGTCATGTACCAAATATGACAACTAGTTACAGAGGGTGGTGGGGATATGGAATTTTGAGATCTTAGACTCTGTCAATTGGCAGAATCTATTCCTTGCACTAAATTGCTGCAAGATGCACTGAGTGATGTCGACTGGAATATGTGCGAAGCAAGTTCCAGTGACGTCAGTGAGTTCGCGGAAGCAGTTACGGACTTCATCGCAATAGTAACCGACAACATCGTCCCCACGGTAAGGGTAAGCACCTTTCCGAACCAAAAACCCTGGGTAGACAGGTCTGTTCGTGTGGCCCTGAATGCTCGCACCGCTGCCTACAACTCGGGCCTGGCATCAGGAAACATGGACGTCTACAAGGCAGAGTCCTAACGACTGCGAAGGGCGGTGAAGGACGCAAAGAGAAGGTACAGAGACAAGATGGAGTTACAGATGGAGCAGCAGGACACCAGAAGCCTGTGGCAGGGGCTACGGATTGTAACCAACTACCGGAGCACCCCACCCTCATCCGCAAGTGCCGGCACCTCCCTAGCTGATGACCTGAACTCCTTTTACGCTCGTTTCGAGAGGGGCAACACCACTCCAGGTCTGCCGACTATTGACAATACCGCCAGCGGGCTGGCTACCGAAGCTGAAGGGAGGAATGTGCACACATTCTCGCTGTCCGAGCACGAAGTGAGGAGAGCTCTGACACGGGTGAACACGAGAAAAGCTGCAGGCCCCGATGGCATCTCGGGGCGAGTACTCAAGTCCTGTGCTATGCAGCTAGATACAGTGTTCACTACATTATTCAACCTCTCCCTGGACAAGTCCGTGGTCCCTGCCTGCTTCAAAAAATCCATAATTGGCCCAGTACCAAAAAATGCCTCCCCAGCCTGTCTGAATGACTACCGTCCGGTGGCCCTTACCTCGGTAGTCATGAAATGCTTTGAGAGGCTGGTGAAGAAACACATCTGCGCCTTCCTCCCTCGGAACATGGACCCGTTGCAGTTCGCATACCGTCCGAACAGATCCACGGACGATGCGGTCTCCCAGGTCTTGCACACCGCTCTCTCCCATCTGGACAGCCAGAAGGGGGGCTACGTGAGGATGCTGTTCATAGACTACAGTTCAGCCTTCAACACGATAGTCCCCACCAGACTGGCCGGGAAGCTAATGGAATTGGGACTCAACACCTCCCTGTGTGCCTGGGTCCTGAACTTTCTTACCGCCAGGCCCCAGGTAGTCAAGATGGGAGGGAATACATCGAAGTCCCTCACCCTGAGCACAGGATCGCCCCAGGGTTGCGCCCTCAGCCCCCTATTGTACTCCCTGTACACACATGACTGTGTGGCTAGGTTCAGCTCCAACTCAATAATTAAGTTTGCTGATGACACTGTGGTGGTGGGCCTGATCTCAGACAACGACGAGAAGGCCTACCGGGAGGAGGTGGCTGGTCTAGCACTCTGGTGCCAGGATAACAGCCTCCTCTTGAACATCAAAAAAACGAAGGAGCTGATCATGGACTTTAGGAGGGCACATCATCTGAGGACGTACACTCCATTGAGGATAAATGGGGATCCTGGGATAGGGTGAACTGTTTTAAATATCTGGGAGTCCACATCTCCGAGGATATGACATGGGCATCACACGCCTCAGCACTCGTGAGTAAGGCAAGGCAGCGCTTTTACCACCTCAGGCAATTGAGGAAATTCAGAGTGTCTCCGAGGATCCTCCAATGCTTCTACGCAGCGGCGGTGGAAAGCATCTTGTCCGGGAACATTACCATCTGGTTTGGGAATTGCTCTGCCAAGGACAAGAAGGCTCTGCAGAGAGTAGTGCGTTCGGCCGAACGCACTATGGGAACTTCACTTGCCCCCCTGCAGGAACTATACATCAGGAGGTGCAACTCCAGAGCCAACAATATCATGAGAGACCCCTTCCACCCCTGCAACGGACTGTTCCAGCTGCTACGGTCAGGCAAACGCCTCCGTTGCCATGCGGTGAGAACGGAGAGGTTGAGAAGGAGTTTCTTCCCAGAGGCCATTCGGACTGTAAACGCCTATCTCACCAGGGACTAACTCTACTGAACGTTTTTCCTTCCATTATTTATTATGTAAAAGAATATGTGTGTTATGATTGTGTTTATAGTTTGTTTGGTTGTTTGGTTGTTTGTCTTTTGCACTTTCATTTCACTGCACATCTCGTATGTGTATGTGACAAATAAACTTGACTTGACGACTTGATTCTGCCATTTTGTTACTGCATTCGTCAAGTGTCACCGAATACAGATATAATGACACAAAGACAACCGTATTACATATGCACTTGGGTGAAAGTTGCTATGTTTTAAAATGTCTTGCTTCAGGGCAGCTTTGATGTGAGTGACTTTCTATGTACTTCAGTTGATGAAAGACAATTTCCCATGACACAATTCCTTCTGAATTATTTTGCAATCTTCAAGAGGTACTATTTAGAAATCTGCAAGCTCTTGATCTATCTATTTTATATTATTATTAACCATGGTTAAATGGAAGCATTTTTAGTAAAATATCGTTTAACTGTGAATGATCCATTTGCTGACAGACAAAATCAATTTGGCAGGTTTTTGCAGTTGGAAACCTAGGATACAAAGCATTTTTGTTCTCTTCTTTCTCTTCCTTCCTCACTCTTGTTTCTCTCCCTCTCTCTGCATTACTCCAGAAATAGTTGCACCTTCCATCTCAACTGTTCATCTTTCGGTGCCTGTTTAGCTACAGCCATTACGCATTAATGGATAATAATAAAGATAATTTCCTTTCATCCATAAACAAGATATTTCATCAAGTGTTCCAACTTTCTCTCTTTATCTCACAGTTACAAGAACACCATATTTCAGGTCTAGGAAGGAACTAGACATAAAATGTTGGAGTAACTCAGCGGGACAGGCAGCATCTCTGGGGAGAAGGAAGACTCCTGAAACATCACCCATTCCTTCTCTCCTGAGATGCTGCTCGTCCCGCTGAATTACTCTGGCATTTTGTGTCTATCTTCACCATAATTCAAGTACCTTGAGCATCAAGCCTTTAACAGCAGTTTATTTATAAGCAGCAGAAAGTAAATGAAAATGCAAGTTCCAAAATATGAAATATATAATGTAATGTTTAGCATTGATTGGGCTGTTTCTCAGTTTACTAACATTGACATAAATCTATACCTGGGTTTGGCAGGTCAAAACATATTATTCTTCTTCTTAAAGAAAAGAGAATTAAAAATAGCACCAGTATTTAAAGTCTTAAAGGATTAGCAATATATTATCAAGAAAGTTAGCAATGCTGATTAGATATACTGTTACAGCTGTAAATCACAGCAAACTGAGCTGGAATAAATGGATCATGTTCAAGTTGCAAGTTGGATGATGTAGGGATCAGTACTTGGAGCCCAACTGTTTATAAACTACATAAATGATTCTAATGAGGGGATGAATTATATCAAGGTTTGCTGCTGATACAAAGTTAGATGAATCAGTGAATTGTGAGGAGGATTGGAAAGGCTGCAGGAGCATATGTGAAGAAAAGAACTGCAGATGCTGGTTCAAATCGAAGGAAGACACCATGCCGTGATGCAACCAGTCAAAATGCTCTCTACCATACACCTACAGAAGTTTAGAAAGCATTCTTCAACATACCAAATCTCCTCGACCTTCCACGTAGAGGCATTGGTGGGCTTTCTTTTTCATTATGGGTCCAGGACAGATCTTCAAGGATATGCAGGGCCAGGAACTTGGTGTGGACTCTCTCCACCACCGACCCGTCGATGAAGACAGGTTTATGGATCCTCAGTCTTCTTCTTCTAAAGTCAACAATCAGTTCCTTGGTTTCACTGATGTTGGGAGCAAGGTTGTTGTTAAGTCCAGTTTTGAGTTCGAGTTAGAGAATCGTGCAGCATGGAAATAGGACATTCGACCCAACTCGTTCATGGCCTATTCATCAGCATTCGGTTCATGGCCTTATATGCCAAGGCAATTAAAAGCTTAGATAGTCTGAAGAAGGGTCTTGAACTGATGCATCACCCATTCCTTCTCTCCAGAAATGCTGCCTGTCCCGCTGAGTTACTTCATCATTTTGTGTCTATCTTTGGTGTATAAGCAGCATCTGCAGTTCCTTCCTACACAATTAAAAACATATCTGCACACTTCTTAAATGCTGTCTCCTTACTGAAGAAAGGATATACTTTCCATAGAGGAAGTGAACAAAAGTTTCACCAAAATGATTCCTGGTTTTCCTGGGTATGATAAGAGATTGGGTCGACTGGGCATGGAGTTTATCAGAATAATGGCGAAACACACTAATCCATAAAATTCTAACAAGGTTAGGCAGCCTGGATACAGGGCTGATGTTTCTCCCAGCTACATGTGCAGGGGTCTCAAATAAGGGACAGAATCGTAGAATCTGGGCTCAAACAATTGGGGATGAGGAGAAATTTCTTCACACAGGGAGGGTGAGCCTATGAAATTCTACACTACAGAAAGCACTGCAGGCCAAAATACTGAATATATTTAAGGAGCTAGATAGATAGGGGGATGGGAGCAGGTATATGGTATTGAGATAGATCAGTCAAGATCGTATTGAATGGCGGAGCAGGCTCAGGGATCCAAAGAGCCTACTTCTGCTCCAATGTATTAACTTACAGCAACACTGGAAGCCAATCATGCCTTCAGATCCATTCTGGAATTCCAGATCAATCCACTGAGTCCCTTTCCTCCTCTCACTTCACTGTAGCTCTGCAACTTATTCTCTCTCACGTGCCTATTAACTCCCCTTTAATTTCCATCTGCCACCATTTACCTACAGTAAGGATCATTAAAGTAGCTAAATAGTTCACAGGGAGACAGGCAAACTGCATGCATACAACACTCAAGATATCATGGTGAGATCGTCTAGTCATAGTAATAGTCCTCGTGTGTCATTCCTATTATTCACACTTCACATCACTTGTGTAACAAAGATCCCTTCTGCTCATTCATGTTATCTTTAATAATTATGGTTGTTTCACGTTGCATCTGTGTCACCCAAGCTCAGTAAAAATCATGAGTAAAGAGGACACCTCACTTCATCAGGTAAGATGGAGACCAGGCTCACTTGAAATCCAGAGCTTCAATTTAGCAACAAAAACTCCCCGCTGGAAACACACAGGCAGTCTGCCAATGAAAACTGGATTCAATCAAATCATCAAAATAGTTTCAGCATCTTACTGATGACATTGGGTGGGTTGCCTAATCGCCCCACCTAACATCCACCCGAAACTAAAATGCGTATAATTGATGTAAAAAACAAGATCCAAAGAAGACATGTCATTTTTTAATCATGAATATGTAGTGAATCGCAATAGATCAGGTTAAATTAAAACCACTTTCAAGTTCCTTTTGTATAAATATATACTGCATTCACTCTTTTGGTTTACTTAAATGCATAGCTGATGACAACTGCTAATTGTAATTTTCTTTCACTGAAGCTGAGATCTCACCCTGAGATTGCATGAATCCCATCAGATATTCACATTAAGAAACTGATAATGTATGAGCCTTGATTATAGGTTAATTATTTCACAACAGGACACACCCAATCAAGTCTCTGCTTGTTGCTAGACATTTTTCACAAAACTCCCACTACTTAAAAGACTTGAACAAACTCTACAAGTGTTCAGTTAAATTAATGATGTGTTGTCAGTTCTTTATAGTTTCAACCACGCCCAATTTCATTCTTTTTCGTGCTACATTTGTGCACCATAATCCTCTCTCTACTCACCATCTTTCAATCTCACAGGCTGAAATACATTAGTTTGTTCACTGAACTACATGTACTCGCAGAACTGCATATTTTTGCAATGCCCAGTTATATTTACATTGAGAAAACGTTTGTAAAAATAAACTTGTTGTTTCTCAAACATGAAGTCATAGCATCATAGTCATAAAGTCATAGAGTGATACGATGTGGAAACAGGTCTTAGGCCCAACTGGCCCACACCAGCCAACATGTCCCAGCTACACTAGTCCCACCTGCCCGTGTTTGGTCCATATCCCTCCAAACCTATCCTATCCATGTACCTGTGTGACTGTTTCTTAAATGTTGGGTTAGTTCCTGCCTCAACTATCTCCTCTGGCAGCTTGTTCCATACACACCACCTTTTGTGTTAAAAAATTGGCCTTCAGATTCTTATTCAATCGTTTCCTCTCCACGTTAAACCTATGTCTTCTGGTCCTCGATTTCCCTACACTGGGCAAGAGACTCTGTGCATCTACCCGATCTATTCCTCTCATGATTTTATTCACCTCTATAAGATTACCCTTCATCCTCTTACATTCCAGGGAATAGTCTCAGCCTTTCCCTGTAGCTCAGACCCTCTAGTCCTGGCAACATCCTCATAAATCTTTGTACCCTTTCCAGCTTGTCAACACCTTTCCTATAATTCAGTCCAGAGCCCAGAACTGAACATAATACTCTAAATGCAGCCTCACCAACGTCTTATACAACTGCAACTTGAACTCCCAACCTATACTCAATACTGTGAACCAAAAAGGTGAGACATTATGGTTGTTTAGTTGTGAGTAATATCTATTTAGTGAAACTATTGAAGGAGTGAATTTTGGAGTATTGAGATGTAATTTCCTGTAAAGGATTATTAAAGGTATAATCAATCAATCAATCAATCAATGTTGGTTTATAGACCCAAAATAAACAGGACGGCACAGTGGTGCAGTTGTTAGAGCTGCTGCCTCAGAGTGCCAGAGAAGCGGGTTTGATTCTGACTTTAGGTGCTGTCTGTGTGGAGTTTGCACATTCTCCCTGTGAAATTGGAGCCTGTCAATAAAATCAAGATTCAATCAAATCGTCAAATTTGATTTGATCCCAAAGATATGTGCGTTTGTAGGTTAATTAGACTCTGCAAAGTGCAGGTAGTGGATGTGAAATTGGGATAACATAGAACTCATGTGAATGAGTAATCAAATTTCAGTGTCAACTCGGTGGGCCAAAGTGCCTGTTTCTATGCTGTATCTCTAAACTAAACCAAACACTATAATTGCTGGCAAATTGGAGTAATTTGCATTTACTTTGTAATATTGTATGCATCCAAAAAATTGGGATATTTTCATTCACAATATAGTTTAGTTTGTTGTCACGTGTAGAGGTACAGTGAAAAGCTTTTTTGTTGCCTGATATCCAGTCAGCGGAAAGGCTGTACATGATAACAATCAAGCAGACACTGTCAATATATAAGGGTGTCTGTGAGTATGATAGCAATATATGATCCCGTTATCAAATCTAGATTTGTCAGGAGAAAAATAAATGGTAACTATCAAACTTTTCCATTGTGTGGATAGCTTGCTGTGTGGTATATTGCCTATAGCACAAAATGACGGTATCTTGGTCATAGCAGTATTATAATAAGTACCTCCTCAGGATTTTTGATAGGATTACCACTCAAGCAATATGAGAAGTTTCACGCACACAAAATGACTAGTCTGAAACAGATTCTAACATGCTAAATATCATGTTTATTTGTAAATCCTTTCATCAAAAGCAAATGTGAAGGATTTGGCATAATTTCTGTAAGGCATTTAATTACATTTAATGTGGCATTGCTCAGATCTGAAAATAATCTTGTAACATTCTTAGTATATGCCTTTGTATATATTTGGCTTTTTGCTCTGACTCAGTCTCAATTTTGAAGAATACATGTGTTGCTAAAGTTAGTACAGATGCCAAAATAGCCAATAGGATAATTTTGGATGTGGGATGGTACCCCAACAAACCCGTTCGTGGATAGAGATAAAAAAATGTCCTCGGATCAGAAAATTATTGCATTTTTCGGGTTGACTGATACAAATGGGACATGCTCAGACTGCTCAACACAAGCAGGGTCCACAGTATTGCAGCTTAATGCAAAATATCACATCCAAACCTAACATTTAGAGAGTTGCTAAGAACTCCACGTAAAATTAAATGTTAACAAAGACTATAAAACATAAAGGGCAAATCAGTTAATGTGTACATAGTGTGATTCAAATATATAATTTTAAATTTCTTGTTTTTTGCTCCTTTATTCTCAATTTCCATTTTCTTTTTATTATCTTCAAACTACATACAATGGTGAGTTACCTCTTACTCAATAGCTGTGGCCCAATGTCTGATGTCCTGCTCTGTGGGCAGATATCTGAGCAAAGGTCACTGAGGTTTATCATAACAGGTTCTCTCTCTACAGATGTTGTAGGACCTGTTGAGTATCTCCACTGTATTCTGTCTTTATTACTGATTTCCAGTGCAATTTTGTAGACAAAATGATTGCCGGTAAGTATATAACAGTTCACGTGCTGCTGTTCATCAGTTTAGGTTAATTTTTAAGAGGTATGCCGTACTGACAGGTACTATCATACAAAACGCATTGCTGAATTCTGTGTGTAGGAACGAACTGCAGATGCTGGTTTACCCCGTAGACACAAAATGCTGGAATAACTCAGCTGGACAGATACCATCTCTGGATAGAAGGAATGATTTCTGATTCTATCTTGATTTACTCACTGTGATCCAATCTTCCAGCTTCTGTCAGTCACTAGTTCAGCTGCGGGTGTGGATGAATGAAGTGTAAATCTCTCATATTCCAGGACACTTAAGTCATAGCCTAATGTGAAAGTCTGTGAGTTTGGAGAGTATTGGGTGAAGGCACAGTCTTTTACCCAGGATAGGGGAATCAAGAACCAGAGAACATGGGTTTAAGGTGAGAGAGGAAAGATTTAATAGGAACCCGAGGGACAACTTTTTCAATCAAAGGGTGGTGGGTGGGTTTATGGAACAAGCTGCCAGGATGTAGTTGAGGCAGGTACGGCATTAAAAAGGCACTTGATCAGCTGCAAGGATAGGAAAGGTTCAGATGAACTAAATATGGGCAATGTGACTAGCTTATATGGGACATCTTAGTTGGCATGTGTGAGTTGAGCCAATGGGACTGTTTTTGTATTGTATGACTATGACTCTCTGAGAGAGAAAATCTTCCCCAGCATTCCTCAGAAGTTATGTCCATTAGTCACTGTCAATTTTCATAAATTCAACCTAAAATATAACTAAGAAATATTGATTTTTAAAATATCTCTCGTCGTCAGAAACACTCATAACACAAAGACAACAGAAAATAGGAGCAGGTCACTGGACCCTTGTGTCTACCTACCATTCAAAATGTCCATCACCTTATCTCCCCTTCTCTGTCAATTCTCCAGAGTAATAGTTATGAAACAGGGCCTTCAGCCCAACTTACCCACACGGACAACGATGACCCATCTACACTTGTCCCACCTGCCTGCGTTTGGTCCATATCCTTCTAAACCTTTCAGCATGGGTTTGCGCATGAGAATTTTTTTTCTCATGAAGAAATCACAGAGGATTGATGAGAGCAGGGCAGTGGACATTATTGATATGAGCTTTGGCAACGTCTTTGACAAGGTTCTGGATGATACACTATATTACATGGAATCCAAGCTGAACTCGTTAATTGGATTCAAAATTGGCTTGGTAGAAAGAGTCAAATGGTAGTAATGGAGGGTTGATTTTCTGATCAGAATCCTGAAACCAGTGGAATGCCACAGATGCTGGGTGCATTGCCGTTTGTAATATACATTAACAATTTTGATGACAATGTAGTTTGTAAATTTGCAGATGACACTTCATTGGTGGTATAGTAGGCAGTGAGAGAAGTTATCTCAGTTTACAATAAGATCTAGATCAGTTAGGAAGGTGTGCCAAGAAATGGCAAATGGAATTTAATTCAAATCAGGGCAGGACTTACAAATGGGAGAGCCCTGGAGAGCGATGCAGCGCAGAGAGAACTGGGAGTGCAGGGGCATGGTTCCCCATAAGTTGGGAGTCAGATGGACAGTGTGGTTAGGAAAGTGTTTGGTACACTTGCTTTTTCATGATGCAGCTGTGCAAGCCATTGGTGAGGCAATACTTGAAGTACTGCATGCAGTTAGGTTGCCCAGCTATAGGATGGATGTCATTAAGTTAGAAGGGGTACAAAATAAATTCTCCAGTTTATTACCTGGGCTGCAGACTTGTGTTATAGGCAGCGGTTGGATAAGATGGGACTTTTTAGTTTGAAGCGTAGAAAGCTGAGGAATGATCTTATGTGGTTACCAGATCATGAGGGACATGGATAATGTGACCACTCAGTCTTTTCCCCAGGATATAGGATTTAAAAACTAGAGAGCATTGGCCTAAGGTGAGATGGGAAAGATTTAAGAGGAACCTCAGCTGCAACTTTTTTTTTCACTTAGAGGGTAATGAGCTGCTAGAAGCTATTATAGTGGATACAATTGTGATTTTTAATATACATTTGGACCAATATATGGATAGGAAGGGGTTAGAGGAATATGGGGACAATATGCAGGCAAATAGGACTAGTTATTATGTCAACCCGGTGGCTGTTGACAAGGTGGGCGGAAGAACCTATTTCAGTGCTGTTCTATTTTTTGATTGATAACCTACCATCCTACATAAACATTCACTCCTCCACAAGTGCAAAATGTCTGTAGTCTGTACAAAATGTACTGCAATTATTCACAAGGACTACTCCACTCCAAACCCATGACTTCTCCCACCAAAAAGAACATTGACTTCAGGTGCTTGGGAACACCACGCTCAGCATGGTACCTTCCAATTTACACATTATCCTGGTTTGAAAATATATTGTTATTCCTTCATTATCACGAGGACTGAATCCTGGAACTCTCTACTCAATAGAACTTTGTGATAACGTTCCCAAGAAGGACTGCAGAGGCTCAAGAAGATGGCCTATCACCACCATACTAAATGCTAACTTTGTCAACAATACCCAGAATCTGATTTTCTTATATAAATAAAACAAATCATGAATGAAGACAATTTGTAATAATGATTTTAATGGCAATAATGATTGATTTTAGAACAGGGATTATGTCTTACCTTCCTGGATCAACTATTCCCATGCTACATTTTCACTTTACCTGAAGATATTGTTCTATCTGGAAACCATAATAAATCTCATTGTTTGTCCATGACTCCTCCTTTCTGTTGCCATTTATTGGTCATGCTTTTTTGCCAACATTTCATTTTGTAAATTACTGTCCTATTTAATTCTTCTGCATCAACTGATTCTCTTAATATATAATTATGTTAGGCCCAAGGAGTGACATTTATTACCTTCCCTATTCAGATAACATAGAATGATGTTTTTTAAAAAAATCTATTTTTCCAGTACCAAAATATGTAAAAGAGTAAAATAATTGACTAATATCCCGGATAGCACGCAAAACCAAGTTTTCACTGTACACAAGACAATAATAAACCACTATCAATAGCATCATTAATTCGTCACTTACTGTTTTGTTCTTAAATATTTCAAGACGGCTTTTACTTGAAACCTTCAGTTCCTACAAAACCACTTGGGCCAACCTGATTCCCCAAATCTCTGCTGCATTGGCTGAATTCCCATTTGCCAGGAAGCTGCTCATTCTCCAAGACCTATTATTAATGTGTTATGAGCTTAACTGTAGTTTATTTTGACTTCTGTTGAATTATTTATTTGATTCAAGGCCTCCAAACTAGCGTGCCAATAGACTTGGCTTTGAAATGGTGTGCTCCTGCTTCACCTGTCCATAAATTCCATACATGTTTGGGCTGGTGTACAGGAGTGTCAGTTTTTAACACTATGATTAGTGAAAGTTACTCTGACCTTAATCTTGCGTACAAGTTCTGTGTTGATAACGTTGTCCCTGAGGAGAATGTACACTGTTTTCCCAACAACAAGCCATGGGTCACAAGTGACATAATAGATTTGATGGTGGGGCCACTGCCCACCCTCCCCTCTGCTCCCTGACAGACTCTCCCCCTCAATCCCCCTGGTCCAGGCAAAGATGGTGCCAGCCCTAGGGTACTGAAGGCATGTGCCAGCCGGTTGTGTGCAGTACTCCAGCATATCTTCAACTTGAGCCTGAGCCTCAAGAGGGTTCCTGTGTTGTGGAAGACATCCAGCCTGGTTTCTGTACCAAAGAGGATGGGTCCCAGCTCTTCCAATGACTAGAGACCGGTGGAGCTGACTTCACACATCATGAAGTCCCTGGAGAGGCAGGAGCTCACACACCTACGACCCCTGGTTAAACCCTAGCTGGACCCCCTGCAGTTCGCTTGACAAACAAAGATGGACGTTGAGGAAGCCATCATCCACCTGCTCCATCGTTCCTATGCTCACCTAGATAAGCCAGGAAGCATTGTGAGATGTTTTTTTACTTCTTCAGTCCTTTTAACACCATCCGGCCTGCACTGCTGGGGAGCAAACTGATGAAGAAGCGGGTGGATGCTCTATAGGTGTCCTGGATCACCAAATAACTGACTGAAGGACCACAGTATGTCAGGCTACAGAACTGTGTCTCGGACATGGTAGTGAGCAACACAGGGGCCCCACAGGGGACAATCCTCTCTCCCTTCCTGTTCACCATCTATACCTCGGACTTCAGATATATACACAGAATCCTGCCACCTGCAGAAGTTTTCAGATGACTCTGCAATTGTGGGCTGCATCGGTGAGAGGAGGGAAGCTGAATACAGAGGTACATCAATGATTTTGTTGAGTGGTGTGGGCTGAATCACCTGCAGCTCAACACCGACAAGACTAAGGAGTTAGTGGTGGACTTTAGGTGTAGAGGAACATCCCTGTCCCCCATCTCCATCAATGGTGTGGATGTGCAATTTCCCAAAGAGTACAAATACCTTGGAGTGTACCTAGACAGTAAACTGGACTGGTCCAGGAACGCTGAGACCCTGTACAAGAAGGGACAGAGCCAACTGTACTTTTTGAGAAGGCTCCGCTCCTTCAACGTCTGCAGTAAGATGCTGCAGATGTTCTACCAATTGGTGGTAGCCAGTGCCATCTTCTTCGCTGTCGTGTGCTGGGGCAGCAGGGCGAAGGTCTCGGATGCCAACAGAATTAACAATCTCATCACGAAGGTTGGCTCCATCCTGGGGCGGAGTTGGATTTATGGAAGGTGGTCTTGGAGGGGAGGATGTTCCTCACACTGCAGCTCAACACCGACATGACACACTAGTCAATCTGAGGAGTACCTTCAGCAAAAGGCTGGTTCCACCAAGATGCAGTACAGAATGCCACAGGAGATCCTTTTTCCCTGTGGCTATCAAACTGTACAACTCCTCCCCCTTCTAGTATTTTATGACTAATGGCAAATCAATTTCCCTCCTGGGATAAATAAAGTTCTGTCGCATTGTATCGTAAGTGTGGATTATTTGGGAAACATCTGGGTTTTTTTCATCCTTCTTTCCTATCTATGTAATTTGCATATTTCATTTCTTGTTTACAGTTTTACTCTAAATTATAATTCTTGTTTTATACATCCTAGTTTTGATTCCATGTGATGGAAATTCCTCTTTTGACATCATGCTGTACAAGCAAAGTTATGTATCAGTTGTCTTTTGTACTGCTATCCTGATATTCAATTCTCTTCCCATGACTGAATCATAAATTAAGATTAACTTTGAATGATACGATTCATTTCTTGGAGGAAATAATTTTTCTGTTGAAACAGTTTATCCATTACCTTTAATTTTTCTTCTTTAATTAACTTTAATTGAATTCTTCTTTAATTTTTTTCACTGTTTATAAATTGTTTTCCATTTTTTCACTCTGAGGGGATGCTTCTTCTTCGTCTTCGTCTTCGTCTTCGTCTTCGTCTTCGTCTTTGTCTTTGTCTTTGTCTTTGTCTTTGTCTTCTTCTTCTTCTTCTTCTTCTTCTTCTTCTTCTTCTTCTTCTTCTCCTTCTTCTTCTTCTTCTTCTTCTTCTTCCTCCTCCCACACACAAGATTAGAAGTTGTTCAGCCAGAATTCTCGGCATCTACTTACAATGGTGTCTGTCTTGTCGCTTCTTGTGCGTGGTGATGGAAAGATTGATGGGAACAGGGCTGCGACGTGAATGCTCTTTCCTTGACCCCATACAAGATGCTGATAATAGAGGTCAGTATTTGTAATTCAGTTTCTAATTCAGGTGCAGTGTGTAGGGACTCAACAAACTATCTACATTCACACCAAGTGCAGATCAAGAAGTACTGTACAGTCTGATTATGACATTTCTTTCAGGTGAGGTGACAAACAGGTCCATCTACACACCCAAATATATGTCAGAGAGCCCATGCTGCTGCTCAAAGATGAACAGAGAATTTTTTTTGTGGCCAATATTTATCTCCCCACAAACCACTAAATTAGATCAGCTGGCTATAACTTCATGAAAAACCAAGGGAAAGGGAAAATCAAGACCATGTCTTCTGCCTGTATTTTTTTTAGAGAAAAGAGCCAATTGGAAAATCAATTATAAATATACAGCCTGGATTGAGATAGTGATAATCTGGAGAGACAAATAATTTATTTTATAGTTAAACATATTTAACTTGTTTTGTCCAGATCACGATGTCAAAAACAAGACCATATATTCTTGTATGATCATGACTTCCTTCATTTTTACAAACCTTGACACCTGACATTTTTTCCAATTAACAGTAAAAGTAGTTACACATCTTAGCTTGAAATATTCTGCCTATACTAGGGGAATCCTTTATTTAATTCAAATTGTGGCATGGTTCTTTTACACCAAATTTGAATACTAAGAAGGTCCTCATTTTCAACATATATTACTAAAGCTCTCTTCTTGTTTGTTTTTATGTCTGTCTGTGTGTATATGTGCCTGTGTGTCTCTGATGTCCTGAATTATGCCAAAACGGTACACGACAGCGCTACCATTTTTGGACTACCTTACTCACATTTGCCCTGTGGTGTGTTTTATCAAAGTTTCATTCAGATTGATATTACATTTTACAACTTATTCACATTTTTAACTTTACAAAACCCTGCTTTGAGAAAAATTGCTTGAGTGGCAGTTACAGCTATGATGTCAAAATGGGATTGTAGCCCTGCCCGCTACAACGTTGCAAATCCCAGGACACTGAGTCCTGGTAGCAAGTGCAATTGGATTTTTTTTCCTGGCAGCAAGTGCAATTGGATTTTTTTTCCTGGCAGCAAGTGCAATTGGATTTTTTTTCCTGGCAGCAAGTGCAATTGGATTTTTTTAAAAGTTTAAAAAGAGGGAGGGTGAATAAGGGGAAATGAGCTGCCCCAGCGCAGTTGGGGGGCTACGGATGAGTGGTGGAATATGGCGTTGGGGGAATGGGTTGCGTTGGTGGAATGGGTGAGTGGTGGAATATTGTGTTGGGTAATAGGTAGCGTTGTGGGACCATGCCTCCTTTGGTGGCTATGGGTGAGTGGTGGAATATTGCGCTGGGGGAACAGGTTGTGTTGGGGAATCAGGCCTCCCATGTGACAGGGACCCAATGGGTTCCACTTGGCCTAATATTGATACTATTACTAAAACTCTCATCTTGACCACTTACGGTCTACGTTGTAAATAATTTTTAGCAAAAACGCTATCCTATATCGCTTTGATTTTGCTCATCTATATCACTATGATTTTACGCCATCTTATTCACCGTTCTCCTCCGCTCCAAGCGCCCCACGTTTTGTTCCGATCGGTGAAATAATAGAATTTGACAACGGCCCCCAATTTCGTGCTGCACTGTTCCAAACTTTCATGAAGCTAAATGGTATCAAGCATACCTTAGTGCCAACTTACCACCTGGCATCTAACGGCGTAGCCGAAAGGTCAGTTAGGATAGTCAAAGGTTAGTCCAACAATCCCCACATACACCCACCAGCTTTCTCCCTTTATAACGCATTCACTTTCAAGGAATTATTATTCGCTTTCATCTCAACTGGACCGAAGCTTTGGTGGCACCAACGGTTCACTTTTTGTTTTACCAGAGCTTCTGTAGTTTTTAAACCATTGCTGGCATCTGCTTCCTCAAATTGTGTTAGTCTATCTTCACCATTTCCTTTTTTCAATTCTCGTAATGAAATTGACGCTTTATAATTGCACTAATTTCTCCCATGGCAGTGTTCAAATAGCAGATAGCTCTCCCTGACCAATATTCTTGTGATTAGTTAACAAACTGAGAACCGTTCAGTCTTTTCGTTGTGATTTGTGGAACTCGCTTTGTGCAAAACAGACTGTCACATTCACTTAAGTAATAACTGGAATGCGTTACAGAAAGTAATTTGGATGAAGTATGTTCAGAAGTCTGAAATTTTATGAAGTGCCCTAGAAAAATGTTTATCTTCAATGTCATCTTTAATGAAAACTCCGTGATTCTGTTCTCTATAATCTAACTCCCTTTATGACTCCATTCTTAACTGTGATATTGAGGACAGTGCATCACGTGGTTATCTAGAGACATCTCTTGTGCCCAAATAATCATCATTGCTTTACTCCAGGATTACAATTTAAGGTCTATATTTATTATTCACATGGCATACCTTCATCCTTAAGCTTTGACACAAACATCACCCAACTCAACTGACTTTAGGGCATTTCCATCAAACCGCCCTTTCCAGAAAAGTTTGCATGAATTTAAACTCTGTTACATGGCCAACAAACTTTCCTCCTCCAATTATAAGTGTACGTCCAGCCTGAACTTTGTCGAACTCCAGTGACGCAGCTCAAGCTAAGGATAGAAATGCAAAACCTCAAGCAGAAGATCTGATCTTTGGTCGTTTGAGCAACACAGTGCTGTAGCTCTGTCACGTGGCCACAGTTCCAGAATTCTGGGTTCGTCGCTGAGTTTAGGTGCTGTCTGTGTAGAGTTTACAACTTCTCGCTGTGACCTTGTGGCTTTCCTCTAGGTCCTCTAATTTTCTCTCGCATATCAAATGTGTAATCACATAGGTAGGTTGTTGTCGAATTTGGTGGGTGAGGGGTCTTAAGGGGGAAAATCTGATTAGTGTAGGTGGGTGCTTGATTATCAATATGATCATCTGGCCTATATCCACATTGTATGATTCTGACTTTGTAACATTATTGCTACTGAATAAGAAAATTAGAGTTTTTTGTCCCACTCCAGAGTTTTCCAGGTTTATTGTCTCCCTGTGGTATCAAGCAAGTGAGAAATTATACTGAAGCACAGGGCAACATAATCCTTCTCATGACACCATTTGAAAAAGATAAAGAAATTATAAAGTAGTCCTGACTGATATTTAATACCTAATTCAACACCGGAATTAAACTGATTGACCGTGTTCAAGTGGGTTAAAGTCCGTGGATGTACATCGTGGAAAACTGCTTGGGTGTAAATGGAGTAGAAAGTATTAACAATTTATACATTGCGTTGTCTTTTCCATACATTTCAACTGGTGACCAAATGCTATAAAGTCAGTACATTGTTTCACCTGCATTGAACTTAAATGAAGAATTTAATTTATTGTTTAAAAAGTTGCATCTTTATGTTGTAATTAAAACTTTGGTGAACCATGGAACAATTTAACGTGTGTTTAAAGCATTATTTTTTGTTTTATTAACTTGCTTCTACGAGATTAAACCGGTTTATGAACCTACTTTTGAACCGCCGAAGTCACATTCACTTTATACCTTGCATTTGTGGCCCACGGCACTTCATAGGAAGTTCAAAACAAAACTTGACAACGTAAGATATCAAATGGACAAGGAAGAGGGCGTTTTTAATCAAAGCTTGATTAGTCATTATTAAAACTCATGTTGAAATATTTACGGGGATGTTATGTTTCAACTGCAAATGGTTATTCTCCAGGTTCAGGCCCGGCTGGGGTGGGAAACAAGGGCATTAGAGCTCCTCTAGTATCTTTGGTGGAAAGGGCGTGCTGTGGAAGTAGCGACACCGCCCTTTGAGTTGTCTGTCTGTCAGTCAGAGTGAAGGTGTGTCGCACCTGGGCTCGGCTCCGACACTCCTCTGCCTTGGAAAGTCACACACTCTCCACTCCGTCGACGTTTACCTTTCGCCCGTGTACCAGTGCTGAGGCAGCCGTGCGATCGCCAGCCTGTTTCCCGACAATGTCATCGCGAATGCGGCCGGGAAGTTCGTCCTCTCTCTCGGAGGGCTCGTATTACGAGAGCATCGAGCGTGCCGGCTCCCCCAACCCCGCACTCTACATCCACGGACAGAAACACTACCTTCCCGTCGGCAGCCCCACAGGGCCCACCGTCACCAGACTGGTCCGGCACGGAGGCGGCCAGCAGACCCTGGAGCGGGTGAGCAACTCATTCATTGCCGCCGGCTAACCCGCAGCTCCTTTCACAATCTATTATTTTACCTTCATGCCATCGCTTTCCTATAGATACAACTCTGCGCAATGTTCCCAACTGTACGGAAGATTTTGGGAGTGATAGGTTCGGGGCATAAGTTATCAATTGAAGATTACGATCAGTTGTGCAGATCTTTGAAAA
Organism: Amblyraja radiata; assembly: GCF_010909765.2. Classification (NCBI taxonomy): domain Eukaryota; kingdom Metazoa; phylum Chordata; class Chondrichthyes; order Rajiformes; family Rajidae; genus Amblyraja; species Amblyraja radiata. The sequence goes on from NC_045967.1 coordinate 32,476,422, forward strand.
CGTTTGGAACTTGTCAGCGAGAAGCTAAAATACGACGGGAGATGCAATTGGCTGAATAAACAGGGCGATCACCTGTGTTGGTCTCAAGTCTGCCTCCACAGGCTGCTCGCTGCTCGTGTTTTTTTTTATCCGTGATCATCAATAACAACGATCCTCCAATACTTTTTTTTTACTTCTACTATTTTTTATCTTTATTTGCCAACTTCCTCTCCTTCCCCAAATTCTTCCTCGATAATCTCCCCGCGTCCACAATGCCCAGCCCTCCGTGTCCCCCTCAACATATGCGACATCGCATAATGTACCGACGTACAGAGGGATCCCGGGATCCAAGTCCATAGCTGCCTGAAATAAGCAACACGAGGAGGTAGAGTGGTGAAGCAGGCTTATGTATGATGCGCTTGACTTCATCGGTAGTAGCATTGAGAATAAGAGTCAGGAAATCATGTTGCAGCTTTATAAAGCTATGGTTTGGCCACGTCTGGAGTACTGGGTTTCTGAGGCAGCAACTCTATGCTTTTAGATTGACTCATGTAAATGCAGGAAATGAATAAGGATCTTCTGCAGACAGAAGGAATTTGTTTACTTTGGTATTGGGTTGAACACAGACATCATGGGCCAAAGTGCCTGTTCCTGTGCTGTACTATTCTCAATACACGCACTTCCAAAATTACCAAATCACTCTATTTACTGAGGTGTTTGAACAGTATGATCGTGTGACATAATAACAAACATAAGAGAAAGTTTGCATATTTGATTTTATCATTAAATTTTAATTCGATATTGAACTTCATTTATTTAGAAATGAGGAATTGCATATGCTGCCTTACAAAAGAAAATACTGGTGAACATGGGTAGGTGACGTTTGGTATCGGGACCATTCTCAGTCTGGTTGGGGGGGGGGAGAGAAAGCTGGTGGAGGGGAGGGGCAAGACAAAACGTGGCAGGTAATAGGTGAACACGGGTGTTGGGGAGTTTTGATAGGCAAATGGCTGGACAAACGGCAGACATGAAAAGACAAATTATGAGCCAAAAGGATTGAAGAGTTGCAAATTGTAAAGCTAGATGTACAAATGTACGGGAGGGGTAGGGGAGAAATAGGTGTGTCCAGGTGAGGCATGGGGCAGGGCTGATGTGGGGAAGGGGTGGCGGTTGCTGTTATCTAAATTGGAGAATATAATGTTCATACCTTTGAATTGTAAGATACTCATGGAATATGAAATGCTGTTCCTCCAGTCTGCATGTGGCCTCACTCTGGCAATGGAGGAGGCCCAGGGCAGAAAGGCTAAAACGGTTAGCACCTGAGAAGTCCAGTAGGCCTTGGTGGACCAAGCGCAGGTAGGTGGCAAAACGGTCGCAGAGTCTATGCGTGGTCTCACCGATGTACAGGAGGCCACATCAGGAACACCGGATGCAGTAGATGAATTTAGAGGAGGTGCATGTGAACCTCTGCCTCACCTGGAAGGACTGCAAGGATCCCAGGATGGAGGTGAGGGAGGAGGTATAGCTACATATTTATTTGTTTGTTTGGGAGGAACTTGCATGAAGGAAGATCTTCTTTGTGATTGTCTGCAGGTTTGCATGATAAGATTGGGCACAGTTTGCATCAAGTTGGAGTAATCAGAGGAAATGTCAGAGTGACATGATAGCCATTTTGTGGCTGTATTTTGAATTGTTACTATAGTAACATAGATCATTGTTGCTTAGTGATGTAAGTGGCCTGGAGAAAAATGACATCTTACAGTCCACAGCTGGACTAGACAAGTTTTCTGGAAAAAAAATTAATATGAAAAATAGATCAGGTCTTTTGCCCAGAGTAAGGGAATCGAGAACCAGAGGACGTGGGTTCAAGGTGAGGGGGGAAAGATTTAATAGGAACCTGAGGGGTAACATTTTTTTTACACAAAGGGTGGTGGGAGTATGATTCTTCATAAATCAGAAAAAAATCAGTTGAATTGATTTAATTTTAAGCAACAACTTGGTTGGGCTAAGGATTATGATTGGAACCAAGGCAGAAGGGAGGGTCGGAAGACAAACAAAGAAAGCAGACATCAAAAGAGTTGTGCACTGATTTTTAACGCAGTGATATGATGCAGTTGTGGAAGAGGGAGACTAAAGATAGCAACAAGTAATATTAAGTGCAGAACAGAGAATTGGGTACAGCTGCAGTTGGAGAATCTCCATGAGGATATGGGATTGGAGACGGTAGAGGTAGGAGTGGGTGAGGGATTTGAAGGTGGTAATGAGATCAAAAGATCTGTGGCATGTGAAGTGCAGGCTTTACGGTCATAAAGTTCTGAGCTGTATAATTCCGAGTGATTGACTTTATAGAAGATTTAGATGAGGAGGAGAGTGAGAATAAACCGTTATAGGAACTTGGGATGTTTCCGAGTATCTCACAGTCCATTAAGTATTTTCAATATTGTCACTGCTGTAATACAGGACATGTTGCAGCCAATTTGTGCATGACTGGATACCACTAACAGCAAAGAGACCATAATTAAATTATGGCCATCAGGGTTTGTTTGAGGGATTAATGTTGACCAAGATGCAGGAGAATATCCCTGCAGCATCTTTCATTTGAGAAGATGGGCAGACAAAACTCAGCGCATTGTGTGCTGAGCCCCAACAACTCCCACTTGCAAATAATTCTCTATCTTGGAATTCTCTATCTTATATCTGGAATGATTTTGCATTGATTTGTGAGACCTTGTTGCTTCCGAGTTTCCTGTTGCATTTCCCTGCCTTTCAATTACATTAGACGCAAATCGTTAGCTCTATGCCATTTCAAGACATACTCGGGCAGAAAGAGGAAAACTTCTAAGGATGTTCTTAAAGCATCCTACGAAAGTGTAACATTTTCCCATGACTCTTGAGTATTCTAAAGGGCCTGTCCCACCATGCGAGTTCACCCAAGAGCTCTACCGAGTTAAAAAAAAAATCAAACTCATGGTAGAATGTACGTAGCGGGTATGTCAGAGCTCGTGGACATCTCGTAGCGGCTCGTAACGCTAAGGGCAGGTACTCGGGAAACGCGGTAAGTTCGTGAAACTTGTGAATTTTTTTCAACAGTGTGAAAAATTTCCAAGAGTAAATAAATACTCGTGATGAAGTCCAGCGTAGAAGGATTGCAAAAATTACCAAAGTACTCTCCACTTTCCTTTAAGCAGCTGTCCCAACCATGTAGAGTCTGCATATCCCGCATCAACAGCAACAATTTCTATTATATCTTGCATACATGGTGTAGAATTGGAAAATGGTCCAAAACACTGAGCCACAGGCTAATTGGTTTGTTAAAGAGAACTACTAATAGTTTATGATCTTTTATTCATACATCTAAACTCTTTAAAGCCTGCTTTAAGGAATAACTGAAGATGGGAATAAATGTATTGAATTCGCACAGTGTGCCAGTTGGCTGGGTAGTTACGTCACAAAGAGTTCCATTGTTAAATTGGTGTTCATTATCTCCATTTTATGCCTCGAAAGATTGAATGCAAAATACATGCCTCAATTTATTTTTCAAATTAGATTGTTGTGGTGACATCTTGAAGATTTGTAATGGAAAAAAAATGACTAGGAAATTCTTTAAAACCTTTGACCTGACTTATTCAAACTTCTTGCAGATGAGGGGGAGCCTGGAGGAATTTACAAATGAACAATTTCCAATATGAAGTAACAACATTGTCTTTACAAAGGAGGTTTTAATGAAAGTAATAACTCTTTGCTTCTCTGGCCAAACCTGACCTAATGAGTTCCTCTATTGACAAGAAATCAGATGTATTTTATGGAAATAAATGTCATGTAAAGTGCTGATTAGAATAATTATTTGCTGATATAGGATTTAAGCACACATTCTAACTCTCAAGAAAGTATTGGCACTACTTCAAATGTTGACACCGATGAACACAGGCTTCCTTCGTGGGGAAAACTGAAACATTGCTGTATGTAAAAGAAAAATATACGTTCTAAAGTCAAGAAGCTGCTCAAATATTTCTGCCATTTTGTCATTATGTGAACAGTTCTGACCTGTCAATATAGAAATAAAACGGTGATGATCATTTGCCTATACAAAGAAAATAACACGATTGTGATTTTTGGGGTAAGCAGAGTTGGCATCTGCAAATTGATTAAGACTATTCTGATGGATTGGACCTGTATCGCAAAGTAGTGGAAATTATGGTCAGGGTTTAATTTTTCTGGCAGAGTTTGCTGAAATTCTCAAAATATCGGTGAGTTTGCTTTGATTCTAGCACAAGAACCACCTGCTTATTTGAATAGTATATTGTGGTCCATGGGGAAGAAAAAAGGCGATCGTAATTTTTCAATTTTGTTTTGTTTGTTTTTACTTACATTTGCTGGAGAATCTTTTGATGATTTTTAATGTAAATAAAACCTTTTTTTAATAGCTTTTACTTGTTGAACTTCACGTAGTTTCAACAGTAACAATCACTTGGCAATGGTTGACATGCAGCACAGAGCCCACAACACTCCTAGATTATGTTTCCTAGACACACCTGTAAATGTGGGAGATCAAAAGAAAAAAGGCATAAAAGCAAGTGCAATCATCATTTCCTTTTAATCTGGGATGGGGAGAAGCGATTAGATTGAAACCACTGTATTAAACAGCAGTGCTGTTCATTGTAAAATTATTACAAGGTTTCTTAGGAGAAGTTTAATCTAATATAGTAAGCCAATTAAAATTTAAAATATATTATTCAGATAGAATAAACTAAACTAGAAGAGTAGCAGGTAGAATTAACCAAACAAGTAACCAAAACTGATGCATCAACTAGCTCATCAAAAATCACTTGATCTTACCTTACATAAATTTAGTTGGCTCAACATTTACATCCTGTCAGAGAAAAATGTTCCACATTTCTTGAAGCTTTTTAAGCAGCCATTTGAAAAAACAATAATGTGGAAATGGAGACACAAAATGCTGGAGTAACTCAGTGGTCCGGAAGTGGCGGCGCTGGTGAACGGCTGTGGCTCGCCTGCAGTCCGTTTGTTTTTACATTTTTGTGTTGTTTTTTTTGTTTTGTCTAGCTAAGTTTTTGGTTTTTTAGGTTGTGTTTATGTGGGGGGGGGCTTGCTGTCTCTCCCTTCGGGGGAATGCGACTTTTTTGTCGTATCCCACTTCTCTGCCTCCGTCTGTGCTGAGGCCTAATGGCGGAGCTGGTGACCTCGAGGCTCCGGAGGCAGCCTGTCAGGACTCGCCCTGGGCTCGCTCCCGTGAGGTCGGCCCAGCTTGGGGCTGGAACGGAGCTCCCGTGAGGGGCTGTGACGCTCCCATGAGGGCGGCCTGGCGAGGGGCTGAGACGCTCCCGTGTGGGCGGCCCAGCCCGAGGGTAACGGCGCTCCCGTCAGGGCGGCCCAGCTCGAGGGTGGAACAGCGCTCCTGTGTGGGCGGCCCAGCCCGAGGGTGGAACAGCGCTCCTGTGTGGGCGGCCCAGCCCGAGGGTGGAACGGCGCTCCCGTCGGGGCGGCCCAGCTCGAGGGTAACGGCGCTCCCGTGTAGGCGGCCTGGCGCGGGGCTGAGACGCTCCCGTGAGGGCGACCTGGCTCGGGGCTGGAACGGTGCTCCGGTGGCTGAGACGGCGTTGCGGCGGCGGCCTGAGTCCGGGGTTCGGCCGCGGACCAGTGGACGACGTCGTCAACAGCTGCGTCTGCTGGACTGGAGGGCGGCAGCTTCGACCACCCCGGGCCGCGGTGTTTGAACCGGCCCGTTCGCTGAGCTCGGTGAGCCGCGGGACTGATTTACCATCGCCCGGTGGGGTATCGCCTCAGCGCAGAGGAGGGAAGAGACTGCAGCCCTAAGATTTTTGCCTCCATCACAGTGAGGAGGTGTTTGGTGGACTCACTGTGGTGGATGTTAATTTGTGTTTACTGTCTGTTCTGCTGTCTATTATTGTATTATTGTATGTATGACTGCAGGCACGAAATTTCGTTCAGACTGAAAGGTCTGAATGACAATAAAGGAAATTCAAATTCAAGTGGGTCTGGCAGCATTTCTGGAGAAAAGAAATATGTGACATTCTGGGTCAAAACCCTTCTTCAGACTAACAGGTCTGAAATGTCACCTATTCCTTTTCTCCAGGGATGCAGCTTAACCTGCTGAGTTACTCCAACATTTTGTGTCAATCTTGCTGTAAACCAGCATCTGCAGTTTCTTCCTACACATTGTGGTAATGTAAACGGTTGCCCTTGGCTGAATTATGAATTTAATAATGGATAGAGAGACTCAGTCTTAATGTGCCAATGCAAATGCCCAATTGGGGTTGATTTTCTGAGAGCAAAGGCATAGTCACTGGCCATAGTCTGACAGGGATTGTTGAATAAATCCCATCTTCCAGCCTTTATGAGAAAATCAGAAAGTTGACGTACTGGCTCCTTTGAAAGTTGTTTAAATCTCTACTGGATTTGCTCTTTCCATCTCGGTAGAAACAGGTGGGCACAGTGGTTCAGTAACACAACAGGCTTCTCAGCAAAGTTGAAGAACATGGCAAAAACGGGATATTATGGGATTAGCAAGTTGTTGCCAAAGGTTGTTTCCAGCAGCCCCCCCACTTTTTTGGCTAGACATGTTTCATAATGCGTAGCCTATAGTTAACGCACGCAGTGTACGAGTACCACATACAAGTCGAAGCTCCTGTGGCTTGGAGTTCCCGAAGTTGGTCTCAAACCAGAGATCACAAGCTCCATGATGTGGCATCTGCGGTTGGAGCTCCAATGTCGATCCCTGGCAAAGGGATCGCAAGCTCCACGATGGTAACTCGGCAGGCACCCATGGCTGAAGCTCCCATTGACTGACGTATCAGGTCACCGAAAAAGTTGTGGCGTGACGCGGTGTGATGAAGTATCGACGCGCGGTGTTTTTTCAAGTGTCGCAACATTTTTTTGTCGCTGCTGGATTTTGAAATGTTCTAAATCTTTTGGCGACCCTGATATGACGCCGGCAGTCAGGTGAAAAAATCGCCAGTGGGACAGGCCTTGGGATATTTGATGGAGATGAGGAGCTTAGACTGATTGGTTGGTGGGAGGCTAGTCTCTTCAGTGGAAGGGTGAAGAACCCTGGTCATAGGTACAAACTAACGGAGAACTAATTTAGTAGAGACATGAGGAAAAGCATGTATGTAGCAAGTGTTCAAGAGGGAATTGTATAAAATGAAGTCAAATTTGAATGGTTGTACAACAAGAGCTAGTAGATGGAACTTGAAAGTTGCTCTGTTAGAGAGCCAGTGTGGACATGATGGATTGAATGGTCTCCTGTGCTTTAACTATTCTCTGATGTCAGTGATTCACTGTTCTATAGATGCTGTGTAGGGCATTTGAAACATACAATTAGAGTCCCTTGCAGGATAGAAAATCATTCACGACCATGCCATCTGCAATGTTTTGTCTGATAGGAGATTCACATAAATTAACTGTAGCCAAAACCTATTTCAAATATAGTTCTCCTATAATACAATAGTTATATTCATAAGAAATCTTGCATTATTAGAGAAAGTGATGTTATAAATACAATTGTGTCCACGGGGAGAAGAAGATTAGGGGATAGAGAACTTCAGCTTCGTAATAGCAAAGATTTTTATCGACATTATTTTCGAAAATAAATGTTTTTAAATTATATTTATTTGGTGTTGCTAAAATTACTGAAGTCTGGCTGTTGCAATTTTTAATAGACTATCATTGCACAAGTGTCATTAAAGTAATTGCTTGACAACTTTAGTGCGGTAAAACTGACAGACTGTTCTTAAGAGACAATGGTGTTGGATTACTGTGGGAAAATTACATGGGACAGTATTTTCTTGTCAATTCATAATGTACCTTTAAAGTGGTTCTCTAGTTTCTAATCAAAATTGTCATAAACAATTCAGCCCACGTAATAGATAATCAATTGTGTTATATCTGATTTGCATTGTGGAAGCACATATTATAGCAGATTTGCCTGTATTGGAAATAGTTAATCGCAAACCGTTGTGACCAGATTTTTTTCAAATCAAAATCTCATCCAAGAATTAACCATTATTGGAAAGCATGTCTCATGAAATCAAGTCATCTTTAGTTGTTAATTAATTTAATTAAAGGAGGTTTCAAATCTCATTTCTTCAGACACAGTTAAACATAACATATTTTTGTTGTATTTTGCTGAACACAACATGGAAATTCATTAGCTTTTTCCATTACATTGGCCCCCTATTTTTGCTCTTTAAGACTTTCCTAGTGATTCAGAACCCATGCCGAATTCATAATCAGAAAAACTACAAATGCTGGAAATTTAAAACTGAAACAGAAAATACTGGAAAGACTTTGCACGCCAGGCTGCATCTGTGGGACGCGAAATAGAGTCGGGTTGAAGACGCTTTGTTAGTACTGGATAAGAGACAAGATGCAGGGAGAATGGTAGAGGGGAATGTCTTGTGTAGGGTAAATCCAGAGTGACCATGGGGATAATCTGTAACAACGTTTTTCGTCAATGAGTGAATGGGAGCAGTTATATGTGAGAACGTAGACAAAAGAACATGGAGAGCAGGAGGATGTGCTCAGCAGGTTAGGCTGAATTACTGAGCATTGGTTATTAAGTTATTGCATTAAGTTATTGCGTCCCCTGACTGGATTTCAAGGTGGAAGATGGAACTAAAGGCACATTATGTCCGTCCTCTTCCAAAAGTTTTACAAAATCCCCTTTTTAATGTATCTCCTTGCAATATCCGGAAAAATATCCTACTTACCCAGAGAGCCGTGTGATGAATGGGTTTAAACAGTAATGCTGTTGCCATCTGTTAAGTTGAAGCTAATTGAAAGCCCAACATTTTTGTTCAACAAATAACATAGTAGTGTGATGTTTCAAAATGTTACTTGGTTTTATTGTTGATCTGCATAATGTATAAGCTTAGTTGCTGTTTGATTCTGAGTAACATCTCTCTGCACAAAGGATTTCACACTGTGGTTTGACACGCCCTTGATGGTGTAATCAGGTGGCATTGATTTACATGGGGTTTGATCGCATGTCTGCTTGTGATGTCTTATCTTTGATCAATTGCCATCTTCCTACTATTTACAAAAAAATTTTAGCACCGAGGCCAAAATATTTTTTATCTTTTAGAAAGGTGATTAACATAATTTAAAAAATGAAGAATATTCATGCTTTAAACTTTCAATTCAAATGTAATGTAAAGCTGCCTCTGGGATTTTTCTACATAAATTCAATCCCTGACAAAAGTTTTAGTGTACTTTCTTAAAACCAGTCTGAGCTGTATTGAGTTGCGCAAAAGTACTAAATTGGAGCAGGGCAAATTACAACGGGTATTAGGCAGGAGCTCGGGAGGGTATACTGGGAGCAGTTGTTATTGGGTAACTCCACATCTGACATGGGAGTTGTTTAAAGGCCATCAATCAGAGTTCAGAATCGGCATGTCCCTGAAAGGAGGAGGGATAATAATGGCAATGTAATGGATCCTTGGATGACCAAAGAGGTTGTAAATTTGGTCAAAAAGAAAAAGGAAGCACATGTAAGTGGATGGAATCAGACAGGGCCCTTGAAGAATATAAATAGAGGAAAGATCTCAAGCGGGCAATTAGAAGGGCCACAAATGACACGGTGAGTTGGAATAAAGAAAATCCCAAAGATTCGGGATGAAAAACAAGAGGGTAACGAGGGAGAAGATGGGACAAGTCGAGGAAAAAGATGGAAATTTTTGCTTGGAGTCCAGGGATGTAGGCAAGGTACTAAACAAGTACTTTTTATCTGTTTTCAGGGGAAGTACTTTGTATCTGTTTTCAGGAGAAGGACATGGACAGTGACATCAGTGTGGTGAATACTAATATGCAAGAACAGTTGGAGGTTAAAAAGTTGGAGGTGTTAGGACTCTTGAAGAACTTTAAAGTGCCTGTCCCACTTTCATGACCTAATTCACGATGTTTTTTACTCGTGGACGTTTTTCATCAGGCTAGAAAAACGCCCCGACCTACTTGATGCTATGAGTACCTACGACTGGCATCACGACCTACCTACGACCTCGTGACGACCATGCTGCGAGTACGAGTCAAGGGCAAACTCGGCAGAGGTCGTGAAAGTGGTACAGACCCTTGAGATAGATAAATCCCCAGGACCCAGATTATTGAGAAAGGCAAAAGTGGAGGATGAGGGGACATTAACAAAGATATTTGTGTCTTCTCTATTCAAAGGCGGTCACAGAGGACTGGAGAGTAGCTAATGTTGGAAAGGATAGATAGTCAGAACCTTTTTCTCAGGATGGAAAAATCAAATTAAACTAGAGGGCATGGCTTTAAGGTAAGAAGTGCAATGTTTAAAAGAGATATGCAGGGCAAATTATTAGTTAGTAAGCTTAATATTTATTTTGAATGTAACAAAGCAAACATCCTCAACCTGAGATTAACGATTTCAATTCAAAATGCACAATTAAGAAGCTGGTTTTCAAATTATGTTTAAACATAGTTGTACAGTATGATTTAAAAAAAAAAAAAAACCACACAAACAAATATCCATTTGCAGAAGTTGCCGGAAGACTACTTTAAATTTGGCTGTAATTATGGCTGAATATAAATTTGGCTGAATATAATTCTTTGTAGATTTTCTGACACTCTTCTGCTTATTCTTGTGCATCTGTGAACAGCGCTGCAGAAGATGTTGAGCTAGAAACCCATAGTTTTGTGTCTTATGCAGTAAATCTCAAACTGGAAATTGATCATTACATGAAACATCATTGAATGATTTTTACTGATTGTTACAATAGTATACAAAACTGATTTGGAACATTTTTGAGTGGGATACTTCTGCATTCAGGCAGGTGTGTGTAATGTGATGTGAAACTCTGAATGTGCTACCTCAGCTGCGGCTTCTTATTGCCTCAAATTGTCGGATACATTTACGTTAAAATTTGTATCAGATCCATTTTTGACGCCTTATTTTTATGCTGTGGTTTTTAATCCGTCCATTGCATCATCATCTGGGATAATTTCATTCTTGCAGAATCTGGCCTTGCTGATCAGCTATTAATAACTATTTGACCGTGCGACCATTTGTTATGAATGTCTTTACTTTCCTTGGAAATGAAATTAGAATTGCTTTGAGAGTACATTAAAAATAGGCATTATTATTCATAAAACATGAATTGGGAATAAGACCTGTTCACTGTCACTCTTCACTGGCAGTATTGCTGGAGGTTATATAACACATTTGGGAGACTCCTGCACAATTTGTAAAGGCTTGAATCTATCTACTTGAAAAAGCAATACGAGATGATTTTCTGCTCCTAAATACCTCTGCTGTAGATTGCCAGGGTAAACTGCCTCAGAACAAACCAATATTTAAACCAGTGGATTTTATATGACATGCTTTGTAAACAGACCTTCAAAGACTTTTCTGTGAGCTGATACATTCTTCTTAATGCCCCTGTCCCATTTAGGAAACCTGAACGGAAACCTCTGGAGACTTTGCGCCCCACCCAAGGTTTCCATGCAGTTCCCGGAGATTTTTGTCAGTCTCCCTACCTGCTTCCACTACCTGCAACCTCCGGCAACCACCTGCAACCTCTGGGAACCGCACGGAAACCTTGGGTGGGGCGCAAAGTCTCCAGAGGTTTCCGTTCAGGTTTCCTAAGTGGGACAGGGGCATATTAACCCTGTAATCAAAACCGCGTCATTGCATCTTCTGCTCTCTTAACTTGGTCCTGTGCATTACTAGCTTAAATAATTTGACTTCTCCCTCAACTATACCATTTGCTTGATGGTGTATTTTCTTACAAATGTTCCTTAGTAGAGATGCTCAATGGGTGCAGTGACAGAGCACTAACAGCTGTCCTGATCTTTAAGGCTTCCACATCAACTTTCAATTATGCTGGGGAGGTCCCGGTGACTGTTTGGGTTTGTGCGATTTCTGTGGCTCAGAGAAGAGGAGGTGAAAGTGAATTGCAGACGGTAAATTGGGGTGTAGTGGAGTGCTGCAGATCAGATGGTGCTGAAGCTTCTGAGGATATGGTTATGTTTTGTTTCTAGTTGGGTGGTGGTATGAGGTGTTGAGGATGAAGGTATAGTAAATGACTTGCAAGAGCCCCTGACAACCAGGTTGTCCTGGATGTATCCAGTGATGAGCACTCCTGTGACAATGTGGTCATAATTCCAGTTGTAAACTGAGCTTTGTATGCATCATCCCATGTGCCATATGCAGGAACTGCACCAAGGAAGCAAGGAAGACTCGTATCACAAACTGCCCAATAAAATTGTTATGTTGTTGAAAAATGACCCAGAAAAGTGGTTATAGCGTCTCACTGTGGAAAAAGAACATGATTCTCAATTGTATATTGCTGAAAATTTGTGTTATGTGCTTGGGTGTCGGTAACAGCATTGATCTTAATCACCTGGGAATGTTGTTCGGTGGAATTCCCCAGTAACATCCAGCCATATATGTACAACATGAGATGTGGCGCTTAGTATGCTTTACTCAACTGTAATATGGCTGCTTCTCGCAGCCATGCCCATCTTATGAGATCATCTTTTAATACATTTATTATACTGTGTTTTTTTAATTTATTTTCTTTGATATGACATGATCAGGTGGAATGATTTTATCCTTGCAGAATCCTGGTGCAGAATAGCTTGAATGGCAGAGTACCATTTTTGACTGTCAAATGGTTGATTATCAATTTGCTTTCTTTATATGGAAGCAAAATCAGAGTTGCATTGAATGCATTAAAGATAAACATCATTATTTATATGATCTTCAAGAAAATTTATTGTGCTGTCTATGTCTTTTCCAATTATTGTCCTCTGCATTGTATGTAGATTATTATCTTGAAAGGTTATATGAAATTAAAAATATTGATTTTGGCACTGAATCTTCACTTTTCTTCTTTGGCATTCCTTCATGACCCAGGATGATTTGCTTCCATTCCAGTATGTAGAAACAGTATCCATTGGCTATATTTAAGAGGGAGTTAGATGTGGCCCTTGTGGCTAAAGGGATCAGGGGGTATGGAGAGAAGGCAGGTACAGGATACTGAGTTGGATGATCAGCCATGATCATATTGAATGGCGGTGCAGGCTCGAAGGGCCGAATGGCCTACTCCTGCACCTATTTTCTATGTTTCTAACAAAGAACTGCAGATGCTAGTTCATACACAAATGGACACAAAGTGCTGCTGCAACTCGGCAGGTCAGGCTGAAAATTCGGAATGAAGAAGGGTCCCGACCCGGAAAATCACCAATTCAGAGATGTTGCCTGACCCGCTGAGTTACTCCAGCATTTGTGTTGTTTTTGTTTGGTTCCATTCCAATTCTGTAGGTTCTGAGGTGACCACTGAAGCCAACGTGGGACTTGGCACAAGTGGGCCAGGTGATATCTGGTGAGGTGGATGTGTGGTTAGCTTGTAAGGTGGTGCACCACCATTTACATGAGCTTCTGTACATGGAATGGAGATTCTCAGTGATATCACAAATGCTCCTTTTTGTGTGGCCATGGGCAGTATCGTTTTATCAAGGAGGCTTGGAAAATACCCTTGAATGTTTTACTCTTGTCCACTTAGTAATCTCTTTCTGTGTCCAAACTCAACATGGTAAATCTCTGTAAGAGATCTGGTGTTAGGTATGCGAGTGGCCTGCGCAGTGAAGCTGGCTGGATGTAATTAGGGCCTCGATTTCAGGAATATTGGCCTGGAAGTGGACACTGATGTCGTTTCAATTTTCCTGCCAGTTGTTTTGAAGAGATTTGGCAGAGTCTGCATTTGAGGCTCAGTGCTAATCCCTGAGGCTGTATGCTATTTTATCTATTATTTGATTAGATGATAAAAATGAAGGGACAGAATGTGGCCAATCAAGCTATTAATATTCTTTATCTTCTCAACACTGAAGGCAATTTTATTGTTCTCTGTAGGATTCATGCCAGCTTCACTTTTCAAATGAGTAACCGCCCATGATTGCCATGTATTTATTTCTTCAAGTATATGGTTGGATAGGTGCTGAAAATGAATGTTGTCTGGCCAGTTTTCAGTTCCAACTGGCTAGGTGTGGATTCCTGTGCATACCATCAGTTACAAAGTAAACAAATGTCTGTTGTTTAAATGGGAAGGCAGAGTCATTTTCTGTGAGAAACACAATAAATGCTTCTGGGTGCTGTAGTGGTGTATATTTTTGGATTTGGAGAGGAGAGCTGGCCTTGAGTGATGAGTAAAGAGTATGGGTGATTCTTCAGTAAGTGTCTACTTTGGTGTCCCATTACTTTGATGCAGTATATGAGGAAATTCCATAATTCTATCCCATTTCTTCTTTTTCTATATTGTTAATAAACATAATCCTCATAAATAAAGATGAAACCCTAAATGAATAAAGTGTTATTTTTAATTTTTTCCCCAATGTTCGTCCCCCGTCCCCCCCCCCCCCCCCCCCCACAAAGCCACATGTCCCGATGGTAACTAGTGAAATTCAGCTGTGAGTTGACAACAGAATTTAATTGCAAGTAGCAAGTGATTTTAAAAAAAAAACTGCTGTGGTGCATATTTGTGGGAAGCCACCTGTCTAGACTTTCACGATGGCATATAAGCTGTTGTCCCAACCTATGATCCACAACAGACTCAATGGTAACGCAAACTGATGCCAAGCAAGGATGCATCTTTATCCCGATACTCTGCTCCACTTCCCTTGCTGCAGTGCTGCACTTCACTCCTAACAAGTTTCCTGCTAAAGTGAAGCTAATGTGCAAGGTAAATAGGAAATCATTCAACCTATCATACAGTATCATGAAGCTACTCCAGAACCAAGATCACTTCAACCTCAGGAATTAAGTTGTAGGATGCAAATGGTCCTGTTCCTATAGATTTGGAAGCTAAACACGGAATTCATCGCCAAGTCATTCACTGAAGCACACAAAAGAATACAAGCCTACATTTGCCATTTTATAAATATAGATCTTCTGCCACCTATAGTTCACAACACCACACTATGGTGATAAAGGTCCAAGACTCGATCGTACATACATGAACCACTTCCTATATCTTATCTTTGGAGAGACCTCTAACTTCCTATATCTTATCTTTGGGCAGACAACATGTGAAGACGTTCCCTACACTATCAGCCCAGCCTTTGAAGAAACAATAATTTAAAGATCAAGGCTATAAACCTTGTACTAAGCTTCCTTAGTTCTAGTTCTTCCCAGGCTCCCTGCTATCCTTGTACAAGGCATTGGTGATTCCTGTCGACTCGCATGCTTCTGCAATGTGGATGATCTGCAGCAGATATTTTAAAGCTCTTCAGAGATACATTCAGGAATTCATCCAAATCTGCTCGCACGATACGAGATATATTGTCAGCATAATTTCTCCGGCCAACATCTCCAGCTCCACCATCATCCCCTCCAAACCTGTCATCAGACTCTGGACTCCGGTCATCTCTATGCAATTGGATCCTTGACAATCCGTTTAAATTGGCCTTAATACTTCCTCCTCGATGACCATAAGCACAGGAGTACATCATGGCTGTGTGCTCAGTTTTGCACTATTATGGTCTGGTTGGCTAATATAACGGATTAATTATTTGTTGTATTATTAATTATTTTATATTCATTTGTTGTCATTACGTAAACAGGCCTGTAAGGCTGCAGCCAGGATGAATTTCTGTTCTTGATGCCTACGACAGTTAATCATTCTTGACTCTTAAGAATGATAGACAATTAACACTGATTTCATCTTTGTCTCCTTTGTTATTATACTGTCAAAGAACTTTAATTTGTCAGGCACTATTTCTCTTTTTTTTATTTAAATAAATAATGTTTACATAGTTTTCCTGTCAACTAGTGTCAGATTAGCTGATCTGTATGGTGGTGGGGGTGGGGGGGGGGGGTCTTGTTTTCTCTAGTAGTAACTATAGCATACTCAAGGTCCTTGTACAGTTCTTTACTGCAATATACTTGCCATGCATGGAGTGAAAAGATAGGTTGAAAAGATTTCTGAGATGCAGGATTATCCCATGTCTAGTGATTAATCGGAATGGCCTATAATCCTCACCCGTACACTAGTTTTATGTTATCCCACTTTTGCATCCTGCACACTCAGGGCAATTTACAGAAGTGAATAAACTTACAAACCTGCACATCTTTGGAAACCGGAGCACCCAGCAAAAACTCGAGCGGTCACAGGGAGAACGCACCATCTCCACACAGACAGCACCCATAATCATGATCGAACCTGGGTCTCTGATGCTATGAGGCAGCTGCTCTATCACTGTGCCAGGGTGCTGGGAACCAGCAGTCAAAGTCCAAAAATAGGGATCAGCCATTATGGGGCTGGCATGAGAAATGATTTATTTGACAGAACGTTGTGAATTTTTGGATTTGAGAGCCGTGGATGTTCAGTACATTCAAAACAATGGTTGAGCGAATTTTGGATACTAAGAAAATCAAGGCAAATGCAGTTAGTAAATGCACTGAAGTAAAAAAAAAACAGCCGTGATGTTATCGAACGCTGAGGCACCAGAGACGTGCTTCTGCTGCTATTTCTTTGTTTTTACTATTACCCTTCCCTGGTGGATTCCTTATTGTGGAATTAGTTTGAGATTAATCATCAAGATCACTAATCATTAGACTGCTAATTAAATGTCTTGTTATATGATACTAGATCTACCGTAGACTAATCCCAATGGGCTCCAGGGCACATTTGTTTAAAACGATGTGCACCAAGCTATTTATGCCAATTTGATCTGTCATATTGAATATAATTGTATGGTTTCTAGCATTTTGTAATCAGTACCAGTAAGAAGCTCTAATTAAAGATCTCAATTGTAAAAAATGAATGAATCTGGTTTGAATTAGAGGTGGCCTAATATTAAAAATAATACATTGACACTAGATAACCTTTATATGAATGCCTTTTGAAATGTTCTTAACCAGATAATTTGGAAATATAACACATTTTGATGATATTTAAGGGAGACAAAAATGCTGGAGAAACTCAGCAGATGAGGCAGCATCTATGAAGAGAAGGAATAGGCAACGTTTTGGGTCGAGACCCTTCTTCAGACTGATGTCGGGGGGCCAGGAAAAAGAAAGGAAGAGGCGGAGATAGTAGGCTGTGGGAGAGCTGGGAAGGGGGAGGGGAAGGAGGGTATTTAACATTCTTTGACATTCCTTGGAATGTTTTCAGATATACGACTACTAGCATAATTGGAAATGATTTATAATTGAAATATTGATCTGCCCTTCGATGTTTTAACATTTGCTGTAAAGGAACCTAATGTCATGAATCTTATTTGGGTTTATTCAGACTCCATTACCTGCAAACTGGCTAATTTGTATCAGACTTTGTATGAGTCAATTGCATGGTATGAGCCTTTTACCAATGGAAACTTCTTCTGGCCACATCCTTGTTTTATTGGGATAATTCCAGAGTCAGGTGCAGATTCTTGTGTCTACTTCCAAAACTTTGTTTTTATAGTAGTCTGTCAAGGTTGACCAGACTTGCTATCTCTGCAGTCATCAGATAGTGGTTCGGTTGCTGATCCTAAATGTATCTAACAATAGTTAATTTTGATCAACGCGCTTTTCTCTTGAAGAACTGCAACACAGCTGGCTCCAGTGTGGCAACAAATCTTTCAGGCTTCTGTGAACACACACACTGTCCCTCTGTAATGGAAAACTTTGCATATAAAACCTTTGCCCAACTTTCCGTGTCTGAAAGAACATAAGGATTTCAGACCCATAGCCCGTACCTCGGTGATTATGAAATCTCTAGAAATAATTTTGCTCCGACATTTCATCAGTACAACAAATTATAAACTCGATCCATATCAATTTGCCTATAAGCAGGGCTGTGGCACGGAAGACGCTGTTGCCTCCTTAGTTCATACTATTTATAAACATTTAGACAAACCCAACACCTATGCACGAGCAGAGTCTGAAGAAGGGTTTCGGCCCGAAACGTTGCCTATTTCCTTCGCTCTATAGATGCTGCTGCACCCGCTGAGTTTCTCCAGCACTTTTGTCTACCTTCGATTTTCCAGCATCTGCAGTTCCTTCTTAAACACCTTTGCAAGAGCCCTCTTTCTAGATTTTTCATCAGATCTCAACACAATACAAGCAGACATTTTGGTGTCAAAAATGGTCCGGCAGGAACTGAATCCTTATCTGATTCATTGGTATGCTTCCTTTCTCACTAACAGAGTACAGATTGTCAAGGTGAATAAAACCCTTTCATCTGCCATCACAACCAATGTCGGGGCTCCCCAGGGTTGTGTGAGTTCAGCTATGCTTTTTACCTTTTACACTGATGATTGTCGTACAGATACACCGAATCAATATATTCTAAAGTACTCAGATGATACAGTTCTATTATCTCTGTAAAGTAACTCAGACAACCCTGTGCTGCACCAACTCGGCGTGATCAAACTGGTCGAGTGGGCTGATAATAATGCCCTTGAGATTAACACAAAGAAAACAGAAGAGATTGTATTTGGTTCACCATCTGACTCTCATAAAGTTTCTCTTGTTTTCCATTATGAAAAAAATCAAGCAGGTATTTTCATTTAAATACTTGGGGTAACGATAGATCATCAGTTATCATGGAATGACCACTAGGATGTGGGCCAAGCATCAAAAATGTGTCTAGAAATCAATTTTCGTGACCCACGTCACGGTACGACATGAAATTTTCCACAGATTTAGATGAAATATAATTGAGAAGGATGTCATAACTCGTCAGTGCCAAAAGTTGCACATTAATTAATTAAACTAATTAGAAAATGAGATCGGGAAAGTAAGCGCCATCTAGTGGCAAATGCCCATATTACACCGTGGGCAGCCTATTTCCGTGTTGCAGTCCATTTAAATTATATGTGTGTGTGTGTGTGTGTGTGTGTATATATATATATACATATACACACACACACACACACACACACACACACACACACACACACACACACATATATATATATATATCCAGGCTGGGGGACAGTCCTGCAAGGCATCTTCTAGTCGCTTTAATAGGAAATGTAATGAGACTGCAGCAGAGGTCCCAGGTTTTAAGGGCTCATGAACCTGCCTAATTAAAGGGTCAGGACAGATCCTCTGGGTTCCCCCATTTACTGAACCCCACTGACTGCCATAGTGGGGAGAATGGGGGTAACAGCCATAGTGGGACTGGGGCAGCTCCAGGCTGGGGGACAGTCTAGTAAGGCATCTTCCAGTCGCTTTAATAGGAAATTTATTGAGACTGCAGCAGATGTCCCAGGTTTTAAGGGCTCATGAACCTGCCTAATTAAAGGGCCAGGGCTCATAGTGGGACTGGGGCAGTGCCAGACTGGGTGACAGACCTGTAAGAGACCTATTTTATTTCTGATGTAAATGCCACACCCTGACCAAGAATCGAATGCTCTGATGTTTACTCGATGAGTATTCATTTTAAGCTACAATGAGCCTACATTTATGTTAGAGACCCCCCCGATTATGCCTTTGCAAATGAGGGCTATTACCTTTAACCTAAAATAACCCTAAAAGTGTTGCATTGTTTTAGTATCTGTAGTTTGTGTGTGTATCTGTGGATGTAAGTGTGTATGTATGTGTGGATGTATGTATGTGTGTGATGTATGTGTGGATGTACGTGTGTGCATGGATGTGTACATGTATGTCTGCGTGCGGATGTGTGTGTGTGGATGTATGTGTGCATGTATGTGTGTGTGCATGCATGGAAGTGTGGATACGGATGGGTGTGTGTGGATGGGTGGGTGGACTGTTGCACTGTCATTCACCAGCACGCCATTATCATAAGTAATTCACTCATAGTTTAAATATTTGACCAAATAAACAGTGAAACGATCAACATTAAATTAAAACTTTATATAATCATTTATTTCTCCATATTATTTGTTTACATTACATCTGATCTTCATCTGCGTATTCTTTATCAGATTCCAAGTCTCTTGATACATTTTTGATGTCTTGATAAGTCCATTGATAAGTTAGTTCAAGTGGAGGGTCAGGCAGAGGCTACAAAAAAAAATCTCAGTCATTAAGTCTGCATGGACTTCAATTCATAACATTTCAACCTCTTCTTAATGTTAATGAGAATAACACTGTTACTACCATAGATTAGTTCAAGTTCAAGTTCACATACACCAATTCATTTCTACATAAACATCAGCCATTTCTGACCATTTCTCACTCCAATGGAAGCCTATAAAATGCAGTGAATATTCCTCCGTTTTCTCCCGTGGTCGGGGCCGGGAAACGGCCGCTACGGACGGCACTATGTACAGCCTCCCCCCCCCCTCCCCCGCGGAGAAGATCCAAACACACTCCGCGGCTCCGTGTCCGTGAATCGGCCAATTCTTCATTGAGACCACGGCTTCACTATGTTAAATACATAGGCCCAAAGGCCCCGCGGTCGGAGCCCTTTTTCCCGGTAAGTTATCGCAGGCAGCTCCGAGAATAGATGTTAAAGAAAACTTATTAGACTTCAACAAGCTGGCATTAGTGAAAATGTTTAATTTGCTTTGTTATGGATACACATAGTTTAGACCATGAATGAATGAATGAGTGAATGAATCAATGAACGAGTGAATGTTCAGCCTCCAAATCTCATTTTTTCACATTATAAAATGGTGCAATTAAATTAATCAAAATGTCCATACAGATTAATTTTCATAAAATCAGACTTTAGATCTTACTTTTCAGTTCTAGTTGATTCACAAAGTTTGACTGCAGCACTTCAGCAGGGAATTTGCTTTCAAGGCTTTGTTCCATTTCTATCCACTAGCTGCACATTCTTCAGACTTCTTAATGCTTTTCTCACTAAATTAAATTACCATGCTGCAAGTTTCCACGACATGTATTCCACAGAACAACAAAGAACCTTCATTGGAATCTCCAGTAAAACAGGCATCAGTGAAGTCCTCTCAGCCATGTTGTGTGCTCCCTGCCTAGCTAGCCTGAAACAAAGCACGTGATTGGTCAACTGGCTTCCGACTCCATGTTAAACGTGCTTTGATTGGACTAAAATTACCCCAAAAATTTCCGTTTTTTTCTCTAATTTAATAAAAAAATGTGCAAGTTTTGTTCTTGACGAGTTTCAGGGATGATTTATATAATATTTTTACACAATATGTGAAAATTTCATATGGTTCCGTGAGTTGGGTCACGAAATTGCACAAAAAAGCTCCTCTGCCCACAGCCTACACATTGATAAGATTTGCAATAAGACAAAACAAAGAATCTGGTTTCTCCGCCGACAGATCTTTTGGAGCAAGTAGATAAATCCTTTTGTTATTTTTTACCGCTGTAATAATGAGTTTTGTAATACTGTGGGACTGCATGGTATGGGGGTTTGTCTGCTACTACAGGGTCAAGGCTGCTCCAACAATTACAAATCTGCACAAAGATTGTGGGTCAACCACTTCAGAAATTGTATAAATCATCCTACCATAAAAACATATTAAGGATGGCCAACAATATTTCTTCTGACCCCAACCACGTTCTGAACAGTGAGCTCAATTTGTTACCATCAAACCGGAGATATAGGGTTCCAAAATGTAATAAGGTTAGACTGAAGCACTCTTGTGTCGAACTAAGTACGGCGCTTAATCCCAGGTCAAATGCATGCTGATGGGCCTCAAATGTTGTCTTCTGTTATTGTAATGTTGTGTTGAATGTATGTATTTTTGGGTCCTGCCTTGATGTCTTAATGCATGACTTTTCAAGTCTCTTTTGTCTTTTATATGATGCTGTAAATGGAGCTGCTGCGATGCAAAACAAATTTCAGACTTTGTTCTGACAATAAAGTAATATCGTATCGTATTATTTAAACAAATGCTATAAATTCTGCATGCACTAAGAGCAACTGCATTAAAACTCAGCAAGGTGTCTCTTTCCCTGAATGTGAGCCATCTTGGTAGGTTTTTTTATATAGTTGCTCTTGAATCTTGAATGGCACAAGTTGTATCTTGTATTTTAACTTCTCCTGTGATTTGTTAAACACTGAACACTGTCAAACTGAGAAAAGAACTGAAATGTGTTGTCCAAAAGCAACAAAGCAAATAGGAACCACTATGCACATGATTATGAATCATTTTGTATCTTGCATTTTGGTTAGTTTAATGATGTGATTTGAATTTTATTTGTAACAATAACTTATTCTCCCGCAAAGGTTTAAAAAAAAAAGTTGTGCATTAATTAACATAATGTAATGCATCTTTTTGTGCAGGTACAAGACCATCAGCAACAATATCAACATGGTAATGAAGTCACCTATGTACAGAACAGCCCCGGGCAGGTGGGGTTGTCAAGCCCCACAGAGGTATGAGTTGGTAGTTTTACAAGCATGTCGAAACAGAACCTATAATTGTCTTGTCACTTTATGTTTTGCTGTATTAATTTTGCAAATTTAACCTCCCTGCTTACTGATGTGTGTGTGCAATGACAAACTGAAGTTAAATCTACCTTAAACCATGCTTATTTATTTTAGTTTTGTGGTATCTATTGAGGAGATAAATCCTTTTTTTTTAAATTGAAGATTTGTTTTTCTTAGCAAACACCAGTTGTGTTTATTACAGTGGAATCTTTAGAGGCAAATCAATTCAGAATATGAGTCATGGCTATTGAATGTGGAATAATGTGGGTCAGTCTGCATGCATGAAGCTTTATTCACAGGAGAAAGCCATTGCTTTCTTGTTACATGGTAAAGTCTCATATTCTTCTGAGCTCTTAAAGCCCTGTCCCACGGTACGAGTTCATTCCAAGAGCTCTCCCGAGTTTGCCCTGATTCGAACTTGGAGATTTACGGTAATGGCCACTTGTCGGTACTCTGGGCTCTCGTGGACATTTTTCAACATGTTGAAACATCTACCCGTGCGCACCTGCCATTAGCGAGTCTTCCCGAGTACCTGCTGTTAGCGGTACGAGCCGCAAAGAGACGTCCCCGAGCTCCGATGTACCCACTACGTTCATTCTCAGTGCTTACCACGAGTTTGATGTTTTTAAAACTCGGGAGAGCTCTTGGAATGAACTTGTACCGTGGGGCAGGGCTTTTACAAGCACCATGGTGAAATAAAGCTGTATAATGCAGACCGTAAAATTTAAATAGCAGTATATCTCTTGGAGAAGTCCCATGCAAATTAGCTGTAATATACTTTTCTAAGTGTGTGCCCATTCCAATGTCAACACGGAATCTAAATTCAATGGTGATTTAATTGACACGTGTGCAAAGTGCTAACACAAGGAAATTCTTGTTCTTACAAACAGTCCAGCAGAGTATTGCCATAATCCCAATCGCCAATTAACAAGTGTACAGAAATAGTCTACTGAGCCCACATGCAAGAAGTGCATATTTTGACTTCATTTTCAAACTCCATGCTCTCGTTCTTATGAGCGCTGTGAGATCAAGGCTACTGCGAACCTCCAGCCATCTCCTTTATGGATGCCACGTCCCTCTCCTCGCCCTTCTGCCTTTGTTTCCCAGGGGCGCCTCCTGCAGCTGATCATGAGGACTCAGTTGGCCAGACTCCAGTTCCCTCTTCTCTCCTACCGGGTCTTGAGTTGGCCTTGCTCCTCTCCCGTCATGTCCATTGTCATCGTCGGCTCCATCCTCCTGGTCTCTGGTCTTCGAAGGACGAGCAGGGGTCGGCACTGCAGTCTCCCCTTCCAAGCCAACGGTCCATCGGCTCCAACGAGCAAGGAACCGACTCGGCAGCCACTTCCTGCAGGCCATCATCCGCCGGGTCTTACGCTCTGCCTGCGGGGGTCAGCTCCGCCTGCTACTGCAATCTGCCGGGTCTTGAGTTGGACCAAACAAGGGCCTTGGCCTTCTGGGAGTGTCAGCTGCACGTGTCCTCTCAAATTGTTACCCAATAACATTAAATTATGTAAGCACTTAAATCTGATACAAGTCTCAATGCCTATTCAAATGTTTAGAAATCAGATCTTCACTTTCCAGTCATTTAAAGTTGAAGTCTATGGCATTCTTTCTAGCCTTTTCTTTCCTCTTCTTACTTACAAAAAAGTAAAGGGAGCATAGGAAGCTGAATTTCATTTTCCCTTTTTTTCCCTTTTTTTTAATAGACCCAATAAGTAAATAAGTAAATGTGCAGGCCATTTCTAGAGACATTAACATATGAGGAGCAAGGTTAGGCCAGTTGATACCGTGTGTCTGCTCCATTATTTTATAAGATGGCTTATCTTTAACCTCAGTACTTCTCTACTGCATGAACCCATTATTCCTTTATTCCTTTGATTTTTATTTTGAGTATACTCAATGTTGGCATCTTCACAGTATATAGGGAATTTCAATGGTTCACAACTCACTAGGTGAAGAATGTGTTTCTGGCCACTTTCCTAAACGCTAACTCCGTATTATGAGACAATGACCCCCTGTTTCTAGTTGCTCTAGACCGGGGAAAATATTACTTCCGTATCAACCCTGCAAACCCCTTAAGATATTTGAACATTTCAGTGAGGTCATTTATTGTTACAAATTTAAGAAATTGGAATCTGAATCTGTTTAATCTGTCCTTTATTAACGATCCTGATTTTCAAACCTGCTCCACTGTTTTAAATGATCACAGTTCTTCTGCTCCTTGTACTCAATTTTGCTTTCATGTCCAAAATCTCTTGAGCTGAGATAACCTGAAGATGAACTGCTTTGATTATTAATGGTTCCCTAAAATTTTAGTTAATTGTTGGGACACATTGTTTGGATGAACCATCATAGCAGTTTGATTTTGTTTAACATTTGTTTTATTGTATAATAAACTTTATTAGTTTACTCTAAAATCTTTAAAACTTTAAAACCAAGAACTCAATAGAAAATAGAATTGTGGGCGGGTTGTGGCTATTTGGCCATGTGAATGAACATAATGCGTTCTTGCTTTGAGAGAATGCCATCGAACGTACCTACAATAACCTACATTAAAGATAGGCTCAAAATTATTTTAATGTAGATTCTATAATAAATGAATAATAAATGCCCCATCTTCATTAGTCTCACCCTGTTTGCCCCATATCCTTCTAAACCTATCCTATCCAAGTACCTGTCTCGACTACTTCCTCTGGCAGCATAATTGCTGTGAAGTATTTTGAGATATATTGAGGAAGTACAGTGTAACTGAAACCTTACTCTTTCCTTCTCTTTCATTGAAATTAATTTAAAGTGAGCGGAGTGTCATGCTTTGTATTTGGTTGGGTTGATTTTGCCTTCCCTTGCTAAGCTAAAGACATGGAAATGAACATAGGATGAGTGCATTTCAAAAAAAAAAGTAGCACAATGGCACAGCTCATAGTCTGCAGCCCATACCTGCAGAGTTCAATCCTCACCTCAATGCTATCTGTGTAGATTTTGCACATTCTCCCTTTGACCCCGTTGATTTCCCTGGGGAGCTCTAGTTTCAACTATTGAACCATTCCTCCCATATACCCAAGACATGCAGATTGGTTAGCTAATCGGCCTTTGCAAATTTCCCCTAGGGTATGCATGAGTAGCAGCATCTGGAAGAGTTAGTGGGAACATGGGATTCACTTAGGATTAATACACGTGGGTGGTTTATGGTCAGCATGGATTTGGTAGGCAAATGGCTTGCAGTATTTCCATGCTGTATCTCTCTGTAACTCTATGAAGATGGGATAATTTTAGTTCATGAATGTATTAAAAAAGAATTGTCCTTTGTTTGTGACACAGGTACAAAACAGGCAGCATCAATATATACTGTCCCAAAGCATGAAAGGAATAAATATTCCAACTGAGTCGGAAGTTATAGTACATAAAACATTCGTGACAGTTAATCAAGTTCCAT
This sequence comes from Amblyraja radiata, assembly GCF_010909765.2. NCBI lineage: Eukaryota > Metazoa > Chordata > Chondrichthyes > Rajiformes > Rajidae > Amblyraja > Amblyraja radiata. The sequence continues at coordinate 32,502,201 of NC_045967.1, forward strand.
CTGCACAGGTAAGAGTTGATGCAAATAATTATTAATTACCAATTTTATATATCCATGCCAAGGTATAAATTGTTAGTATTTTTATATCATCTTAGAAAATGAAAGAATAAATAAGATAGATTAATTTATTCCACCAATGCTTTAATATTTCACTATAAAATTGTACATAATTAATTTGTCCATATTATTAGGCCAAATAGTCATTTTCAGACATCCCTCTTGCTATACGGACTCATTCGAGAGCCTGTAAATTGAATTAGCCTCAGTAAACTTGGAATCTTTGCAATTAAACTTTTTTTTTTGTTTCCATTAACAAATCTGTATCTCTATTAAAATTGTTTTTTGAGTTTCTGTGATTGTGCAAGGAAAGTATGAATGAAAGTTCTTTTGTCTAAACATAATCAATTTGTCTGCACCATGGATATTCAGCCCCTGGTAGGCTAGTATGTCCGGGATTGTCCTGGTATGCAATGAGTTGAGTGGCAGTTTTTATTTTCAGGAAAACTGCACACCACTTGGTGTGAATGTCAGTGGTGGGAGAGAAAGCTGAAGGCTATTATATAGGGTAGACACAAAATGCTGGAGTAACTCAGCGGGACAGGCAGCATCTCTGGAGAGAAGGAATGGGGGACATTTCGGGTCGAGACAAATTACTCCAGCATTTTGTGTCTACCTTTGATTTAAACCAGCATCTGCAGTTCTTTCCTACACGTTATTATAAAGGGTCAGACGTGAAAATATTAGTAGGATTAGATAAAATGAACATTTCTGAAAGTGAAATGCATTCTGAAAGGAACATGCATTTCTGATAGATAAACCTACTAGAGATTCTAGTTGTTCAGTTGAATGGACCCAGAGCAATCCTATTATCCAATGTCCCACTTACTTTCAACTTGTGGAGGTTGCGATTAAACCTTGCACTGGAACTGTGCTGTTCTTACAATTATGCTGGGCCTTGGTGGGATTGCACCTTGATGAGCATTGTGCACAGTTCTGATCTACTTACTAAGAAAAGGTGAACTTGCAAATGAGGAAGTGCAACACAGTTTCACCAACCTGATTCTTGAATGGTGTGTGTGCTACATGAGGAGTGATTAAGTAAACTGGGTTAGTATTAGGTTCATACAGCGTGGAAATAAGCCCTCTGGCCCAACTTGCCCATAACCTGTCCTATCCATGTACCTGTCTAAATGTTTCTTAAAAGTTGTGATAGTACCTGCCTCAACTACCTCATCGGGCAACTCTTTTCATACACCCACCACCCTTTGTGTGAAAAAACCCCTGAGGTTCCTATCAAATCTTTCCCCCCACCTTAAACCTCTGGCCTTGGATTCTCGATTCCCCTACTCTTGGCAAGAGATTGTGTGCATCTAATCCTCTCATGATTTTGTACACTTCCATAAGATCAATCAATCAATCAACCTTTATTGTCATCTTGCAAAATGAGAAGACGTTTCCCAGGGAATACCGGAGCATCGCACATGCAACTTAAAACATTTCATACATTGTTGTTGCCGCACCAGTCCACTAGTTGTTTTACTTCCTCCCTGTACATTGATTCCTCATCTCCGCTGATGAGTCCCACCACTGTTATGTCATCCGCAAATTTTATGATCCTATTGTCCCTGAATCAGGCAGCACAGTCGTGTGAGCAGTGTGAACAACACCGGGCTGAGCACACAGCCTTGAGGGGAGCCTCATCCCGCATCCTCCTGCGCTCCAAGGAATAGGAGTCCCAGGCTGCTCATCTTTCCAGCTCAGGCTCTCTTGTCTTGGCAACATCCTCGAAAATCTTCCCTACACCCTTTCCAGTTTGACAATATCTTTCCTATAACATGGTGCGCAGAAATGAACACAATACTCTAAATGCGACCTCACCAACGTCTTATTTAAATGCAACATGGCCTCCTAACTTCTATATTCAGTACTCTGACTGATGAAGGCCAATGTATCAAAAGCCTTTTTGACTACCCTATCCATCTGTGATGCCACTTTCAAATAACTATTTACCTGCATTCCTAGATTCCTCTCCTTTACAACACCCCCCAGAGCCCTACCATTCACTGTGTAGGTCCTGCCCGACCTACACATTAAATTTTCATAGAATGAGAGGAGATCTCTGTGAAATGTGCAAAATACTAACAGGGCTAGCCTGCCTGGCTGGAGGAGTCCCAGTCTTATGTCAAATGATTGAGTTGAGCCACAAAGGGCTGTAGAGGCTAAATCACTGAGTATATTTAAGAAGATGATAAAACGATTTCTAGATGCAAACTGCATCAAGTCATGGGGAGAGAGTAGCAATATACTGTTGAGATAAATGATCAGACTAGATGGTAGCAAGCTGAAAGAGCTGTGTGTTCCGCTCTTGTCCTTATTTTCAATCTTTCTGCATTTCTATGAAATTACCGTGAAGGCACCATAATTGTTCATGTTAAAATAATACATATAATTGTCTCTAATTGAGTTTGCTATAATTTAATGCAGCATTATTGATTCTAATGTCAATAGTGTGTGGGGGATGATAGAATTCCACGTGCAAATTATTTTTTTAACTGACAAAGGAACATTGACCAGGTTTTCCTGGAATATACACACAAGGACACTCTAAGGATAAAATGAACTCTGAAGTGAAAATCAAAAAGTAACTACAGCTGCTGGAAATCTGAGATATCTATATATTACTAAAACTCTGTTTGTTTGTTTGTTTGTTTGTATGCATGTGTGTGCGAGAGATCCAAACCCCCCACCAAAACGGTACACGATTATGCTACAATTTTTGGCCCACCTTACTCACCATTGTCCTGCGATGTAAATGAAGCAAGTTTTGCTTAGATTGATGGTATATATTACGTTATTGACATTTTAAACTTTACAAAAATCACATTTCAAACCATTTTTCCACTTGCCCTGCCAGTCAGCCACGTTCGATGTCACAGTTATGTCACAATGGTATCCCGATTCTCATTTACATAAAAAATCATGATTTTCAAAAAAACTCGGTTTCAATCAAATTCTTCCGTTTTCATTAACAGCTAACATTGTGTTTGAGTTATTTTAAAGAAAAAACTTGATTTTAATTGAGAATTTCATTTAAAATAAAAAATCACGATTTTCATTGTGGGGGGTAAGATAGTGGGGAGGTGAGGAGTGGGGATGCAGAGGGATAGAGGGAGAGGAGGGGGCAGTGAGGGGAGAAGGAGGGGAATGTGGGGGAGGTGAGGAGGGAGAGTGAGGGAGGATAGAGGGAGAGGAGGGGGGAGTGGGGGATAGAGGGAGAGGAGGGCAGTGGGGGAGGTGAGGAGGGAGAGTGGGTGAGTGGGATAGGGAGGAGGTGAGAAGTAGTGGAGCAGGGAGATAGAGGGAGAGGAGGGGGTAGGGAGGGCAAAGGGGTTATGGAGGGTGGGAGTGACTGAGGAGAGGGGAAAGAAGGAGGGGAAGGGAGTGCTGGGGGATGAGGGCGAATGGAGTATAGGGGTAGGAAGAGTTATAGTACATAAAACATTCGTGACAGTTAATCAAGTTCCATCTGCACAGGTAAGAGTTGATGCAAATAATTATTAATTACCAATTTTATATAGGAAGAGGGATGACGAGGCGCTGTTGGGGGAGGGCTGCAGTGACGCGGGCCACGACGGGGATCTCTGGCGTCACAATGGGACCCCTCAGCCGTGCCTGCGCATCCACGGTTTACTTTCCACAGATGCTACAGTACTTGACTAGCTGAATATTTTGTGGCATTTCCTTTACTTCTGGTCCTTGAAATGCTTTGCGCGACTGACCTACCATTCATCTTTTGGGCAATCTCTATAAAGCACCATTTTCTCTTCAATTTACTGCCCTCAATCTTCCTCGGCCCTGCCACTGAGACTCCTGGCTTTCCTCCTCCCACCACTTCCAATTCATCCACCTCTCAATTAATTTCTTCCTGATAACAGCCCTCCCTTCTTGAAGGTTCCTGCCACTCCATTTGAAAACTCCAATATCTTCTTGCCTCCCACCACTCCCCACCCTATCACTCTTCATGGAGCTTTGGTTTATCTCTTCCTCCCAGCAACAACAGTCATCCATCAAAGACCTTCAGGGTTAACTTAATCCTTCTGCACCCGGCCATACCACCATTACTGCCTTGAGAGTAACTCCCACTCCAAATGCTTCTCTGCTTTCCCTTTGTGCTCCATCATCTCTAATCCTCCACCTCCTTGAGGTCATTGACTAAATGCTATGCTTAACACCCACAACCTCCCCTCTCCAACTACCCATCCCCCCCCCCCCCCCCCTTATTTTGCAGTCCCCATCCCTTCACCAAACCTGCAATTGGAACAGAGTATCAGATGGCCTATTGTCAGGGAAGAAAATGTGCCAGTGTGTTTGGATTGGATAAGCCAGCATCTGGAAGTGTGGTTGGCACTGCACTGTTAAACCTACCACCTTTTGGCTGCACTGGAATAGGGAGTGTTCAGTCTAAAACCACCTTGTGATGATGACTCAAGTCTAACTGTCATTTGACTCTGTTTATAGGTATATGAGGGTGTTCAAGGCTTTCAATCCTATCAGAACATTGGAAATTCGCAAACCCACTGGGAAGATATCAAATACAGTGAAAGCCAAATAAGAAATGATCGAAGCCCTGTGCAGGTACCGTTTACGCTACGGCTTTCCAATGTTTTTCACATGTTTGGAACTATTTCAATTAATGCTTTTTCACATTTGCAATTCCACTCAGAATAATGTTTAAGAAAGAACTGCAGATGCTGGTAAAATCAAAGGTAGACACAAAATGCTGGAGTAACTCAGCGGGTGAGTTACTCCAGCAGTTTGTGTCTACCTCCACTCACAATTATGTAGAACCACAGATGCTGATTTACAAAAAACAATGCAAAGTGCTGGAGTAACTCAGTGGGTCAGTTGGCATGGCTGGAGAACAGGGATGGATGACATTTAGGGTCTGAAGAAGGGTCCCAACCCGAAACATCACCTCTCCATGTTCTCCAGAGATGCTGCCAAACCCGCTGAGTTACTTCAGTGCTTTATTTTAGTTTAGTATAGAGATACAGGTGGAAATAGTCCTTTCGGCCAGCGATCCCCACACATTAACACTACACTACACCGACTTTTACATTTACCAAGCCAATTAACCTACAATTCAATTCAATTCAACTCAACTTTAATGTCATTGCACAAATACTGAGTATGGGTACAACGAAATGCAGTTTTGCGTCAGTCCGTAGTAGTGCAATATAGAAATTTAAAAAAAAAGAGGATACAGAATAATAAAAAATACAGAATAATTAAACAATGGGGACAGAGGGACCGGAGGAATCTATCGGCGGGACTCCGAGTTCAGCAATGCGACGGTATGATTGTAGAAGCTGTTCCTCATCCTACTGGTACGAGACCTGAGGCTCCTGTACCGCCTCCCTGATGGGAGGAGGGCAAACAGTCCATGGTTGGGGTGGGAGGGGTCTTTAATGATCTTCCCAGCTCATTTCAGACACCGTTTTCGGTGGAGGGCATCCATGGCAGGGAGCGGGGCACCGATGATGTGCTGCGCGGTTTTCACCACCCGTTGTAGTGCCTTCCTGTCCGCAACAGTGCAGCTGCTGTACCATACCGTGAAGCAGGCGGTCAGGATGCTCTCGATGGTACACCGGTAGAAGTTGGTCAGGATCTGGGGGGACAGGTGGGCTTTCTTGAGCCTCCTCAGGAAGTTGTTCTGTACGTCTTTGGAGTGTGGGAGAAAACCGAAGATGTCGGCGAAAACCCACGCAGGTCACAGGGAAAACGTACAAACTCTGTACAGATAGCACCCATAGTCGGGATCTAATCCGTGTCTCCGGTGCTGCATTCGCTGTAAGGCAGCAACTCTACTGCTGTGCCATCGTGACCGCGGTGTTTTGTTTCTGCTCAGAATACTAAAGGCCCCCTTTGACTATCTCAGTCCTTGGACAATTAAGTTTCAGTAGCAGATGGAATAATTTGCAGGTAGCTGATTAGATACAAAATTAAATATCTGTGGGTTTGAGCTTTCTACTCATGATTAATATTTGGAATAAGGTTTTACAAAATGAATGAATTAAATCGTGGAAGAATATTTCATAGAAAAACAAATGTGAACAATGTTTTACTATTAACGGTTCTTAGGTTTCCGCATTGTTGTCACTGCAGGCATATATAGAACACAGGTATATTTATGAGCATGCCACACATTGTGCCCTCTTGTAGGTTGTATGTAATGGAGGTTTGGGGATGGTTTGGAAATTGAGCCCTAAGGTGAGGAAATTTAACTTCAGATTTGTGAACATTTCTTCAAAGTTAATAAATGTTGCTTTGCAGGTTGTGTCTTATCCGAATGAACACATCACGTCTCGGAGTACACGAAGCTCTGTCACATCCCAAGAATATGACCTACACTCAGAGGAAACCCAGATGAAATGCTCTGGAGGAGGGAGTCCAGTACCAGCCAGAACCCGGAGTCCTCACCCCAGCCAGGTACTGCAGTTACTTTACGACCTAGTTTTTTCACTGCACCTCGGTACACGTGACAATAATACATTAAACTAAACTAGGTTGAAATTTAAATGCAAAATTGGTCTATTTTTCATCGTTCTTTCATTTAGCGTGTTTGGTTCAGTTTAGGGTCTGCAAGTTTGCAAAACTAAACCCTTGTTATGAGAAGAGGTAAATTAAGATGGTTGTTTTATCTATGCTTTTGGCACAATTAAGCCCAAGGTTGATTTTGTGACTCCATTTCAAATGAGATGACTGAGTTTAGGAAAATGTCGCTAAATTCAGTTAAAATGTTGTTGCCATGACTTAGTATAACATCAATCCCATACAATGTTTTGATGCTAAATTAACTGTGATTTTGCAATGCTTTGTTGTTTTGCAGATAAATCTGCACAATAATTGAGCTGTCCATTTATAAATGCCAGTCTCTGGAGCAGAACATCCAACCTTTATCACAATTTAAATTACATCAGAATTATAATTGGCCTTTAACAAATCCACTCCGAATAATAAATGATCATATGTAATTCTTGGCTTATTCAAGCTAACTCGGCTCTTCAAACAGCCGTGACTTTATTCTTGCCTTTAATCACATGAAGATGAAATGCTTCTCATGTAATTTTATTGACAACTTGTTGGACAGGAGTATCTGATTACGTATATCTTTGGCAAAATGATGCAAGATGACATATATATTGATGTTAGTTTTAGCTAAAGCTATAAACCAGGAATGCACTCAGCCTTGTTTTTCTCATCAAAGACAACAAGGAAGTCTAATGATTAGTCCAACTGTGCTCCTGTTGGTGAGGGGAAATCAATACTGTTTACTGAACCAAAAATCAAAAATGCTAGAAATACGCAGCAGATTTGGTAGTTGTGGTTCAGGATAAAGACTCTTCATCAAACTGTTCACTTGCCCTAATTGTATTCATTGTCACCTACTGGCCATGCTAATACATATTAGGTGAGCACAGTATTGAAAGCAAGGTGATGAAGTTTACCGAAGCCCAAATCACTCCTTGATCTGTCTGGTCAAGTGCAATTTGGGGCAGATCTTGCAAAGGACTCATAAGCTACTTGAGGACTCGAGAGCTTGTCAAGCATTAAAGCCCTGTCCCACTGTACGAGTTCATTCAAGTGCTCTCCCGAGTTAAAAAAAAAAATCAAACTTGTGGTAAGCACGTAGAATGAACGTAGCGGGTATGTCGGAGCTCGGGGGCCGTCTCTTAGCGGCTCGTAACGGCTCGTCTTTCTCAAATATTGAAGAAGTCCTGCTTTTCAATCGGTTTGTAGGAGGAAGAATGGGGCAAATTGCTTTGGTTACTGAAACATACCCAACATGTGGAAAAACAAACTGATTAAACTGGATGTGAGCAATATGTTTAAAATTATAACAACGTGTAAGAAAAACTGAGGCTACTTTGTGTTCCCCTTTGTCATTTTTTATATAATATTTTATAAGTTTTCTCTATTCTATTCTAGCTAGTGTTGTTTGCTTAAAAACAAAATAAAGTGTTTGTCTCTGACACCACCTCCTACCTTCTCCTGGACTATGAGCTCACAACTGAATCTGTAACCACAGTTCCCTCATCCTTGTGCAATCTACCTCTCCCTGCTCCTAAGAAACACAGCAGGATTACATAGAAAATAGGTGCAGTAGGCCATTGATGATTGAATATCTTTTTTAAATTACAAGTGGTTTCAATTCTATGAAAACTTTTCCATGTAAATCAAATGGAATAAATAAATAACAAATTGTAGTTATCAAAGTGTTCTACTTTAATTAACTTTAAGATTGACATATCTTAAGAGGGATTTTTTTCACAAATGTCTTCCAGCTGTTGGCAACTGTCTGTTGTAAGTGCAACACTATAGTGTTGTGAACAACTTCAAAGGCACAGCTAATTATTTTGTGGTTAAGGAAGACCTTGTTTCATCTGCATTAATTGAAAAATGTTGAAATAAAACCAAGATGAGGTTAAATGAAACGGGACATTGTATCGGACCGTACCCAAAGTCTTTTGATTTAATTTGTGTTGTGTAACAATAATGTCTATTCCTGTACGAGTGCTGACTAGTAAGGAATATTCACCAGCTTTGCTGTGTTCCCTACTCTGAAATGCTTTGCACTTGTGACTAATGATAGCATTATTATAGGCTAACCGATTTCAATTCAAGGCTAAACACTAAAGGGCCTGTCCCACGAGCATGCGACTGCATGCGGCAAGCGCGACCAAACCGGAAGCGGGGGCCGCGCGGAGGTCGAGTGATCCCCGTACAGGGCCGGTCCCACCAGCATGCAACTGCATGCGGCGAGCGCGACCAAACCAGAAGCGGGGGCCGCGCGGAGATCGAGTGAGTGACGTGAAGTTCGAGCGAAGTCCGCGGGAAGTCCGCACGTGACGTACGACGTTGAGACGGTGCGTACGCCCGTCGATGCGGTGTGTATGACCTCAATGCGGCTGCGGGCCGGCAGGCCGTTGCCGTGCGGAATTTTTGAACACTGTCAGTTTTCCGGAGTCCCGCGCGATGTCGGGACCAGATTCTCACAACTCCATACGGCTCCGGCGATCGAAGTGGGACCGGCCCCGCGAGGCGGTACGGCTCAAGCGACCGCGTTAGGTCGCGCTTGCCGCATGCAGTCGCATGCTCGTGGGACAGGCCCTTTACTCTCTGACGCCACCTTCTACCTTCTCCTGGACTATGAGCTCACAACTGAATCTGTAACCACTGTTCCCTCACCCTTGTACAATCCCCCTCTCCCTGCTCCTAAGATCCACAGCAGGATTACATAGAAAATAGGTGCAGTAGGCCATTCGGACCTTCGAGCCGGCACCAACATTCAATATGATCATTGCTGATCATCTAAAATCAGTACCCCGTTCCTGCTTTTTCCCCTATATCCCTTGATTCCTATAGCCCTAAGAGCTAAATCTCTCTTAATCTTTGCCCAGCTATAATAATTATTTCAGCTTGTTCTTGCCTGATACAATTTATGTCTTCATGCCTTGATTCACAATTTTCCTCTTTTTCACTATACCCACCTGTTTCATGGCTTATTTGAGAATAAGAGCCATACAGCACAGAAACGGGCCCTTCGATTCACCAAATCTCCGCCAATCACCAAGTACTCATTTATAGTTATTCAACATTGTTTTACCATTTATTTTCTCTACATTCCCATCAACTCCCCTCTGAATCAACCACTCGCTTACACACCGTTTGGAGCTCCGGAGCGTTGGGCCTGCAGCATCGACATCATGGAGCTGTAGTTCGTGGAGCTCCCAACGCGGGCGGCGCTGACTACAACATCGCAGAGTCCCTGGGGCCCTTTGCCGAAGGCCACCAGCGGGAGTCTCCGCCCGGCGCGACCTGGGGACGTCGGGAGCTGCGGACTCCGGTGGGAAGCGGCCGTTTTGGAGGTCCAAGCCGCTAAGGTTGGCCTCCAGTCCCGACGTTGGAGTTCCAACATCCCGGCGAGCGGGCCTGAGTGGCGGGCTGCCGTAGCGGCGACTGTGGTGAGCTCCGGAGGCCCCGACCACGGGTGAACATCGAGGAAGAGACTGACTTTGGTGCCTTCCCTCACAGTGGGAAACCTTTGATTCTGCTGTGTGGGGATGTTTTATGTTGAACTCTATCGTGTGTTGTGTTCTTTATTTTATTGTATGGTAATCACATTTCACTGTGTCAACTGGCACATGTGACAAATAAATGTATCTTGTGTCTTGTATCTTGGTAGAAAAAGAGTCAACATTTTCTATACATGGTCTTATTAAAGAGATTTTATCAGTTTATAGCTCAGTATTTCAGTTTTAAAGATGCATGAGGATCAACAGGAAAAGAGTTTTCCATCACGGTACACCAAAATTCAGATGGGAGTGGTACGGTTAGTTTGCACAGTAGAGGAGGCATTAGAGAAGCAGGTTATGAATTATTTTTTGAACCTCACTATGAAAAAATGACTGAGAACATTTCCCCAGATCAATAAGACATTTCCACATTCACAACTGGATATACTTTGAAAATGTATTGAAAAGATCTCATAATGACCTACTTTGAAAGGGAAAAGTACAGGAGGAGCAATTAAAAAGAAAGCATTGCAGGGCTCTCACTTAACTTTTTTTCTCTGTAGCCAGACTAGGCTGCTTTTTAGGTTGCCAAATGACAATTTAGATGGTCATTTAAGACGGCTTGCATGCGACAAAGTGCTCGGACGAAGTGGGTAGTTACCAGTCGGAATTATGCTCAATGAAGCATTCACATATTATTACTGCTTCAAATAAAGTCACAAACTAAACAAATTCACCATTCAAGACATGATATATACCACAATGACATGCAGCAAAATTATAATACAGTATCTCAACTCTTTTTACACATTGCAATGAATGCAATTTCTATTATTTCTTTCTACTTCCAAACAAAAATGTGGTTGGATTATTCAGCGTATAATCAACCCCGGTGAGACCAAGTGCAGGCTTGACGATCGCTTCGCACAACGCCTCCACTCAGTTCGCAATAACCAACCTGATCTCCCGGTGGCTCAGCACTTCAACACCCCCTCCCATTCCGAATCTGACCTTTCTGTCCTGGGCCTCCTCCATGGCCAGAGTGAGGCAACCACAAATTGGAGGAACAGCACCTCATATTTTGCTTGGGTAGTTTACTGGCACTGGAACATTGACTTCTCCAATTTCAGGTAGTCCTTGCTTTCTCCCTCCTTCCCCTCCCATTCCCAGCTCTCCCACAGCCTACTGTCTCCGCCTCTTCATTTCTTTTTCCCACCACCCTCCTGACATCAGTCTGAAGAAGGGTCTCGACCCGAAACGTCGCCTACTCCTTCGCTCCATAGATGCTGCCTCACCCGCTGATTTTCTTCAGCTTTTTTGTCTACCACCCATTCACAGAAGTTCTGTTATCCCACTTTCCTCACCCACTCCGTACACATTAGGGGCAATTTTACAGAGACAAGTTAACCTACAAAGCCACTGCGTCTTTGGGATGTGGGAGGAAACCCACATGCTTGCAGGGAGAATGTGCAAATTCAACACTGACAGTGCCCGAGGACAGGATCGAACACAGATCTCTGGTGTGTGAGGCAGCAAGTTTACCACCTCTGCCACTATATTTTGTTTTACAACACACAAAAAATAATACGTTGATAACTTTGGTTACCAAAAAAAACCTATCCATTTTCAGTCTTAAATCTCTAAGTCACGCTATGTCCCCCTTTACAGCTACTTTATGTTTTAATTCAGTTCAAGATTATGGGGCAGTACATTGGACATAAAGTTGCTACCTAAAGGTGCCAGAGACCCGGAATTGATCCTGAATATGGGTGCTGTCTGTGTGGTTTGCTCCTTTTCCCTTTGATCGCATGGGTTTTCTCCGGATACTCTTGTTTCCTTCCACATTCCAAAAGTGTGCAGGAACCTGTTTCAGACCCAACCCAAACGTAATATTTTCCTTTTGTCCAGAGATTCTGTCTGACTTATTGAGTTACTCCAGCTTTTTCTGTCTATCCTCAGTTTAAACCAGTATCTGCAGTTCCTTCCTACATACACAATGCTATACGATAGAACTTTATTAATCCCAAAAGGGAAAATGTGTGTGTGGGTATATATATATATATATATATATTATACACACACACACACACATATATATATTTATTTATATAGTTATATATTCATATATAAATATACACTTTTGTTTACTAGTTTATAATATTGTTTACAGAGTACTATGTTTACATATTCTGTTGTGCTGCTGCAAGTAAGATTTCATTGTTCCAACTGGGACGCGAGAGAATAAAACACCCTTGACTCTTGACTCTTGCTAATGTGTGGTGTAGAACTAGTGTATGGGTGATCAGTGGTCGGCATGGACTCGGTGGGCCCGAAGGGCCTGTTTCTGCGCTGTATCTTTAAATTAAACTAAAAACACTAAAACCAGAGGGAGTCTAAAGAAGGGTCCTCCAGAGGGAGTCTACCCGAAATGTCCTCCAATTTCTTCCATCCAGAAATGCTGGCTGCTCCATGGAGAACCCCCGCACAATTAAAGCATGGAATAGTTCTACCATAGTTACCCACCCTACCATAGTTACCCAATCAGACGCAACTAAATTTAAGGTAGCTCTTTTTTCCCCCCAAGAACCCTTTTTTGCTTAAGCCCACCCTCCATCACCTACAGTTTAAATTCCATTTGGAATATTTTTGGAGAACCAGGAAACCAAGAAGCAAGAGTTATTCCAGGGAGTTACTCCAGCTCCTGGGAGTGAGTCTGCATTGGGTTTCAGCGGTCGCAGCGAGTCGGCGCCTGGTCAGCAATGGCGGCCAGATCTCCCACAATGCAAAGGGAGTGAGAAAGTACCCGGCGTCAACCAGGGCGGCCGTTGATGTGCTGGCCGTGGCAGTGCGCATGTGCAGGGGGAGGACGTGCAGGCTGTGGCAGTGCGCATGTGCAAGGCGGCCGGCCTTGCCGGCAGATGAGGAGCGGCCGGAAATCGGAGACACGGCGGCCCGGACACGGATGGCAGGCGGAGACAGAGTGACAGAGAGAGAGATAGAGAGGGGGACCTGCTCAGAGTTGAGCGGTAGGTGTCCCGGGTGCACCCAGAGAGCAGCACCCAAGCGCTGTCACGCAACCGACAACCTAGGCCTGGGCCCGGAGCCGTGACAAAGAGTCGCGGCTGCGGCTCAGAAGCCCGCCAAATACGAGGGAAATCCCATCCCTGTGCCCAGGAATCTAGGATCATCCTAATCCTGCACCGCAACCAACGGACTGCAAACATCCCATATTCTTTAACCCTGCCAGGCAATTGTATCCCTATCCCAGGAATTTGCATCTACCTAATTCAGGGATTTATCCCGATCTACTTGATTTTTTTTTTTTGCTTACCAAGCCGGAAAAAATGACACGGTGTTTAGGTTGCCCGGCGGGACTTTAGGTGGCCATTGGCAACCGAGCAACCGTTATTTTCGAGCCCTGCATTGTGACAAACCACAAAGACAAGTTGTTCAGCCTGCAAGACATAATCACAGTACTGAACATTTCAGCAGCATATTAAACAAATATTGAAAGTGTATGGTCCAAGAATCAGCTTGAGAGAATTGAAGAGAAGTTTTGCAAATACTACTTGCAATTAGTGAGAAATACTCTGTCGAGTAGCAAAGTCTGCAAGATTTGATATACTTCTGAGGTGAGACCAACCATTGTTTAAGATAAATTGAGAATTGGTGATTCCAGTGAATGCAGAGATTAATTATTGTTAAATGTGTAGCTTCAACACATAAAAAAAAGATTGTGCCTCAAGTTACAACAAAAGATTGAATTAGATTTAAATGCAAGCTCTAAGAAGATGAAAAAGACAAAAAATCTAAGATGAATAATTGTTAAATGTGTAGCTTCAACACAAGTGTTTCAAATGTTATAGAGAGTGGAGAAACATAACTCTGTTAAATCTGTATTTTTATAGTGTAGTAGATGTAATATATTGTTGACGTGTTATAGTTACTTTAAAGCAGTTACCTATTTAAGGAGTGTGCCATGTGAAAAACAACTCTGCAAAACTCTGCAGGTACAGCAGCAGGCAGTGAAGAAAGCTAATGGCATGTTGGCCTTCATAACAAGAGGAGTTGAGTATAGGAGCAGAGGTTCTTCTGCAGTTGTACAGGGCCCTAGTGAGACCACTCCTGGAGTATTGTGTGCAGTTTTTGTCTCCAAATTTGAGGAAGGCCATTTTTGCTATTGAGGGAGTGCAGCGTAGGTTCCCAAGGTTAATTCCCGGGATGGCTGGACTGTCGTATGTTGAAAGAATGAAGCGACTGGGTTTGTATACACTGGAATTTAGAAGGATGAGAGGGTTTCTTATTGAAACGTATAAGATTATTAAGGGATTAGATGATTAGATTAGATATAATTTATTGCCACACAGCCAGGCTGGTGGAAATTTGGGTTGTCTGCAGCGATACAATAATAAAGAACACACAACCACAATAAAACTGTAACACAAACATCCACCACAGCATTCATCACTGTGGTGGAAGGCACAAAATTTGGCCAGTCCTCCTCCATTTCCCCCCCGTGGTCAGGACCAGAGTCCAGAGTCAGTCCAGGATCGGCTCTTCCTCACCGGAGACCGCGGCTTTAAGTTGTTGTAGGCCGCAGGCCGGCGGTCAAGATTTAAAGTCCCCGCCGCAGCCAGAAGCACCGTAGACTGCAGGGCCGGCGGTCGAAGCTCCCCTCCAGGGGTGATGGTAAGTCCATGCCGGCCCCGCGGTAGAAGTCGGCCGCGGGCCGGCAGTGATGGCTTCTTCTTCCCCCGGGTCCCCAACGTGAGATCCCGGGCTGTAGACGCCGCACCAGCTGGAGCTCTGCAGACCGCGGCTTCAGGCTGCGACTTCAGGCTGCCGGCTGCCCCGGGCCAGCGAAACGGAGCGCTCTCCTCCAGCGAGCCCCAGCGAGGGCTCACCCGCTCCATGCCGAGAGTCCACGCTGCGCCCGCCGCTGAAGCCCCGGGCGCGTCTCCGGGAAAGGCCGCGTCGATCCTTGATGTTAGGCCACGGGGGAGGCGACCTGGAAAAACTCGCCTCTCCGTGGAGGAGGCGACCGAAGCGGTTTCCCCCTCACCCCCCCACACCACCCCCCACATAAAACACACAAAGAAACATTAAATACAGACTTTAAAACATACTAAAAAAATAAAAAAAGGTTGAAAAACTGACGAGCTGCATGACATGGCTGCTGCCAGAGCAGCGCCCCCTACAGATGGACACACTAGAAACAGGAAACATGTTCCCGTTGTTGGGGGAGTCCAGAACCGAGGGCCACAGTTTAAGAATAAGGGGTAGGCCATTTAGGACGGAGATGAGGAAAAAAATGTTCACCCAGAGAATTGGTTGAAAAAGCCTCCGAAGGCAGTGGGGGCCAGTTCTCTGGATGCTTTCAAGAGAGAGTTAGATAGAGCGCTTAACGATAGCGGAGTCAAGGGATAATGGATAGTGGATGATCAGCCATGATCACAGTGAATGACGGTGCTGGCTCGAAGGTCTGAATGGCCTACTCCTGCACCTATTGTCTATTGTCTATTGTATTTGTAGAAGTAATTGAAAATTAATTGAATAAAGTGCTTATGCATGTACATAAATACACACACATTTATTTATTGCTTAAAGGTGCATGTATATGAGCCTGCATATTCTATACAAGATTTTGTTGGAGATTTATATACTCATCGTGCATACTTTACGTTGTCTTTTACACTGATGGTCTTATATGTATTTTCAAGTGGCATTTGGTATCAGCACTTAGATTTTGCTTATTTTCATATTCTTAGAGCTTGCACTTAAATCTAATTCAATCTTTGTTGTAACATGAAGCACAATATTTTTTTGTTATTAATCCAAATTATTCAAACAGTTTTTGCCATTTCACTGTCAACAACAGTCTTTTGTTTAGTTACTGTAGTCATATTTCACAGTTGCTATTCATGCCTTTTTTATGACTGGCCCCAATGGTTTAACTCTTAAGCACACTTGATAAATTATGGTTTTTGACCTCAGTCATGTTATGACTTCCATTTTTATTTCTATGTCACCAGCATGACATTTATTTAGAAGTGTTACATTGTTAGAAATAGAAATGAAAAAAAAAACGTGTGACAAAATTTGGCATCCAATGAGACCCCATTGGGATATTGTTCAATATTCCACTGTGAATTCGATTTTGATTTTCAATTTATGTGTATGCCCAAAACAAAACAATTTCTAACTCTTAATCAAGTGGCTTTCACTATTAAAAAATTGCCAGTAGCATCCTGTTCCAAAATATCATCCATCCTGTAAATTGTAATTGATAACAATGATCCTCACCAATGTAGAATTGAACTATGTAATAATTTTCTGATACCAGATCAAGAGTGCAATGGATTACGAGAGTGGTAACACAGAGAAATTGGATCCTCGATACTTTGGTGAGCTGCTGGCTGAGCTGAAATGCAAGACCACTGAGCTCCACAACATCCTGCAGGAAAATACGCAGAAAATCAAGTGCAAGTGAGTATTTAACTTACTTGTCTCTGATCAGTGGAGTTTGCGTTTAATGATTTAGCATAATTTGTTTATTCGTGGTTCAGGATTGTAGGAAAATATGTGTAAGGTTTGTTTCGAGGTAAATAAGTGATTTTAGAATCTCAGTAAAAATGCCAGCTGAGAGCAGATTATCAAACTGGCTCTCAAATAAAAAGGTTAACAAGGTAGAAGAAGGCAAATTAATTCATTGAGTCTGCTCCATCTTTCACTGAGGTCATGGCTGATCTGTGACCAGCTCCACCTACCGACCATCGCACACTTCCCTTCATATTCTTTGCCACATAAGGCAGTGGAGGCCAATTCACTGGATGTTTCCAAGATAGAGTTAGATATAGCTCTTGCGGCTAATGGAATCAAGGGCTATGGGGAGAAAGCAGGAACGGGGTACTGATTATGGATGATCAGCCATGATCATTTTGAATGGCGGTTGTGGCTTGAAGGGCCAAATGGCCTACTCCTGCACCTATTTTCTATGTTACTATATATTTTCACGAAAATCTACCAAACACAAGTTTAAAATTTACAATTGATTTACAACTTTTGTCTACCTTCGATTTTCCAGCATCTGCAGTTCCTTCTTAAACATATCCTTAAAAGGAGATGGTGCTCAGGTCTGCTGCCGATATCTTGGGTATAGTCTAGATCAGTGGTTGGTATGAGTATAGCATAATTTTGTATAACTTCTACCTGATACAAAGGCCAGAATTTCATTATTTTTTCAGGTTATTTTCCATATACTTGAGATTTTACGTTATGGCTATTTATTATCACTCTGATGTTATCAACCAATCAAAGTTGAATCAAAGTAAGAATTAAACAGAATGGATCTTGGCATTAGATCTGAACATTGCAGAAACACATACCATTGAATTCAACCCTTCAAAGTTCTCCTCATGGAAATTTGGCATGATGTCTAGATTGAGAGAGCTGGCCTATAACTGTAGCAACCCGACACAGCCAACCTCTCAGTATCAGACCTTCTAACAAAGAAAACAGACATTTTCATTAAGGTGCGTGCATGCGTGCGTGTGTCCTACCAGCAAGGGTGATCTACCAGAGATGGCAACAAAGTGGTCAACAGTTAAGAGGCATGAATGCTGGAAAACATCACAATCAAGTTGGATCCCATGAAATATGATAGGATTAGACTTGGCGAGGAAATGGCCTGCAGCTTATCTGTGATGAACACTATGAAAGAAACTATCAGAATAGCATGGGCCAAGACTATACTCTGAATATGACAATTTGAAGAAAGTAAGAGAAATCAAAAAAGGATTGTCAAGTCAAGAGAGTTTATTGTCATGTGCCCCAGATAGGACAATGAAATTGAAGTTGGAGGGCAAGTTCAGCCAGGCAGACAATCATACTTCAAACGAAGCGAATCAGGCCATTCGGCCCATCAAGCCTGCTCTGCCATTCGATCATGGCTGCATTTTTCCTTGTGAAACTCATTGTCCTGCCATTTCCCCATAACCATTGACGCCCTTAGTAATCAAGAACCTATCTATCTCCACTTTAAAAATACCCAATGACGGCCTCCACAGCCGTCTGTGGCAATGAATTCCACAGATTCACCAACCCTTAGCTAAAGAAATTGCTTCTCATTTCCAGGCTAAAGGTATGTCCTTTTCTTCTGAGGCTATGCCCTCTAGCCCTAGACTCTCCCACTACTGGAAACATCCCCTCCACATCCATTCTATCTAGGCTTTCATTATTCGGTAGGTTTTAATGAGATTTCCCCTCATCCTTCTAAACTCCAGCGAGTACAAGACCAGAGCCATCAAACGCTCCTCATATGTTAACCCAATCATCCCTGGGATCATTCTTGTAAATCTCCCCTGGACCTTCTCCATTGCCAGCACATCCTTCCTCAGATATGGGGCCTAAAATTGCTCACAATATTCCAGTGCAATGTAAAGCCTCAGCATTACATCCCTGCTTTCATATTGCAGCTCCCTCGAAATGAATACTAACATTGCATTTGCCTTCCTTACTACCGACTTGATGTTCAAATTCAACTTTTGGGAATCATGCACCAACACTCCCAAGTCCCTTTGCACCTCTGATTTCTGAATCCTCTGCCAATTTGGAAAATAATCTATACCTTTATTCCTTATATCAAAGTGCATGATCGTACACTTTGCTATGCTGTATTCCATCTGCTACTTGTTTGCCCACTCTTCCAATCTGTTGAAGTCTTTATGCAGACTCCCAGCTTCCTCAACACTACCTGCCCCTCCACCAATCTTCATGTCCTGCAGATATGGCCACAAAGTCATCAATTCCATCATCCAGATTATTGACATATGATGATTATCAGAGAAAATAATTAGTTGAGGGGATCTGGCTGGTTCTCTGTTTTGGGAAGAAGCAGAGGGCTCTGAGATCTTCTTTATGGGAAATTTGTGAATGTAAAGTGGACTGGCTTTCCATGGTAAAGGTGAGTCAGTGAGGCCCAAGGCATTTGAAGCTATTGCAGTGATGGAGAGTGTGTGAGGTGTCCCAATGTAGACGGGAAGAGACTGGGAAAAAGGGAACAAGATAGCATCAAGGTACGAGTAGATGTTTCCTGCTGAAGATTTTTGCAAGTGTATACTTGCAAAAGTTCTGAAGCTCTCCAGATTAATCATGCACAAATCAAACTAATGTACGAACAATCGCTTTCCAAATAATATAGGCTAAGGAATAATTTGGTTACAAGAGAATATTGAACCTTAGTGGAGATCATCGTTAGACCCCCTCCAGTTTGCCTATCGCCCCAACCGTTCTACAGAGGATGCCATCTCTACCACGCTGCACACAGTACTCGCGCATCTGGAAAACAAAAACTCATACGCCAGAATCCTGTACATTGACTTCAGCTCAGCGTTTAACACCATCATCCCACAGAGACTTGTGGAGAAACTAACCCTGCTGGGCCTCAACACCACCCTGTGTCACTGGATCTTGGACTTTCTGACAGAGAGACCGCAGTCAGTCCGTGTTGGCAAGAACACTTCAGGCTCGATCACGCTGAGCACCGGCTCCCCTCAAGGTTGTGTGCTCAGCCCGCTGTTGTTCACATTGCTCACACATGACTGTGCTGCCAGATTCAGGGACAATAAGATCATAAAATTCACGGATGACACAACAGTGGTGGGACTCATCAGCGGAGACGACGAATCAATGTACAGGGAGGAA
This sequence comes from Amblyraja radiata, assembly GCF_010909765.2. Taxonomy (NCBI): domain Eukaryota; kingdom Metazoa; phylum Chordata; class Chondrichthyes; order Rajiformes; family Rajidae; genus Amblyraja; species Amblyraja radiata. The sequence goes on from NC_045967.1 coordinate 32,521,979, forward strand.
GTAAAACAACTAGTGGACTGGTGCGGCAAAAATAATCTAGAATTAAATGTCGACAAAACGAAGGAGATGGTTGTCGACTTCATGAGGGCGCAGCCAAAGCATACACCCCTCAACATCAGTGGCACCACAGTGGAGAGAGTGGAGAGCATAAAGTTCCTCGGTGTGCAAATTACAGACAGCCTCACCTGGTCCAGGAACACCACTCTGACTGTCAAACGGGCCCATCAGCGACTGCACTTCCTGAGGAAACTAAAACAGGCCTCACTCCCCACCAACATCCTCAGGACTTTCTACAGGGGTACGGTGGAGTCTGTACTCACATACTGCATAAATACGTGGTACTCCACCTGCAACTGCTCGGACAGGAAGGCTCTGCAGAGGGTAGTGAGGGGAGCAGAGAGGATCATTGGCGTCTCCCTACCCTCGGTACAAGAACTGTTCCAGAGCCGCTGTCTGAAAAAAGCTCAGAGAATTGCTAAGGACAAACTGCACCCCCTCCACATACACCTGGATCTCCTGCCATCAGGCAAGAGATATCGAAGCATCAAAGCCCGGACTACAAGACTGCTAAACAGCTTCCTACCACAGGCTGTGAGGCTGCTAAACAGTCACTCTGTACTCACAGTCACTTGATTCTGCGGCTGGCACGGACACTTTAATAACTGGCACTGGCCACTTTAATAACTGGCACTGGCCACTCAAATCAGCTGCCCCGGACATTTTTATGATTGGTTTATTGTATTTTAACGTTATGTTTTACCTGCTTTTAACTATTTATACTGTTCCATCAGGGACTGGATTGTTTTTAGTGTTATTATGTGTGAAATGTTTTAAATTTCATGTGCGATGCTCCGGTATTCCCTGGGAAACGTCTTTTCATTTTGCACTGTACAACTGTTGCTTGCAAGATGACAATAAAGGTTGATTGATTGATTGATCACCCTCTACAATCTTGGCATTGGTACTGTTTTGTGGGTAGCTTTGAAATAAAATCTTTAAATAGTATTATCATAGAATTGTTTATATTGGCAGTGAAAGTCTGATGTGTTGAATGAAACTTCATACCTCTAATTGTAACTGGGAGTGACAACCATCATAGTCTCAGCCTCTCTCCATTTCAGTAGACAAATCCTTGGCTACTATTTAGAAGCAGTATTTCTTTTCCAGTTTATTGCAGAAAAAGCAGTTCAATAACAAATTCTTACTGCAAATCAATTCAATACTTTGTTTGAAATGCTATACCTATAGTAAAAACATGCAGTGGATGCAGCCTATATTTCTGTGCAGCAACTTGTATTCTTAAAATATGGGACACGGGAAACAAATAGTTTATTTAAATGAGGGTAGATAATTGAAGATCTGTGATCTGTATCATAAATCATAATAAGCTAATCCGACAATGTTGAAAATCCAAGGCTTTATTTAAAATGGAATTGACTACATGGAATTGACTACAGTGTCATTCAGTTGTCGGGTAAAAAGAAGTTAATAACTTCCCCTACCATTCTCTGATGACTACCTATGGAAACTGCTAGGGTGGAAGCTCGTGAAGAGATCTTGGCCATGTTTTTAGATGGAAATATCCTCAACGGCAGCAACAGAAAATGAAGTGATGAAAAAAGCTGACAAGCAAACAAGTTCACTCTAAATTTTGGTTTCCAAGATTTAAAAATGGCTGGATCATCTGCAGTGAGAAGTAATAGTTGTTTTAAATAGAAAGGAAAAATGTTAAAATGTCAATAAAACCAAACTTTATAAAAAATTAAAAGACAGGTGTGGTATTGAAAACATTAGCATGAAGAAGTGAATATATTTAACAGGAGCTCTTAGAACAAGAATACAAAATAGGGGTAGGAGAAGTCCAGGTGACCATTCAATATGATCAAGCCTCACCTCTTCTGTGCCAGTTCCCCACAGCCCTCAATTCCATAACCTTTCAAAATGCAAAGTTTATCCTTGTGGAATAGTGAATCATTAAATCATTTCAAAGACATTCAGTTTTCCACTTTCCCATTGTGTACCCAGTATTATTACCATTAGGAAACCTGAACGGAAACCTCTGGAGACTTTGTGCCCCACCCAAGGTTTCCGTGAGGTTCCCGGAGGTTTTTGTCAGTCTCCCTACCTGCTTCCACTACCTGCAACCTCCGGGAACCGCACGGAAACCTTGGGTGGGGCGCAAAGTCTCCAGAGGTTTCCGTTCAGGTTTCCTAAGTGGGACAGGGGCATTAGTTTATCTCTGAGTATGTCCTCACCTTCTGTCAGTGCCCTGGGTAATCCAAGATACAGTGTGTAACTCAAGATACAGACTCATTGGCAGTGGCGGACTGAGTCTAAAAATATTGGTTGCCAGGAGACAAAGGGGGCCCACCCACAACTACAATGCTATAATTTAACAGGGGCCCACTTGCCATCACTTGCTATCACTTCATCAGGGGCCCACTTGCCATCGGACAAGCTGACACCCTGGCCAGTCCGCCATTGCTCATTGGTGCTCTGTAAATTTGGGGTGCACTGACCCTGTAAGTCTGCTTAGCAGCTCAAAGGATATTTACTCAATGAATGACCTGTTTAGCTCTCGATGGCATTTCCAATTTTGCACAATTTATCAGGCCCTACTGATTGGGTCAACTGCTCATTTCTATTTTTCTAAAATGTGATTTGCAAACTATGCAGTTATGTACACTAACAATAGTTGATAAATGAAGACCAGAATGTAGTTGCCAATAACTGATTCTGTATTCACGCAACATAACCAATGCAACATTTTAATCTAATTTTATTCTTTTTTTCGACAGACAGGGCAGTTTGCAAATGAATCTTGATCTCAATGTAAGTACTGCAGCTTCCTGATAATTTATAAGATAAGTAGGGTGTGATTTATATTGACAACTGTTGACAGATCTTAACGTCATACATGTATATCATCAGAACTATTTTTAATGTCAATAAGAGTAATAAATCAACTGTTAAAAAATCTTGTTAAAATGGAGCAGGAAGCATAAAGTATTTGCAATTTTCACTTCTGACGATATAATGTAACTTCCAAATAGTGATTTAAAATAGGTAGTATTTATAACATTGATTTATGCATATTTGTTTTGTTGTATTTTGGAAGGTGATAAAGTTTTGATGGTGTGCTGCCATTAATAATGTATTTGCCCTCTTACCCCTAATTTTGTGCAGTCATGAAAATTCAATTAATGAAACCAAAGTAAATACCAAGTAATAACCATGCTGCTATTTGTCAAGATTATTGAAAAAATGTAAACACATTCAGCCAATCCTTCGAGAACATAATGAAAACTTATTGTTTTTAATAAGTTGCAGTGAAATTTTTGTCCATGTATACAGAAACATTTCAAAACATGCTCCAACTGTGTTTTGGTGTTAAAGTACAGATGTCGAGAGGATAAAGAGGAACACATTTAATTAGTTCAGAATATACAAAATCCAGACAGACGGAGGATATTTAAATGTGAAAGGTACACAAAATTGCTGGAGGAACTCAGCGGGTGCAGCAGCATCTATGCAGTTCCCTTTTGAACATATTTAAATGTGAGATGGATCAGGTGCAAACTAAATGTATTTTGATTTGGAATAAAGAAAGATCTGATGACAAAGAGGAAAAATAAAAGATGTGATGGAAGAGTAAGATATTATTCATGCACCAAATTATGGTTTCCCCTGTCGGAGAATTTCCAAAAGCTTAAGATGAAAAACAGATATAAGGACTGCTTGGATAGAATTGGTTTATCCTTTGGTAATAGTGTTTTAGCTTGTTATGGTGAATGTAAATAAGAGTTTGAAAAATTTTAAGAATTAGAATTGATAAATGCTCATTAAAATATCATTTTAACTCTACTTAGCAATAATGCGGTTGGGCTTCAGGGAATCCAAGAAACATTATGCAAAAAAGGTGGCCATTCATTTCACAGTCAACATTTTTATTTATGGAGTGATCCATTCCATTTCCCCTTTAATGGGATAAAATATGATCCATATTTGGATTAATTAATGACAAAAAAAATAGAGCTGACCAGCAGTGAGAAATACAGTGCCCTCCATAATGTTTGGGACAAAGACCATCATTTATTTATTTGCCTCTGTATTCCACAATTTGAGATTTGTAATAGAAATAAAATCACATGTGGTTAAAGTGCACGTTGTCTGATTTTATTAAAGGACATTTTTATACATTTTGGTCTCACCATGTCATTAAGAAGAAAGAGAGCACTGGTGAGCTTACTAATCACAAAGGGACTGACGGGCCAGGGAAGACCTCCATAGCTGATGACAGAAGAATTCTCTCTATAATAAAGACAAATCCCCAAACAACTGTCCGACAGATCAGAAACACTTTTCAGGAGTGGCTTTGTCAATGACTACTGTCCGGAGAAGACTTCATGAACAGAAATACACTGCAAGAGGCTACACTGCAAGATGCAAACCATTAGTTAGCTGCAAAAATAGGATGACCAGGTTACAGTTTGCCAAGTACTTAAAAGAGCAACCACAGTTCTGGAAAAAGGTCTTGTGGACAGAGAGACGAAGATTCACTTATACCAGAGTGATGGCAAGAGCAAAGTATGGAGGAGAGAAGGAACTGCCCAAGATCCAAAGCATACCACCTCATCTGTGAAACACAGTGGTGGGGGTGTTACGGCCTGTGCATATATGGCTGCTGAAGGATTATCTTCATTGATGATACAACTGCTGATGGTAGTAGCATAATGAATTCTGGAGTGTATGCACACATCCTATCTGCTCAAGTTCAAACAAATGCTTTAAAACTCATTGGCCGGCGGTTCATTTTACAGCAAGACAATGATCCCAAACATACTGCTAAAGCAACAAAGGAGCTTTTCAAAGCTAAAAAATGGTAAATTATTGAGTGGCCAAGTCAATCACTCGATCTGAACCCAATTGAGCATGCCTTTTATATGCTGAAGAGAATACTGAAGGGGACTAGTCCCCAAAACAAGCATACGCTAAGGATGGCTGCAATACAGGCCTGGCAGAGCATCACCAGAGAAGACACCCAGCAACTGGTGATGTCCATGAATCACAGACTTCAAGCAGTCATTGCATGCAAAGGATATGCAACAAAATACTAAACATCACTACTTAGATTATGGAATGTATGGCTGAAAAACAACTGTAATGCACAAATTCAGTCCTTGCTGGATTGATTCAGTGCATTTGAATTGGATGGCAAGTTCTGCTCCATGTTAAAATAAAATGTTTTAAAATAATACCCCCCACAAACCTGGAGAAATACATGACATCAAAAATGTCTGTCTTCATCAAAATGTAATGTAAATCACATGAAGTATCTGCTTGGAACTGACAACTTTAAGATGAGGTCTGGCAGTCCAGGACACTATAGGCCATGGATTGGCCAAGGAATGGACGTGCAGCATAAAATCTGATTTTAAAGACTTCTTTGCTTTTCTTTTTATATTAATATATGCCTCTTCTATGGTATGTCATTGTTACTTGCAGACCAAGAACATGAGTAGCAGCTTAACTAGAGTAGAAGAAGGAAAGAGGAAAATGGTGGAAGAGAGAAGATGGTAGTTGGCTGGAGGAGCTAGGAGGCATGCTGGTGTGACCTTTATTTTTCCTATTTTTGCAATTTCACACAATATTGCAAAGATATTTACATTTAAATAACAATTGTTTGCTTTGATTTTTTTTTCAGCAATAGTTTTGTGACGGTGTTTCTGATTAACATGTATGTGTATCAGCCTTTAACAATGTCTCAAGCCCTAAACAGAATGTTTTTATTGTTATCCAGGGTACCAATGAAAATCTTGAAGCTCTGATACCAAAAGGGGTATCTGAATTGACAAAACAACACCTGCGCTATATTTTGCAGGTAAAATCTAATATATGTCAACTGTCAGTGAAAAATTGAAATTGTTCTTTCGAAAGGAGAGCACATTCTGAAGTAGTCTTTCTACTTGAGGTTCAGTTATATTAATAAGTGGTGCCATTCCTTCATGGAGGGATTTTCTATTTTATTGCATCTCCATAAACTATGACTCCAAAAAGGCTGACCTTTTAGAGTCACGGAGTAACACAGCGTGGGAACAGGTCCTTCGGCCCAACTCGCCCACACCGGCCAACAATGTCCCAGTTACCCTAGTCTCACTTGCCACGCTTAGTCCATATCCTTCCAAACCTGTCCTATCCATGTACCTGTCTAAACTTTTTCTTAAACAATGGGATAGTCCCAGCCTCAACTACCTCCTCTGGCAGCTTCTTCCATACACCCACCACACTTTGTATGAAAAAGTTACCCCTCGGATTCCTATTAAACCTATGTCCTCTGGTTCTCGATTACCCAACTCTGGGCAAAAGATTCTGTGCATCTACCTGACCTATTCCTCTCATGATTTTGTATACCTCTAAAGGATCTCCCCTCAATCTCCTGCACTCCATGGAATAGAGACCCAGCCTACTCAACCTCTCCCTATAGCTCACACCCTCTAGTCCTGGCAACATCCTCGTAAATATTTTCTGAACCCTTTCAGGCTTCACAATATCTTTCCTATAACATGGTACCCAGAACTGAACACAATATTCTAAATGCAGTCTCACCAACGTCTTATACAACTACAATATGACCTCCCAACTTCTATACTTAATACTCTGACTGATGAAGGCCAAATGCCAAAAGCCTTCTTGACCACTTTATCTACCTGCGACTCGACCTTCAAGGAGCCATGCACCTGTACTCCTAGATCCCTCTGCTCTACAACACTACCCAGAGGCCGACCATTTACTGTGTAGGTCCTGCCCTTTTTCGATATTCCAAAATGCAACACCTCACACTTCTCTGTATTAAATTCCATCAACCATTCCTCCGCCCACCAGGCCATAACATAACATTAAACCATGCCAAGAAACCAAGACTTTGATAATCATAAATGTCTCCCAAACGTTTGTGGATTTTTTGTAGAACTGTTAATGGAAAGGATGTTGTCTTTTTCTAAAAATAAAACCTTTAACAAGTTGAACCTAAAAATAAAACCTTTAACAAGTATGAGAAAATTTGTTTCTTGCTGCTCCTAAAAATCCAACTTTTATTTAACAAATTAGTGGAAAATTAAGAATGGTGCTTTGGCCAAGGACAAAATAGGGTAACATTTATAAGGATGCAAATTTATGCAAAGTAGTTCTATGCGTGCCCAAGTTGCCTTGATTTTTACGGTGGATTTGGCTGATGTAGTGACCATGATGTTAACTGATGCACAAACCCAGGAACTTCCGTCAAGAGATCTTTACCTTCAATGGTCCAGGAAAAAAATTAGTTTACAGCACATTGTACACCATTTGAATGGGCCTGATCTTCCATTGTGCCTCTCTGCCGATACACTTGTTTCTTATGTGGAAGCCCTGATGTCAAGAATGTCACATCTGTCGGTTCTTTGGTGCCACTGCTCAACATGGTAAATTACAGAGGCAGACCTATCAATAAAATGTCCTTCACTGAAGAAAGTCAACTCCCAACTAACATCTGTGGCTAATACAACAGACTGTCAAATGTCACCTCATAATTCTAAAAGGTGCACTCACACTTGGTGCAAATATATCTTTGGGCTATTAGTGTAAGCTTCTGTCTGCAAACATTTTCAGCTAGTTCTTCTTGCATTACAACAGAAAATGGTGGACTTTGCCTGATTCATCACCTCCAAACAATTGAAGGGTTGTAAGGATATGCTGCCTCAAGAAGGCAGCTAATATCATCAAAGACTCCACCACCCTGGGTACTTCTTCTTGCATCAGGGAGCAGATACAGGAGCCTGTGAACTGATACCTTCCATCAGGTCCTTAAACAAGCCCAACCTAACTATCCTCCTCCCCCCCCCCCTCCCCACCCCCCAAGCAACCTGGTCACTCCACATTTCCACCAATTCCCTGCTACTTACGCACAGTGGTCAGTTATCTATCAATCTGCACGTCTTTGAGATGCGAGAGGAAACCACAACCAGAACACCCAAAACGTCACCTATTCATGTTCTCCAGAGATGCTGTCTGACTCGTTGAGCTAATTCAGCACTTTTTTATAAATCACCATCTGCAGTTCCTCGTATCTTAATCATTCAGGTTGATTAACTTTCCACAGAATCTGATAAATCAAGATCTTTGCTGGAGTTTCTAAACAGGTTCCTTTCAGGTGCTTTCCCCACTTGTTATGCTATAATTATCATTATAGCTCAGAGTTTAACAAAAACAACCTCCAAACATCATAACTGTTGGCTTGCAGCAAGAGATTAAAGGAAAGTTTATTTTTGCTTCATAGTGTTACAGAAAACCCATTAACAGTACTTTATTGTATTGTTAATTAGCAGTTGTTACGGTGCACATTCAATAATGCTAAGCCATATGGAAGTACTGCAATAGTAAATCTACTTGTAGCTTTTGGGGGTCATCAGTTTTCTGATTTCTTCAGTTTGGTGATAAAACTTGCAGAAATGTATTCCCTATTTATCGTGGACAAATTGGACTGATATTCTGTGTATATGTTTTTTTCCCAGACAAGGTTTACTGTGGACAAATCCTTGCGACTTCTTTTGGAAACGTTCAGCAGCTTACGTGAAGATCTACTCCATCTTCAGGACGACCTAAGAGTACGTCCAAGAGTTGTAACAATTCAGTTGAGAATAATTAATAAAAGCAAAGCAAAATTAAATACGTCGTGTAACTTGGGTTACTAATCTTAAGTTTAATATGGATGTGTTTCAGCTCACATTGTTAACATATTATCAAAGCAGTAAAGGGAGATTCACAAAGGGAGATTCTTAATTGTATTGCAATGATAAAGAGGCCAATAGATTCTTTGGGAAGTATTCGTTCTACCATTTCAAATCAATTAGTTTTAAATACATGTTTATTTTCCTTCAAATTCATATTTTAATCCCCTCTACTAACTTTGCTGAAAGGATTAAAATGTGTTATTGGTTAAGTAGTTTGGGCATGATAATTATCAGCAAACAGGCCAACAGTAGCAGACACATGGGAGCACCACCACTACCTTGGTTTCCCTGCAGGTTACGCACAATCTTGAATTCAAAATATGTCACAGCTCGCAATCACCATGTTAATGCCAATTAGGAATAAGCAATAAATGCTTTGCCCAGCACCTGAAATTAATACCCCTATGTAATGCGAGCGTCCCATACCGCAAACAGATATTCTGAATTCATAGCACAGTAGAAATATTTAAGTGTTTGTTGGGACTGCGAATATTGTTGCATCACCACATTGTTGGTCATGGACTGTGGTCCACAAATATCATCAAGACTGGGAACACAAGTTCTGTAATGTGTAGGAAGGAACTGAAGGTAGACACAAAAAGCTGAGTAACAGAAGAACATGCAGCATTTCTGGAGAGAAGGAATGGATGACGTTTTGGATCAAGACCCTTCTTCAGACTGGTCCGACTTCTCTCCAGAGATGCTGCCTGTCCTGCTGAGTTACTCCAGCTTTTTGTGTCTATCCACAAGTTCTGTAATGTTCCATTGTGCAAAATTATTTTAATCTTTGACAGATCTGCAACATTTCTGGATGTGATACAATACTTCTCAACCAAAAAACAAGCACTGAAAGAAATTAGTAACTTTATCCATGCACCATGTGCCGTTTGGTAAATTATGGTCCTCACTGCTTATGGCATATTTACATATGGTAGTAACTGACATGAATCAGGGTCATTGATGAGCATTGCGAACAGCTAGTAAAGAGTTCCCACCAGAGTGGGAATCTATGATCTCATTTTTCGCTTGGCAGCTTACAGCCCATTGGTATGAATTTCTCCTACTTCAGGTAGCCCTGGCATTCCTTCTCTCTCTATCCCTCCCCCACCCAAGTCGCACTAGCTTCTCGTTTTCATCCAACAAACAGCTAACAATGGCCTGTTTCCTTTATCATTGTTACTTTTTTGCATATCTTTATCCATTGTTCTTTATCTCTCTACATCATCATCGATATCTCTCGTTTCCTTTATCCCTAGCCAACCTGAAGAAGGATCTTGACCCAAAACATCATCCATTCTTGCTCTCCAGAGATGCTGCCTGTCCCACTGAGTTACTCCAGCTTTTTGTGTCTATAACCATATAACCATATAACAATTACAGCACGGAAACAGGCCATCTCGGCCCTACAAGTCCGTGCCGAACAATTTTTTTCCCTTAGTCCCACCTGCCTGCTATCTAGGATTTAAAGTTAATGTTATGCATGTGACTTTGCTAATAGCCCATAAATTATATGTCAAATGATACAAAGTGTCCAAGTTGTTATAATATGGGAACATAAGTCTTGCACATTGGAAATTTGCTCTATACAATACCCCATTTTACTGAGCATGTTTAAGCATGGAAGGATTTTTATACATTGTAGGCACAAGAGACTGCAGCTGCATAAATCGCTAGCAAAAAACTGCTGGAAGAACTCAGCAGTTTAAGCAGCGTCTTTGGAGGAAATGGACAGATGGTGTTTCATGTCGGAAACCTTCTTCAAACATTAACTCAAAACATTGTCTATTTCGCTCCATAGATGCTGACTGACCTGCTGAAAACTACTCTAGCATTTTGTTTGTGTCCCTTGCCCAAGACCATTTTTTGTTGGTGAAAGAGAGACCAGCATTCAGTTTGATTATGATGAATCATTTTACTTATGTAATTTTGTTTGATAGTGCATACTTTATTGGAAACACAAGCTTGAGGCACAAATCATGGAGAGGAATTTGTAAACTAGAGTTGCCATTTGCAAATTTCAATTAAATCAAATGGTTCAAATATTACAGACATTATGTATGTGTTTTCATTTCTATAATAAATACAAATACATTTAAAGTATTAATGTTACATCATGATGTCAATTATACTTGACCCATCAATATCATATTTTCATTTTTATTAATATATTCCCTTCCTTTTCTTCTACAGAGTCTTGCCACAGACAAGGAAATGCTGGAAAAAGACTTGGGTTTTAAATCGCAAAAGATGACAGAATATTCACAGCTCTTGGAGTCCGTACGAGAGAACAACCGACAGTTGCAGGTAGAGTAATGTGATTATGTTTTACTGTTGTGTTCACTTTTCAATGTTAGAGCAAGCAGGTAATTTGAAAATGGTAGTTGATGATTAATGATATGCAGAGTGGTGCAAAGAAAGGGCAGTGCTGCTGCCTCAGCTCCAGTGCCTTGGGATCTGTCCTGACCTCTGATGCTGTCTGTGTGGAATTGCACAATATCTTCTGTGACCACCTGGATTTCTCTGGGACTACATTTTATTACTCGTACTTCAAGAAATCTTAAAATTTCATTACAATAATGCAGGAAGCTGCAGGTAGAGGTCAGGATACAAAAACAAAGCTGGAACTGACGGCTGCTGACTGTTATGCAATAAACCAGGTATAACTTATTAAATGCAAAATTGTTCCCATCCTACTGCTTGGGAAATCGTAATATTGCTGCTTATCTGTTATGACGATCTATCACCTGTCAGTGATGTCTGTGCAGTAAAAATAGAACATAAAATGTAATCAGTGCAGATATTTAAACTGTAGTGGTGACACACAAGCTCAGCCTCACCAGTCGTTTAACTGGAAGTGCTGACCCACAAAAATATAGCACTGCAGAACCTTTGTTCAAGTATATTAATGGGTTTGAGGAGAATGTCATGCAATCTTAATTTTCCCCTCCATTACCGGCAAACAGTGGCTGCAGTGTGTACCATCCACAAACTAATATACCCTAGGCTACCCCACAGCACTCCCCCAAATGTGTGACTTCTACCACCAAAAAAGGGCAATGGCACCAAGAAATGGGAACATCACCACCTGCAGGTTTCCCCCACATTTTCCACTACCTTAACTTGAAAATTTCAGTTTAGTTTATTGGCCCATAGAGTGAAACGCTTTTTGTTGCGGGCTAACCAACCAACAGATATCATCATTGTATCATCATTTATCATCATTGCTGTGTTGCAATCCTGTGTGTCATAGACCAGCAGCAGAGACAATAGCTGCAGTGGTTCAACAAGGCACCTTACCATCACTATGTCCATGGCAGTTGTGAGTGGTACTAAATGCTGGCCTTTGGTGACAAAAATGCTAGGCATTTTAAATGGTATCACAAAGTGCTTATTTTTTCACAAACAACCGTCAACATTTTTCACATGAACAAAACTGCAAAAGTTTGATAATTACAATGGGTTTTGTTAGATTAGTTGACAGTGTGCTGTATTACAAAATTAAGTGTTGAATGTGAATAGAAAATTATGTTACAGAGGCATAAATCTCCATGGTGTCTCTCCTTTGATTTAGAGTACCATAAAAGAGAATGGTTCAAGCCATCGATCCCTTGAGGATTTGATGTTAACTCTGAGAAATTCTGAGGCAGATAAGGAATTCCGCGTGAAAGAGTTGGAATTCAGCAAGAGAGCTCTAGAACAAGATAACGAGTCACTTCGTCAGCAGGTAAGGACAAGGACATCTCTATGCAATTAAGTATGCAAATATTTTTCAAGTAAAGGAAAGCGAAGACAATCTCTTCCAGTGATACATTGTATCCATTCATTGGTTGGTCATTGTCAAAGGGGACATCTGCTCTGTTATCCACTTGTGGTTCACGTTTTTATGATTTTTGAGTGAATAACAAGATAAAATAAAACATGTGAAAGGCCAGAATTTAATGGGAGTGATGAGCCAACCCCCTGCCCTCATGAATGAATCTTCCTGGTGAGAACTTGCTGAGTGAGAAGAGCAGCAACCTCTGAGCACTAAAATGATTTGGCACCCAGATAAGCCATGCCCCAGGGTGAACAGGCTGGCAAGTTAAATTAAGATTGTGAATGTCCAACAAGTTGAATGTAAGAGATATTCAAACACAATAAAAACATGTTTTAAGCAATAGAAAATACTTGAATTAAGTGTATTTAAATTATTTTAATTAATAGGGTTTATTACCTTTAGATTACATAATTGAACCTTGACATTCAATAGCATTATCTTCATCACATTCCCACTATCAATCTGCCAATATCCAATATCATTATAGACAACGCAACTGCTGCCTGAGCACTGGCTGCAACAACAGCTCAGGGGCTGGGTATGCATTGAAGATTGACTCGCAATCTGAGACACCACGGCCTTTCCTTTGTTTGTAGGGCATAAGTCAGAAGGATGATGGAATACCTTACACTTGCCTAATAGCTCAAAACCATCCAGCCCAAAGTAGCCCACTTACATTTTTTTTAACCATTGGTGTACAATAACAACAGTCAAATCAAAACACACTCTACTTACTTATCAAAGCTACTTATAATATTTTCTAAACCCCCAATCTCTACCATTGAGAAAGGCCAGGGCAATAACAAATGTGCGTATCACCACAACTAGGTTTCTCTCCAAGTGACACACCAAACATACTTGTTAATATACTACTGTTCTTCTTTTTCACTTGGTCTAAGCCCAGGAACATTCCATCCACCAGCACTGTGGGAGTGCTTTCACCAGAAGATCAGCAGCAGTTCAAGGTGGCCCACCACCTTTGCAAGGGCAAGTAGAGTTGGACAATCTATGGTGGTCTTCCCAGCAATGTACATAATCTACAAATTAAAGAAATAAAAATAAAAATAAATTACCTTTTTCACTTGCAGCCATTCTTCATTTCAAATAAATGCAGTAAATCTGTACCAGGTCTAAAATGGATTAGATGGAGGAGGTAGATTTCTCAGCACAATCAGGAAGTTGTGGTCTACTTCTGGGATTATGACAGTGCACAGTTGGATGATGTAAGCAAGGAACTGTCATGACGTTCACAACACACATAGAGAAATCCCACAGTTACACTTGGCATTTCTTATGAATATCAGGACCGTGATGTTTTACTCCTCCTCCAAAATGATTTAAACTGAGATAGCACCCAAGGATAAGTGTAGCCCACTATAACCTCGCAGGGAACAAGAATCCACCAGGAAAAAGGAGGGAATGTTTGCCTGGCGAATGAACAAAGTACAGAAAACTGTTCATGAAATCAAATTATTTCCCTTCCACATCTGAATTTTCTTTGGGTGTTTATTTTAATAGCTTTTCACATTATTTTAGGATGAATTCATCTTGTTTCAGTTTTATATATATACTAGACTAAGTGGGACCCGTTGGGTCCCAGCATCACACAGGAGGGCTGGTCATCCAACGCAATATTCCACCTCTCCACCAATTCTAATATTGGTGGCCAGTTGGGGGGGGGGGGGGCTTTCTGGAGCGCTAGTATGGGTGTTATGGGCTGACGGGACTGGTTTCCAGAGGGCTAGTATGCACAGCCATAAGTGGTAGCGTTTTATCTAAAATCAATATACAGTGCAAACAGGAAGTAAGTGCATTTACAGTAGTGCCTTTTAACTTCAAGCCAAAGCTCCCAAGCCACCATTTGCAGTAAGTAGTTCCTTTCAACTTCATGCCACCATTTGCAGGTAGTGCCTTTCAACTTCAAAGCTCCCAAGCCACCATTTGCAGTAAGTAGTGCCTTTCAACTTCATGCCACCATTTGCAGTAAGTAATGCATTTCAACTTCATGCTACCATTAGCAGTAAATAGTGCCTTTCAACTTCAAGCCAATGCACCCAAGCCACCATTTGCAGTAAGTAGTGCCTGTCAACCTCATGCCACCATTTGCAGTAAGTAGTGCCTTTCAACTTCAAGCCAAAGCACCCAAGCCACCATTTGCAGTAAGTAGTGTCTTTCAACTTCAAGCCACAATTTGCAGTAAGTAGTGCCTTTCAACTTCAAGCCAATGCACCCACGCCCACATTTGCAGTAAGTAATGCATTTTAACTTCAAGCCATTGCACCCAAGCTACCATCTGCAGTAAGTAGTGCCTTTCAACTTCAAGCCACACCCAAGCCACCATTTGCAGTAATAGTGCCTTTCAACCAAGCCAAAGCAACCAAGCCACCATTCGCAGTAATAGTGCCTTTCAACTTCAAGCCAAAGCTCCCAAGCCTCCATTTGCAGTAAATAGTGCCTTTCAACTTCAAGTCAAAGCTCCCAAGCCACCATTTGCAGTAAGTGGTGTCTTTCAACTTCAAGCCACACCCAAGCCACCATTTGCAGTAAGTAGTGCCTTTCAACTTCATAGCCACCAATTTGGCGTTAATTGTGCCTTTTGAACCATTTCAACCAATAGCCACATTTTCAGTAATAGTGCCTTTCAACTTCAATCAAGCTCACAGCACACCTTTGCACATAGAATTTTGCCTTTCACTTCAACCAAAGTCACCAAGCAACTTTTGCATAAGTAGGCCTTTCAACTTCAAGCCAAAGCTCTCAAGCCATCATTTGCAGGAAGTAGTGCCTTTCAATTTCAAGACACACCCAAGCCAAGCCAATCGGGGGGGGAGGGTTTCTGGAGCGCTAGTATGAACCATTTTAGAACCAATAGACATTTTTCTTGCAAGCTTTAGAACCAATAGATATTTTTTTGCAAGCTTTAGAACCAATAGACATTTTTTCAAGCTTTAGAACCAATAGTCATTTTTTTGCAAGCTTTAGAACCAATAGAGACACTTTTTGCAAGCTTTAGAACCAATAGACATTTTTTGCCAGCTTTAGAACCTATAGACATATTTTTGCAAGCTTTAGAACCAATAGAGACACTTTTTGGCAAGCTTTAGAACCAATAGACACTTTTTTTGCAAGCTTTAGAACCAATAGACACATTCTGCAAGCATTTTAGAACCACTAAGGGCACTTACATTTCAGTAGACATGTGTTCAGTGTTATTCACAGCTCAGAGAAACGTGATCCTCTGCCTTCCTGCATCTTGAAGAGTGAGTGAGGCACACCACTTCCTGGTTTTATAGTCTCTCCCCCTGCCGCCAGCGGGGGCAGCAGAGAGAATGGGGAATTTTGTAAAAACATTAATATCTCTGTCATTTTTAATCGACGGGAAAAATCCTCGGCACACATGCGGCGGAGGGGGGCTCTGAGCAAGGTGGCCAAAAATGACGGCCGTAGGTGGCGGCGTTCTCTTGGAAATCGCAGCAGAGATGGCCAAAACCGGTCAAGAACAGACTTTTAGTAATATAGATAGATAGATATATGATGCATTTGAAGTCTAGCTTTGATATATTTGCAACCATATAAATATACATGTATGCCCCACTGTTACACTTAGACCTTGAGTGTAAGTATCTTAGATATTTGCTTATGCAATAAGGCACAAGAGAATAGCACCTTGGTAGCTTATAACCCAATGTCATGAACATCAAGTTCTCCAATTTCAGTAACCCATCCTCTCTTTCATCCACCCTGCTCTCCCATCACCTGAGCCTGAACACACCTTTCGTTCCACTTTCCCAGTTCCTTTCCCCTCCTCAATCTGCTCAATCTGCTCATTTTATGTTCTTTTGATAAACTAATGCAAGAACTTACTTAGGGCTTGCTTCTCAAACAAATACAAGGTGATTTTTAGGGTAAGATATTATTAGCGATACAAAAGTTTGTTAATGCACTTGGTCCCCAAAACCATGAAGCATTGGGATCATAGTAAATTAAGAATTCAATTACTTTGAAAATGAAGGATCAATAAGCATATCTCTAAAATTAATAAATGTGTTTTATGCCTTTTGATTTTTCAAATAGGCAAAATTCATTATGCACTCGGACAACAATTAAATTCCAAAGATTAGATCACTATTCCATGAAAATAATACCAAGAATTAATATGTTTATCAATAAAAATAGGTTAAACATTCATTGATATATTTTGGCTGTAAAGGTGGTGCCATTTCCTGGTCCATTCTTTAGTTTCACCGGGTGGCTCCAGCAATGGCTGCCTCGCCAACAGTCTGTCTGGCCTTCCTTCTTTTGTTGTTTGTTAGTATGTGTTAATTGTATGTTTTTAGTGTTCTTTAGCTTGTTTTATGTGGGGGAAGGGGAGTTGGGGGAAACTTTTTCTAATCTCTTACCTCGATGGAGTTGCAATTTATTTCCGTATCGTATCTCCGTCCTCACTGCGGTCTAACATCGAGGAGTTGGCGACCTCTGCTGGAGACCGATTTCGAGAGCCCCACCACGGAGCTCGCGGTCTTTAGTCAGAGACCGACTTCGGGAACTTCAAGCCGTAGGAGCTTCGATCGCCCTGACGCGAGGAAGAGAATTAGACTTTATTGCCTTCCATCACAGTGAGGAACATGGGAAATTTACTGTGGTGGATGTTTATGTTAACCTTTATGTTGTTGTGTGTCTTGTTGCTTTTTTTTAGTATGGCTGTATGGTAATTTGAATTTCACTGTACCGAAATTGGTACATGTGACAATAACCAGACCTTGACCTTGAAATCAAATGAGCAGCAGAGTATAGCAAATGTCAACACTGTCCCCTGCTCTTGAAATAACTCTGATTGTTTCATTATTGGAAAAGCTGTTAAATACAGTTTCATCTTTGGGAAGTTACTTTGTGTCATCTCCAATTTTAGGTAACTCGACTTCCCCTATTTTACCTCTCTCCCTTTATTTCCTCCTTTCTTTCCTGTGCCCTACCTCGATACGCAACCATTTCACGAAGAGCCCCAACCCAAAACATTCTCTAGAGATACTGGCTGATTAGCTGAGTTACTGCAGCATTTACATATCCTGTGTCTACAAACCCCTCACAATGTCTATGGTGATTTAATTTTATGTTGACAGCAATTCTTGTTCTGTAAGGGTTATAACCTGGTTCCCTTGCATGTGTTCTACGTTTTAGATTAGTGGTAGTTGAAATCCTCAAAGTTGTATTTGTCAATTAGTTCATCAAAGTATGCCTATTGTTTAGAACATGTTTGGCTTGGGCAGCTGGCAAGGGAACAAAATTGCTTGCACAGAAACATAGCCTGGCCCAAACACACATTAATGAATGCTAGAGCACGTATTTTCTATCATCGGAGATTTTTAGAATTGGTAGCAACTCCTAAGGCCAAATTCGAGATCTCTCCCTGTGGCTGGTGGTGAAAAAGATGTTTCATGACAAATGGCTGAATGTACACTTAGTTGCTATACATTAAAAAAATATATATAATTTCCTTATTCTCTGATATTCTGTGATTCTAGCTCTGGCTTCACTAATGAGAGATGGATTAGTAACATTAGTAAAATTATTTGCCTCACTGAAAACTATCACAGTGTCCTATTAACAAAATAACCATTCATCCTAAATAGCAACAGATCAGCAAACATTTCTGCTGCTAAAATACAAAAGACCTAGGCTATATTTTTTACTCATGGTGTAGCTTACTCACAAATGGCTGTCGATGAGTTCAGAATTCTGCAGGAGATTTGGTTTAAATTGCCTCACTATACACATCTGGAGTGATAATGAATCATTTATCTGCTTTGGATTGTATCCGTTTGTCTTTGGGAGCATCCTTTTATGCAAGATGTCAGGTTAACCCGAAACATTTCACCGGGTGAAATTTGAAGGATATGGACAGTTAACAAGGGGAAAAAAGAACGAGGCCTCAGGAGTTGGACAAATTCTGAATGTCCAGCACCTGTTTGTGGGTGATCTTCAGTGACATTTGTCAAGGTTGAAGGGCTAAGTAAAAGTCCATGTAATAGAATTTGGGAATAGGGGATGAAGTAGTCTTTGGAACAAAATCAATTAGGTTAGCACATTTAGGAAATGCCTCTTGTGGTATGATTATGACCATAACGAATGAGTACTGACTGCATGCACAAAATATAATGATAATGAAGATAGTCTGACTTCTTTGATATTAAATGAAGATACAATGAACTATAGTTGCTAGTTTATCAAAAAGAGAGGGACAGCATCTCTGGAGAACATGGATAGGCACGCTTTGTGTTCAGACCCTTCTTTAGATGATTGTAGTAGAGTGGAGGAAGCGGGGTGGGGGACAAATCCTGGCAAGTGGCACATGGATAGTGGACCCCTGCATCTTCAGGAGATGTAACACTTATCCTTATACTCCTCCCTCACATTCTTCAAGGGTCCCCAGGAATTCTTCCACATGTGACAGGGATTTTTGTACACCTCCTCTAACCTCATTTTCTGCATTTGGTGATCTTGATGAGCTTCCTTTACATCAGCAAGACCAAGCGTAGATTCGGCGACCGTTTCGCTGACACTTGAGCTCGGTTGGCCAAGGCCTGCTGTATCTCCCGAGTGCTAATCAACTCCACCTTCCATTCCCTCACTGGACTTTCTGTCCTGGGCCCACTCCTTGCCAGAGTTAGCCCGCATACACACTATCCCACACAAAAACAGCCCTGTATTCTGCTTGGCAAGCTTACGAACGAACTGCATAAACATTGAATTCAATTTTAGGTAACTAACTTACAAACAACCCCTGCTCCTTCCTCCTGGATGCACACCCATTTCTCCCTTTACCCTTCCCCTTGTCCTTTTCCACCAATTCCTCTTGGTTTCCTCTAACTTCACATTTCATGCCTCTTTTATCCTTATATTTTATCCCCCCCCCCCCCCCCCCATCTATAATAGCTTTCTGAAGAGGGATCCTAACCTAATAAAACCTATCCATGTTCTCTAGAGATCGTACCTGAGATAATTTTTCAAAATGCCACACGACTATCCATGCTACCAACCATGTTTTTACACTGACAATATTATTCGTTGTTTACAGCTAATGAAGAGTCCATCCACTGCAACATTTACCACTGACATTTCAAACAATTACTATGAAATGGTCAGTAAGCTCCGTGAAGAAAAGGACAAGGAAATCACTGTTTTGAGGGTAAGGAAATTAATTTCATGCCGTTAGCTCCTATTGAAAATTGTAAAATCTTACCGCATGGTTAGAGGAGATTGTGTCTGGGTTGGTTGGAAGATCTATCAAATTAGCCTCAATGCTCTTGCCAGGGAACTTCTATCTGTGGGTGTAAATTGGTCATAAAATTGAAAAGGTAAAATGGAAACTGATTCTCCCATTGTTCGTGTCTGGTGTATTAAAATGTTACTTTACTTGAAAATCAATGTTAAGGTCATGGAAATCTGCAGGCCAATTAAAATATAGATAGCCAATTATTACAAAGTTATCAGGAAACTAATGCAGCCTTTCTTTCAAGGAGCTGTCGATAGAATGGAGAGGTTGCGGTGGTTATTCTCAGAACAGAAAACGTTGTAGGGAAATCCAGTGGAGTTATTTAAAATCTTGCAGGTAGAGATTAAATATTGACCATTTTCCCCCCATTGACTGGGAGGTCAGGAACTTGGGGTCATAGAATGAAGGAGAACTTGGAGTCATAGAATCGGCAGGAGAACCAAAGGTGATATCAGAATTTTATTTTGCACAATGAATGATTTGGATCTTGAATGCACTGCCAGAGAGGATGATGGGGGGAGTCAAATTCAATTGATGGTATGTGGGGCTGGACTAGGTATCTGAGAAAGAGAAGTTGCAGTTACTATCACATCAGGCCAGTAGAATTCATAGATCACAATGGCCACCTTTTGTGAAAAATAGAAATCAGGGGGCTGAAATATTTTTATTAGAAGTGATGTACAATAATATGACATAAATAACATATTACATTTCATGTACAACTTATTTTAAATTTAATAGTATAAAAAAAGATTAAGAAAAGCAAGAAATATAGAGAGAGAGAATATTATATAGCTCGAAAAAGAAAAGGTGATGTGAAATAAGCAAAAAGAAAAAGAATAGAGGAGAGAAAAAGAGAAAAGAAAAAAAAAAGAGATATTGAAAGGGATATGCCTCCTTCGTATCTTTACCATTCCCCTCCCCCCGGTTCTGAAACAATTAATTTCTAATGTTGTGCTGCACCACATGCTTGTAATAAGTCTTTAAGAATTGGTCTCATTTGCCTGATAGGAGGAATCTCATATCTTCAAGGTGTAACATTTCCAACATGTTTGAAATTCACATTTTGAGCGTTGGTGTGGGTGCATTTTTCCAGAATATAAGTATAATTTTTTTTGCTGTTATTAAGCCCTAATTAAGTAGACATTTTTGAAACTAAGTCCAGCTTACATCCGTCTTCCATTGATCCGAAGATAATCAGTTCTGTATTGGGGTTCAATTTTATTTTATTTTACTTTTTAAATATTTTTATTAGAAGCAAACATTATAGTAAAACACTTTTCATGTACATCAATCATACATTATTAAAATTTTCAATTGTGGATTGATTCTGCTTCTAGTTTTTTTTTTTATATAGATAGAAAGAGAGAGAAAGAGAAAAAAAAAGAATTACAAATGCCAAAAAAGAAAAAAAAGTGGAATGAATTACTAATAATACTTCGGATCTTGGGCAGTTCCTTCTCTCCTCCATAGGTTGCTCTTGCCATCACTCTGATATAAGTTAATCTTCGTCTCATCTGTCCACACGACCTTTATCCAGAACTGTGGTTGCTCTTTTAAGTACTTCTTGGCAAACTGCCATTTTATTTTTGCGGCTAACAAGTGGTTTGCATCTTGCAGTGTAGCCTCTGTATATCTGTTCATGAAGTCTTCTGCGGACATTGGTCATTGACAAATCCACACCAGACTCCTGAAGAGTGTTTCTGATCTGTCGGTCAGGTGTTGGGGGTTTTCTTTATTATAGAGAGAATTCTTCTGTCATCAGCTGTGGAGGTCTTCCTTGGCCTGCCAGCCCCTTTGCGATTAGTAAGCTCACCAGTGCTCTCTTTCTTCTTAATGATGTTCCAAACAGTTGTTTTTGGTAAGCCTAAGGTTTGGCTGATGTCTCTAACAATTACAGATTAAACACAGCTATAATTTCTACATGGTGAAACCACAATGTAGCAAATATTTTTGAAAACAAAATGTATGTCTTTTAGAAACAATAACACTATAACTGTTCTTTAAAATAATGAGTAAAAATTGGTGCTGTCTGGTGTCTTTGCAATGTTGTTTTTAAGAGGATGCTATATTGTTCATTTGAGCTATGGATATGCATTTTTATACACTCACAACGTCTTGGTCTCTTTAAGTCCCAAATCAGCAATATGAAACGTGAAATGTCATCCGGACAAGACAGTAGCAGCAGCATGGAAATTAAATTAATGCAATACAATAACAATCTGAGTGAGAAGGATTCCATTATTCAACAGAAGAATGAGGTAAGATCACATTGCTTGTATCTGATTTCTTTGACATTGTCACATAAGCATCCAAATGAATCAGTAGAATTAGACGCAGGACAATGGCCAGTATTGTGGTTTTGGACTAAAGTTGCTGTGTTCTAAGATACCCAGTGCCAGCATGGGTTTTGACTACATCTTTTCCCCATATGTAGAGTGCAAAATCACCACCAAGCAAGAATTGTTTCTTGGCAATAGACTGAGCAACATTGGAACTACCTGATTTCATGTTGCTGCCATCCGGAGTGGCGCCACTGCCCAAGCAGCAGCGGCTCGCCGGCAGTCCATTTGTCTTTTTTTTCTTTTGTCTTCTTTTTGTCTTGTTAGAGGTATGTTTTGGTTTATTTTTAGTTGTGTATATGTGGGGGGGGTGGGGGAAACGTTTAAAAATCTCTTCCTTCAACTGGAACGCAATATTTTCCTTGTCGTGTCTCCGTTGTCGCTGAGGCCTAACATGGTGGAGCTGGCGGCCTCCAACTGGAATCGACCTGAGGGCTCCGGTCGCAGAGCCTGTGGACTTACCATCACGGAGCTGGCTGACTTCGGAGGCTGTGGTGTCGCTGCTGCTGCTGTGACCCGACTTCAGAGCTTCGGAGGCTTTGGCCACGGGCCCTGGGGACAGTAACATCGGGAGCTCGCAGGTCCCTGGTTGGAGACCGACTTTCGGGAGCTCCCGCAACAGCAACTTCGTCCGCCCCGAATCGCGGGGTTTGAATCGGCCCGTCGCAGGGCCTTTCATCACCCGGCGCGGCTTAATCGTCTGCGGGATCTACCATTGCCCTCCGGGGGGCTTCAACATCAAGAGCCTCGATCACCTCGACACATCAGTTTGACTACCTGACCACGGGAGATGAAGCAGGGAAGAGATAAGAATTTTTGCCTTCCATCACAGTGAGGAATTAAATTGTGTTAATTGTTGCTTTTTGCTGTCATGACTGCATGGTATGAAATTTATTTTTGTTTGAATGACAATAAAGGAAATTCAATTAAGTCCAGGCTTTGCTAACAACTTTAGTTTTAATAAACTGTAAATTCTAACGTGTGACAAGTTTTACCCTGTAGAGTTATTCAACTGGAACTGCAAGTTTTGATTAAAAGGTTATCGAGCTGAAACATTAATTCTGCTTCTCACTCCATAGATGCTGCCTGATTTATTTAGTTGCTTCCAGTATTTTCTATTCTACATTCCAGATTTCCAGCAACTGCAGTATTTTGTTGCAACTTACTCTGCTTATATCTCAAATAGATTGCAGCAGATCTGTAAATTGGCCAAATGCAGATGTGACATTTCAGCTTATTCTGCCTCATTCCAAGGCTTTGTTCTTGATTTCCATATAACCATATAACAATTACAGCACGGAAACAGGCCATCTCGGCCCTACAAGTCCGTGCCGAACAACTTTTTTCGCTTAGTCCCACCTGCCTGCATTCATACCATAACCCTCCATTCCCTTCTCATCCATATGCCTATCCAATTTATTTATATAACCATATAACAATTACAGCACGGAAACAGGCCATCTCGGCCCTACAAGTCCGTGCCGAACAATTTCCTTGCTATCTTTGTAGTTTTTGCTTTCAGTGGTATGGAATTTCTGCTGCTTTTTCTTGATCTCCCTTGTGGTTTTAGCAGCAACATCTGGAGAAATCCAACAGTGATGTAATATCTGTAAACTATTTTCTCTTGGATTTTGTCTGAAAATATGATGTGGATTAGGATTATTTTTGTAGAGTTTGTACAAAATTATATTATGCGTCTTAAATCATATGAATACTTTCCCCTCCAGGTTTGTAAATTATTGTTGTATTTTTGGGATATTTCAATAGTATCTAACGGCCCCAAATTGTGTATCATACCCCATCTCAACCCAAACACCATGCCAGTTCTGCCACTGTTTAGCAATGTTACAACATTTTGAGATTTTAAAAATCAAGTCTGTAATTTATCCCATCAGATAAAGCATAAAAAGAAGTTTAATTTGACACCTAATTCACTTTCATATCTTCAGTATTAAAAGAATTATGGTCATTTTCATACTCGGAAATTAGCATCTTGTTCCCTATTGCTTTTTCATTGACTTAACACAAAAGCCCATAACTTTTTTAAAAATTAAGAGAACTGAAAGAAATTTTCAGTTATTATAGATTGAAGCATTCTGAAACAAATATGAAACAATCTTACTTAGATAACTTGAAATGAAAGCATATAATTAGTTAGTTACCCAATTGTAGCTAATTACTAAATTCAATTACTAGATCTAAACATCTATCCATTTCTTAAGAATAGGTTAACATTTTTAAATAGCCTAAGTGTCCAAATAACATTCACACAAGAATTCACAAATATAACATAATTTTTAAATCTCATTGTCATGGGTTTATAGGCCAAATGGAAGGAATTTAATGTTTAATACCTGTAAATTAATGGCCATTTAAATCAACTTGCGAATGGGTTTTTCTGGAACGCTATCAATTGTAATGTTGCGGTTGCGGTGGATTTAAACCCGTATAGGCAGCAAATACACTGTCGGTTCGTTCATGGGGAAAAAATCACCGTTTCGCTGCTTAAAATTAAATGTGAATTAAATACATGAATTAAGAAACACTTTTATACATAAAAATAAACTACTTTCTTTTACCTGTCCCCTACGTAAAATCCGGCCCCGTTGTCGGCATTGACGACTTCAGAAGCTGATTTTAAAATCACTCCAGCGAATAACTTGTCAGGCGAATTAAAAAAAAAAAAAAAAGGCCGTCGGGACGATTCCTCAGCCAAAACCTGCACTCCAACAAAATATAATACAGGACCAGGTAGTGAAAACTACCTAAACTAATAATTTAACCCCGCCCCCCCCCCCCCCTCAAACGCGCCAAAATCGCGCACATGGCCAGTGGCAGAATTGCAGCGCCGCTGAATGTAAGTATTGTAACATACCTACACTGTTTATAGGGAAATGTATAAAACTACTGTGATGATTAATGCATAGTGCTTTCTACCTGTTGAAGCATTGTGGTCTATTAAGCTTTGACCCAGCAAACTAAGAACATGGTGTTCAGTTATGCTGCATTCCCTGAGCTCATGGTCCAGTCATGTCAATTTTAGATGATCTTACAGGCACGTCTAGGTTTGCAACCAGATATGAAGCACTTCTGTTGATAACTTGCCAACTGATGGTACCTTCAGGACTTTAACATAATAGTGTAATTCAGCCTATTATAACTTCACTTCGGAAATATTACTCTTATTTGAGCTCCATCCCTGATGATAATCTAGCTGCAACTGAAAAGCAAGAAAAGGTCTGTAACAAATAGAGGCTGTTGGGGTGGCGTGCCTGCTTTCACTGGTTGAAAATAAATACTGCTGTCATTGACAAATAATTTTGGTAAGCAGGCACATTTGTAGCCTATAATTGAAGATAAAAAGAGTTGGCTATTTATAAATATAATATAATTTAATCACTACTTGCTGGGAGTCAAATACCTCAGTAAAAACCTATAGACATTACACACATAAACCTGACTATACCCTGCGGCAGGAAGCTGTCTTGATGCTGCATGTTTCTAATTCATGAATTAGTGCTACTTTACAGCCTATGGATATAATTTCAGGCAGCATTCAGTAACCAGTGCTGATTGTAACCTTGCCTATCAACAAGTGGGGCAGCACAGTGGCGCAGCAATAGATCTGCTGCCTCATAGCGCCAGATACCCCAGATCGATCCTGACCTTGAGTGCTACCTTTGTTGAGTTTGTACGTTCTCCTTGTAACCATGTGGGTTTTCTCCAGGTGATCCGGTTTCCTCCCACATTCCAAACGTGCAGGTTTGTAGGTTAATTGGCTTCTTTAATTTGCCCCTAGTGTGTAGAATGCGAACGTGGGATAACACATAACTGGTGTACGGGTGATTATTGGTTGGTGAGGACTCGGTGGGCCAAAAGGTCTGTTTCCAAACTGTATCTTTAAACTAAACTAGATTGAATTGAATTGAATAAATTTTATTAGCCAATTATGTATACATACAAGTAATTTGCCTTTGTGCTTTGCTCGCAAATAACAACATGATATACAGTAGACAATTAAAAATAAAACATTATAATTTAAACATGTGAAGAATGGGGAAAAAAAATACCAGAGCACAAGGATGCTACAGGCTTTTGGCTGTTGAGTAGAGCTACTGCTCGTGGAAAAAAGCTGTTTTATGTCTGGCTGTGGTGGCTTTGACAGCCTGGAGTCGCCTTCCAGAGGGAAGTGATTCAAAGAGTTTGTGGCCAGGGCGAGAGGGGTCAGAGATGATCTTACCCGCTCTCTTCCTGGCCCTTGCAGTGTACAGTTCATCGATGGGGGGAAGGTTGCAGCCAACAACCTTCTCGGCTGATCGAATGATGCGCTGCAGCCTCCGGATGTCGTGCTTGGTGGCTGAGCCAAACCAGACTATGATGGAGAAGGTGAGGACAAACTCTCTGATGGCCGTATAGAATTGGACAATCATTGCCTGTGGCAGATTGTGTTTTTTCAGCTACCGCAGGAAGTACATCCTCTGTTGGGCCTTTTTGACTGTGGAGTCGATGCACAGTGCAGTTAGATCTTTTATAATCTAGAATGGATTTGTCATCTTTTCCAAGAATGTAAAAATGAGTGCAAATGTATATTTAAAACGTTAAGCAAATATAAATGGTATAAAAACAAAAAAAAGTCCAGCAAGCTGGAGTAATGAGATATTTTAAATTTGTCAGTAGACTACTGCAGTAAGGTCAATCTGCATCACTTAATTCAGCATAGTATGTCAGTCTCTAGCTATCCTTCCATAATGAGACATTCTGGCATTATTAATACCCATTTTTTAAATAAACAAAACAGACTTCAATTTTTATTTTTTTTAAATATTTTTATTAGAAGTACAATAAAGTACAGTAATACACATCACATATATCTTATTACATTTGTTGTACCACTTCATATTTTGAGCTTTAAGAAATAAAAGAAGTAAGGAAAGTGAAAAAGAGTCGTGAAGGTGCAGGAAAGTGTTGGGAAAAGAAAGCCCCTTAGAAAAGAAGTTAGAGAAGGAAGTAAAGAAAGGAAATAGACCCTAGAAAAGAAGAAAAAAAAAAAAAAAAAGAAACAATCGCTCTATTATAACACAAAACTCCGCAAAAAAGGATATACCAACCGTATTTTTTACCCCCCGTTAGCAGATCCTGGCACCATTTATTTTTTAAATTACTATTGCACCTTATGCTTGTAATATTTCCATAAATGCAGACCACGTCTTTTGGAAGTGGTCTGCTTTGCCTGCTAGGCGGAGTCTCATCTCTTCCAGGTGTAATGTTTCGAACATGTTTGAAATCCACATTTGTTGGTATAGGAGCATTTTTCCAGAATTTGAGTATAAGCTTTTTTCCCATTATTAGCCCGTAATTAAGTAGGTTCTTTTGAAACACGTTTAGTTCGGGGCTACCTTCCGTTATTCCAAAAATAATCCATTCAGCTTTTGGTACAAGTTTTATTTTAAATAATTTTGTGAAGATTTCAAATATTTCGTTCCAGAATTTTTGGATTTTTATACAAAAAACAAAAGAGTGCGCTATGGTAGCTTCTTGAGACTGACATTTATCACAAATGGGTGAGACATTGGGGAAAAGTTTATTTATTTTGGTTTTTGAATAGTATAGTCTATGTAATGTTTTGAATTGAATTAGAGTATGTCGTACTTTGATCGAACATTTATGCACATATAGTAAGTGTTTATCCCAGCTCTCTTTTGAAATTTTTATAGCTAGTTCTTGTTCCCAGTCTCTTCTAATACCATCAGTTGTAGGTATTTCTATATTTAAAATAGTGTTGTATAAGTATGATATTAGGTTTGCTGATTCAGCCTTTGTCTTCATTGCTTCATCCAGTAAGTCTGGAGGCATGTTATGATAGTCTTTTGTGTATTTTTTCAGATAGTCATGGATTTGAAGATATTTAAAATATTGATTATTTCTCAAATTATATTTCAGTTGTAATTGTTGAAATGATAATAATTTTCCAAATTCATACAAGCCTCCGAGCATTTTGATTCCCATTCTTTCCCATTGTGTAAATGATTTATCTATAGTGGAAGGTTTAAATGACGGATTATTGACTATTGGCATTAAAAGAGATAGATTTCTTAATTTTAGATTCTGTTTTATTTGTTTCCAAGTTCTAATTGTGCTATGTATAATTGGATTTTTATTGTAATTTTTGTTATTCAGATTCATTGGTGAGAGGAGAGTCGCTCCTGTATTACACGGAGAGCAGTCCTCTCTCTCCATTACAATCCAGTCCACCTGCTGGGCAGAGTTGTCCAGCAGGTGAATCATATTTTTAATATTTACTGCCCAATTATAGTACATAAAGTTAGGGAGCGCTAGACCACCCATCTCTTTTGGTTTACTAAGGTGTGCTCTTTGTATTCTGTGGGATTTATAATCCCATACAAAATTTGTAATGTCTGAGTCCAATTTTTTGAAAAACTTTTTTGGAAAATATATAGGTATTGATTGAAATAAATATAGGATTTGTGGTAAAAAGATCATTTTTATAGCATTTATTCGACCTATTAAAGACATCGGGAGCGTTTTCCAGAATTTGATTAGATTATTTAGTTTCTTAAGTAAGGGACTGTAATTGGCTTTAAACATAGCGTGATAGTTTCTAGTAATTTCAATCCCAAATATTTGAATTTTTCTGTGGCTATTTTAAAGGGGAATTTTAAGAGATGTGTTGAGTCTTTCGGTTTTATCGACATAATTTCACTTTTGTTCCAGTTTATTCTGTATCCTGAGAAAGATCCAAAGTCCTCAATTAGATTTAATATGTTTGGTATACTGATTTGCGGTTTTGTGATGTACAGTAGTACATCGTCGGCATATAAAGATATTATGTTATTTGAATTTTTGTATTATAATCGTAAATATCCGGGTGTGTTCTGATTTTTTTCAGCTAAAGGTTCAATTACCAGAGCAAATAACAGCGGTGATAATGAACATCCTTGTCTATTGCCCCTTGATAATTGGAATTTCGTAGATAGTATATTATTAGTTAATATTCTAGCCGTAGGTTTGTTATATAATAATTTAATCCATGCGATGAAGTTCTCTCCCATTTGAAATTTTTGCAATACTTTAATCATATAATCCCATTCTACTTGATCAAACGCTTTTTCTGCGTCCAATGAAATGATAGATAACTCTTGTTCTTGAGGTGTGTGAATGCATTATGTTAAGGAGACGTCTCAGGTTATTAAATGAGTGTCTCTTAGGTATAAATCCCATTTGATCCTCGTTTATTAATTTACTAACATATTTACTTAGTCTTCTAGCTAGTGTTTTCGCTAATATTTTTTGATCCGTATTTAACAAAGCAATAGCTCTATATGAGCCTGGTTCTTCTATATCTTTATCTTTTTTAAGTATTAATGTAAACGTTGATTCTGCTAGTGTTTCAGGTAAGATGTGTTCTTTAAAAGCATATGTATACATTTTCTGTAAACGTGGTGTAACTATGTCGTAAAAACATTTATAAAATTAATTACTGAATCCGTCTGGTCCTGGTGTTTTTCCATTCTTTAGTGTGTTTGTTGTGTCTTCTATTTCCTTAGATGTAATTTGTGCTCCCAGTTCCTCTTGTTCCTTCAATTCTAGTTTTGGAAGGTTACAATTGTCCAGGAATTCTGAAACTTTATTATTGTCTATTAGCGTTTTGGATGTGTATAAATTCTGGTAAAATTGAGCAAATCTTTTATTGATATCATTAGGTAGTGTTAATAATTCCCCTCTATCTTCAATTTAAGAGAGCTACTAAGCATTTGTTGTTTTTGCAATAATTGCTGAGTTAGATCAAGCATACCTAAACACTTAAGCTTGGAGGGCCATTCTCAGGTTAGAAAGGGAGACAGCAGACAAAAGCAACTGTCAGCACTTCCATACATATTAAATGCTCCCTTGGAACCTACTTATAGGTGTAGTGATATTAAGAGAATGTTTGACAGCATTAGTGCATACTTCTCTGCACATTTAGTGGCTCATGAGAATGAGAATACTGAAGCAGGTCTCAGCTGGACGGTTGTGACATTTTTCAACTTTAGTCAAAGAGCTTTACCCTCTCTGGGCTATTACTAGAGAACCCAAGGCATCCACCTACCTCCTCTATGTGGGTGCCATTGTTAAGGATAGTTTCCTCGTAACCTACTCTCGCTTCAATCATCTGCTCCTTTCAGCCCACTCGGCAGCGGCTCGACTACAGTCGTCTGTCTTTTTTTATTTTTGTCTTGTTAAATGTATGTCTTTGAGTCAGTTTTTATTATTTTTTTTAGCTGTGTATATGTGGGGGGTGGTGGGGGGGCTGTGGGGAAACCGTTTGAATCCCTTCCCTGTGCGGGGACCCGACTATTCCCTGTCGGGTCTCGGATGTCGTTGGGCCTAACATCGTGGAGTCGGCAGCGACCTCCGGCCGGGACTAATCTGAGGGCTCCAGTTGCAGAGCCTGCGGAACTGAGATCGCGGAGCTGGCCAACTTCGGAGCGGGAAGAGCTGTGGTGGCGTGCGGCTGCGACCCGACTTTGGAGTTCGGAGGCACCGGCCGCAGACCCGGTGGACGGGAACATCGGGAGCTCGCAGGTCCCTGGTGGGAGACCGCTTTTTCGAGCTCCGCAACGGCGACTTCTCCCGCTGGAATCGCGGGTTTAAGGACATGGAGACGGGGCCTAACATCGCCCGGCGTGGCTTAAACGGCCTCAGGACTTACCATCGCCCGCCGGGGGCTTAAATGGCCTCAGGACTTACCATCGCCCGCCGGGGGCTTTAACATCGGAGCCCCAGTTCGCCTCGACACTGCAGTTGGACTGCTGGACCACGGGAGAAGGAACAAAGGGAAGAGATAAAGACTTTGCCTTCCATCACAGTGAGGAGATGTTGGAGACTCACTGTGATGGATGTTTATGTAAACTGTGTTAAGTGTGGGCCTTGGA
This sequence comes from Amblyraja radiata, assembly GCF_010909765.2. Lineage (NCBI taxonomy): Eukaryota > Metazoa > Chordata > Chondrichthyes > Rajiformes > Rajidae > Amblyraja > Amblyraja radiata. Next base: position 32,553,109 of record NC_045967.1, read on the forward strand.
TTGTGTTGTAAACTGTAGAAATGATATTTCGTTCAAACCTAGGTTTGAATGACAATAAATTGCATTCTATTCTATTCTATTCTATTCTACTCCATCTTCTTTGGTAATCTCTGACCAACTGTTCAGTTAAGTTTCAGATCAATGTCACAATCAAGATACTGCCGAGGAGACTTTGACAAACAGTGAGATGACCAGGCTTCCTCTTGCTTGAAATGGTCATTTCTTGTCATGTATGAGGATGTTATTCCAATTCTGTTGGAGGCTAGCATGGACAGTATTACTTAATCGAAACCAGGAGATGGATATTGTTTGGGCAGGAAACAAATGCCTGAACCATAACAATTTTATTTTTCTCTGATAGGGTTCCTAAAGCAGGAAACCTATGGCAAGAATGTTTGATAACTGTTCTCAATCTAAAGGGAATATGCGCGGCTGGACATTGAATGATATTTTAAGAGTTCTCCAGCATAAAGATTTATGGCTGAAATTCCAAAAATGAATTATTCATAATTTACAATATCCTTTTTTTTTAGGAAATCACGAGACTCAGATCTTCACAACATGGGTCCAACAATGTGACGCGCACCATCATCACAAAGCGGTAATGCATATTGACATTAGTTAAAAAGTGTATAATTATTGGATTACATCTGGCCTGTCAGCCATTCCTTTTAAAAAGTCAACAGTATTATTTTCCAAAACTGAAGTATACCAATCATAATTTGTTACTAGTTTAAGGCAATATAATTGTAATCTTGATAAAATAAAATCACTGGAAGATGTCACATTCTCTTGAGCTTTCAAATAAGACATACATGGGATATTTCACAGATATTGGGGAGAGATCTTAAGACCTTCCATGTGGAGGATGGAAATGTAATGGGACTGGATGTCCATGGTAAAGGTAAAGCAATGGGAGGCCTAGAAATTGAAAATTATTCAAGAGTTGAAGAGCGTGTGAGGTGTCTCTGATGTAGGTGGGAAGGGACTATACAAGTGGGAATAGGATGGAATCAAGCCATGTGGAGATGCGTTCAGTGGGGCAGGAGTCTGCCAGTTGTGGATTTTAGGGAGGAGGAGATAGAAGTGGGTTGTGCAGATTGGGGTACAATAAGGTTGAAGGCTGTGGAGGGAAGATTGCCAGAGATGATGAGATTAGAAACCGTCTGGGAGATGATGGTGTGGTGTTCATTCAGGGGGTCATGGACAAGGGGTTGGTATGAGGTGGTGTCCGAGAGCTGGCGACTGTCCTCAGCATGGCTGGTCTGGAGCTTTTTGAGATGTGGGTGCAGGGATACAACGGTAGGGCCTCTGATAAGTTAGATGTGGGAATTATATTTTCTGCACCCCGGCTACCTGGAATCATGGATAGGAATCTCAAAACATTCAGGGCTGAGCCGAGATAAAATTTATATGAGTTAGATAGAGCTCTAGAGGGGCTGGTGGAATCAAGGGATATGGGGAGAAGGCAGGCACGGGTTATTGATTGGGGACGATCAGCCATGATCACAATGAATGGCGGTGTTGGCTCGAAGGGCCGAATGGCCTCCTCCTGCATCTATTTTCTATTCTAATATGTAGTGCATGAATAAATTCTCCACCCAAGTGGGGTAGTAGGCTCATTCATAAAGTATCTTCAAAACAAACATCGATAAATTTTTAGATATTAAGAGAATGAAAGGTCTGGGTTTATGCAGGGAAGTGGTGCTGAGATTAAAAATAGGAGAATTATTTGTGCTCAGATTAATAGGAATAGTAGGAAAGTGGAGCCAAGTTGTCTAGTTTGTCTGATGTGTTTTAAGTGTATAACAAAGCTACTTGAAGTTGCATCTCAGCAATGGTGGGCCAGTTCATTGGCTATATTTAAGAGGGAGTTAGATGTGGCCCTTGTGGCTAAGGGGATCAGAGGGTATGGAGAGAAGGCAGGTACGGGATACTGAGTTGGATGATCAGCCATGATCATATTCAATGGCGGTGCAGGCTCGAAGGGCCGAATGGCCTACTCCTGCACCTAATTTCTATGTTTCTATGAGGGAAACTTCAAGATACTACAATTAGAGTAGGGAAGTGATCCAAGAAACATAAGGACTGGAGGCAGTTACAAAGATGAAGGAAAGCTCTTAGTGGAATTTTAACATGAAAAAAACTTTAAATTGATTCTCTGGCGATTAAATCAACTTTTAAAACATTCAGAATCAAAGCAGGCCATTTTAATTTGATTAAATAAATATTGATATTTTAGTTTTTTTTTTTAATGTATAAATAAGGCTGCAATTTACCTGTGCTCTTTTCCAGTTGTCTGATGGTTTTGCAAAATAGCATGCACACTTAGTGTTATAATTGAACGAGTAAAATCAGGGAAGTTGCTGACTCATTACATAGAAACATAGAAATTAGGTGCAGGAGTAGGCCATTCGGCCCTTCGAGCCTGCACCGCCATTCAATATGATCATGGCTGATCATCCAACTCAGTATCCCGTACCTGCCTTCTCTCCATACCCTCTGATCCCCTTAGCCACATCTAACTCCCTCTTAAATATAGCCAATGAACTGGCCTCGACTACCCTCTGTGGCAGAGAGTTCCAGAGATTCACCACTCTCTGTGTGAGTTCTTCTCATCTCGGTTTTAAAGGATTTCCCCCTTATCCTTAAGCTGTGACCCCTTGTCCTGGACTTCCGCAACATCGGGAGCAATCTTCCTGCATCTAGCCTGTCCAACCCCTTAAGAATTTTGTAAGTTTCTATAAGATCCCCTCTCAATTTCCTAAATTCTAGAGAGTATAAACCTCTCCCTGCTCCTATACTCAAATCCTTTTGCTATGAAAGCCAACATACCATTCGCTTTCTTCACTGCCTGCTGCACCTGCATGCCCACTTTCAATGACTGGTGTACCATGACACCCAGGTCTCGCTGCATCTCCCCCTTTCCTAGTCGGCCACCATTTAGATAAGTCTGCTTTCCTGTTTTTGCCACCAAAATGGATAACCTCACATTTATCCACATTATACTGCATCTGCCAAACATTTGCCCACTCACCCAGCCTATCCAAGTCACCTTGCAGTCTCCTAGCATCCTCCTCACAGCTAACACTGCCCCCCAGCTTAGTGTCATCCGCAAACTTGGAGATATTGCCTTCAATTCCCTCATCCAGATCATTAATATATATTGTAAATAGCTGGGGTCCCAGCACTGAGCCTTGCGGTACCCCACTAGTCACTGCCTGCCATTGTGAAAAGGACCCGTTTACTCCTACTCTTTGCTTCCTGTTTGCCAGCCAGTTCTCTATCCACATCAATACTGAACCCCCAATGCCGTGTGCTTTAAGTTTGTATACTAATCTCTTATGTGGGACCTTGTCGAAAGCCTTCTGGAAGTCCAGATACACCACATCCACGGGTTCTCCCCTATCCACGCTACTAGTTACATCCTCGAAAAATTCTATAAGGTTTGTCAGACATGATTTACCTTTTGTAAATCCATGCTGACTTTGTCCAATGATTTCACCACTTTCCAAATGTGCTGCTATCCCATCTTTAATAACTGACTCTAGCAGTTTCCCCACTACCGATGTTAGACTAACTGGTCTGTAATTCCCCGATTTCTCTCTCCCTCCCTTCTTAAAAAGTGGGGTTACGTTTGCTACCCGCCAATCCTCAGGAACTACTCCAGAATCTAAAGAGCTTTGAAAGATTATTACTAATGCATCCACTATTTCTGGAGCTACTTCCTTAAGTACTCTGGGATGCAACCTATCTGGCCCTGGGGATTTATCGGCCTTTAATCCATTCAATTTACCCAACACCACTTCCCGGCTAACCTGGATTTCACTCAATTCCTCCAACTCCTTTGACCCGCGGTCCCCTGCTATTCCCGGCAGATTATTTATGTCTTCCTTAGTGAAGACGGAACCAAAGTAGTTATTCAATTGGTCCGCCATATCCTTGTTCCCCATGATCAACTCACCTGTTTCTGACTGCAAGGGACCTACATTTGTTTTAACTAATCTCTTTCTTTTCACATATCTATAAAAGCTTTTGCAGTCAGTTTTTATGTTCCCTGCCAGTTTTCTTTCATAATCTATTTTTCCTTTCCTAATTAAGCCCTTTGTCCTCCTCTGCTGGTCTCTGAATTTCTCCCAGTCCTCCGGTATGCTGCTTTTCTGGCTAATTTGTACGCATCATCCTTCGCTTTGATACTATCCCTGATTTCCCTTGTTATCCACGGATGCACTACCTTCCCTGATTTATTCTTTGCACTTTGTGTATACAGTGCAATGATTTGGTTTCTGAGAACATTGTGCTTCTGCCTTTATTTACTTTGAAAGGTTGAAGGTTTCAAGAAAATGTACTACACTTTTCCCTGTCAATGGAAAAATTAACCAGAATAATCTTTAAATGTTGTCAATGTTAATCAAACAAGGGTTGCATGAAATATGTGCCAAAAATACATATTAATTTTTAATTTATTTTCCATTTTCTCTGTATTTTTCTCTTGAGATGTGAATTGTGGTATTTGGCTCCTGAAGGATCATTTTACCCCTTGTTTACAATGCAGATACCTTGACTATCCTATTCTGGGCCTTCTGGACAATATACCTAAATCACCAAGTAAAGAACGAAAGACTATTTTCTATGAAAATAATAGAAGAAAGTAAATAAGAAAACAGGTACGTTTTATATAATTTACTCTTAACTCTTGCATCAGTTGCATTACCAGAAGAGTGCTGATGAACTGTGTATTCTTTCTTAGCAAGCTTTTACAGGCAATGGATGTGTTTAAACTTGTTGATATTGAAGGTACTCTTGCCTTGTATTTTCACAGTAGGTAAGGACTGAACCCTGGAGTAACACTCCATGAAATCTATTCTCATTAGGAACATCTTTCGGCCTACTGAAGACTAATTGAATACATCGGGAAGTATTTACTATTTTTGCCACCTAGGTTAATCAACATTTTCTTAATTTTATGGTGTCCTTTCTTAGCCTTGATTAGCCACAAAACGTGGTATTTTGCGGGGAATCGGTATCAGTTTGTGTTAAACTGTTTATTTTTTAAATGTATTGTTGAAGACTTAAGGTGTGAGGATTTTTGCTATTTTACCTTTTAATATTAGAATTAAATTAAATTGCATATTAGACTTAAAGGTGGTTGGTATGAAGAATAGAGCATAAAAATTGAAAAATAAATTAAATGCAAGCTAAACCACTGTCTAGTTGATGAGTGGGTGCTTTTTATCTGCATATTGAATGGTGATGTTTGTTTATCCTGTATATTATATGAAAGGCATTTTCCACTATACTTAGTGTGCCAGTTTCACTTGAACAGCAATGATTTAGTAGCAATACACAAGAGCACTGCCTTTTATTTGTGATTGTTCTCATTTCCATGTACATATACTTAAGTATAGGTACACTAAAGACAAGAAACATTACCAGTGATGGATGAAATATTTTATAATAATGGATTTTACCTTTTGTTCTGAAATAATTTTGTAATTTAACTGTGGATTATTGACATTGAAAATATATATTTTAAGATGTATAAAATTTATTGGTGATTTAAAATAAAGAGGATTAAATTTATTTATATTCAAAATAACGTGACAATTACTAAATTGCGATAAGAATTAAAGAGTGCTCTCTGAAAATTAAATCATCCTAATTGACTGTGTCCAGAAATAATTTCGACCATTCATTTTTAGCAATATCTGCTCATCAGTCTGTTCCATTCAAAACATGTTTGTAGGACATAAAGAAACTCTGATTCAAATGGATGAAACTGATCATTAAGTACAGTGTTAATTTTATACTTTATGGCTGAAGTAATTATTCTCAGTGCGCTTTTTTTTAGTGCAATAAGCAACTTCGAAATTATGGAGCTAGACCTTCTTGTTAGTATTGTGACCAAATATGTATATGTCTCAACTTTCTTATTGAACATTGGGGTTATAAACTGTACTGCACAGAACCATTAGCGTTTTATTCCATTATACATTCTGGGGTGCAATAAATTACTTTGTTGTACGTTAATGCAAGTGGATACATTTCTGTATTCCTTGAATGGTTCAAGGCTATCATTACAATTGAAAAATGCAGCCAAGACCGCAGAACAAATCTATATGTATCCATGCAATTTAACAAAAAAATAAAAAAAATAGATAAATTGTCTTTTGTTCAGAATCATTACTTGTTCAGTACTTTACTTTTAGATCGTAGTGCGAACACTAAGTCTGGGCTGTTAGAATACTTTAACCTTGTGGTACAAAGGCAGAAACATTCGACATCACTAAATAGAGTATATTGGAAGACATTTGGCATCCATGGAGAATGAGGAGATGTATAGCTGCATGGAAAACCTAAAAGGTGTTTGCATATAGTTGACATTAGAGAGCTGCTTTGTAGGTGGACAGAGTCTGGGAAATGAAGTGTGTTATTTGCACATTTAGTGCAGATGTCAACTATCAATCAGCTACTACAATTCTCAAAAACATCACTGCATGAATCATAAGCAACTATTTTTGCTGCATTAATATATATATATATATATATATACACACACACACACACACTAGACTCAGTGGAACCCATTGGGTCCCATGTTCACATGGGAGGGCTGGTCCCCCAATGCAATATTCCATCTCTTGACCAATTCCAATATTGGTGGCCAGTGGGGGGGGGGGGGGGGGGGCTTTCTGGAGCACTAGTATGGATGCTGAAGGGACTGGTTTCCAGAGGGCTAGTATGGACATTGTGGGCCAAATAGATTTTTGGGGTGGCAGCTCACTCTCGGCTGGTGGGCTGGCAGTTGACTCACGGCTATTCCTTGAGATTCCATTTCAAGCAGGGTGCAAGGCCACTAAATTCAAGTGCAGTTTCTTACCACTTCAAGCAGGGTGCAAGACCACTAAATTCAAGTGCAGGTTCATACCACTTCTAGCAGGGCGCAAGGCCACCAAATTCGGGTGCAAGACCACCACATTCAAGTGCAGTTTCCGACCACTTCAAGCAGGGTGCAAGGCCACCACATTCAAATGCAGTTTCATACCATTTCAAGCATGGTGAAACCACCATAAAACCACACCAAACACCACAGCCGTAAGTGGTAGAGTTTTATCTAAAATCAATATACAGTGCAAACAGGAAATTGTCAAGTTTAGACCACCAACCATTTGCAGTGCTTTTACTTCAACCCAACCCCCCACCAACCATTTGCAGTGCTTTTACTTCATCCCAAACCCCCACCAACCATTTGCAGTGCTTTGACTTCAACCCAACCCCCCCCACTGACCATTTGCAGTGTTTTTACTTCAACCCAACCCGCCACCGACCATTTGCAGTGCTATTACTTCAACCGAACCCCCCACCAACCATTTGCAGTAATTTTACTTCAACCCAACCCCCCACCAACCATTTGTAGTGCTTTTACTTCAAACCAACCACTTTTCATTTTTAAACCACATTAAGGGCACTCGAGGTCTGTAAAACCACACTCACAGTTTAGGAGACATGTGTTCAGTGTTATTCACAGCTCAGACTGGGAGACATGACCCTCTCACTTCCCCCATCTTGCAGAGACTGACTGAGGCACAACACTTCCGGATTTTATAGTCCCTCCCCCCTCCCACCAGCATGGGCAGCAGAGAGAATCGCAACATTTTTTAAACATTAATAACTTTTATTTTTCATCGATGGGAAAAATCCTCTTGTCCTGCGCAGTGGAGGGGGACTCTGAGTAAGATGGGCAAAAATCACAGCCGTAAGTGGCAGTTTTTTTTTTCCAAAATCATGAAACAGAAAAACAGGAAGTGGTCAAGATCAGACTTTTAGTAACATACTAGACCAAGTACAGACCTGTTGGGTCTGTTCCTCCAACGTCCGGTTGTGGTGGAGGGGCGAGGGGGGCAGCATGCGGCGTCACACGCACTAACCACCCCCACACACACGCTAACTACTCCCCCTTGATATTATATTAATATTATTAAGAGTGAGGGCAGAGAGAGAATGGGGAGAGACAGAGAGAGAGGGGCTGAGACAGAGGGAGAGGGGGTGGAGGGGAGAGAGAGATGGGAGGAGGGAGGGGGGCTGAGGGGGGATCAGATAGTGGTGGAGGGGGTTTAGGGGAGGGAGGGCAGGGGGGGTGGGGGAGAGAGAGAGAGAGAGAGGGGGGGGGGAGAGAGAGGGTGGGAGGGAGAGAGAGGGGAGGGGGGAAGAAGGGAGGGAGGGGGGAAGAAGGGAGGGTGGAGAGGGGTAGAGCCGCCCAGCAGCTTTCGGCCTCAGACCGTTTTGTGAACAACTTTATTAAAAATTTGGGGCAATCAAATTTAGAGATGAGTCGAGTTGCGAAATTTGTAGGTTAAATCGCTACCGAAATATGTAAAAATCTCAGCGTATTCGTGTCTGGTTTTCGAGAAAATAAGTTTCAAAGGCAAAATGACATACACCCACACACACAGAGTTTTAATAGATATATATATATCAACATTCACAGCAATCTTGCACAAAGAAAGATTAATAATTCCTCTTTGTGCCACCTTAATTTAATAAACATGCACTAGCCTTCCAGTGGAACTGGTCTTTGAATATTTTTAAGGCAGAGGTGGATAAGATTGTCAATATGCAAGAAAGTAAAGATTAAGAAAGACGGGTAGGAAAGTGATGATGAGGTTACAATAAAACCAGCCATGATCTTATTGAATGTCAGAGCAGGTTCAATGTGTCAAGGGAGTTACATGTAGTCCTAAATCATATACTTAATGGATTGTGGAGGCATGCTGCTTGGCTATAGCACTGGTTATTGCTGTTGCACAGTTTGCCACTGCTACAGGTTAGATGGTTTTCATTGAAGAGGAAATAATCTTAATATGAAATTGTTTGAGAAAGGGAGCAATGTGAAAAGGCTCTATTTAAATGTCCCCAAAGCATGAACCCTGCAATTACATTTATTTTCAATTGAAAACTGTTGGTGTGGATAGCGTTCATAGGGGAATTTTCCAAAATAAAACCTGAACAACCCGTCAACCAAAACTGCACATATATAAATAGGTTTTTAAAAATTCATTCATGTAGCTGATATTATCTAACATTAATGACTCCAGTCAACAATCCAATCATTATAGTTGCAACTTTAAGTCTATTACATTTGCAAAATTATTTGTGTATCTCTTTCACATACAATGGACATCAGCTCATCCTTGCTCTAATGTAATTCTCTACAATTTATATTACAATTGTGCTGAGTAAATTATATTAGTTCTTATTTTCAGTATGATCTCAGCTTTTCTACATAGCATGATATTGTAAACATGCTCAGCTCAATTAGCTTAACCTGCCTAAATATTTAAGAAATGTATCTAATTCACCCCACCCTTCCCAGAATGCTTTGAAAACCAAAAATTCTCATAACCCGTTCTTCTGGTTTTTACTAAATCTATTTGAACAAACTTTTTGACAATCGTAAGGCCAATTTGTTTTTCACATTTCATTTATCATAATTCTGAATGAAACTCCAATGGTATAATCACCTAGCAACACACCCAATGTAAAATTAATAATGTCCAATTGTTGTGGTTCCCTTGGATAAGTTTACAAAGCAAACAGTTGCTTTGATTTATTGTGGCTGTGATAGTGTCAGGTTTAAATTATAAAGCTTTGTTGCAGCTTGACCACTTTCTTTGCAACTTGTAAATGCAAAATGCAGAAGGGCAACATGAATGTGCTGCGTGAATAATTGTATGTATAACATATTTTCACCTCCAAGTTATCTATAATTGCACAAAGGAATCAGGATTGTTGAAGAGTGAATAGCATGTTTTAATTGGAAATTCTTCTGTTCAAAAACAGAAGTTTGCTATAACATTAGAATTGACTGCGTGCAAAATATGCCAAATAATTATTTACTTGATTTTCATATAGCTCACAATCTTGTCTGTGTTCACATGATTTTCGCATCTGCAGTCTCATGAGTAAAAAAAGATAGAGGAACAGATATGTAGACAGCTTACAGAAAGATGCAAAAGCAACAGGGTTAGTGTAGTGGGAGCACTGCACACAAATCCTGATGTTTCTGTTAGTTATGAGGATCAATTGAGTTTGAGGAGAACTGTGATATATTGCCTTAATTAAAGTATTACATACAGTGTAGCAACAGTGACATGTTAATTTTAGAAGTCCACCACCTTGTGCCGAACAAAAGTATTGCTCTGTTTAGTGTCCTTCACACATTCCAGCACGATTTATGGAACTTTACAATAATGCAAAGCTACACAAAATAAACATCTGGCCTCACTAGCTCCACAATCACAAACCTCAATGCCAATCCACAATTGACCAAGGTTCTGCCCTGATTTCCTGATTCCCCAAAGAGCACAACTTACCAAAATCTGATGCCCCTAATCCTCCAAATAGAGGCCTTGATCTGCACCCTATTCCCAAACCATTTAAGGGACTGATCCTTAAGGCGAGATTGAACATCCCACCTCAACCCCAAGTCCAAATCCTAAATGGGTTCTCGGACCACCAACCCTGTCTCCATTAGTTGGAAAATGAAGGATTTTTTAAAACGTTGAATTAATATATGTAAACATCTATCTATCTATACATAACTAAAATGTGGATCTTGTTATCTTCCGGTTTGCGCGGTCATTCTATTTGGGCAAAAACGGTACACAATAGCGCTACGATTTTTCGCCAGCGTAATCACTGTTCTCCTCTGCTGCGATTGCACCGTTTCGTTCTGATCGGTGGTCTAATGTAAAAGTCAGCGAGATTTAAAACTCGCGCGTGCGCAAATCGATCTACTTTCCTGCCAGTCGGAGCCACGTGGATTGGTCTTTTCTCCTTTCATTCCGCGGGACGGTCCGCCCCTTCCTTCTCCATCGCGTCTTTAATGGAGCTGAGGGAGGCTCTGGATGACCGGTGGAGGTCTCCAACCAGACACAGTTTTCAGAGGGACCGGAGTCGGAGATATCGCCAAATGGAAAACGGAGACTCTGATCCCGGCAGAGAAGGTCCAGCGCCCGCTATGAGTCCACCAGCCCCTTCCCCTCTGGTCCCCCTCGCTGTTTACTGCCCCCCTCTCCCCCACAACCCCCGTCTTTTCTCCAAGCCCTCTCCCCTCCCTCTCGCCACCACACCCCCTCCCCTCCGCCTCCACAAACCCCCCCCGCGGGGCCCACCGCTTCACCCCACCCCTCCCCGCCTCCACACCTTTCCCTCCCGCCCCCCACCCCCACAACACCCCTCCCTCCACCTCACACCCCTCCCCTCCACTACCCCAAGCCCCCCTCCTCCCACAAACCTATCTGCCCACATACCCCTCCCCCCCATAACCCCTGCACCCACACAACCCCCTCCCCACACCCCTCCCCTGGCCACACAACCCTCCCCCTCCACCCACCCTCTCCGGCTCCATAAAGCCCGCTGCCCCCCCCACACTCCTCCACTCCACTATCCCCACAAGCCCCCCGCCCACACCGATCCCCCAACACCCCTCCGCCCACACACCCTGCCCACACAACACCCCCACCCCTTTCCCCACCCCTCTCCCCACACACCTCTTTCCACACACACCCCTCCCCACACACACACACCCTCTCCTCCCCACTCTCCCCACACACCTCTTTCCACACACACCCCTCCCCACACACACACACCCTCTCCTCCCCATCACACATCCTCTCCTCCCCCCTCTCCCCACACCCCTCTCCTCCCACACCCCTCCCTCTCCCCACACACACCCTCTCCTCCCCCACACATACCCCTCTTCCCCCCCTCCCCACACCGCCCTCCCTCTCCCCCACCCCTCCCTCTCCCCACCCCCACTCTCCCCACACACACCCTCTCCCCACTCCTTCCCCCCCCCCTCCCTCTTCCCCCACACACCCCTCCCTCTCCCCCCCCCCCCCCCTCTCCCTACACACACCGGGTAAGCTTTCTCTATCATTTAGTGAAATCGTGGCTGATCTGATTGATCAACTCCGCATTCCGGTTTTCCTTTGGTAACCTTTCACCCCCTTTGCTTATCAATCATTTATCTTGTTCTGCTTTAAAAATATGCTTTTTGAGCAAATGCGTTCCAAAGTCTCAATGTTCAAAATAATGTCACCTTATCTGCTTGAACATTTTAACTCTGCTTCCCATTTAAACCTCTCTGGCATGAGGGGTTACATTGTCCTCCTACATTGTCAGAGTGAGGCCACATGCAAACTGGAGGAACAACACCTCGCATTCAGGTTGGGTCGCATACAGCCCAGTGGTATGAACATTGAGTTCTCCCCCTATGACAATCAGTTTGAAGAAGGATTCTAGCTTGAAATGTCACCTATGTCTTTGAGATGCTGCTTGACCCACAGTTACTGCAGAACTTTGTGTTCCAAACAAACACCAATCACCAGTTACCAACAAATGCAAGCTAATGGTTAAAAGGAGACCAACTTGAAAATGGAGACACAGAGACTGGGGTAAAAAACAAGCTGCTGGAAGAACTTAGTAGGTCAGGAACCATCTGAAGTGGGTAGTGGACTGATGACATTTCAGGTTAGTACTCCTCATCTGGAGTACGAGGCCTCTCATTAAAAAAAAACACAGCAAATGCACATATACAGGTTTTGTCTTCAGAAAAAGTGTAATTAGAATATGACCATTAGTAGATACCTTTATTCGTGGTTCAAACCTATATGACCTGTGGAGCCGTTTGGTATAGAGGTCACAGGTTTAGGAAGTAGTCTGGGTGAGTACATGCATTTTATAGATAGGATACACCATAGCCGTTGTGTGCCAATGCTTAGGTTGTTAATATGGAGCTAATGAAGGAGGCTGCTTTGCCCTGGATGCTGTTGAACCTCTTGAGAGTTGTTAGCCCTGTACACATCCAGGCAAGTGGAGTCTATTCCTTCACTCCTGCTTTGAAAATGATGGACTTCCAACAACCACAACCATCTTCTCATATGAGCCATGACCCCAACCCTTCTTCCCTTGATACCTATTGACCTCAGTTTTACGGCACTCCATGATGCCACATATTAAACAACAGTTGGTCTCCTCCTCAACCGTATATCTCCAATTCTTCTATAACCTAACATAGTTAGCAACTGTTAACATTCAGGAGATGATTTAAAACAAAGTTTTGTCATTACATTAAAAAATAACTTTAGATCTTTAAGTTTTAACGGAATTGTTTATTACATTGACAGGCATTTATAATCAGTATATTAACGCCAGAAATTTAGGAGCAATAGATGAGATACGATTCCCCCTCCCCCCCATATATTTGTACCATTAGTAGCTGATCCCTAAGGCAGGGACTGGAGCTTAGTCATCAGCAAAACAGAATCATTGAGCCAAAATAAGCGCTTTGCTCCAAACCTTCTATGCCAACCAAGTTACCAAACCAAGCATGTCCCACTTGGTTGCATCTGGTCCAGATCCACCCAAACCTTTTCTATCCATGTACCTCATTAAGTGTATTTTAAAAGTCGTAATTGTACCCGCCCCAACCACTTCCTCTGGCATTTGTTCCATATACACACCACTCTGTATGAAGACGGTGCCCCTCGGGTCCTTTCGAAATCGTTCCCCTCACCTTTAAGCTATACCCACAAATTTTGACTCCCTACACAGCAAAGACTGGCTGTTCCCCTCGTCTATCAACCTTGTGATGTTATATACTCTATAGCTCACCCCTCAATCTGCTACGCTCCAAGGGAAAAAAGGACTTTGCCTATCCAGCCTCTCCTTATTACTCAGGCATTCCAGACCTGTCTACATCCTTGTGCAGTCTTTCCAGTTTATTGATATCTTTCCTAAAGCAAGGCGACCAGAATGGTATACAGTATTCCAAATGTGCTTGTACCAGAATCCAATGGCCAGTTTCTGGACTGTGAATGTTAAATAAAATATACAGTGCATCATATATTTCATACAACTTAGATTTGAACAAGAACACAATGACATTTCCATACTCTTCATTAATATTTAGTTATGCTTGCGTTAAATGCAGGTTCACTTTTCCATCCTGATGGTACAATTACGTAACAATCGGAAATAAATGACCATGTGCTTTCAGTTTGATCACAGGTTGCATGGAGACTGAGAGCCTGCTGGAGAAGTACAGGATTGAATACAAATTCATATTCACACTGCAAACCATTATCTACTGTAAGCTCCAGTCAGAAGTAAATGATAAAGAGATCAACTGCTTCTTATAGGAATAAAAGCAAAGGAATTAGTAGGTGGACCCGGTCATTCAAAATTCAAACATCGAGAAGTGAAAAGTTTAAAGCAAGATGAACTGAACCGGAGGACTAATGCAAATGCCTTATTTGTTGGGGATTCCAATATAAGATATCCTGACAGGAAATTTATTCATTACAACCATACTAATCCTTTTTCTATTTCTGGAATCATCGTATTGGAAAGTAGTTTCAAGGGGATACTATTGTTTGGGGGAAGTAAACTGACAGACGGCAGTGATGCAGTGGATCAGTGTTGCTGCCTCACTGCTCCAGAGACCCGTGCTTTATGCTGGGTGCTATCTATGTGCACATTCCCCCTGTGAATAGGTAATTTCTAGTGTAATGATCTTCCACAACACAATCCTGGACTGCGCTGTGCTACTTAACAGGCATAAGCACCTTTGAACTGTTGCTGACTCCTCTCACAACATTTCACTCATTTAGTTTAGTTTCATCTCCCCAATACTGATGAATCACAACCTTTGACTGCATCTGCTTGTATTTTCACAACGTTTTTGGATGAAGTGCTTCAAAGAAGAAAAATATCATAGTTTGGGATTGAAATGGGAACATGGGTAACAAATTAGCCATGTTGTCATAAGCAATGAATTATCTTGAATGAAGTGGTTTCCAAATGGGGCTCTGGCACAAGTAGATGTCCTACGTTTGATCCCCTTTTGTTCAATACATTCATTCATGAATAGGAAAACAACATTGGTACTAACTTGTAAACTACCTGGAGCTAATAGATTGCAGATTAATTTTATGGATCCAAGATTAGGTAATAATCTTAAATATAGACTAATATGCAGCTGCACCCAGGTATATTCAGAAATAATATGAAATATTACAGGTGTACATCAATTAACAAAGATGGACCCTAAACGGTGATGCACTCAAGTAACATCAATACAGTGCCACAAGGACAAACTAGTTGAGATGGGTCAATGTAAGTGTTGTCAAATGACTCCCAAATCACATTTCTTTCCTATGTCAGATGGGAATTTTGGCAATGGGTTGAAATCACCCCATGCTGATAATTAGTGTTTAAAAAAAAAGATGTCTATAGCACAAAAGTGGATTTCACCTATTTTTGGATCAATTTACGAGCACCATATTTTGCCTTAATGTCTTAACAACCGTCACCAAAAGGATTTGCTAAACTAAGGCGACTTCATGAAGACATTTCTCTCATGCTTTTCTTCTTGTAATTATTACGTTGACATGCATTCCCAGATAGAAGGGATTGCCTGAAGGAGATAAACGCACAAAGAGCATTGGGCAGCATGGTGCACAGCGGTAGAGCTACTGCCTTACAGCGCCAGAGACCCAGGTTCAATTCTGACTACGGGTGCTGTCTACGGATTTTGTACGTTCTCCCTGTGACCTGCGTGGGTTTCTCAGAGATCTTCGGTTTCCTCCCACACTCCAAAGACATACAGGTTTGTAGGTTAATTGGCTTGGTACAAAAAATGTAAAAATTGTCCCGAGTGTATGCAGGATAGGTTAATTTAAGGGGATCACTTGTCGGTGTGGACTCAGTGAGCGGAAAGGCTCCTTTCTGTATCTTCAAAATAAAAACAAGTGGTGGAGGGTGCCTAGAGACAACTGGGATAAAGAGGGAAAACCCTGAGGGAAGGGGAAAAAAAATCGAGATGGATATGTTTAAAAAAAGATCTGAATTAAGATCATCAAGAAGCATGGGACTACCTCTTGCCATGCAATGCTATTAGATCTTGTGCCATGATTGGACTGCTCCATGATAATCTTTGGTGCTACAGACAGTTGCATCTGGCATGCAGATGCTGGAATTCTGGTTTGTGCTGCCTCTCTGCAAAGGGGAACACATGAAAATCAATACTGAGGAGCTTATGAAGAGGAAAATGATAACCCAGTAATGACCATGAGTTTGATTCACAAACTAGTGTGACATACTCCTTTGTTTAACTGTCATTCTCAATCGTTACCTTCAATGTTTTGTTCCAAGTTTTGTTTGTACTTCAGAAAAACACACCACACGTTTAATACATTATAATGTGCGAATCAGTAGAATACACACACCTACGTTTAAATTCCTGATGGTCTGGATTTCACCACTTCAAGTACAAAATGCCTTTATTTACCATATCATTTTAGGTTTATGAATTTTATCTGTATAGGAGCAAGTATTCAAAATTATTATTACATCACTTATTTCATAGCAATTTAATTGTTTTATTACCACAATCTGTATTGTCACTTTACAGAAGCAAAACAGTAAAACACAGTTATTTACCAGAAATTAAATACTCATGACTTCATCCTCAAGCAAGCTTCAAAGACTAAATCATAAATCTTAGTTCATAATTTGTGGACATAAGAGTGCATGCAACCAACAGTAATTAATTATCTGTAAAACTGCAATGTGATTGGGCAAGGGGAATTGACCAAAAGCTAACTTTCAGTGCAACGGATGTAGTTTTATTGATATACTCATCACATTAAGAACATTTAGAAATAGTAATCCCACAGAACAGTGACAAAAGATTTCTTATTTTACAGAGTGTACAACCTTTGCAGCCACATTAAAACACACGTGTTTTCTTAAATCTAAGAGGCATTGCTAAATTAACATTCTGAATTTTGAAAATAGAACATTTTGAATTCTCGAGCAACTGATTCTCATCTGGTGCAAAACGAAAATTGACAACATTTGAAGAAACACAAAACTACCACAATACAATGAACAAAGTTAAAAATTCACAAAGTGAACAACCATTTAATGTGTGAGCAGTAACCAGCTAAAAAAAAAACTATATCCATCATACCACTTCCTATACATTATATGGATAACAATGTCAAAACAAGATCTGTATCCATTAAATAGCCCTGAACCAAATTGTTTGGCTCCTGAAGTACTCCCATGTTATATTATTTACGGATCATGAGTATTTGCAAAGGGATGCATAAAAATATCATACATGCCCTATAGTAAAAAGCAGTCCAACTCTTAAGAGTACGAAATTAATCTACACTGGCTGCGTAGACCCATTCTTGCATTGATAGTAAAATAGCAAATCTGTCTCAACTGCAGCACCTATAAGGAATAAAGTAAAATAAATCCCAAATCCACTGAACCAGTCTTTTTACAAGCATTTTGGAACGTGGTCTGTACTTGTTGACTATTTATCACAAATAACTATTCATTGGGATTTATTTTTGATTAAAAAAAAGTTTAAAAGATGTTTTTAAACATCAATTCCAGTAATCAGATAATTTACCAGGATTAACTGTAAAATGGAAACAAATTTAAAAGGTCTAATTGTGAGTTTTATAGCATTGCTGTGGAATAGAATATTTTGCAGCTGCATGTGAGACAAACTCAAGACACCCAAAATTGTTTTAAAAAAAAGACAATGAACTCACTTAATGGCTTCACAATTATGGCAATCCCAGAACACTACTTCCTAGTTTCTGTAAAGAAACCAAAACATTTGTACAATTGACTCCGCCTCCCAATTCTCATACCTTTTGACAACTTATAATACAAAGGATGAAAGGTAGATCGAGAAACAACACTCAAGTCGAGTCCAGGAGAAACAGTTCACGAGCCATGCCAATTAACTCAGTTAATTAAGTTTGTGTAAAATATTTTTACGCCTGTACATCACATTATAGCCTCTTTATGATGCCGCATTATATGCTGGTTCTTTTCAGAAGGCCTACGAAAACCTTTCTTACAAAACTCACAACGGTGAGGATAGTCCTTTGTGTGAATAGAAATTACATGGCGCTTGAAGCCCGAAGCATCAGTAGTGCTATACTCGCAATATTCACACTGGTAAACTTTCTTCCCACTATGTGTCTTCATGTGCTTCTTAAGTTCACTTTGCTGTCGAAACTCTCTCTTACATCTTTTGCATTTAAAAGGAAGATCCTTAGTGTGAACTGAAAGAATATGGCGACTGAGTATAAAAGGATCTGCAATTTTGAAATCACAGTGCCTGCACTGATGAAGCTTTTTACCCTTGTGAGTTGACATATGTTTCTTCAACTCCGATGGACGATGAAATCCCTTATCACACACCTCACATTTGTGTGGGAATTCCTTGGTGTGCACAGATATTATATGACGTTTAAGGTCACTAGAATTGGAGCTCCTGTGGTCACAATGAGTGCATTGATGTGTCCTATGTGCCTGAAATAAAGTGGCATGCTTTTGCAGATCTTTGTCATCCAAAAATGTTTGCGGGCAGTGGTCACATTTGTATGGCAGCTCATTGCTGTGCTTGGTTTTCACATGGGTTTTCAGATTAGAAGCATCAGCAGACCTATACTCACAGTACTGACAATGATATGGTTTCTCCCCAGTATGAGTTCGCATGTGTTTCTTGAGTTCTGATGGATGACGGAATCCTTTCCCACATTCCACACAAATGTGTGGAAAATTCTTGCTATGCACTGCCAACAGGTGCCGATTGAGAAGACCCTGTTCAGCTGTCTCATAATCACAAAATTTACATTTATGCATTTTAGTTTCTTTTTCTCTGTTAACCAGTTTGTGAGTGGTCAGTGTCCCTGCCTGAGTGAATCTTTTCCCATACTCACTGCACTCGTATGTTTTCTCTCCTTTGTTGATGAGCTTGTGACTCTCCAAATGATTGTGAAAACTTGCTTTTTTATTTGTTGTATAGTCACAGTCTGTACACTGATACTTCTTCTTTGCACTTTGCTCCAGATGATTCTTCATATGTCTTTTCAAGAAACCCCTTGATTTAAACTTCTTTCCACAGATGTGACAGGGGTATACAGTTATGGGTTGTCCATCAGGTCCTATGATGACAGCTTTAAATGAAAAAAAAAAAGATTTAAAAAAAGATTGAAGTTACTGCTAAGATACTATGGTCTTTGAATCTGAAAAGTAAACCAACTTTGAAACAGCCTGATTGAGATATTTTACCTACACCTTTCAATCCCTCATAACGCTCCCTCTCCACCAATTTAAAAAAGCATCAATGCCAAATAGATATTAATGAATCTTTGGGATCTGGTTGTTTATTGTGAGCTGAAAAAGGAAGATTTAAATGGAAATAAACATGTGAGCACAAAGTAAAATTAAAAAATCTTAATGAATATCTGTCCAGCTAGAAAAGTTAAATGAACCATCTTCATGGTAGGGGTGTTAATTCTTGCACCCTGTAAAGAAATAGGAATGACTCAATGCTTTTTGCATAAAGCTAATGGATTATAAAGCAATATGGGTTCCATAACATTTAAAGTCAACCCTCATCTCAATTTCTCCCTGTGGGAATACAGTTGCATTTTACATCATTCTTATGGAGTATATGATGCGCAATACAAATGTATCCTCTCTAAAACAAGAGATATAATAAATAAGGGCCATAACTCAAGATGTCAGTCTGAAGAAGGGTCCTGGACAAAACATTGACTGGCCACTTCCCTCCACAGACGCTACCAGTCCCACTGAGATCCTCCAACAATTTGTTTTTGGTCAAAATTCCTGCATCTGTAGTCTCAAGTCTCCAACAAATAACCCAGTTTAAAATCAAACTTGGTGCATCAGCACAAGATACTTTATTTCTCAAGCTCAAACTAACTTCTTTAAAATTCATTTTTCAGTCTGAAAAATTCTACCTATCACTTCAGTTTCTTCTTATATAATTGATGAACTGCCAATATATATTTAATATTTGACAATTCCTAAATTTAATATCAATATTAAACTGAGCATTTAAATATTAACTAATATTATACAATGCACCTCATCCAATCACTTGGAAGCATGTGTTCCTTTTTATTACCAATGATGATGATTTCCCTCATTAGCTATACTTACCTGTATGCCATTGTCTGCCTTCACCCCTTCTCTTCTTCCTGGCTTTTTGCTTTAGTGCTCTGGTGGTACTTGTGCTGTCACTTATTTGTAGGAATTGACTCGATGTGCCATTCTTATTCTCTATCTTTGCTTCAAAGTTGTTACCTTGAGCAAAACAATACAGTCTTTAAAAATAACCAATGATAACTGTGGGTTCATTATTTTGTAAAACCCAAGTATTTATGCAAAGAGCTATTTTGCAACAAGGCAAATTCGAGGAATTTACTTCAATTTTTTTCAGAAAATGAGAACGGGGTAAATAAAGGACAGGAAACATCAAAAACAAACGCAGCCAACCAAACAGCACATCTTTGGTTACATGTGCGGCATGCCAACAATAAAACTTAATCTATCCGGTTTTCCTATAAAATAAAGCAAATTGTACAATGTCTTCACGAATCTCAAATCAAATTTATGAAAAATATTCTGGTAATTATTACATGGCGTAACTGAAAGAAAAAGTCGCCAATGGTCTGATTTTTTACAAAGAAATGTTACCATTCCATGTGAAACTGCTGGAACCTCCCCAGTCTTGTTCCACCAAGTGGAAATCCCAATCAGTATTTGTTTGACTTCAGCAAATTTTTCCATGAGGAATATGAAGTTCCAGCAATTCCCCAAGTCTGCCAAAAAGTCTCCACCAGAAACAGCATCTCCATTAAGTTGAATGTAGAGGAACAGCAAGAGGGCAAAGTATTAGGTAAAATATATATATTTGAATTAATTTAGTTTAGTTATACGTTAAATGTCATATGGTCATGCGGCATGAAACAGGCCCTTCGGCCCAAATCGTTCATGATGCCCCGTCTAAGCTAGTACCATTTGCCCACGTTTGGCCGATATCCCTCTAAACCTTTCTTATCCACATATACCTGTCCAGGTTTTGTTTAAATGCTTTTATAGTACCTGCCTTAGCTATCTCACATCTCGTTCCATATACCCAGCAACCTTTGAGTGAAATAGATGCCCCTCAGGTTCCTATTAATACTATCTTGTCTCACCTTTAACTTATGTCTTATGGTCCTTGATTCCCCTACCCTGGGTAAAGGACTCTGTGCATTCTCCCCATCTATTCCCCCATGTTATATCCGTGTGTAAGATCACCTCTCAACCAGTTGCACCCCAAAGAATAAAATGCTAGACTTTCAAGTGCAGCCACAGCTTTGTAAATGTGCTTATGTTTATTTTTTAATATATTCTCCGAATGACAAAAAACCTTAGCAACTATGTTTGTGACAGGTTTGACAACTAGCATTTTGACAACACTATTTTGTAATGGTGTTTATACACATGGGGCCCCAGAATCACCCTAGCATTTGGACCAAATTAATAATCTACCATCAAAAACTTAGTTTGAACTTGATATATGGGTCAGCAGCTTGGTGTTGGCAATAAATTATAGATCAATAAATGGTTTTGTTTAATTCATTCATTTCTTGAGAAGCGGGCATTTTTAAAAATCAAGGCTAGCATGTATTGATCATGCCGCCAATACTAGTGAGGCACTGCCTCAAACTACTGTGGTCCCGGTGAAGTTCCTCCCACAATGCTGTTGGATAGGAGGTTCCAGAATATACAGCTAGACAATGAAGATAGGGAAATAAATTTGCAAGTCAGAATGGTATGCAACTATGAGAAGGATCTGCAAGTAGTGGAAGTTCCATGCACCTACTGCACTGGTCATTCTTGAAGGTAGAGGTTGGGCTTTGAGATATTCGTATGGAATGACCAATCAAATAACTCATTCAAGCATATAATATTCAATCATACTCCTGTCGCGGAAAGGCACTGGCTGATCTTCCTTTCTGCAAGCTACAATTGTTAGATTTAGAGTTAGATTTAGCACTTAGGGCTAACAGAATCAAGGGATATTGGGAAAAAGCAGAAACTGGGTACTGATTTTGGATGATCAGCCATGATCATATTGAATACTAAAAGGACCGAATGGCCCACTCCTGCACCTATTTTCTACGTTTCTATGTTTACAATGTGGAGCTGGAACGAGAACAGAACTATAGGACTGAGGAAACGTGGGTGAGGGATCTATTTATGACAACAGGGGGAAACCACGTTGAGTAAAGAATGAGGACATCTCGGATGTCCTAGAATGGAACGCCTCATCTTGGGAGGATATGAAGAAATTGAGAGTAGGGGATCGAGTGTTTGCAAGAGGCAGGGTGGGTAGAAGTCTAGTCTAGATAACTGTGGGAGTCAGTAGGTTTGCTGTGGACATCTGGACAATCGAGTCTGTCCCCTGTGATGGCGACAGAGATCAAGACAGCTATCTCCTTAGAACAATAAATATGTAAGGAGGTCACAGACAGCTGCAGGAATAATAGGGCTTGGATTTCCTTTGGTCTCCTCCCACAGACGTTTTGGTTGAGAGGGTAAATGGCCACTGTGAATTGCCCCTAGTGTGTAGGTGAGTGGTAGAATCTGAGAGGAATTTATCGGAATGAGGGGAGAATAAAAATGAACCATTGTAGGATTCATGTAGAGGAGTACTTGATGGTCAGCATGGACATGGAAGGGTGAAAGAACTGTTTTGGGCCATGTGACTCTGGTGACCCATTGTTCCCGCTGCCTCATTAAAAAGTCACAATTTCCCCTGCTCTACGCAAGATAGCTAATATTTGTACCATTATTCTTTTGACATGCTCTGACATTCATTAGTTTTACATATTGAAAGTCTTTTAGAAATCCACATCAGTGACACTTTACACCTCTTAAAATAATTCAAATAGGTTAGTCAAAGAAAGATTCTCTTTAGACATCTTTCCTGCCATAAATTGTTATTTTGAAACTTATGCTTTTTTGCTTCCATTCACAAAAGTTCAATCGCTTTCGCCATTGAAAAAGTTAAGCAGTTAAGTTATTGTATTCACTGGAGGGCGAGGGGGGATCTTATAGAAGATTATAAAAGGACTGGACAAGCTAGATGCAGGAAAAATGTTCCCAATGTTGGGCGAGTCCAGAACCAGGGGCCACAGTCTTAGAATAAAGGGGAGGCCATTTAAGACTGAGGTGAGAAAAAACCTTTTCACCCCGAGAGTTGTGAATTTGTGGAATTCCCTGCCACAGAGGGCAGTGGAGGCCAAGTCACTGGATGGATTTAAGAGAGAGTTAGATAGAGCTCCCGGGGCTAGTGGAGTCAAGGGATATGGGGAGAAGGCAGGCAGGCACGGGTTATTGATTGGGGATGATCAGCCATGATCACAATGAATGGCGGTGCTGGCTTGAAGGGCCGAATGGCCTCCTCCTGCACCTATTTTCTATGTTTCTATATAGTTAATCTTGGTAAGTGCAAGGTTATGTGCTTTGAGAGCTAAACAGGCAGGCCAAGCACAATGAATGGTAGGATCCAAGAGAGCATTGATGAATAGAGATGAATAGAATTGCCTCCTCCTGCACCTATTTTCTATGTTTCACTATACAACTCATCTTCTTTCTTACATGATGGTTTTATACATGTATTCCTTTGCACTACATGATTTTCTAATGAATTACAAAATACTTTCGGTCCACTTATCTTTTCTTTAGATTTCTTAAACTGCACAGATACACAGTAAAAAATATTCAATCTTAATCTTAAACATTAAACGTAAATCACAGCCCCTACCATACGCAGCAGCCCATGCAACAGGTACAAAGGCTTTATTGATGCCAGAATCCTCAATCTGTGTCTCATGCACTGTTGCTGCTTCCTCATCCCCAACAATGACCTCCATATAAACTTCATCAGCAATATCAGCACAATCTGCATAAAATATAAATTAGATTTTTCAGTTTTTTTTAAATAGTTAATTGAAGAATTAAATTTACATTTAAATCAAATTATTACATTCCACTCCCTCAAAATTCACTATAATTAGCAAAAAACATAGCTTAATTTGTTAATAGATGGCATGTTGGTACAGTTAAATAATGTTTTTGATAGATTCTATATAGTCACAATGTGTAGGGAGAGCTTTGCATCTGAATATTTGACACTATGGTAACAAGCAAGTGGTCTTACTTAACAGGAAATTAAAATTCATAATTTAAGGAAATTATTGTTATATGTGCAGAAACCAGGAACTGCAAATGCTGCTTTACAAAAAAAGACAAAATGCTGGAGTCACTCTGCAAGTCATGCATCATTCCTGGAGAACATTGACAGGTGACATTTCGGGTCGAGACCCTTCTTCAGACTGTTGAAGTTACACGTGCCCTTTTCTTATATGCAAGAAAATTTCACATATAATCAATTAGATTTTGTAATTGCTAAAATCTTCCTCCAATAGATGCTGATAATTATATCTCTACAAAGGTCCATTATATCTTTGACTAACCAGATTGGTTTGGGCTTCTTTCACAAATTCAATGTTCTGGAAACTTAATATCTTGGCTAGCACAAACATGTCAAAAGCAAAAATGAAGCAAGTCAATTATGTAGCTAATGGCGTCCTAAATTAATTATATTTAAAATGGGTGAATTTAGAAGGCTTTCACAAACACAATCTTCTATATTGCTACTTAACTCGATGCTGACTATATCAATATCTGCTACATTAATATTAAAATACCAGTACAATTTCTGGTGGAAACCCATTTCTTCTATCAGCTGAATTACTGAACATGGATTTTTAGCTTTGTTAGATTATGCGTTGAATTTCATGTTTATGGTTTATCTTATTCTATACTGTTACATAAAAAGCAAATTAACTTATTCTGAAAAACTAATCCAAACCTCTAAACAATTGCACTAATAACTAACCTGACTATATTGAATACAATAAATCACAGCCCTCCTTTCAACAAACACTGAATAAAGAAACTGTACATAGAATTTCTTACTAATGTCATCTTCCTGAGATGGGTCTTTAACTGCCATATAAACCATCTTTTCCCGAGACATTCGGCCAACATTCCCTTGATCGAGCATACTGGTTATGGCATGACCATTCTGATATTCATTTTCTGCAACTACTTCAGTTTCTCCTTGAAGCAAGAAAACAAATCAGACATTAAAAGAAAATTTAAAATCAACCTTAATTATATTACAAATACAGTGAAAATACAAAAAAAGTTGCCATACAATGGGTCATAAACACTTGAAGATATTTTGCAGTTGCACGTGTACACTTTAGTTTCCAATGTTCTAAGCATACAAACCTGCTCTGTAGTGAATGGATTCAAATTTAGTAGACAAAGTGTTGGGAGTCATACAGCATGGAAACAAGCCCTTCGGCCCAACTTGTCCACACTAACCAACATGCCCCATCTACACTACTCCAACCTGTGTGTGTTTGGCCCATATCCCTCTAAACCTATCCTGTCCATGTACTTGGCTAAATGTTTTTTTTTGTTGTTTTTTTTAAACACACTACCTCCCCCAGCAGCTCGTTCCATATACCTACCTACCAGCCATTGTGTCAAAAAGATGTGCCACATTTTGCAAGTACCATAATTCTTTGAACAAATTATCTTATGGGCAACAATAAATGAAAAAAATAAATGTGTCATTATAATCAGTACACTGGCCCAAAATTGAAAATAACACTGATTTAAATTCCATAGGCATTCATTACAGAAGCTGACAGTTTAAAACTAGACATCCATGAGATGAGGCAAGGTGGACTATTAGCAGCAATGGAAGTGTATACCTTCACAATCTGTAATCTTTTGAACTAGCATATCTACCACAGACACTCTACCATTGCAATCAAGTCATTGGATCAAGGACAATATAAAGAGTGGATGCAGTACCAAATATTTCCAAGAATGTTATGCTAGCCAAATGAAGCTACAGTATTTTAACAGGACAGTATGAATGCCACTCAAAACAAAAATACATTTAACAGGGAATATTAACTGAGTTTCTCTGCAAGCACAGGTTGTGGTGTTCAATACCAGGACTCGAGCCACAAAAAAGTACAGATGATGTGCCAGAAGTTCAGACACTTTTGTGATCAAGGTCAATGAAAGTGTATGCAAATATTATAACCCACTGCATGTACCACCAGCACACGCGTGTCACCCGCTTACCACCAATCTCTCTCAATTTGGACTCAAATATTTAGTGTTACTTCACCCTTTCTGAATCCCCATACTCAGTACTGCTATAACACTCAAACCCACTTTATGCAGCTTGCATACATTCCCAGAGAGTGAATGACAAACACATTCATGCAAACACATTTCAAGACATTCACTAACATTTGCCCTCTTTCCTCAAACAGAACAGTGCCTAATTGGAAGCAGCAGAAGCTAAGCAATAGTGAACATCTGCATTTGTATCGTACCAAAATAGACAAGGTGAAAATCAGTGAGGCCACAGTGAGTCAAGGGTTGAAATTATGCAGTAAAATGGTATCTCATTCTAATCCTTCTTTGTTGTACCCTTTCCCTCATCCCATAATCCCTTAACAAACTGCAGATAGTTGACACCTATAACTTTTCTTCACTGCCCTTGTTATTACTCATCATTGCGCTTTTCTCCTTTCAGATAACTAAGAACTGCAAGCTGTCCAAGCAGCATTAAAAGAGCAAGCTAACCATGTGTATGAAAATACTATCATTCATGAAAATAAAATCAAAGCAGTTATCTTAATACAGTTTAATTTAGAAGAGAGCCTGGAAGGAAATGTTGCACACGGGAGACTCTGGAGTACAGGTGGTCTCCAGATATGTCAGAGGATAAGAGTCTACAGTTGAGATTGCACAGGAGACTGCTGCCAGATCTAAGGAATAAACTTTGGTAGGCAATCTAAGGGTAGTTGATGAGAAAACAATGACAACGTTAAAAAAGTATTTAGGCACGAGTCCAAACACACAGATGATTCTGGCTCGAAACTTACTTCTAATAAAGTTCTAGATTTTTGCTCAATAAGGAGAAAACTAGAAAGCTAAAGTCATGAATTTGAATTCAAAGTAACTAGTTAGTCTTTGACAAATTTAGTTGCTCTATCACAATATAACCAACAAAAAATTGTGTAAGGTAGACAAAAGTGCTGGAGAAACTCAGCGGGTGCAGCAGCATCTATGGAGCGAAGGAAATAGGCAACGTTTCGGGCCGAAACCCTTCTTCCTTCGATTTTCCAGCATCTGCAGTTCCTTCTTAAACTAAAAATTGTGTAAACCTAGTTCAAAAGTATATAAAAAGTAGAATTATATTATCATTTCCCATTCTGTGCCTTCCTGCCTTAAACAGATAGTAAGTTAAATTAAAACTCATTTAGTCAGTATCAGTGGCTTTCCAACCAAAGCAATTGTCGATAAATGATGGATATCAATCATGGAAATTAAAGTTCATAATGATAAAAATGAAATGTGTTTCCATATTACCTAATTGAATAGAACTAACAATTAAAAATTGTGTAAGAATCATTATTTTTGAATGTCAAAGTTCCATTCAGGTAAAGAAAATTAGGTCCATATATCAGTTTACTATTCTGCTAATAGCAATGTGAAATTAAAACATGTCTAGTTATGGCTTACATTTCTTCTTAACCAAGACAATGTTATGGGATATATAATTATTGCAAAACACGTTTAGATTTTCACATTGTATACTCACCATCTGGTTTTCAGGATTGATAAAGGGAATAAACCAAAATGTTTTTTTCAAAAAATATTATTAACTTTGCTATAATTTTTACCTATTTCCACATCATCTTCGGGTTCCGCTTTAAAAATATACACTTTTATGACCTCAGCCCCAAATCCGTCTTCTTTAGAAGAATCATCTTGTTCAATATCAGTGCTTATTTTTATTGGTGCATTTTCCATACGATCCATCTTCTCTCCGTCATCCACTGCACAAAACAGTGATAGAAGAATATAAGCCTCAAGCGTAATACATTTTATTTGGTCTAGCACCTATTTGACTCAATAAATTGATTGGCCATGTAAATATTTGATAGATAAGAGCCTCTCATACATATTCCTGTCTTTCCACAGCTCCCAACAACTACAAATGATTGCAACTAAATAATATTTGCTTGACCTTATTTAATTCTCCCAAATTCAACCTTGTTTTGATTGAACAATAGTACGGTTAGCTAACAATACTTTGAAGCATTTAATATTCTTTGATCCCTTGGTGTTTTGGGCTACAAGTGTGGAAATGCAAAACCATATGAAATTAATGCTCCAGAACCTACAAGCAATGATGACTGAATGTCATAAATGAAAAACAAGTTGATTTTCTGACCCTTACTAGGGAAGAAACTGAATATTTAATACAGCCTGAAGTACTTTAGTTAATTTCAGCATCAGACTGTTCAATCCTCTACCAATATTGGGCTCAACAAATCATTAACTGTATAAACAAAAAATGGTGGATAAAAGGTATGGAATATTAATGACACTAATTTTTTAAACTACAATTGTTTGAACCAATGGCAATGAATTATTGTGATTCCGTTTGGAGAATCTGAGTTGTACAGTATAGAAATAGGCCTTTTGGCCACTCATCCATGGCGACAAAGGTGCCCCTTCCTGAGCGAGTCTCATTTGGCTGCAAGTGACCCATATCACTCTCAGCTTTTCACATCTATGATTCCATCAAATCATCTATTAAGCATTGAAATTGTACCCACCTCCACCACTTCCTCTGGCAGCTTGTTCAATATACCAACCAACAGCAAAATACTGCCATGCAGTCCCTTAGGACCCTTTAACCTTTCCCTCTCATACTTATGCCCTCTAATTTTAGTTTCCCCTTCTCAGAAAAATAGGCTGTGACCATCCACCATATTCTATGGTAATTTTTCATTGGGGAGAGGGGACGGAGGTTGATTGGCAAGCGGGTGAAGATAAAGGCAAAGGCTAGAGTTGAAAAGGTGACAAAACTGTGCAAGAAAAAGGAGTAAAATGTAAAGCCGGTGATATGGATGGGACACCCAAGATTTCAGTGCAGGACCTTTCTAAAGAAATGTAATCTGCCCATCCCCTCCAAAGATGCTGCACTGTGTTCCTCCAGCAGTTTGTTTTTTCCCTTTCTAGCACCTTCTAGCACATGCAGTCTGGTGTCTCTATTCTCATCCAAATCATTAGTATTAGGACAAATTACAGCATCAATTACTACACCACACTCCTGGTCACAGCTCTCCAACCTGAAAAACAACCCTCCACTACCACTCTTCCACCAAGCCAAGTTTGCATCCTATGTGATCTCGCCTTCCGGAATAGCCTTACCGCATGGTACCTTATGAGACATCTTGCTGAAATCCACGTGGACAACATCAACCAACTTGTCCTCAGAAATCCTCTTGGATCACATCTTCAAAAACTATTACATTTGTGAAACACAATTTCCCAGGCACAAAACCATGCCGACTATCGTTATTTGGTCCTTCCCTTTCCAAATGTAGTGATATCCTCTATCTCAGAATCGCATCCAAAATCTTTCCTACCCCTGATGTTAGGCTCACTGGCCTTTAGCTCTCCAACTTTTTCTTGCAACCCTTCTTAAATAAAGGCACAACATTACCCACCATCCAGTCTTCTGGTACCACATCTGTGGCAAAGGAAGACATTAAAAAAAACTGAATTGCACTAGCTATGGCCAATGGCTCTGAATGGAATGACTGGAGATCAGCTACTCTCACCCAAGTAACTCAGACTTAAGAAGACCCATTGGGGTCCAGCAGCAGAATTCTGGCATAAGACTGCAAGAAGTCTACAGGAAACTTGTAGCTTCCTCAGAAAGTAACAATCACAGGATGTCACCCCAGGCTGCTGTCACTCACCTCCCAGTAGCCAGATCAAGAACAGCATTGGCAGAAGCCTGGGAGAAAGTCACCTGCATGTTTTCTTGATGAGGAAATGGAGTATAGAGACCTAAAGGAAGAATATTAAATATCTATAGAGTAATAAAAAGTAATTAATTTTACTAATACCTAATTGTAACTGTCTAATAATGTAAGATTACATTATTGATTAGAAAAAGGCCATTGTCTGCATCAAATCCAATGAGAATAAAGGTGCAATTATGAAATCATGGGAGTTTCCTCTCACACCAATCACTGATCAATTGCAAAATGGAATATTAATCCTACATCCACCCTCACTGAACATAAAATGCCACGTGACACTACGAATTAGAATCTGGTCCTCAATTTCATCATTCCAACCTTATTTCACAACTTTGTTCAAAGACCCAAAATAAGTGGCTGCTTGTGTGGACTATTCAAATGAATTGGCATCCATTTTGAGTTAGAATGGTTGAGGTTTAATGTTAAGGCCTGTTCTAAGACTCTTAATCTGACAATATTATAATTCCCTCCAGATGCTAAATGGGACCCAATGTATCTCATCGCCTTCTTGACCAATTTATTTCAAATGAAATTAGCAGTAATTCAAACTCCATTCCATTTTAGTCTCTGCATGCAAAAATACATATTTTCCATAGTTTTTTTGTCATCTGTCCCAATACGTTGCATTATCCATATTAAAGTTAATCTACCACATCCAAATGTCAAACCTTCTTTGCATTTGCTTTCATTACATTAATCCATGCCCCAAGAAAATGTACTACTACTAACTTCTAGTTACTTTCATTGTCTTAGTGTTGTGTTACGAATAACCAACACTGTAATTATGGAGTAAACCAGACAATAACATCCAGTGGCCCTTAAACTGTAACTTCAAGTAGCCTTTGCTTTCCCTCTCTCTCCATCTCCTCCCCCTTCCCAGTTCTCCTACCAGTCTTCCTGTCTCCTACTACATTTTATCGCTCTACCACCCACTCCCCTGATATCAGTCTCAAGAAGTATCACCCATTCCTTCTCTCCAGAGATGCTGCCTGTCCCGCTGAGTCACTCCAGCATTTTGTGTCTACAATAACATCCAGTAACTGCAGTGGCTGTCAGAGTGAGTTTGTTACTCTGTTACATAGGTGCATTTTATAAGAGAAAAAGCATACAAATGCCCATTTACATAGTAAATACTTACTAAACAAGCCAGAAAAGTGTTAGGCCATGTCCATTCACATGTAACAGAGATCATTAATAGTCCGAAACAGTCTGAAGAACGTCACCTATTCCTTTTCTCCAGAGATGCTGCCTAATTTGGCTATTCCAACTGAGATATTCCAACATTTTGTGTCTCTCTTCACTGATAGTTTTCCCTAGCATTGAAAATTTACTGGTACAACTGTGGAGTCAGACGAATTTTCTCTGGTGATGTAAAAAAAACATCTAAAATATAACTTTCTCCACATTTCTTTTCTCTTAGTAGCAGCTTTGTTTCCATTTATCTGACATTTAAATTGGTATTGGATTAAAACTTTAACATAACAAACAAAATCAGATTCTGCTTTTTCTGTGCACAAGAACCAGATCCATGAAATAGGTTGCTGCCTCTTTTTAACTATGAAGGTTACACGTTGCAAGTGTCACTCGTTCACCGCTTACTGTAATATAATCTATTGTTTTTTTTTGGATAGTCTTTAAAACTAGACAACCAATCAAAAAGTGTGCTGTACACCTAAGGCTTCATTCTTAACCTTAAAGGAGAACTTGAATTTTCAAAGGGTTTTTCTTATAATGACATCTACTAGATTACCTATTTAAGAAAGAACTGCAGATGCTGGAAAAATCGAAGGTAGACAAAAATGCTGGAGAAACTCGGCTTTTGAGGCAGCATCTATGGAGCGAAGGAATAGGTGACATTTCGGGTCGAGACCCGACCCGAAACGTCACCTATTCCTTCGCTCCATAGATGCTGCCTCACCTGCTGAGTTTCTCTAGCATTTTTGTCTACTTTCTACTAGATGACCTTATCTATTAGTTTAGTTACAAACTCAATGCATGTGTATGCTATTGCCAAAGAGTACGAAAAAGCAACTGCTTCCTCAAATAATTGCCCTTCAAGTACGTATTTATAAAATGACGTGGTTTTTTCCTAAGGAAAAACTATACAAATTAATTCCATTACTATTTTTTGATTAGAACTATATTTCTTATTCGTGTCAATTAATTTTCCAATAATCAGAAAACCTATAATCTAAAAGCATCAATAGCTTTGTCGCAATTTCTTATGGATTCCAAAATGTACAAAAATCGACTAAAGTATTTGTAGAATGCAAGTTTTTCACTAACTTTTGCATGTCTTTTTGGTGAAAAACTGTTGAGATCATGTCATCGAATCTGCAACATAATTGTAAATAAAATGTACTCAATTTATCCTTTGACATCAACATTTATGCTTCAAGTTTCATATACTATTCACAACAGGTTAAAACTTTATATTTGTTAAGGTTTCCCTTGTGGCCCTTTTAATTTATTTTTTTGCTTTCAAATTTTCTCCATCTTTAAATAACTCAGTTGCCTTTGTATTAATCTAAAAAAAATGTCTTTCTCCCTTAAATCTCATTAGTCATGTTATGTTGCATTTTTATTTCACATTACAAAATGTCTTTAAAAAGATAAATATCTACCGTATGTTAAGTACAAATTCCTAACTAATATTTCCTAAAACAAATTTAAAAAAAATGTGTTTTAAGCTCTGTTAAGTCTAATTCCATTCCCTCAAGAACATAAATCAAACAGAGAAACTACTAATTCCATAAAAAGTTATAGATTACAACAAATGAAAAAAACATGCAGTAAAATCCCATAGAAGAGCTTTTTTGTTAGTGGAAGGGACGTTCTCCTAAAAAGGACTGTGCAAGTTTGTATTCATGGATTTTTTTTGAATAGCAGTAGCGCTTTTTCAAATGAAATTTAACTCATTACACTAAATATTAATTTTTAATCTACCTGTAAAACTTATCTAAGCAAGTCAATTATTTTTAAACTGACGTTTTGACGTTTTTAAACTGACGTTGATCATTTGAACCATTAATGACCAAAATAGTGTGACCATATCTTGGGCTACTTACGAAATATAAATGCTCAACGAGCTCATGTCAAATACATCAGACAAACTAAAATGCAATTCCACGTTTTCTCCTATACCAAGCTTATATCATTGACATCAAAATAAAATTAACTTCTCTTATTCACCGGTTAGTGACATTTGTAATACCAGGCAATATCTTCATTCAATGGAACAATTGTTATTTCAATCAGTATCTGATTTTGCACATTGCCCCCATCTGTAAGTGGAGATTCTGTTCTACTAGAACAATATGTCTGGTACTCAACTTCAAAAGAGCACTGTACTGCGCCACTATCAGAATTTATTTTTTGCCTTCCCTCTCTGCATATACCCTAAATTTGATGTCTTATCAATACATGTGTTATTATAAATGTTAAATTAAATTGATTAGATTACATTTTAAAAAAGTAACAGGATTATTAGATACAAAGACTTTATGAAATTCAGCATGAATCATTATATGTGTACATGAAATACAAATAGCAGATAAGGCCTGAAGTTTTGTAATACATCACAGAAGCAACTTAGGCTCAATGACATGAACATGCACATTTAGATTTTGAAACTAGTTGTAAAACTTGTCAAGAGAAGAAGAAAAAGATGGAGTATGCGAAAGAAATACCCACAAATGCACGGAAATATAAGAGATGGGATAGTAAGCCAAAAACAATAACAAACCTTATTTTCGATATGCAATATTCATCATAAAGCACAATACAGTTTACTATGACTTATGCTCAATCTTCAAAACATTCCTTACATGTTCTTAAAAGGGAATATCAAATTTTAAGAATAGGATACTGATTGGCAATAAAGGTACATGGCAAATAATTGGAAATCATAGATATTAACAATTGACTGGAACTAACTGTAAAATAAGCAATGTCATATTGGTGGCAGGCAACTAGCAAGACCTAAAGATAAGTGCTGAGGTGATTATTATTTACATTCTTCCTTAGTGCTTTCTTAGTGGAGACATAAACAAAACTATTCCAGACTTTTTAAACAAGCTACAAATAGATAATGTTTTGGACAGATTAGGAAGCTAAACTATGAATGGCAGATGTAATTTAATGTGAAAAAATACCAAGTCCTCATGTTGGAAAAAAAATTAAGAACAATAACAATGTTAAGTTAAATTATATTATTCACAAGACACCAGATAAGATAAATATTTGAATGTACTGAGGGATAAACCAATGAATCTATCAACACAATGGAGGAGAGGAAAAGGTGAAAAATCGACTTGATAAGAATTTTGGGCTCTATTGTCAAAAAATACAGCATAATTGCAAGGCCGTGATTCCAAGTTGGGTTCAGAGTCAACACGCAACAAACGTACAGAGTACATTTCTGTTCAACAAATTAAACAATTAAATCAGAGTGGAATGGTGAAGAAGGGAGGGGGAAGGAGAAGAGTTAGAAATGAGAATAGGATGCAGTAGGTGAGAATGTGTACAATGCAAATCATTTGCCTCAAGAACGATTCAACATTCTAAAGGCAACTGACAAAATGAAAATTCACGGGCTAGAAATTCGATTATGTAATACATTGCGCTTTTACATACTAGACCATAGGTCTGCAGCTTCACACCAACATAACGTTACTATTTGCAAATATTGTCTACTAGATCTTCCATGTAGTGGCAGGCATGAGATGATATGTATATTTTTTGTGAGGTACAGATTCAAGGGCATATAAATTTTGAACATCGAAGTGGACTGACAAAAGATAATTTAGATTGAATAACTATAAGGAGAAGGTGGTGAATATATGGAATGAACAGCCACAAAAGATTAGTGATTGATAGTGCCAACAAATACAATAGAAAACCAAAGAAGTTTGGAGAAATTTGACATATGAGTAATAATCTTTCCCACATTTTCCACATAAATAAAATTTATTATTATTATTATTATTATTATTATTATTATTATATTTTTCTACAATAGTGTTGGCAAAAGGGCAAGACTTCAAAACCTGAATTATGAATAATTGACATTCCTAAAACAGTTGTAAAGGACAAAAATTGATACAATTATACGATTTTAATTTTGTATTAAATGGTATTCTGCATTCGCTCACAATTTAATTCCTCAAGAAGATTCTTGCCAGTCTAAGTGTTGTAAATTGCTTATACACTGATAATGAACAGATACTTGCTCAGTATAAAGCTAAGAGTAAATTGAATATTTCAATTCACAACAATGATAAATACACAAGACGCATGTTAATTTCCACTTACAGGATATCATTAAGAAATCCTCAGATGTTTCTTTTCCATCTACTTGGGCTTCAATAGTCATGGTTGGGCCAGAAACAGTCTCTTCATTTTGAACTACTAAATCATGGTTTTGAATCACAGACTCCGACACAGACTCTACTTCCATAACTTCTTCTGTGAGCATCGCAGGAGAGAGAACATCTGTAACAGAATCCTGGACTACATGTTCGAACTGTTCCTCATCCTGCACTGATACAAGATCTGACACTAGTACTTGATCTGGAACATCAACAGTCTCTGTTATAAGATCTGAAGCCAGAACATGGTCAGGAACTGAATTGGTATTCAAGTCTTCTTCAATGGTAACATTTGCTTCTAGGACAGAGTCCGAGACCATCACACCATCCGTCACATCATCACTTTCAGCTATAATATCCGGGCCCTGAACAACTTCATCGATGTTAGTTGTAAGACCATGTTCTAATGTAACCTCTTCCCCAGTGACATCTGAGACAAGCACTGCATCAGGCACAGATACAACAATGTGATCTCCATCAATGTGGGCTGCGCCAGCCATTCCAGACACTGCAACACAAACGACAGATTAGTTATGGACAATTTCTGTGAACATTTTACAAATTACATTTGTTTTAGATGTAAATGTAAGAGATGTGATTTATCTACATTACAATGTAATCGTAATAAAATTGCATAATAGAATTATCTATAGATTTGATCAATTATTAGATCTCAAATGTTCCAAACAGACAACAGCACACGGGAAACCAAAGAGCTAGTTAATTAAATAAAGCAGATTTTTTTTTTCACTGAACATACATTCCCACACAACTTTACATTATTTCTCTCACCCCGGCAAGTAAAACATACCATTTTACCTCATCCTGGCACACAAGAACCAGTTTATATTAATTTCCTTTGCATTAAACCTGCATATTTCCTTGCTAATGTCTTCCATGATATCAGAAAACTTGGATCATGTTGGTGGTACAGTCCAAATTAATGGGAAGGAAAGTTCGAGAATGGATAAAGCGTACGGTCAGGGCCAATTGCGAGCGGTGCGAGGGGGGACGTGAATACGAGGTCAAAGTATTGTATATAAATGCGCGAAGTATAAGAAATAAAGTGAACGAGCTTGAGGCTCAGTTAGAAATTGGCAAGTATGATGTTGTGGGAATTACAGAGACATGGCTGCAAGAGGGCCAGGGCTGGGAACTGAATATCCAAGGGTACACCTCCTATCGAAAAGACAGACAGGTGGGCAGAGGGGGTGGGGTAGCTCTGTTGGTGAGGAATGAAATTCAGTCCCTTGCAAGGGGTGACATTGAAACAGGAGATGTGGAGTCAGTATGGATAGAACTAAGGAATAGTAAGGTTAAAAGACCCTAATGGGACTTATCTACAGGCCCCCAAACAGTAGCCTGGACATAGGCTGCAAGTTGAATCGAGAGTTAAATTTGGCATGTAGCAAAGGTAATGCTGTGGTTGTTATGGGAGATTTCAACTTTCAGGTAGACTGGGAAAATCAGGTTGGCACTGAACCCCAAGAAAGGGACTTTGTAGAGTGCCTTTGTGATGGATTCTTAGAGCAGCTTGTATTGGAGCCTACCAGGGAGACGGCAATTCTGGATTTAGTGTTATGTAATGAACCAGATTTGATAAAGGAACGTGAGGTTAGTGAGCCATTAGGAGGTAGTGACCATAATCCACAATTGGAGAGGGAGAAGGGTAGATTGGAGGTGTCAGTGTTACAGTTGAATAAAGTGGACTATGGGGCCATGAGGGAGGAGCTGGCCAAAGTTGACTTGGTTTATACTCTCTAGAATTTAGGAGATTGAGAGGGGATCTTATAGAAACTTACAAAATTCTTAAGGGGTTGGACAGGCTAGATGCAGGAAGATTGCTCCCGATGTTGGGGAAGTCCAGGACAAGGGGTCACAGCTTAAGGATAAGGGGGAAATCCTTTAAAACCGAGATGAGAAGAACTTTTTTCACACAGAGACTGGTGAATCTCTGGAACTCCCTGCCACAGAGGGTAGTCGAGGCCAGTTCATTGGCTATATTTAAGAGGGAGTTAGATGTGGCCCTTGTGGCTAAGGGGATCAGAGGGTATGGAGAGAAGGCAGGTACGGGATACTGAGTTGGATGATCAGCCATGATCATATTGAATGGCGGTGCAGGCTCGAAGGGCCGAATGGCCTACTCCTGCACCTAATTTCTATGTTTCTATGTTTCTATGAAAGATACCCTAGCAGGGATGACAGTGGAACAACAATGGCAGGTATTTCTAGCAATAATACAGAAGGTGCAGGATCAGTTAATTCCTAGGAGGAAGAAAGATTCCAAGGGGAGTAAGGGGCGACCGTGGTTGCGAAGGGACGTCAGGGACAGTATAAAAATAAAAGAGAAGTACAACGTAGCAAAGATGAGCGGGAAGCAAGAGGATTGGGTAAATGTTTGAAGAGCAATAGAAAGAAGACAATACGAGGAGAAAAGATGAGGTACGAAGGTGAGCTAGCCAAGAATATAAAGCAGGATAGTAAAAGCTTCTTTATGTGAAGAGGAAAAGCTTAGTTAAGACCAAAGTTGGATCCTTGAAGACCGAAAAAGGTGAATTTATTATGCGGAACAAGGAAATGGCAGATGAGTTGAACAGGTATTTTGGATCCGTTTTCACTAAGGAGGACACAAACAATCTTCCTGATATAGTGGTGGCCAGAGGATCTGGGGTGACGGAGGAACTGAAGGAAATCCACATTAGGCAGGAAATGGTGTTGAGTAGACGGATGGGACCGAAGGCTGATAAATCCCCAGGGCCTGATGGTCTGCATCCCAAGGTACTTAAGGAAGTGGCTCTAGAAATCGTGGATGCATTGGTGATAATTTGCCAATGTTCTATAGACACAGGATCAGTTCCTGTGGATTGGAGGATAGCTAAGGTTATCCCACTTTTTAAGAAAGGCGGGAGGGAGAAAACAGGGATTATATGCCAGTTAGTCTGACATCGGTGGTGGGGAAGATGCTGGAGTCAATTATAAAAGATGAAATAGCCGCACATTTGGATAGCAGTAACAGGATCGGTCCGAGTCAGCATGGATTTACGAAGGGGAAATCATGCTCGACTAATCTTCTGGAATTTTTTGAGGATGTAACTAGGAAAATGGACATGGGAGAGCCAGTGGATGTAGTGTACCTGGGCTTTCAGAAAGCATTTGATAAGGTCCCACATAGATTAGGGGGCAAAATTAGGGCACATGGTCTTGAGGGTAAAGTGCTGACATGGATAGAAAATTGGTTGGCAGACAGGTAACAAAGAATAGGGATTAACGGGTCTCTTTCAGAATGGCAGGCAGTGACTAGTGGGGTACCGCAAGGCTCGGTGCTGAAACCGCAGCTATTTACAATATACATCAATGATTTGGATGAAGGGATTCAAAGTAACATTAGCAAATTTGCAGATGACACAAATCTGGGTGGCAGTGTGAACTGTGAGGAGGATGCTATGAGAATGCAGGGTGACTTGGACAGGTTGGGGGAGTGGGCAGATGCATGGCAGATGAAGTTTAATGTGGATAAATGTGAGGTTATCCACTTTGGTATAAAAAACAGGAAGGCAGATTACTATCTAAATGGCGTCAAGTTGGGAAAAGGGGAAGTACAACGGGATCTGGAGTTTGTACACTCTGGAGTTTAGAAGGATGAGAGGGAATCTTATTGAAACATATAAGATTGTTAAGGGGTTGGACACGCTAGAGGCAGGAAACATGTTCCCGATGTTGGTGAAGTCTAGAACCACGGGTCACAATTTAAGAATAAGGTGTAAGCCTTTAATGGAGACGAGGAAACACTTTCTCTCACAGAAAGTTGTGAGTCTGTGGAATTCTCTGCCTCAGAGGGCAGTGGAGGCCGGTTCTCTAGATACTTTCGAGACCTAAATAGGGCTCTTAAAAATTGTGGAGTCAGAGGATATGGGGAGAAGGCAGGAACGGGGTCCTGATTGGGGATGATCAGCCTTGATCACATTGAATGGCGGTGCTGGCTCGAAGGGCCAAATGGCCACCTATTGTC
Source organism: Amblyraja radiata (assembly GCF_010909765.2). Classification (NCBI taxonomy): domain Eukaryota; kingdom Metazoa; phylum Chordata; class Chondrichthyes; order Rajiformes; family Rajidae; genus Amblyraja; species Amblyraja radiata. The sequence continues at coordinate 32,592,393 of NC_045967.1, forward strand.
TATTAAATTCTGTTGCTTTAAAACTTAATTTAATCTCTACTTGACTTGTGATCTTATTTTTACGTACTAAAATCATTGCATTTAAAAGGTAACAACTTGTTCTTTTATACCATTTCTAACAAAGGAAAGCTACTTACCGAAGTCCTGCATAATCATTGCATGAGAAACTTTTGATTCCTGTGAATGCAGCTCAAGTCCTCCCCCTCTTTGATCCATGATTTATAGCTTTCATCAGTCTTTAAAGAAAAGGGTATAACAATTAGTACTTAAACTAAAAGCTTTAATGAGCACTCATAAAGCTATCAAGCTAACCATATCTTAAGATAACAAATAAGTTGAGCTGCACATGAATTGGCCTTGATGATCTATTAAGGAAAACTGGTTGTTTCAAATATTTCTGGCACAAATAGAATCAAAAAACATCTAGGTCATGGAATCACAGTAAGATTTGGCACAGAAGTCAATCTGACAGATTTCATCTGTGTTAGTTATTTGATAGAACTATACAATAAATATGATTTCCATTTTCAACCAGCCCTGTCCTAACTAATACTGCTTAGTTTGCTTCCATTACCATTCTAGGAAGTTTACTTCGGCTCTATAACAAAATGTGTACATGACATCTCTGGTTCTTTTGAAAATCATAAATGAGTCTAACAACGGAAGTTGCAATACAAGCCAGGGCCCATCAGCCATAGCCACAATATTCAGTCATAAAATCTAACCAAGATATTCTTAACTTACCTTGTTGCACACTACCTTCTAGGAAGCAAAAATGATACCCATGGCTAATATTTGGCAAATAACTAGAAAATGTAATGCTTTAAACTAAGATTGATTCATTTAATATCCTCTTCACTTTCCCATCAGACATTTCAATCATGTAATTACCTCACCCAACCTCCAAAACTAATGTAATAATTTACACATTACTGCTACACTTTCATCCAAAGACCTGGAGCACTGATCTGGAGGTACAGGAGCAAATTTCAAATAAAAATGGTGAATATGAAACTATGACACTGTGTTAAAAGCCCACTGTTAATTCATGTCCTTCAGGGAAGGCCACCCACCATTCTTGCCTGGCCTGCCTCTGACATGGCATTATGCCCAACTCTTAAATGTCGTCTGAAATGACCCAGTGACAATTGTTCAGATGAAAATTAGATGGGGGGAAATGGGGACAAATGTGATTGTTTCATTATTGTAGTCCTCTTTATCAGAGCTTATTTTCAAATTCTGTGTCTCCGCATTAAAGCATGAAAAAATAATTTATGAAGAGGCTGGAATCCAGAGGGCCTGGATATATTTGCTGTATATTGAAGGTTTTCCAGCATTTCCAAAATTAATGAGGATCCAAACCATCTGAATGCTGAGTTGGATGACATTCAGATGTTATTGCGAATGGAAGCGCAGCTCTAAATAAAAGCAAATTTACAGCAAAAAAATCAACATTAGCACTTCATAAAATGGGAAAGACTGAAGGATAATCACGTTCAGCACTTAACTGAATAAACTTCAAATGCATCACCCCAGTTTGGTCTAAAACATGATAAATATTTGGATGCTCACAGAGCTTTCTTGTATTGATTATGTAAATATTTAATCCTCTTTAACCCTATTACTGCCATCCTTGAGAACACCCTGAGGAAACTAGGTGTTTGAAGATCAAGACCACAAAATAAAAACAGGAAATGCTGGAAAGGGTCAACAGTCAGGTGGCATTTGTGAAAAGAAAGATATTCAAGGCTTCAGGTCCAGGCATTTAATCATAACTGAGAAATAAAAGTTAGTTAACAAAACAGACAACATGGAGAGTGACTGGAACAATGGAATTTCTCCGATAGGGCAAAATAATGCAGCAGCTAAGATCAATTAAGATTAATTGTTGGTGTAATCACTGTATCACTATGACTTTATAATGTGCTACTAATGTCCCTGTATAAATGGTTCACTTGTAATTAGAGTCAGTCATAGAGTCAGAGTGATAGTGTGGAAATAGGCCCCACTGTCCAACTTGCCCACAACGGCCAACATGTCCCAGTTACACTAGTCCCACCTGCCTGCGCTTGGTCCATATCCCTCCAAACCTGTCCTATCCATGTACCTGTCTAACTGTTTCTTAAACATTGGGATAGTCCCAGCCACAACTATCTCCTCTGGCAGCTTGTTCAAAACACCCACCTTTGTGTGAAAAAGTTACCTCAGATTCCTATTAAATCTTTTCCCCTTCACCTTGAGCCCATGTCTTCTGGTCCTCGATTCCCTTACTCTAGACAAGAGATACTGTGCATCTACCTGATCTATTCCTCTCATGATTTTATACACCTCAATAAGATCACTCCTCATCCTCCTGCGCTCCAAGGAATAGCGACCAAGCCTACTCAACTTCTCCCTATAGTTCACACCCTCTAGTCCTGGCAAAATCCTCGTAAATCTTTTCTGAACCCTTTCTAGTTTGACAATATCTTTCCCATAACATGGTCCCCAAGAAAACCCATGCAATCACAAGGTGATCATACTAACTCCATACATACAGCACTCTTACTCAGGATCAAACCTGCGTCTCTGGTGCTGCAAGGCAGCAACTCTACCGCCCCATACCAAAATCAGATCCCGCATTGGTCTCTGCACATTCCTCAAAACTGGAATAGAAGGATGTCACCACTAAAGATGTCACCATGGGTCTCTCCAGGGTTGGAGGATGCCAGTGCGTGGCTTTGTTTAACATGGGGAGACTGGTGCACAGACAGCCACCACATGGTCCTTGACAAATCTGGGTCGGGAACCAGTGGCATGGAGTCCAAGGCGACAGGAGACCCTTTTCTGCTGCAGCCTTCATCCGCCTTCCCAGCCATTGTGACGCTCCACTAAGGTCAGTCATCATCCTCCGCCTGTTCCACCGTTGAGGTCTTGATTGGATTGCTCTTTGTCAGAGTCCTCCCCCTCGACCATACCGTCATGGGTGGCCCTACCAGGAGCATAGCTCCAGACGGCATAGCTCTCAGGATCTCAGGACCACACAAGCTTCTCCACCACGACAAGGTGACAATCCATGGATTATCCCTAACATAATGATGATCAAGTTATGAGGATCATTGGCCATGAGGTTACCTTGTAAAAATATACATTTTAAAAACCTGTTATTAATAATCATCAGCACCCCATTCTTATTATCATTAGCTCCAACAGAGATAAACCATTTAAAAAAATTTGGCTTAATTAGTATAGCATCAGTACATACTCAGATTTCTCTGAACCCTCTTGCCTGAATTTGAAGGGCAATTAGAACATAAATCGAACATAAAAGAGTACAGCACTTCAGAGTATATAGAAGAGTGGCCCTTCAGCCCACAATGTTTGCATCAAACCTGATTCCAAGTTAAATTGGTCTATTCTGCCTGAACTTGATCCATATCCCTCTATTTCCTCCATTTCTAACTAAACTAAACTTTGTAGGGGACTGATATGTGGCAACTCTTTGCATACTTTGTAAATTGAATGCAACACAAATAATTTCACTCTAGCTATGTACATGTGACAATATAGTATCATCATAATCAAGATGACACTACATTGCTACCAATGCCATCCAGTTCTTGTGAAGGAAATCATTTGCCAATGCTATCAGATTTATCCACGAGTAGGTTAGTAAATAAATTGAAGCAACTTGGTTTTACATATAGATTTTCTCATTATCCAACATAGTTTAACAGGCATACTGCTATACCGTACAGGTGAAATCCAACACAAGTGGTCTAGCATCATTTGACTTCAATGTTGCGCCCAGAGAATATTCTGCAACCTTGCTCTCAAGGAGAATCATCCAAGACTTCTTGCGTATGGAGTGCACAGCCTAAAGTTGCAGGACAACTTGTTCTATTTGATCTTATTTGATTGTGCACGTCAGGTTGATTGCATTAGTCGAAAACAGGGCGGACCACGTGAAGGTTGCAATCTCCCACCCCATCATCCAAGTGAAATTACAATTGGGGGCAATTTTGCTTATACCTCTGGCATATCCATGACACAAAATTGATATAAAACAATTTTGTTCGTAAACTAGAGAAACACTTAAAAGTTACTCTGGAAATGGACAAGCAGAAATAAAAGTCCAGGAGAGAAAACTTATTTGCATAGACCTATCCCCGTGTCCAATCAGGCACCATTGTCTCTTAAGCAAACAGCTGCTACTTTAATTACACATGCCCACTGGAATTGAAAAGCATTCACTTCTATTGACATCAGTGCAATAAAAATAGTCCATTGACCAATGTAACAACGTGTTTAAAAACAAACATGTGTATTTTTACAATACTGGAGAGTTTTTGACGAACAAGATTAGTATTCACTTTTTTACACCAATACATTGTTAACAAAAATCTACCCATCATGTGAAACCTTATAAATAGCAGATATAAATTAGATGACTTCAAGACCGAAAGTCAAAACCTTTTTTCATAACAGACAAATTTTCATCGTCTTTTCACCATTTTGGACACCAAAAGTGTGACATTAAAAACTGCCACATTTAGTCATGAATATTAAATTCATAAACTTCATATGGCTACTCATACATATACGTATTGATAATGATCTAGGGAAATACCTTCAATACCAGGAGAAAAATACAGTAATATAAAGGTAATACAGTACAGTAAAGATCCCGTAACAGTCGTTGTGCTTGGTGTCCATTGTCACAACGACCGTTATCGGGGTCGGTACGTCCGTAAGTTAAACCACGGAGGCTCCAAACCTCTAACGCTTTTCAAACACCCAACGAGGTATCTTATGGTAGTAGCGATCTTTGGGTGAGTTAATTATTTGTTCTAAATTTCCAATTTAATGTATCAAAAACATCATGGTGTCAAAAACTCAACGACCGTTTACGATATATTTTCCGACTTTTTAAAATCAGTAAAATCAGTCATCAAAACTAAGAAACTAAGCCAATCTTCAATTTGGAAACATAGTGTCCCTTGTTTACCTGTCGTAAGGATCCAGTCGCTAACTTCATTCCTTCGTGTCAACTTCGGGAAGCTCCGCAACGACCGTTACGGACACATTTTACTTACAAAGAAAATCAGCCCAAATCAAACGATCTGACGAATCATCGGCCATCGATAGCTCAAATCCATAAGGTAAATGCTTGGTTTTCGCTAATAATGTATTATTGATGATGTTATATTTTACATGTTATTCACATTTTAAACGTTACAAATTTAACTTTTCACTTAACATCTCACTGTAAAAAATCCAAATCCAATTGCCCACCCTGCCCATTACAATGTTGCAAATCACAGGACACTGAGTCCTGGCAGCAAGTGCAATTGGATTTTTTTCCCTGGTAGCAAGTGCAGTTGGATTTTTATTTAAGTTTAAAAAGAGGGAGGGTGAATAAGGGGAAATGAGCCGCCCCTGCGCAGTTGGGGGCTATGGGTGAGTGGTGGAATATTGCATTGGGGGACCAGGCATCCTGTGTGAAAGGGTCCCACTTGGTCTAGTAGCTATTAAAATTCCTTTATTTTTGAAAGTCTCTTTGGAAAGAATAACTTTGTTATTGCAGGTCTGAAAGTCTTTAGTCACCAAACCCCTATTGATACAATATGTAGGAACTGCAGATGCTGGTTTACACCGCAGACAGATAAAAAAAATCCTGGAGTAACTCAGCGGGTCAGGCATCTCTGGAGAAAAGGAATAGGTGATGTTTTGGGTCGAGACCCTTCTTCAGCCCTGATGCGCAGTCTGAAGAAGAGTCTCGACCCGAATCGTCACCCATTCCTTCCCTCCGGAGATGCTACCTGACTCGCTGAGTTACTCCAGCATTTTGTGTCTATCCCCTATTAATACAATTTGTTTTTATAATATGATTTTCAATAATGTAATGTTTTTGTTTAGGAACACAACTCTTGCATTACAGCCCATCTACCTTACATAGAAATATCAAAATACAGTAGATTTTCTCCCATCATCCTTTCTGGAATCTAATCAACACCAGCTGCTTTTCTTTGTTCCAACTGTTGACGCACACAAAAATAATTATCCATTCGAGGAAAAGATGGACAAACCCAGTTAAGTAGGAAGCAGGATAAAATAGATTGTTTATTCATCTGAAAATATATTAGAACTAATCATTATCTACACAAATTGTTTTTTGAACAGCAAATAAAATGACATGCAAGTGGCCAGCCATTGGGTCTGGTGCTGCTGTATGAAGTTTCAATGTTGACTTAAGTACAGAATACACCGAAACCAAAACACTTAAAAATATTTCATCATTAATACTTGTACAGGTATCTACATTAAAAAAAAACCTGTTGTAATTAGAAAATAATGAAACATGTTCTTTCTTTTTGGCTTGAACAGACTAGAGACTCATTACAGAAGACAAGCATTTAATATCTTATCCAAAAGGACAATGCAATATTCTCTAGGTTCTAATGAAGTGCAAACCCAAATTACATACTCCTATCCCAGAGCGAGTCAAGAGATGCAAGAGACTTTAACCAGTGAGCTAAGTTGCAGGCACAAAATTTGCATATGATACAATCACTGGGGTTAGCGAAATTCCCATTTGCAAAAAATTCAGAACTATGAAAGGAACAAATATAACAGGATGTACTATACATTTTTTTGCTTTAAAAATTTCCCACAAACAAGATAAAGGACGTTGTTGCAGAAGATACCTGTACCTTTGATGAAATGTTACCCAAATAATTTGCTCCATCATTAATGCAGTCGCTGTAGGTTTCATCCACAAAATGCGCCATAGTTACTCATAAAAAAGATACTCATTACTACTCACTCAACTTATTACCATTATCTCAAAGAAAGACAAATGAGGAAGGCACATGGGAACACTCAATTCCTAACCACCACCAACCACCCCACCCGTCAATTTTATTGGTTTATAACTACTGCCCTTTATCACCGACACTTCTGAATTACACGGTGGGAGTTCCTTCGCCAGAAAGACTAGTAGTTCAAGTTGGTGGCACATCTTCACCTTATCAAAGGTAAGCAAGGATAGTCAATAAATGCCAGCCTTCCCACAATGTCCAGTTCCCAATTTTTTTTTAATTGCACAAGACAAATTGCATATAATACATGCGTCTTCTCCATTCTTCATAATAAATCTTTTTCCAATTCTAGAATTGTACTCAGTCTTGTACCATAGCATTATGTTCATGTTCTTCAAAAGAGTTTGGTATCTCGATAAAGGCAAGGAATCATGGAATTTGTCAAAAGTCATTCAGGATCAAAAGAAAGCGAACGCAGCGTTGTATAAACTGTGTATAAATTGTTAACTATTCTACCAAGGAATTAATCTAGAATTCTGTCAACTCAATAGCTTCCTTTCTTGTTCTGCTGTTCACACATACAGACCCAGTTCTAGTTCAGTTCATTAATCTGCAATAATGAGATATTCAAAAAGTTAAATAATTTATTATTTTCATTTAATCCTTAATGTGTTTGCTACTACATAAGAAAATATTACTTGTGTTTGAAACATTTTCTTATCTTTATTCATAATTTATGTGTAAAAATATATTTAATCTGAAGCAAGCAGCGACTGTATCAATGTGATGTGGGCTGATGCTTTACCTGCAGGCAGTGTGAATGTACCGTGAAGGCAAAGATTCATCTCAGAGGAAAACTGACTGCAAGGTTGGCCCTGTGAAGGAGCCGCCAATCCGATACAAGACATTTAACTGCGAAATCCTTTAGTATTGGATCGATTGAGTGGAGGGTCTGTGCTGTTCCAAGTTTGCGGCAGTTGCGGTGCGTTTCCCCCAGCCATCTCGCCCAGTGCACGTTGACCAGCACAGTTCGCCAGCCCTTGTTAGCAGAGGTCTTTGTGTAGGTGTTACCCGAAGCCTAAAGGTTTTGTGGAGGTTCTGTGTTAGGATCGGGCATGCAGCGAGCTAGCGAGAGGGCAGTCAGATCACATCAGCCCAGGTTGACGCGTGTCCGAATTTTAATGGGTCGTTATTAAACTGTTCCGTCTGTGCGGCATCGCCAGCTCTCTCTCCTAGATCCCCCATCCCAACTGTCGACAAAATCTGACTGAGAAAATGTCCCCACTCATATTACGGGTTAGCTCTGCATTTGCCCACTTGCTGGGCCGAGCGGTGCCTCCTTCAAAGAGAGCGAGAACAGGTCCTGTCAGCTGGGGAGCTGCGACCACTGCTGAGTGACGCCTCTAGTTTGGCTGCGCTTCAAATGGCTGCAAATTCTAATTATCACCTCCCGGTCACCCGGACCTGGCTCCCAACTGTGTGCCCTGACAGACTGGAACCCACCCCATAGGTTAAAGCGACAGCATCTTTATTTAAGCCAACCTACCTTGAAAGTTTAACCAGCCTGTTCGAATCCAATCTGAACTTTCCAACCTACACAGCACATTCTCATTTCCTTCAATCCAGGAAGGTTGTTTAGATAGGAATGCAAGGACTGTCTCAAATTGGTTAGCCACACAACTTGTAATTCGTGTAAATCAATATCAAATTTGAATGGATGTGACCCAGGCTAATGCCAGGGATTTGATAATTGACAGGTTCATTCCAGGCATTCTTGCATTTTCAAGGCTGGTGCTGTATTGAGTCTGTAATTTAAATAGATACAATTGTGGGTTTGTGCAGCCTGCAGTACACTGTGGCCTACTGCTGACATATTTGACAGATATATTTATTTATAAATTTCAATGAAATGAATACGCAGGTCCAGACACACACAGTAGCTCAGCTGGCGAGAATGTTTATTCCAAATGACCCATGACCTGGGCATGCGCAGTTGTAATACCAAACTCGCTTATTGAGAATTAAGAAACTGACAATTTTTCTACAAAAACAGTCCAGTTTATTTCACATTATAACGGACAGAGAAATGAGTTGCATATTGTACTTGGATTCAAAATTAACTCCCCAAAATGAGTGGAACTTAATACCACTAAAATTAGAAATTTCAAATTTTGAAGATCTAACTAGAATTTAATGGCATTTATTGTAACTTAACCAAATATCTAGTAACATGAGTGAGAAATTCTTCTAGTTTTGTGCTGGTTCTTAGACTGAACTAATGAACAATGGCTGCTACACCTGTCCTTCCTCTTTTTCTTAGCAGAACATTACAATATCATAATAATTTCTATTGACGGGGCAGACAGTGCTGACAGGACAGGATAAATGAATGGACAGATTGTGAGATGGCCTTCCACTGTTGACAGCGAACATATGTAATCCTGATGCATGGTCCCAAGGTTCAACATATCATCGCAAGTAGCACTTCGACACTTTGTCAGGGGTCGTCAACCTTGTTCTACATAGGGGCTGGGCCGCATGTCTGTGAGCGGATGGCGGGCCACATCTATCACGTGTGCACATGCATCCCGCCCCGGATGGAGGCATCAAATCACGTGTTCACAGGTAGACAAAAATGCTGGAGAAACTCAGTGGGGGGGGGGGGGGGGGGCAGCCTCATGCTATTCTTGCATGTCTCACCTGCTGTGCTTCTCCCGCATTTTTGTCTACCTTCGATTTTTCCAGCATCTACAGTTCTTTCTTAAACGTGTTCACTGAAGGTGCACGGCCGTGTGGTGGCTTTGCGCAGGATGCGTACAGCCAGAGCTCGGCTGCTGCTCGGGGCGCCCGGCCGCTGCTGCTCGGGGGGCCCGGCGGGCCGGATGATTTTGTGTTATGGGGGGGCCGGAGGTTGCCGACCCCTGCTTTAAGTGGACCAGTGATTCATAGGAATGTGGGGATTTTCCAGTTCTGCCCCCCCCCCCCTCGTGGCTTTCAAGACATTGCACATCCTTTCCTCTTCTACTCTATCGGTTGGTGAAGCTTATTGTTGTGTAGAACTGTAACTGATGTACCATTGGAGCCCTTCTGCCCTTGAATGAATTTTCAGAAATAACTTAGTCATAGCTATGCAATGACACACAACCAACTATGATGTTATATATTATCTATTTCCATTCCAACTTCACTTATACGCACAGCTTAGTGTGTTTTTGTTGTGGATTCATTAAGCCCTCTGCTCTCCATGGTTATTCAATCATTGATCACCACTTGCAACAACTGAAAAACTATGTGATCCCTTGGCAAAAAGCAGCATGCTGACATGCACACACTTTGTTTTCGATAAGTGAAATGTACTCTGAACATTCTCTTATCTATTTTGATGGTTAAAACTGAGCCAGGGATGGGTCACATCTCTGAGTTTATCCATAACCAGTTCCACTTGTAAAGTGAGGATATGGAGGCTAATTATAGCACAGGCTGAATGAGAACCAGCACTCATAACCATTTGTCAATTTCATGGTCACTAAAAATTTCTTCCACCTGGAAATGAGTAATCCAAATGGACATAACAATATTTTTATGACTTTATAGATACATATCGAACAATTAACCTATATCTATTCTTTTCTCTTTTGAAAATGAAAAGGAAATTGGCAATGAAACTGTCGTGAAAAAATATGAACACAATGAACTGCTGGATGATGAACATAACCACTGTGCAACAAACCCCATTTTTAACCCAAAGACCATACTTGGTCTTGTAAATTTGTTTCTACATGTCATGATGAATAATGAAATGAGTTATTTTGTAAATGATTAGTTCCTATGAGGACAATATTGAGTGTCTAAGCTTCAAAACATTAAGCAACAAAAACAATAATTTAGCACCAAAATAACAAATTACCAAAAGGCTAGGCATTCAGTAATTTTTACCAACTTTTATGAAACAAATCATATTTTTTTAAACAAAACAGAAACATTCAATATAATTCTGTATAATTTTGAATGCATTGCGTATTAGACCATAAAATGCATCATAATATGGATAAAGCTTAAATTATAATTGCATGCCTTAAACAATACTAAGTTGTAAGTTTTTGTAAAATAATAGAATTTAGGATTCAATGGCAGACTTTCGATACTTCTACTTCACCGACATGCGCAGGCTGCTTTGACGTTATAATGACGTTTCCTCAAGCGGAAAGATCCATGCTGGGCCCTAAGTACGTCAGGGTGAATCTTTGGGACGGTTTGACACGGGACACGCGCTGAGGGCTGATCATCCTGCAGTGGGCCGCCCTTGTGGAGGGTGTATAGTGTTAAAAGGCCGAAACACCCAGTGATGCAAGGGTACACTACTGATTATGTGTCCTGTGTCCAACTGTCCTGAAGGTTACCCAGGCCAAGATATACGTATTCCCCCCCGCCCCCCACCGATGTTGAGCGTCTACCACTCTCAACAATCAACGAATGTCGTGAAATGCTCCCCACCTATTGGCACAAGGGACTTCTTAACATCTTGTCCTGTGTATTTGATTCTGCTTGTCAACAGTTGGCCAGCAACAACTCTTCCTTTGATTTTCTTCTTTGAGGCATCTGGCCTCAACTCAGCCATGCCCCATAGTACGATATTCAGCCTTTAGGACAGTTTATAAATTGGAAACCGGTGCCCACTTCCTATCTGTGACTGGTTACATGTCAAGTTCAAACATACTTTTCCATCTGTCCAACACATCTCAACCCTCTTTCCCATATCTTTCAATTTTAATTAACATAAATAAAACCACCTGAAATATAAAACATCACTGTGAGGTATAACCTTACTCCTTTGTTAATTAAATGGCTTCTCTAGATATTTAGCCACACAAAGTTATACAGCATTGGACGTAATTACAAATACTTGCCAATGCAGCTGGAGGGTTTCTTGTTAAATAGATTTACACATTTGCAGATCTCTTTCAGAGATATCCTTTTACGGTCAAATCATGACTTTTCCAAAAGGAGAATTAAGAGGCAGCTTAGTGGAAACAAAAGACATTGATAAGCCCAGTCTGCCAGAGTCTGATTGGACTATAAGGGAAATAAAATTATGAATTGTTTCCATTTTTAACTCCAAAACTGATGTCCCTTCTGACTTATTTAAACATTTAGACATTTTAATTGAATGCTTTATTTTCCCAATCATTTTTGATACAGGGCTAGACAGCCATGCTAAACGGGAAGGATTGAGGAATGTGAATCAAAGCACAAAATGTGGGAACTTCTGAACTACTTTTAACATTTTTAAATGTTTTCTCCTCTTTGCTGTAAAACATCTGGTTGCGAATCTCTTGTACACTGTCTCAGTTTAATCTACCATACACTATTGCACTTAAGCATGATTGTCCCTTATGTATTTAAGATTTTTAATGAACCATATGTAAAAAAACAATTTTACTGTGCCTAGGTTCATGTGACGATAAAGTACCATTCAGCCATTAAAAACGAGTCATCGATACAGTCATATTTTATTTTAAGAATTTCTGAAAATTCATGTCTTGAGTGTGCAAGTATTTTGAATTTTTTATAAATTTCTACCATTTTTAAGAGATCTCTGCAGTCCTGTTAAAGAGTGTGCTGATTAATAGTCTGGGAGAGAGCAGAATTCAAATGATAAGAAAATCAACCAATGAGACAAGTGGCTAAAATAAAAATATTTAGTACTGACATTGAATATGATCAGGTCAATAATACTTCAATATATCAATGTAGCAATGTAGATCGATGGATTCACCCCCCCCCCCACAATAACGATATAGATCTGCAGTTTTCCAGGGGCAATGCCACTGGTGAAGGGGAATTAGCACACTTACTAATTGGCACATTGGGTGATGCAGCAGTAGAATTCCAACGGATCCCCTCCTCTAGGACACCCCATCATGGCCATCTACCTGCTTTAGACCAGTCTCCAACGGGCCCCCTCCTCTTGGACTCCTCCTCATGGCCACCAACCTGCTTTAGCCCCATCTCCAACAGACCCCCTCCTCTTGGACTCCTCCTCATGGCCACCTACCTGCTTTAGACCTTTTTATTTTAAACTGCCGGCGGGACATCAACCGCCTCAACTGCTCAACTCCCCTTTCTCACTCTAACCTCTTCCCCCCTGAACGTTCAGCCCTCCACTCACTCTGCAACAACCCAGACTAGGTGATCAAACCTGCCGACAAGGGAGGTGCCGTGGTAGTCAGGAACGCTGATCTCTACAAGGCTGAGGCCACGCACCAACTCTCAGACACCTCCTCCTACTTATCCTTGGACAATGACCCCACAGACGAGCACCAGGCCATGATCTCTAACACTATCACTGACTCCATCACTTCCGGCTCCCTGCCCTCCCAAGCCTCCAACCTCATCGTTCCCCATCCCCGCACGGCCCGATTTTACCTTCTCCTCAAAATCCACAAACCTGACTGTCCTGGCAGACCCATTGTTTCTGCCTGTTCGTGTCCTAACAAACTTATTTCCACATTCCTCGAATCCATCCTATCCCCCCAGGTTAAATCCCTCCCTACCTATGTTCAAGACACCTCACACGCTCTTCGTCTACTCCATGACTTCCATTTTCCAGGCCCCCATTCCCTCATCTTAAAGCCCTGTTTCTTCCTCGACTGCAGAGCCAACCAATACTGATACTCTCCTCTACTTAGCGGAGCTGGTCCTTACCCTGAACAACTTTTCGTTTGACTACTCCCATTTCCTCCAAATACAATACGCGCATGGGCCCCAAGCTATGCCTGCCTCTTTGTAGGGTGCGTCGAACAATCTTTGTTCGAGACGTACCATAGCCCTATCTCCGAAATCTTCCTCCACTACACCGACGACTGCATTGGTGTTACCTCCTGCACCCATGCACAACTCACGGACTTCATCCATTTCACCACTAACTTCCATCCGGCACTCAAATACACCTGGACCAATTCCGACATTTCCCTACCATTTCTAGACCTCACTATCTCCATCGCAGGTGATAGGACTACTCACCGACATCTGGACTACACTTCTTCCCACCCTGCTTCCTGTAAGGATTCCATCCCCTACTTCCAATTCCTCCGTCTACGCCGTATCTACACCCAGGATGAGGTGTTCCAAACTAGGGCATAGGAGATGTCCTCATTCTTCAGGGAACAGGGGTTCCCCTCTTCTACTATAGATGAGTCGTTCACCAGTCTCTTCTATACCCCATAACTCTTTCACTCCCCATCCCCCCCCCCCCCCCCACTCGTAACAAGGGCAGAATCCCCCTTGTCCTCACCTTCCACCCTACCAGCCGTCACATACAACGAATAATCCTACGACATTTTCGCCACCTCCAACGGGATCCCACCACTGGCCACATCTTCCCATCTCCTCCCCGTCTGCTTTCCGCAGAGACCGCTCCCTCTGTAACTCCTTGGTCAATTCGTCCCTTCAACCACCCCCTCTCCTGGCACTGTCCCTTGCAACCGCAGGAAATGCTACACTTGTCGCTTTACCTTCCCCCTTGACTCCATTCAAGGACCCAAACAGTCTTTCCAGGTGTGGCAGAGGTTCACCTGCACCTCCTCCAACCTCATCTATTGCATCCACTGCTCTAGGTATCAGCTGCTCTGCATCGGTGAGACCAAGCACAGGCTTGGTGATCGCTTCGCCCAACACCTTCGCAATAACCAACCTGATCTCCCGGGGGCTCAGCACTTCAACTCCCCCTCCCATCCCTGAAGATAAAGTCTAATATACACTACCCATCGATCCTCTCCAGAGATGCAGCCTATACTGCTGAGTTACTCCAGCTTTTTGTGTCTATCTTTGGTTTAAACTGGCATCTGCAGTTCCTTCTTACACAAAACATCACCTATTCCTTTTCTCCAGAAATGCTTAAGAAGGAACTGCAGATGCTGGAAAATCGAAGGGAGACAAAAGTGTTGGAGAAACTCAGCGGGTGCAGTAGCATCTATGGAGCAAAGGAAATAGGCAACATCTCGGGCCGAAACCCTTCTTCAGACTGATGTACGGGGGGGGGGGGCGGGGAGAAGAAAGGAGAAAGGAAGAGGAGGAGCCCGAGGGCTGAGGGAGAGCTGAGAAGGGGAGGAGACAGCAAGAGCTACAGGAAATTCTAGAAGTCAATGTTTATGCCGCTAGGGTGCAAACTGCCCAAGTGGAATATGAGGTGCTGCTCCTCCAATTTCCGGTGGTGCTCACTCTGGCCATGGAGGAGGCCCGAAACGTTGCCTATTTCCTTCGCTCCATAGATGCTGCTGCACCCGCTGAGTTTCTCCAGCACTTTTGTCTACCTCCAGAAATGCTTTCTGACCGGCTGAGTTATTCCAGCTTTTTGTGTCGATCATGACTTTGCTACACTGTATTACATCTGCCACTTCTTTGCCCGCACCCTCTGCATGTCCAAGTCCTTTTGCAGATGCCCTGCTTCCTCCACAATACCTTCCCCTCCACCTATCTTCGGTCCATCTATCCTCATTCACTATCGATCCCCTGTTCACACTAGTTCTAAATTATCTAATTTTCGTATCCAATCCCTACACACTAGGAGCAATTTTGTAGAGACCAATTAACCTACAAACCCACACGTTTTTGGGATGTGGGAGGAAACTCACGGGATCACAGAGAACATGCAGACTCCACACAGACAGCACTCGAGGGCAGGGTCGAATCGGAGTCGCTGGCTCTACGGCCACTCTCACATTCATGAGGATAACACTTAAAACACAGAAAATCACCAGGTCAGACAGAATCTGTGAAGAAACGGAAGTTAATATTTCAAATGTGTGACCTTTGGTCATTGACTTGAAACATTAATTTCCTTTCTTTATGCATTGATTCTGCACAACAATAAATTTTGCAATTTTTGTTTTAACTCATATTTGTAGCATCCACATTGTGATTTCCGTCCTACTGGCATAATGTAATACTACAAAACATTATTCTTTACAGTTCAAACGTTATTTTGAATAGGCGCTAGTAACATTACAAAATCTAGAGGCAGGTAACCACTTTTCCCACGGGTACTGCATAAATAACACAAACAGATTTCAGGCAGAGGGAGCCTTACGACGTAGTTAGAAATTGGCTGGGGGCGGGAATTCTTTTGCTAATTCTAACAAAGGGATAGGTCAAACGGATTTGGGATAAAACAGTTAAAAGATATGAGTGAATGTCCGTACATTTTTAACTTTGATAGAAATATTCTGTTCCAATTTAATATTTTTTAAAGCGGAAAACGTTCATATATAGTAAATTAAAACGAGTTTTTCAAGCTTAACCAGCATGCTGCAACATCGCTGGCAATACAATGGGCGCGTTAGAGATATCCAATACAATGGGCGCGTTAGAGCGAAGGCCGATCTCAAACCGGTCTGCAGTTGAACGCTGTGTGTGCGCGTATGATGGGTCCGAATAGTCATGTTTGTTCCTAAATGCTGCAAATCTCTCGGCGCATACATGCCATTTTCCAATCGCATCAGAGCTACAACCCCATGGAAGGTGAGGCGATTGCAGTGAGGTTTAGACGCGGGGAAAGAAGGCCGATCATGGCCGCTTACCCCTCCCTCCACGGTTCAGACACCAATCACCCGCCCAGTCGCCGACATGTTGTTTCTCCGCCATGTTACGCTCCCTGTTCCTAGCGCTTGTCCTCGCAGATTCGGGGGCGATCACCTCCGTATATATTGTTGGCCAAGGCCTAACCCGCAAATTTGGCCGTCCCGCTCTCCTTTCCTCTCGTATTTTACTTTGTTTAATTTCATTGAACCTGGCCGCGCACAAGAAAATAACTCACTCCAGTTTCTCCCTCGGGGCTGCCGTTCTCCTCCTTCTCTACGGCCGAAAGTCTGGGACTGAACGACGAAAATATCCCCCGTCTCTCCCTCCCTTTCTCGGTGGGCTTCTTCCCTTTGGTCCGTTGAGATTTCAGGCCTTACATCGAGTCTGTCGGGGCTGGAGCGAGGAACAGGGCCGCGGCCTAACTGCGGCCTTAACCCGGCCTAGTTCGGCCCGCCCTTCAATTACCTCAGTACGGGGCCCGAGGCGCGCCCTTGGACTCGGCGCCCTCCCCCGCTGGGCGGGCCCAGTCACTGCTTAAACCGGCAACTTGCTCGTTGTGCTGTTGCCTTCCCTCCCCTGCCTTGCTCTGGTCTGAGGCGAGGCGCGATGCCGTCTGCTGCCTGCCAGGGGCCTGACGCTGCCCGGCTCCAGGCCCCGCCAATTAGGCTTCGATCTGGCGGCGGCGGCGGGCGAAGCGCGCGCCCGACCGCCGGCCCGCCCGCCCGCCCGCACCGGCTTTTCGGGGTTACGTCAGAGCGAGGCAGCTGAGGAGCTGCAGCCTGAGCCGCAGGGTAGAGCAGAGCGCAGGCTGGTGCGCTGCCACGACAAAAAAAAACACTGGAATCGGGCAAAATCTGCAGTATCTGCAACAAAATAACGCAGCGCACGAAAGGGTAGAAGGTGCGTTACCTAAATCCTCCAAACAAGGAGTTTACTTTTACACACACGTTATATTCCGGGGGATAAAATACCACAGGCCCGACGGACGTGTCACTCGAGTGTTTCCATTTCTGTTTAAACATTTGGCTTCGTTTGATTTGTGCCGTATTAAAAAACGCGTCAAACCAGCCCTCTCAGTTGTAAATGGCCTCATCGGCGAAGGAGAGAAATTGGAAGGTGATGGAGAGGATTTGCTAAGATTTACAACTTCTGAAATAATCAACTTGACTCAGGGCAAGTGTCGACTGCTTTTCGTCAAAATGTACACTGCGACACCTCTAAGATACATATTTACATGTTGCAGGGAAGATAATATTACAAATTAAGATGAACACCTACAGCTGCCCTCATTTCATTATCAAAACACAGGCCCTCCGGATACAAATAATGCAGAGGCAGTTATAAATTAATCAGAAAATCTGTTTGTTAATTAAATACAACAATAAGGGCAGAACAGTTGGTAGAACTGCTGCCTCACAGCGTCAGAGACCTGGATTCGATCCTGACCTTGGGTACTATCTGTGTCAAGTTTGGACGTTCTCCCTGTAACCTCTAGGTGCTCCGGTTTCCTTCCACATCCCAAAGACGTGCGGCTATGTTGGTTGTTCAAGAAGGAACTGCAGATGCTGGAAAATCGAAGGTACACAAAAATGCTGGAGAAACTCAGCGGGTGCAGCAGCATCTATGGAGCGAAGGAAATAGGTAACGTTTCGGACCGAAACCCTTCTTCAGAGGAAGGGTTTCGGCCCGAAACGTTACCTATTTTCTTCGCTCCATAGATGCTGCTGCACCCGCTGAGTTTCTCCAGCATTTTTGTGTACCTTCGTTGGTTAATTGGCCTTTGTAAAATTTCCTCTAGGAAAAGTGTAAGGAGTGCAAAAATGGGATAACATCGAACTATTGTGAACCTGGAGATCGATGGTCAATGTGGACTCTGAGCCATAAGACCTTTTCCAGTCTGAAGAAGGGTCTCAACCCGAAATGTCACACATGCCTTCTCTCCAGAGATGCTGCCTGTCCAGCTGAGTACTCCAGCATTTTGTGTTTACAGCCTTTTTCCATGTTGTATATCTAAACCAATAAGTTTTTTTGAAGAGCAGATGGTGATTGATGAATGGAGGACAGTGATTGGAGTAACTCAGCAGGACAGGCAGCATCTCTGGAGAACATGGATAGGTGACGTTTCCGGGTGAGACCCTTCTTCAGTGGATATTGTATACATAGACTTTAGTAAGGCTTTTGACAAGGACCCTCATGGTCCAGAAGATTAAGATGCATGGAATCCATGGTGACTTGGTTTGGATTCAGAACTGCCTTACCCATAGAAGACAAAGGCTGATGGTGAAAGGGTGGTATTCTGGCTGTAGGTTGTTGTCTTGTGGTGTTCCACAGGGATTATTCTGGTACCTATAGGGAGGCTTTTTCAGACTGACGTCTGAAGAAGAGTCCTGACCCAAAACAACATCTATCCATAATTTCATAAATGCTGGTTTATACCTAAGATAGACACAAAATGCTAGAGTAATTCAGCTGGTCAGGGAACATCCTTGGAGAAAAAAACCTCCATGTACTCCAGAAAATCCTCTGGCCTGTAGAGTAACTCCAGCAATGTGTGTTTTATCATGATTCCAGCAGCTGCAGTTTGTTTTGTCTCCTGAATGGAAATGTAGATGGGTTAGGGTAGTAAGTTTGCAGACGACACCAAAATTGATGGAGTTGGAGATAGAGAAGAAGACTGGCAAAAGATACAGCAGGATTACAGATATGGGTGGAGAAATTACAGATGGAATTTAATCCATGCAAATGTGATGGTTTGCACTTTGGGAGATCAAGTGTAAGGGGAAAGTATACAGTTGTTGGTAAGACTCTTAACACATTGATGTTCAGAGGGATCTTGACGTCCAAGGCCATAGCTCCCTGAAAGCAGCAACAGAGGTAAGTAGAATGTTGAAGCAGGCGTATGATATGCTTGCCTTCATTGGATAGTGCATTGTATAAGAGTCAGGAAATCACGTTGCAGCTTTGTAAAACTTTGCTTTGGTCGTAGATGGAGTATTTTGTGCAGTCCCAGTTGTCCTGTTACAAAAAGGATGTGGAGGCTTTGGAGAGGGTGCAGAAGGGGTTTACAAGAATGCTGCCTGGATTAGAGGTTATTAACTAGAAAGAGAGGTTAGACAAACTAAGATTGTTTTCTCTGGAACATCAGAGGTTGCAAGGAGAAGTATATGAGAGGCATAGAGATGGACCTTTTTCCCAGGATGGAATTGACAAAGAGGACATGGCCTTCAGGTCAGCGGGGGAAAGTATAAAGGAAATATGGAGTGCAAGTCTTTTACACAGAGAATAATGGGTGCCTGGAACGAGCTGCCAGGGGTGGTGGTGGAAGCAGATACAATGGTGGTGTTTACTGGGCACATTAATATTCAGTGAATGGGGAGAAATGGATCACATGCAGGCAGACGAGATTAGTTTAACTTAACATTATGTTTGGCACAGACAATATGAGCTGAAACGTCTGTTCCTGTGCTGTACAAAAAAGCACAAGCTTTAAGATTTGGTTTGATATAGGCTTTTTAAAATTGTATGATTATTTACTTAAAGTTTAACAGATAGATAGTCATAAATGGCATTTAGTTTTTTGGTATGTTTAATGCCAATATTGGCCTAAGATAAATGTCCTTCAGTAGATTTTTTTAGAATTTAGCAGGTTATTTGAAACCTGGTGCCAGTGTTAATTGGAAATTTTCCAGTTAGTTTGGCATGTGATTAAATTCTGTCTGTAATTTCCTTTTAAATCAGACATTTTGGCAGTTGACAGAGGGAAAGAAAGCATCAATGTAAAAATTAAAAAAAACAGTTATATATTTAATGCAGTAGTTCCAAACTGTTTGGCATATTATATTTAAAGAAAATAAAGCTAACCAAAATATATATTCTGTGGATTTGCTATTGGCTTTTCTTAGTGTTGCTCAATGAACTTGAAAGGCAAGAAAGGCAACTAATGGTGACAAATCAAGCCACAGCAAGACTTTGTATCTGTAGTCAGAAACACCAACACCAAAACTATTTAAAATTAAAAGTCAAAAGGTGTGTTAGGATTCAATTAAAAAAGTCCAATTCATTGGTTTTATCTCATTTTCCGATATACGGGTACCTCTCATTAGTTGAAATTTACAATCTCAAACCCAGTGCAAGCCAAACTGAAACCTACCACAGAGATATAGTTTGAAGTGATGATAGTATGTCTTTTTTAAATTCCTGTTGTTTGACTGATTAAACTCGCCACTGTAAATTGGTAACATGATCAAGGTCACAAGATTGGTAATCCTACAGATCAAACTGTAATATGTAATGAAGGGTTCTGAATTCAAATAGATTAGACAGCAAAGTTATAAAATGGAGCGACGTTAGAAGGGAAACGGTGGTGTCAGCGAAAACCCAAACTACTGTAAGTAGAACCATGCAAAAGTAACATGTCCAATTTGTTCCAAACATCAAGATTATTTTGTTTCTGTTGATGAACCTGCCAAGTAAGAAAAAAATATTTTACATCTACAGTGGCAAATCTCAAGAGTCAAGGCTCTTAGCCCTTGAGATTCAAGAGTCAAAAGTGTTTATTTGTTATAAGTGCTGAAACAGAACAATGACATTCTTAATCGCAGCTGTGTAACAGGTTTATAAACACAGTATTCAAAAAATAACATAACATGATAAACAAAAAAAAGATCAATAAAGAAAAATGCCTCAATATTAGTGCAAAAACAAAACAAAAGCCCAAAGTCCCTAGTGCAACGGAGGCAATTCATAGTTTGAAAATTAATTGATGTTTGTAGTGTTCAATAGAGCGTGGTCAGGGTGGAGTGGGCACTTGATCATGCTGGCTTCCTTTTTTTTGAGGTGAAAAAGATCCTATAGATCCCTTCGATTGTGGGGATGTCAGTACCCATGAACTGGAAGTTTGTGTTGCTGAACCAGGCCGTGCTGCTACCAATCAATATGCTCTCTGCTTCACACCTAAAGAAGTTCAAGTTTGTTGACATAGCAAAGCTCCTCAATCTTCTAAGGAAGTAGAAAAGTGATGGACTTTCTTTGTGATTGTATCAATCTGCTGTGCCCAGGCCAGATCTTCAGAGGTATACACAATAGACAATAGGTGCAGGAGTACGCCATTTGGCCCATCGATCACATTCAATGTGATCATGGCTGATCATCCTCAATCAGTACCCCGTTCCTGCCTTCTCCCCATATCCCCTGACACCACTATTCTTAAGAGCCCTATCTAGCTCTCTCTTGAAAGCATCCAGAGAACCTGCCTCCACCACCCTCTGATACAGAGAATTCCACAGACTCACAACTCTCTGTGAGAAAATGTGTTTCCTCGTCTCCGTTCTAAATGGCTTCCCCTTATTCTTAAATTGTGGCCCGTGGTTCTGGACTCCCCCGACATCGGGAACATGTTTCCTGCCTCTAGCGTGTCCAAACCCTTAACAATCCTATATGTTTCAATGAGATATCCTCTCATCCTTCTAAACTCCAGAGTGTACAAGCCCAGCCGCTCCATTCTCTCAGCATATGACAGTCCCGCCATCCCGGGAATTAACCTTGTAAACCTACGCTGCACTCCCTCAATAGCAAGAATGTCCTTCCTCAAATTAGGGGACCAAAACTACACAATACTCCAGGTGTGGTCTCACCTCTGTATAACTGCAGAAGGACCTCTTTGCTCCTATATTCGATTCCTCTTGTTATAAAGACCAACATGCCATTCGCTTTCTTCACTGCCTGCTGTACCTGCATTCTTACTTTCATAGACGGATGAACAAGGACCTTCAGATCCCGTTGTACTTCCCCTTTTCCCAACGACGCCATTTAGATAGTAATCTGCCTTCCTTTTTTTGCTACCAAAGTGGATAACCTCACATTTATCCGCATTAAATTTCATCTGCCATGCATCTGCCCACTCCCCCAACCTGTCCAAGTCACCCTGCATTCTCATAGCATCCTCCTCACAGTTCACACTGCCACCCAGCTTTGTGTCATCTGCAAATTTGCTAATGTTACTTTGAATCCCTTCATCCAAATCATTGATGTATATTGTAAATAGCTGCGGTCCCAGCACCGAGCTTTGCGATACCCCACTAGTCAGTGCCTGCCATTCTGAAAGGGACCCGTTAATCCAATACACATCCAAGAACCTGAAGTTGTTGACTCCACCATCGACACGTCGATGAAGACAGATTTGGCCTTCCTTTTCTAAAGTTAACAATCAGTTCCTTGGTCTTACTGACGTTAAGAGTAAGGTTGTTCTGGCACCATTCGATTAGACAATCATTCTTTCTCCTATACTCTGACATCATTACCCATGAGATGTTCCTGTGATGATGGTTATCGAGGAGGAAGTGTTGTTGCCAATTTCTGCCAATTGTGTTCTGTTGAGGAGGACGTTGAGGATCCTGTTGCAAAGGGATGCGCAGAAACCCAATTCCCTGAGCTTGATAATGTTGGGAGGGGATGATGGTGTTGAATGCTGAGCTGTAATCTGTGTGCAACAGCCCGATGTATATTTTTATTGTACAAACTAGACCAAGTGCAGACCCGTTGGGTCTGTTACCCCAACGTGCGGTTGTGGGGGGGGGGGGGGGGGGGAGGCGGCATGCAGCATCACACACACTAACTATCCCCCCTTCCCCCACGCACTCACGCTAATTACCCCACTTGATATTATATTAATATTATTAATTTGCTCCTTTTACCCCATAACCACCCTATCAACTGACGCATAACCCCCAACTTGCAGTCACATCTAGAGAGGGGGGGGGGGGCGGGGGTAGGGAGTGAGGGCAGAGAGAGAAGGGGCAGAGACAGAGAGAGAGGGTGGGAGTGAGGGGAGAGAGAGGGGGTGCTGATAGGGGGTGAGGTGGGGAGCAGGGAGGGAAGAGGGTAGGGGGTGTGGAGGGGAGGGGAGGGGAGGGGGTTTAGGGGAGGGTGGGGGAGGGGAGGGGGGAGGAGAGGGGGGGAAGAGGAGAGGGGAGGAGAGGGGGGAGAGGAGAGGAGAGGGGGGGGGAGAAGAGAGGGGGGAGAGGAGAGGGGGGGAAGAGAAGAGGGGGGATTTCCGTTCTCTCGGAAATCGCAGCACAGTTCGCCAAAACCGGTCAAGAACAGAGTTTTAGTAATATAGATGGTCCAGCGCAGAGTGGAGAACAAATGAGATCACAACCCTCATTGATCTATTTTGGTGGTCGGCAAATTGTATGTTCTTGCTAATATATGTGCCATATCCATTCTCTCAAAATCTCGCTTCATCACCATAGACCAGGGGTCTCCAAACTATGGCCCGCGGGCCACATCCGGCCCGCCACGATATTTTATCCGGCCCACAGCAAGCTCTTAACACGTTCCATCCGGCGGGCTATTTAGCGGTTTCTGTGGTAGCGAGTTCAAACAGCGCCCCCACTTGCTCCGCCCCTCCCGTCTTTACTTGACTGGCGTAAAAAGGACACCCCACTGGTCCTCAGCGCGGGCTTTCCACACCGCCATCTTTTTTTCCGCTCAGCGACCCGATAGCTCCACGGGTGTTTCATTTTACATCGTGACAGATATATATATAGAGAGAGAGAGAGACATTAAATTTATAAAATCGATATTTCTTTATTTTTTCCTACGGCACGCAAAAATGTGCAGGCCTTAGGAAATGTGGCCCTCATGCTGAAAAGTTTGGAGGCCCCTGCCATAGACATTAGTGCCAATGGTCAGTAATCATTGTAGCAAATCTACCTTAATTTCTAAAACTGGAATAGCATTTTCCAGATTTTGCTGTTGAAATGACAGTGAAATGTATTCACTCTTTTTAAGTAGTAAAACCGACACTAACTTTGGCATTATTCATGTGCTGAGGTATGGAAATCCAGTCGTGATTCATCTTCACACCTCACAGTATATTTAATTTTTCAACTTTCTTTCCATAGAAAAAGGTGATTTTTCAACAATGTGCTGTTCTATATTTTGTGCTGTTCAATACATAGAATATCTTACCATGCATTGTACCACGCATTAGAGATATGAGTTCATTTTTATGGCATATTATCCTTGATTACTGCTCTGCAAACTCTGGCTTCAATATATGTTGATGTAATTCCCTGATAAATATTACTGGTTTGGTAGCTAGCAGAATTACTAAATATGATTAGCTGCTCATCCAGCTGGAGCAGATCATTGCTTCTGGAGGCCAAGGATTCCGTAGAGCTGATACCTGACAGCAACCCTTAGCAACCGTCATGGGGAAAGGGTGAAATTATGTCTTCTAAAGAACTCGCTGAACACAGTGGAAATTTCCATTTAGTTCAGTTTAGTTTATTGTCACGTGTACTGCAGTATAATGAAAAGCTTTTGTTGCATGCTATCCAGTCAGCAGAAAGACATACATGATTACAATCGTGCCATAACTGTGTATAGATACTTGATCAGGGAATAACGCTTAGTGCAAGGTAAAGCCAGCAAAGTCCGATCAAGGATAGTACAAGGGTCACCAATGAGGTAGTTAGTAGTTCGGGACTGCTCTCTGGTTGTGCAGGCTGATAACAGCTGGGAAGTAACTGTCCCTAAATCTGGAGGTGTGCGTTTTCACATTTTTATACCCTTTGCCTGATGGGAGAGGGGAAAAGAGGGAGTGGCCAGGCTGCGACTTATCCTTGATTATGCTGTTGGCCTTGCCGAGGAAGCGTGAGATATAAATTGAGTCAATAGAAGGGAGGTTGGTTAGTGTGATGGTCTGGGCTGCATCCACAATTCGCTGCAATTTCTTGCATCCTGATAAAATGCTTTCTATTGTGCATCTGCAGAAGTTGGTGAGAGTTGTTGGGGACATGCCGAACATGTTGGCTTGCTTTCTTGGTCGTTGCTTCAATCTGGGTGGTCCAGGAGAAGTTGTTGGTGATATTGACTCCTAGGAATTTGAAGTTTTCAACCATCTCTACTTCAGCACCATCAATGAAAACTAGAGTAAGTGGACCACTTAGTTTCTTGAAGTCGATCACTATCTCCTTTGTCTTGCTGACATTGAGAGAAGGTTGTTGTCTCAACAGCAGGACATGAGGATCTCGATCTCCATCCTATACTCCATCTCATCATTATATGAAATCCGGCCCACAATGGCGGTGTCGTCTGCAAATTTGAAAATTGAATTAGATTTGTACATGACTGCACAGTCGTGGGTGTACAAGGAGTAGAGAAGGGGACTGAGAATGCATTCTTATAGAGCATGGTTGAGAATTACCATTGACGATAATTTGACCTCTATTCTCACTGATTGGGGTCTGTCGGCTGGGAAATCGAGCATCCAGTTGAATAGATGAATGTTGCAACCAAGTCCTGCGAGTTTGATGATAAGCTTGGATGGTATAATCGTATGAAAGGCAGAGTATTAAAGTCTGACGTAGGTGTCTCTTACCCAGGTGTTCTAGGGATGAGTGTAGGGTTAGGGTGATGGCATCGACCGTGAACTTTTGTGGCGGTAGGGGAACTGCAGTGGGTCAAGGCCACTGTGTGGTCTGGATTTAATGCGTTCCATAACCAGTCTCTCAAAACATTTCATGATGGTGGATGTCAAGATCACTGGACGGTAGTCGTTTAGGCATGAGGACTTGCTTTCCTTCGGCACTGGGATGATGATGGTCTTGAAGCTGGTGGGTACCTTAGAACCGAGTAGGGAGAGATTAAAGCTGTCCGCGAATACTCCTGCTAACTGGTCCGCGCAGCTACTAAGGACATTGAAGACTTGAACCTCGTCTGGGCCAGTTGCTTATCGTGGCTTTACCCTCAGGAAAGCCGATTTAACCTCTGCTACAGTCACCCTGGGGAGAGGCTGAAGTCTGGAGTCTGAAGGGCCAGGTGTCACCGCCAGTTGGCCTTATGCTTGAAGCGAGCAAAAAATGCATTCAGTTCATCAGGAAGGGCTGCACTATTATGAATGATGTTGCCCAACCTTATTTTGCAGCCAGTTATCTTATTCAGACCTTGCTACATTCTTTTTGTGTCCGAATGATTATACTAGGATTCAAGTTTGTCCCGATATTGTCTCTTGACATCCTTAATGGCTTTGCGGAGAACATAGTGGGCATTCTTGTACTGCTCAGGATTGTTTAATTTGTATGCAGCGGACCTGACCTTAACCTGTGAATGTACCTCACGGTTCATCCATGGTTTGTGGTTGGGGAACACTCGGATTGACTTCGTCGGCACACAGTCTCCTACGCACTTGCTGATGAAGTCAATCATGGCAGTGGCGTACTCATTCAGGTTAGCTGCGGAATCCCTCAATATGGGCTAGTCCACTGAATCAAAGCAGTCACGTAAGTTGTCATCCGTGTCTGTTGACAAACATTTCACAACTCTCTGTACCGGATCCTCCTTCTTCAATATTTATTTGTAGGGATGGAACAGAAGCACAGCTAGGTGATCAGATTTCCAGGTAGAGGGACAGAGCGGTAGGCATTTCTTTATTGATGTATAACAGTGGTCGAGGGTGTTCTGGCCGCTGGTGGGACATGCTGGTAGTAATTTGGTAGTAGGCCCCTGAGGTTGGCTTGATTGAAGTCTCCAGCTACAACGACCAGGGCTTCGGGGTGTTTTGTCTCGGCGCTATTGATAATGGAGTACAGTTCGTTCAGAGCAAGCTTGACGCCTGCGTGTGGGGGATACTGACTACTGTCGGGATAGCTGTGGTGAATTCCCTCGGCAGGTAGTAGGGACGGCCATTCACAGCTGGGTATTCAAGGTCGTGGGAACATTAACTCGCCAGAACTGCCACGTCTGAACACCACGAAGTATATATTAGAAAGCAGACAGCGCCGCCTCTAAGATGCTGTACAGTCCATCTGGTGAAGGGAGATGCCCTCGGGCTGAATGGCACAGTCAGGTATGTCTCTGTAAAAAAGAGCACACAGCAGTCTCTCATTTATTTGAGGTAAGTCATTCTAGCTTTGTTATCTAGCTTATTTTCAATAGATTGCATGTCATTCAGTGGTATGTTAGGTAGTGGGGGGAAGGGGGGGGGGGTCTTAAATCCCTGTTGTTTTAACCTTACTTGCCTTTATTTTAATAATAACATATCTGTCTTAATTTTATTTGTTTTCAAATCATGGGTATGCACTTGCCACATTTACCATACTTTTTGGGATAATTAAAAATTGTTTCAATATGAACCCCTACCGTGGTATCAATATGTAAAGTGAATCAATGGATGACAAACTCCACTAAACATTATTTAAGCATAGGGCGCACAGTCAACGTTACCACAGGAAATGAAGGATAAAATTATGTGATTAGTGGTTTTAAGCAAAATTAGGGAAACCATCACATTGCCTAGATTTCTGCCGTTAGTTGAAAAGACAGAAAAAAACAAAACATGACTTGAAGACAAATATTTGAACTGTGAAAAGATGACAAAATCATGCCAGAGAAACTTGGATATCTAAAATGGTCCTTGAATCATTTTTGCTTGAACAAAAAAGAACCTAATAATTTATGTTAAAAGCAGTCATGAGAGCATTTTGATCAATATATTCAGCCTAGTAAAATATATTTATTTTATAATAATTTTATAATAATTTTATAATAAACAATTTAAGGTTCAATTTTAACAGTATTAATGTAAGGAAGTTATTTTATAAATAAAATGCCCGGATTCGTCAATAATTGTAATAATATTAAAATAGTGGTTCTTATCACATTTAAAGGACTTTTCTAACAAAATGAATAAAGCATAACTTTAAGTGTCAGTATATCTACTTAAGTAAAAGCAGTATAATATTGCATAACTGCTTAATTATGCATGATAACACTTTTCAAAAAGTAAAATTCTTCGATGGGAATCTGAGTAATCCAAGATTAACTCTTTTATCTAATTTGAAAACTTATTGCAGAGCAGTTTTCACAGAAATCAGGCTTGAATGCCTTTAATCCTCTAATTTGCATGAAAATAACACGTCAAGCACAAGAATCCAGAACATCCGGTTCTTGAAGGATATGGGCAACATTGTGCGTGTTCGTAACATAAAATTAGCATTTAGTGTACTTATCCCCTGTCAAAATTAAATATCAATACTATGACATGCAACAATCCTTTTCTAATTCTGGATCTCTAAAAATCTTCTGAGTATGATCAATATCTGGTCAGAAGCAACTCCACAATACTGCAAGAGAAGCACAAATAAGTAAGTTCCATCTCAGGTCATCAGACCTAGAATTTCTCCGTTATGTGTTAGCGTAAACTAACGGCAGAAATCTAGGCAATGTGATGGTTTCCATAATTTTGCTTAATACCACTAATCACATAATTTTATCCTTCAGTTCCTGTGGTAACGTTGAGTGTGCGCTAGATAGGTGTTTTTTCTTCTAGGTTAAAATTATATTTTGAAGCCTCTCCCAATTACAATAAAGGGACAAATAATCCCTTAAAATGGTGTAGGATATATTACCATTGGCTTGGTGGCACAAAGGTAGAGTTACTGCCTTATAGCGCCAGAGACCTGGGTTAGATCCTGACTGTGAGTGCTGCCTGTTTGTTTTATATGTTCTCCCTGTGACCTGCGTGGGTTTCCTCCCAGAGAGTTGTGAATCTGGAATTCTCTGCCACAGAAGGCAGTGGAGGCCAATTCACCGGATGTTTTCAAGCGAGAGTTAAATTTAGCTCTTAGGGCTAACAGAATCGAGGGGTATGGGGAGAAAGCAGGAACGGGGTACTGATTCTGGGTGATCAGCCATGAACATATTGAATGGTGGTGTTGGCTCGAAGGGCCGAATGGCCTGCTCCTGCACCTATTGTCTATGTTAGTGTAGGAGAATCGCTGGTCGGCACGGACTCCGTGGGCCAAAGCGCCAATTTCCACTCTGTATCTTTTAACTAAAAATTAAACTAAATATGCTAGGGTACACAAAATTGCTGGGGAAACTCAGCGGGTGCAGCAGCATCTATGGAGCGAAGGAAATAGGCGACGTTTCGGGCCGAAACCCTTCTTCAGACTGATGGGGGGTCAACAGTTCCCTGGTTCCCGCTGACCCCCCATCAGTCTGAAGAAGGGTTTCGGCCCGAAACGTCGCCTATTTCCTTCGCTCCATAGATGCTGCTGCACCCGCTGAGTTTCCCCAGCAATTTTGTGTACCTTCGATATTCCAGCATCTGCAGTTCCCTTTTGAAAACTAAATATGCTGTTGTGACTATAGCTGCAGCAGCTTTCTTCATCAGCTACTGCTGGAAACGGCAATAGGTAACATGCAATTTTGATATGAAATTTTTTTAAACCATTTTTGGACTGAGCTGAGCACTCGCTGCCCAGTATCTGTTTGTGATATGTTCATGGATGAACTCAGCACATAAGTATTATGATTGTTTGCTAGGTTGGTATAAGTAATTATTCATCCATGCTCCACAAAATCAGCAAGGGCCTGAAATCAAACACTTTCCAGCCAAGTCTGAACAAGCTTGTGTTCTGCCTACAATTGCTAACAAGGTCCAGCCCCTAAAATGGACTAAATATCCAACAAGTTTCACAGCTAGCAAAATGTTTCTAATTAATGAAATCCTTCCGTTAATATTTATTTTGAAAATAGTGTCTTCGATTTACTTTTTTCTTGCAATCTTGACTACCGTAACGTTCCTTTTTAGACATCTGCTTCCAAGGCTTAACTGCCAATATCTCTCAATTGTTTGCTGTAGATCAATTGATAGCATTCGTACTATGAAGGTCAGTAGTTTTTGACATCATGTCCTCTGCAAGTTCCAACTTCAAACACAATGCCATCTTCCAGAATTTGTGATCTCCAATGTAAGTTAATGTAATGCAAATTCCTTGCATGTGAATGCTTGGCTAATAAACTTATTCATTCATTCATTCGTAATGCATCATCATCAAACTTATTCATTCATTCATTCGTAATGCATCTTCCCTTCTCATCTTTGCAAGAACCATTTGCCCAACAGTTCCCTGGTTCCCGCTTACATCTCCCTCAATAACGATTTATTTCCTTCATTCCAATTTTTAGCTGTTAGTTTCTGGTCATAAAGACAATTGAATGTGGAAAGAATTGCGATTTTATAATTTGACAAAATAGGTTAAAAGTGTAACTTCCTTTGTAGGAGCCATTCATGCTGATGCTAGTTACTGTTAGCATATTTTATTATTTTGTCTAGATATTTCTTGCTGAATTATTTTGAATGCTTGGGGGTGAGCTTTTGATACGTAGATGAACGTTACATGTAGCGTAGCCAAAGGAAGTGGTCAGATCAGACTGGAGCTGGCACGGGAGAAAGAATACAGTTTTTAACAGATCAGATAGTAAGAACGGAACGCTACAATTTGTATAAGAATAAAGAGGATCTTGTATGTTCACTTCTTTGTCTGTACAACTACTTCAATAAAAGAACGACTGGGAGATTTGTTTTTGTTATCGTCTGCGTAAATTCTAATCCTCCCTGCCTTTTAAAGTAAAAACTGTTCGCTATGAGTGGAACTGAAGTTAGGAAAACTGGAACAAAGGATCTGCTTGATGCCGTCAATTGGACAAGGTCGCCACCTGCGCTAAGCTGAATAACGAAGATTGGAAACGTCGAAAGCCAACGCGCAAGGAATCGTGAGTAAACATACAGCATTAGGCTTTAAGAACGGCTACTTTAGGCTGTTTTGGAACGGCCAAGAAGGCTGTATTGGAAAAGCTGCATTAAGCTTTATTGGAAAAGCGATAAGAAAAGTTGTATTGAAAACGGCTGTGAAGGGGCTGTCCCACTGCGGCAAACTAATCTGCGAGTTTTGAAGAGTTTGCCCTCGACTCAAACTCGCAGCATGGTCGACACGTGGTCTTAGGAGGAGATCCTATGAGGTCACTGGAACTCTCCTTCATGCTTGAGAGAAGTTCCCGAATACTCGCGGCCTCAGCTAGGTCGCGGAAAACTTTTCAGCATGTTGTAACATTTTCCGCAAGGGCGAAGTGGAACAGGATTCTGGAAAAGAAAGAAGATCAAGCCACAAATCTAATTATTCATCATGTGCATCTTCAAAGGTCTCTGCTCGTATTAAAACTCAGGCTGCTCTCTTGGAATGGGTTTCCGCCAGGAAGAAAAAGCACAAGCTTGAGGCACAAGAAGAACAAATGAAAAGAGAGGCACGAGAAGCACAATTGAAAAGAGAGACAGCCCTGGCAGCAACCAAGCAACCGGGCTTGAGCTTGAGGCACAAGATAAATATTATAAAAGAGAGATGGAACAGTTGGAACTGGAGACGGAGCTGGCAGCAGTTAATGCATAGATTGATGCACTTGAGGCCAAGAGATCATGAAGAAGTGGTCACACATTGGAGCGGTGTCCACAGATTGAGGCCAAGAAGGAGCACAGATTAAAGATAGACTTCTTAAAGGAGAAGAGAGTCTGCTTTGGATTTTAGAAGAAAGGACACATGGGCAAAGAGTGCAAGAATTGTATGACTCCTGATGTGTGCAACCAAGATCATCCTGAAATACTCCACATGGAACAGAAGAACACAGAGAAGAAGCCGGAGCATACAGAACAGAATGAGAAGCCAACTGTGAGTGATGCTGTTTCCTCATCTAAGATGTGTGAGCATATTGAGGCCGGTGAAGAAACCTGTATCTTCTCCATTTTACCAGCACAGGTAAAGAGCCGCAAGTGGAGACACGGTGTTGCAAGCATACGCTTTTTGGATCATGGAAGTTCAACTACTTTTTGCACAGAAAGCTTGATGAGAAGGCTGAACATTACAGGACTAAAGACTAAGATTCTCTTGCGTACCATGAATGAAGAGAAGTCTGTGTTCAGTCATCATATCTCAGGTTTGGAAATATCTAGTCTGGCCAAGACGATTTTAACTATCTGATGTGTTCACTCATAAGACCATGCCTGTTTCTCATCTAAACATTCCCAAGCTGGAAGACCTGAAAGAATGGCCATCCTAAAATAGACTGACATCGACCTACTCATCGGAACAAATGCTTCAAAGATATTGGAACCTTGGGAGCTGGTCAACAGCCAAGGGGAAGGATCATTCGCCGTAAGGACCCTACTCGGATGGGTCATCTATGGTCTCCTGCGAAGAGACAACAAAAGCAGGGATGAAAATGGCTGCCCTGCTGCTGCTGTCAATCGAATATCCACTGTAAACTTAGAGGACCTACTGGTCAAGCAATACAATCACGACTTCAGTGAAAGAACCAATAATGAAGCAGAAGAAATGTCCAGAGAAGAGGTAAAGTTCTTGGATATTATGAATCGCTCAGTAAAGATGATAGATGGACACTATTGTCTAGACTTACCTTTCAAACAAGAAAGCATCAGTTTGCCGAATAACCGTTGCATTGCAGTGCAGAGCATCCAGAGCCTGAAACCAGGTTTGGCAAGAATAAGACATTTCATGATGAATGTACATCTGTCCTCACAGAAATGATTGATAATGGTTATGCTGAAATGGTACCAGTGGACCAGCTGAATCGAAGTGATGGACAGCTCTGGTATATTCCACACCATGGGGTGTATCATTCAAGGAAAGGAACCTTGAGGGTGGTCTTTGACTGTGAGGCAGTCTTCAAAGGAACATCACTTAACTGCCAACTGCTGCAGGGTCCAGACCTTACCAACTCACTCATTGGAGTTCTCATCAGATTCAGACAAGAACCAGTTGCTTTGATGGCTGATATCAAAGCAATGTTTCATCAAGTCAAGGTATCAGAAAAGCATAATGACTATTTGCGATTCCTGTGGTGGCCTGAGGGTGATGCACAGCAAGATCTTGTTGAATACCGGATGAAGGTACATCTTTTTGGAGCAGTGTCATTATAAAGATGTGCAAACTTTGCATTAAGGGAGACTGCTGAGGCCAACAAAGCTTATTTGCCAGCAAAGGTCGCACACACAGTAAATAATAACCTATGTGGATGATTGATTAAAACCATGTCTTCAGAACGGGAAGCAATTCAAATGGCAGCACACCTGACTACCCTCTGCCAAATGGGAGGATTCATGCTGTCAAAGTGGATCAGCAACAGCCGTGCTGTATTGGCATCCATTCCACAAGAAAACAGAGCCAAGGAGACCAGGGAGTTGGACTTGGACAAAGAAAATTTGCGTTGAAGCAGATGTGTTCAGGTTCAGAATTGTGGTACAGGAACGACCATACACCCGACAGGGCATCTTGTCCATAGTTGGCTCTATATATGATCCTTTAGGATTTCTTGCACCATTTACTCTGCCAACCACGCAGATTATGCATGAGCTCTGTAAGGAAAGACTCGGATGGGATGAGAACCTATCATTTAAGAATAAGGAGTAAGCCATTTAGAACGGAGATAAGGAAACACTTTTTCTCACAGTGAGTGGTGAGTCTGTGGAATTCTCTGCCTCAGAGGGCGGTGGAGGCAGGTTCTCTGGATGCTTTCAAGAGAGAGCTGGATAGGGCTCTTAAAAATAGCGGAGTCAGAGGATATGGGGAGAAGGCAGGAACGGGGTACTCAGCATTGATCACATTGAATGGAGGTGCTGGCTCGAAGGGCCGAATGGCCCACTCCTGCACCTATTGTCTATCGTCTATCGCAAACCTCTCAGCGATGGACTGGATGGTTAGCAGATCTCAACAAGATGTTGGAATTTAAAGTCGACCGCTGCAAACATGACCATTTTATCATGTGATCATTCTCCACTCGTAGCTAGACGTAGTTGGTCTTAGGTGTGGAAGACTGAGGTTGAGGGGGGTCGTAGGAGGTCGTGGACATAGTCGTAGGAGGTCGTAGACATAGTCGTAGGAGGTCTTTTACTTTGGCGAGCCAACACGACCTTGACATTTTTAAAAACTCGTCTAGGGTCTTCTAAACTCGTGGATTAGGTCGTCCAAGTGGGACAGCCCCTTAACTCCGCTGCAAGAAAGGTCATAACAGACTGTGTAGTGTGTAGACGACAGCGGGGAACAGTTGTAGAACAAAAAATGGCAGACTTGCCCCTGGAGAGGATTTTACCTGACAAGCCTCCATTTACAGATGTAGGACTAGACTACTTCAGTCCTATAGAGATCAAGAGAGGATGAAGTCTAATTTTATATCGAAGTCACGTGAGTGACTACGTGAAGAGCCCGCCAGCCCGCATGCGCGTCAATACGTCGACGCATGGCGCGGGATCGGAGCAATTCGAAACTGCTCCGGCGGGTAAGGAAAATTTTTGTTCCAGGAACGGCCTGCTGCTCCGTTAATTAGGTGCAGCGGGCTTGGAGAAGCTGACGGCCGCGGCCAATGCAGCTACTAGAGAAGCGGCCAAACAGCTACCACCATGGAGGATGGTCGATCTCGAAAAGTTGACAGGCATGGCCTGTGCAACTACCACTATTGAGGCTCCGAGAGGGAGCAGGCGGCTGTTGGGGAGAAAAAACTGACGAACTGGAACTTTAATCCCCAGCAGGATCCCATCGCGGCAGTGTTTGGGAACGATTGATTCGCATAATTCGAAATGTGCTGCGGTCTGTTCTTAAACAACAAGTTCTGGACGATGAAGGATTGCAAACTTTATTTTGTGTAATTGAAGTAATTTTAAATGATTGACCTATTACCAAGAGTTCTGATGATCCAAAGGACCTGGAAGCACTTACACCAAACCATCTTCTTCTGTTGAAGACCACACCAATACTATCCACCTGGACTCTTTGTGAAGGAAGACTTGTACATTAAATGCAGATGGAGCTGTACATTAAACAGTTCAGATACAATATATGGCAGACCTTTTTTGGAAACGGTGGACACAAGAATACTTGCCTCTAATCCAAGAACGACCACGATGGCCAAGGGTAAGAAGAAGTTTTATTCGAGGTGACATCATTTTGGTGGTTGATTCAACTGCACCACGAGGCTCCTGGCTAATGGGCAGAATGTTGGAGATCATATCAAATGCACAAGGTTTTGTGCGAACAGTACGACTTCAGACTAAGAACAATATCTTGGTAAGACTGATAACTAAGATATGTCTGCTCCAAGAAGCTAAAGAAGAAGATTGAAGAATCACTAAAGACATTTAAATGCCAGCACATAGTGCATACCTTTTGTTTTTGATAATATGTTATGTTTTTATAGCTCCTTTTAATGTTCATTGATAATTGCTTTGTCATATACGTAGAACAATTAGGGGCCGGTGTGTTAGAGCCATTGATGCTTAGGCTAGTTAGTGTTAGCATATTTTATTATTTTGTCTAGATATTTCTTGCAGAATTATTTTGAACGCTTGGGGGTGAGCTTTTGATATGTAGTTGAACGTTACATATAGCGTAGCCAGAGGGAGTGGTCAGATCAGACTGGAGCTGGCACAGGAGAAAGAATACAGTTTTTAACGGATCAGATAGTAAGAATGGAAAGCTACAATTTGTATAAGAATAAAAAGGATCTGTTATGTTCACTTCTTTGTCTGTACAACTACTTAAATAAAGAATCAATTAAACCGGAAAGAACAATTGGAAGATTTGATTCTGTTATCGCCTGCATAAATTCTACTCCTCCCTGTCTGTGTAGTAATGACAATAAAAGGTTGGACAATGGAAAATAATACAATTGCATTACAACCTTGTCTCAAGTAAATGCCTCAACAGTTGCAATTTGTGAGATTGATAGATGGGTGACAGAGAAAGACATACTTGAGAAACACACTGATTCATTGTCCTTCCCTGCAATGTCACAGGAGTTCAAATAGGTGGAGACACAATACACAGATGCTAGAATCTTGAGCAACAAAAATAAACTGCTGGAGGAACAAAGCGAGTCATGCAGCACCTGTGGAGAGTAATGGATAGACTACATTTTTGCTCAGGACCCTTCTTCAGTTTTGTCTGTCCATTTCCTCCCACAGATGCTGCCTTTTTTTAGGTTAGATAGGTGGCTAATTGCCAGTTCTTAAAAAATAATCAGGGGTGATTAATGAACATTGGCCATGATAATGATGCCCACCTTTTACGCATAAATTTAAAAAAAATCAGCGATTCCATTCATTTTTGTGTGAAAGCCACAAATCAGTGACTGCACAAAATATAAATCAACCTAAATGTAATATATTATTGGAATACATGAGTCTGTAGTTCAGTTGAATGGGCTTAAACAAAATTGTAAAATCAATTGAATGTTCAGATGGCATTATCAGGGATTACGAATCTTCCAAGAGTGATGACAAAGCAATAGCCTAATTCAGTATTTCAAATAGTGGTCTAAACTGTAAGAGTATCTTTGAAATTGTCAAAATATGATTGTAGCGCTGATATAATTCCTACAAATTTAATAATCCAACTTTAAAGAGTGATTTGAGTCAGTTATGGATTAATTTTTTTAATGGTCAGTTAACTGTCATATTTTGTCATACTCTGTACTACCTTAAAAAAAATTGAATAAATCATTCAGTTGCTAAAATATTATAACATGCTTTTATTCTCAAATTACCATTTTAATGATGGATGAATTAATATGTTAGCATGACATGACTGCTTTCTTATATGTATGGCTTGCATTTGTTTGGTTGATAAAGCAACACATGTTTGTACACCAATTTTAGAGAATAAACACATTTCAGCCGATTTGATTTATTCCATGAGACTGCACAAAATGCACCATTGGAAGCTTCCTATCCGGATGCATCACAACTTGGCATGGCAATTGTTATGTCCAAGACCGCAATAAATTGTTGGCAGTTGTGAATGCAGCCCAGTCCATCACACAAAACCATGCTCCTCCCCTGTGGATTTAATCTACACTTCACATTGCATTGGGAAAGCGGCCAACATAACCGAGGACCACTCATATTCAGTCATTCTCTTTTCTCCCCTTTACCGTCGGGTGGAAAATACAAAAGCTTAAAAGCGTGTACTACCAGATTCAATCATTCAATTGCTGCTTTTCAGCTTCAAGCAACTCACGTTCACTCCCAGCATCTGGTGCTAGCTATGTGCACATTACATGTTCTGTGTGATATTCCAATTCCCAATTCCCCACCACATCCCAAAGACGTGTATTGTAGATTCATTGGCCACTGTAAATTATACCTGGTGAATAAATGAGTGGTAGAATCTGGATGCGTATTTACAGAGAAAGTTAGTGCTGAATGAGACTGATTTTTAACTTGGAGTAGACATGAAGTGCCAAACTGGTATTCCATGTTGTAACAGAATATGGACATTTCCATCAAATCTGCCACAAGGATGGTGGTGTTGTAATAGACATAGAAATAGGTGCAGGAGTAGGCCATTCGGCCCTTCGAGCCTGCACCGCCATTCAATATGA
The DNA here is from genome assembly GCF_010909765.2 of Amblyraja radiata. Classification (NCBI taxonomy): domain Eukaryota; kingdom Metazoa; phylum Chordata; class Chondrichthyes; order Rajiformes; family Rajidae; genus Amblyraja; species Amblyraja radiata. Next base: position 32,630,006 of record NC_045967.1, read on the forward strand.
TCATGGCTGATCATCCAACTCAGTATCCCGTACCTGCCTTCTCTCCATACCACCTGATCCCTTTAGCCACAAGGGCCACATCTAACTCCCTCTTAAATATAGCCAATAAACTGGCCTCAACTACCTTCTGTGGCAGAGAATTCCAGAGATTCACCACTCTCTGTGTGAAAAATGTTTTTCTCATCTCGGTCCTAAAATATTTCCCCCTTATCCTTAAACTGTGACCCCTTGTAGCCTTTGCAAATCTCCCCGCCAGGATATTGGCCCCCCTCGGGTTCAAGTGCAACCCATCCTTTTTGTACAGGTCGCACCTTCCACAAAAGAGGTCCCAATGATCCAGAAACTTGAATCCCTGCCCTCTGCACCAGTCCTTCAGCCACACATTTATCCTCCACCTCGCTCCATTCCTACTCTCACTGTCGCGTGGCACAGGCAGTAATCCCGAGATTGTTACCTTTGCGGTCCTTCTCTTTAACTCTCCTAACTCCCTAAATTCTCCTTTCAGGACCTCCTCTCTTTTTCTACCTATGTCATTGGTACCTATATGTACCATGACCTCTGGCTCCTCTCCCTCCCATTTCAGGATATCTTGGACACGTTCAGACACATCCCAGACCCTGGCACCATGGAGGCAAACTACCATCCGTGCCTCCCGACTGCGTCCACAGAATCGCCTGTCTGACCCTCTAACTATAGAGTCCCCTATTACTACTGCCCTCCTCTTCTTTTCCTTACCCTTCCGAGCAACAGGACCGGTCTCTGTCACTACCCCCAGGTAGGCTGTCCCCCCCAACAGTACTCAAACAGGAGTACTTATTGTCAAGGTGTACAGCCACTCTCTAGTCCCTGCCTGTGCCCCTTGCCCCTCCTAACCGTATAACCCATCTCTGTAATAACATCTCTGTAATAACAACCGTAATAACCCATCTCTGTCTGAATCAGAACTGTCATTTCAGTTGTAATCAAATTTATCCTTTTGTGATGGTGGCTTAGTTTTGCTCTCTCGACCAGTACAGCCTAACCTACTGGGCATTTCCTGCAGTCCTGTATTTGGCTTTCCTATGTTCATATTCTCACACTCTAACTCTATCAATCTGATAATCTGTGTTAACATTCTCTCTAATTTCCCCCATTAATGCAGTGACTATGTATCCTCTCCAATTTAGGTTTGATGAATCGATTTTTCCGAATAATAATGAGCTCTCTGGCCTATTCATCCTGGTTTATTTTGTATTCTATTGTTTGATCTGCCTAACCTGTTCATGACCAGACTGTGGCATTGTGGTTGAATCCTAACTACCTCCTGAAACAACCTAATGAGTCGCTCAGTTGTATCTTTAGCATTACATTTAAATAGAAGAGTAATAAAATTGTAAGATTACCTGACACTAAATTAATACAAGGCCATCCGGTCCTTGCCAAAACACCCACATAGGTACCCGAGGGCTGATGTCCATGTTTGGAGAGCTGTCCCACAAACTATTTAAGCAAAACCTGCAATGGTGGTACACAGAAAATCACAGGTATCAATATGTAAGATGCCTCTAAAAAAATCTCTGGACATACCCTGTAACTTTGACCAGTCACCAAAGAAGACCCTGCAATGATGGCCAAGTAGCTGCTCAGAACGAGAAACTGGATCTATTGGAAAATAAGTCAAGCTGACCTGTGATTAGCATAAGATCCAAATGCACACAGCTAACTGGGCTACACTCAGTCTAAGCTCACAGATAATGATGCTGGGCTCCTGCATACCAATGCATCTACTTGCTCAGATGGCTCAGGAAATTTGGCATGTCTGCAATAGCCCTTACACAAATAACTCTCAAAAGTTTGAAAGTGTGTACTACCAGATTCAAGAACAACTTCTCCCTCACTGTTATCAGAGTTTCATATATGGATTAATTTCTGATCTTCCAAACGGCCACATTGCGGCCCTTGCACATGACAATAATAAACCAATACCAAGACAGCACAGGCACCACCTGAGGCAGAATACAAACCTTCGTAAAGAGCAGAGAACCAAGAGAATATAGTGATGGAAAAGTGAGTCCTCAATAAATTCAAAAGTCTAATAGAGTCAAATTGAACACGATTAAGTACCTGTTTTCATTCAGCTGATGAATCACTGTCTTTCTATGACTTTTAAAGAGGTCCTTCTGCAGTTGTACAGGCCCCTGGTGAGACCACATCTAGATTATTGTGTGCAGTTTTAGTCTCCTAATTTGAGGAAGGACATCCTTGCTATTGAGGCAGTGCAGTGTAGATTCACGAGGTTAATCCCCGGGATGGCGGGACTGTTATATGAGGAAAGATTGGAAAGACTGGGCTTGTATTCACTGGAATTTATAAGGATGAGAGGGTATCTTATAGAAACGTATAAAATTATAAAAAGAACTGGACAAGCTAGATGCATGAAAAATGTTCCCAATGTTGGGGGAGTCCAGAACTGTCTAAGCATAAAGGGGAGGCCGTTTAAAACTGAGATGAGAAAAAAAAAATTCACCCCGAGAGTTGTGAATTTGTGGAATTCTCTGCCGCAGAGGGCAGTAGAGGCCAATTCACTGGATGATATTAGATAGAGCTCAAGGGGCTAGCGGAATCAAGGGATATGGAGAGAAGGCAGGCACAGGTTACTGATTGTGGATGATCAGCCATGATCACAATGAATGGCAGTGCAGGCTTGAAGGGCCAAATGGCCTCCTCCTGCACCTATTTTCTATGTTACATCTAAAAGAAGCAAAGACACATCATGTACACTGGATGAGGAACTATAGTCCTTCACCTGGATGGCTTATTGAAATTGCAACTAACCCAACCAGCTGAGTCTTGATAAACATAGCTCCACACAGAGTCGGCGGCTGCTAGTAAGCAAAGCAACATGAGGGATAAATCTACTTGACTACTTCTTTGCCAGTCTATCTGTTACTAATATGTATGTCCAAAACAGTATTAGTAGGGGAGACTGCTGCGCATTCTTATGGAGACAAGTTACCATTTACACATCCAGGACAATCTCCATTGTGTAGTGTGGTACTAGTCTGGTAAAACTGAGAACAGATCTGACAAGTCAAATCTGGACATCCTTGAAATGCTGTGGATCACCAACATCATTAGAAGTTGTATAGCCAAAGTCGAACTTCATGCCTCGCATATCCCTCACTCTATCCTTACAATAAAACTTGTGGCTCATTCTTGAAGACTATGCAGGAATACCAGGCATACCTCAAAATAAGGTAACAACCTGGTGAAAGTGCAATACATGGCAAAATGCATGCTAAACAGTCAAATCATCATGGAATAGGTAGAACTGAGTGATCCAACAACCAACTGTCATATCAAAGCACTGTAGTCTTGCTACATATGGTGATTAAACAACATTGGCAGGAGCTAGTATGTGAGAACTAAAGGAAGCTAAGTTATTTGGAGCCATGTTCCACCAGAAGAGTCAAATGGTGCACCTCAGTTTCCCCCTTTGGTCTCCATCATCACAGGAGTTATTCTCCAACTATGGTAGCAAGAAAAGGCCTGAGCACTGGATAAAACAAAAGCTATGGGACTGGATAACATTCTGGCTATAATATTGATGATTTGCATATCATAATTTGACATGCCTCTAGCTCGAATGTTCTGGCACTGACATTTACCCGACACGGAAAACTGCCAACTTAGTAATGCCCAGTTTGGATTTTGCTGGGACCACTCAGCATCAGACTCATTACAGCGTCAGTCCAAACAAGAGAGGAGAAGAGTGTTTATTGTCATATGCACCATATACGAACTGGAACAATGAAATTATTACATGTTCCAACTTTTCAGGTACATTAGATGCAACAACAACAATCATTAAACAATAAATGTGTAAGAATTAACTGCACATGCTGGTTTAAGCTGAAGATAGACACAAAATGCTGGAGTAACTCAGCGGGACAGGCAGCATCTCCGGAGAGAAGGAAATGGGTAACTAGAATATGATAGTGTAAAAGACAATGTAAGTAATCATATTACAGACAACGTAAAGGCAATCATATTAGAGCAAAATCTATAGTGGTTAGGTAGGGTTGAGATGATGGAGGCAGGATTATGGTTTATTATGAACAGCGTTTAAACTTTAATAAATTTGCATATGACATTAAATATAACGATCTTTAGAATGTGATAGAAAATGGATGGATTATCCCATTTATACCAATTGAGATGGGTATCTTATAATGATTACTTTGACACTCAAGCAATAAATTAAACTGTTCACATTTACTAAAAAGAATGATTTATTTCTTGTAATTGTCCATTGTGACCCTGTTGTAATTAACAAGAAGATGCTCTGGCAGGCAACTAACAATTGAGTTTCTCATTGTATACCTCTTTTCTTGACTTCCACCGTTGCCCAATGGTCTTTCTCCACATCCTGGTCTATTCCACTGTCTAAGTTGTATTGGTTCTAACATTAGGTGCATTCAACCCTAGCTAACTGCTGGTTTAAATTTACTTAGATGCGTTGCCCATTTCTGGACCTTTTGCTTCCCTCACTGATCTATCCTTAAATTTAACATGTTCTCTGGATATGAAGTCTCAACTACTGTGCTGAACAACACCTTTGCTCATTCTGTTGCTCATTTGCTTAATTTTTAAAATTACCTGGATCTGCTGGTGAATAGTTTCTCCTTAGACTATCATCCTTTTGGTCTGAGGTATTTTCCTGTACTCCTACAACTTCACCATATTGTTTTACTCCTGTATTGGAACTACTTCCTGATTCTTTCTGTTGTGTGAAGAAACATGCACCGGTGTCCTTTCTGATGCCCTATCATTTAATTATCCTGGAGACTTTATTTTCACATCATATCACTGCACTTAGTCAATAGTTCATGCATCCATAGACTCTCTGACTTTAGCTCTGCACTACCTCCAATACAAATAATTGCGAGGCAACTTGATGTTCAATGATTACATGTGCAGCTTTGGATGTAATGAACCTGATCAATATATTTATTTTTCTTTCCATTTTGTAAACATCTTTTCTTTAGCTTAGGTGCTGCACAGAGGATGTGCAACCGTTAAAATTTCTTAAGTCTCATTTTGTGGAGAAGGGGAAGGCATTTAATCGCTGCATGAACAATTCTTGCTAGAATTTAGTATTGGGCCTCTTCACCGAAAAGAAGAAAGGGTTACATTCCTTGTGCTAGGTTCTTTAAATACCTAGTATTTGAAATTATAATATGCAGAAAAAAATCATTATTATTATTTTCTTCAATAGAGTGCTGGTTGATTATTTCCAGCAAGACGCTTCATTAAATCATAGGAATATTTATAGAAGCTTCATTTATACATTTATTTTTTTTAACTATCAGAATCCCTTGTTTAAAGTATCTCTCTTCCTCCATATTGGGGCCGTGGAATAGCAAAGTGATTGCCGATATGCTGATTTCCTGGATGCTCAATTGGATACTCTTCGTTGAAACGTGATCCAGTTGCATTTGAAGGTAAAACTTGAATCCTGTTTAATCCCTTTATATCAAAAGAAAAAAATAGTTGTTATCCAGGATGATAATATTTTTTGAATTAAGTTTATTATTTATTTTGTACAGTTAAGGATGAAACATTAAAAAAAAAAAATGAACAGTGTCATTGAGTAAAATGATTGCAGTCATCTCAGAATTTGCAGTTTTCTGGCACACATAAAAATAAGGCATTATCCTGGTAAACCTACCATGACTTTTTAAAATAACTATGGCTCAGATAGGAACACACTTGCATCCGAGTCTGAATATTTTAGGTTTAAGTATTTTTGTAGACTTGGGGACAATATTTCCATAATGTCATCTTCCAAATGTGATACTAAACCAAAGCCCTCTAGGGTTTCTTGGGTGAGGAGATGACGGGTTGGCGGAAAGATGTGATGAGAGTTTATCTCTAGTGCCTTGCAATTGTTTTAATCTTTGTCATTATATATTTAAAACTGATTATCCAGAGTTATCATCTTGCTGCTTGCTCAAATTGGCTACTGCATTTCCAGCATTAGACTAGTTTATTGTTATAATGTAGATAATAATAAAGATGACAAAGTTATATGAATACAACTCTATCACTTCCAGTTTTCCTCAGAAACATATTTTGCTACTCATCAATGATCGTTTCAGAAGTTTGAATGTTTGTTGAAGAGAGCCAATGGCTTGATCCATTTAGAATCCCTGAGCTAATGAGCCAGTTCATGTCCACCAACTGCCAGATCCAGATAAGATTTAGATTTGGGGTGATAAGTGAAAGAATAGTCTACAAGGGACACACCAGAAGTGTGATGAAACACTTTCTATTTGCCTGGATGTGTGAAGTTTTAACACTCAAGAAGTTTGAAATAAAGCAAAAACAAGTATTCGTCATTTTAAACATATATTCCCACCACTATGTCAAACATGTCAAGAACGTAAAAGACAATCCACATTAATGTAGCAAAGCTTCTTCAAAAGTACTTTGTAGAGTCTTTTAGAACGAAGGAACTCTAACTCATTCAAGTTACTTTCCAAGTCACATCATGGTTTCACATCATCGTGGAACTTCTTCTCTCCACAGTAGGAGTATCATTACAACAAAGAATGTAATTGAACGACACAAAGAAATCATCTCTCACAGTCCACCTTGAAGCTTACAAACTCCACCTCACTGACTACAAAGATGCCCTCATTGCTGCAAAATCTGCCTACCTCTCCTCCATATTCACCGATCCCTGCCTAAACCACAGAACCCTCTTCTCCACAGTGGGCAACCTCCTCAAGCCTCGAGCCAACACTCTCCTTACCTCTACTCCGGATCTCTGCAACTCATTCCTCCACTTTTTCGCTGATAAAATCAGCACCATCTATCAATCTTTATCCCCTGTACCCGACTCCCCAGCATCTACTCCACTACCTACCAAGGCCCCTCCTTTCAACATCTCCACTGACCTCCTTATCCCTCCTCCACACTGCTTCCTCTCCCAGTTTGACCTGGTCACCCCTATTGAAATCTCCAAACTCATCAGCTCTTCCAAACCCACTACCTGCTCCCTCGACCCTCTCCCCACTCCCCTGCTGAAGTCCTGCCTCCCCGTTCTCTGCCCCTACCTCACTAATCTCTTCAACTCCTCATTGTCCCCTCCGCTTTCAAAACTGCTGCTGTTACACCAATCTTAAAGAAACCTGGTCTTGATCCCTCCTCTCTCATTAACTACCGCCCAATCTCAAACCTCCCCTTTCTTTCAAAAACCCTGGAGCGTATCGTTGCGTCGCAACTTCATTCCCACCTCCTTGCGTATAACCTACTTGAACCCCTCCAATCTGGCTTTCGCCCCCTCCATAGCACAGAAACTGCTCTCCTCAAAGTCCTCAACGACCTCCTCACCTCTGCTGACACTGGTTCCCTCAACATCCTCATCCTCCTCGACCTGAGCGCAGCCCTCGATACAGTGAACCATAACATCCTGCTCACCAGACTCAAAGACCTCGGCATTGAAGGCTCTGCACTCAGCTGGCTCCGTTCCCACCTTTCCAACAGATCCCACTTCATCTCTCTCCACAACCACACCTCTGCTACAGCCACAGTCACTCAAGGCGTTCCCCAAGGCTCCGTACTCGGCCCCCTCCTCTTCATCATCTACATCCTCCCCCTTGGTCAGATACTCCGCCACTTCAACCTGGACTTCCACTGTTACGCTGATGACACCCAGATCTACCTCGGCATCAAATCCCCCCACAATCCCCCCTCTCCCATATCAACTCCTGTTTGTCAGCTATAAAAATCTGGATGCAACATAATTTCCTCAAACTCAACAGCGATGACAGAATTCCTCCTCATAGGCTCCAAAGCCACACTCAGCAAAATCAATAACCCCACTCTCACCATCGACAGCACCACTGTCTCCCCATCTCCACAGGCCCGTAACCTTGGCGTGATCTTTGATTCCACCCTCTCCTTTGAGCCTCACATCCGCCATGTCATTAAAACCTCCTTCTTTCATCTCCGCAACATCGCCAAACTCAGACCCTCTCTCACACCTCCCGCTGCTGAACGACTCATCCATACCTTCATCTCCTCCCGACTGGACTACTGCAACTCACTTCTCCTTGGCATCAGCTCCACCTACATCAACCGACTCCAACTGGTCCAGAACGCAGCCGCCCGACTCATTACCCACACCAAATCCTGGCATCACATCACTCCAGTTCTCAAACAACTTCACTGGCTTCCCATCTCCCACCGGATCAACTACAAAATCCTGATCCTCACCTTCAAAGCCCTCCACCATCTGGCCCCCCCCATATCTCACTGACCTCCTCTCCCCCTACCAACCCTCACGGTCCCTCAGATCCACATCAGCCGGTCTCCTCTCCATCCACAAGTCCAACCTCCGCAGTTTTGGTGACAGAGCCTTCTCCAGGGCAGCTCCCAGGCTCTGGAACTCCCTCCCCCAACTGATCCGCAATTCTGTGTCCCTCACCATCTTCCAGTCCCGCCTCAAGACCCATCTCTTCACCACTGCCTATCCTTAGCCCCACGTCCCCCTCCCTTTTCATCTGTGCATTAATTGCCTCATATTGTGTTTTGTATTGAATTCTGTCTTTACTTTGTGTACTAGTCATGTCTCTACTATTTATTTCATTCCCCTTACATGTTTTTCCTCTACCTGCTACATTTTTGTAAGGTGTCCTTGAGACTCTTGAAAGGCGCTCATAAATAAAATGTATTATTATTATTAAAGAATGAAACTGTGTTCAAGAGTTTATTTGTCTCTGCATTTTCAATTGCAGTCAGGGTTAGGCCAGCAATACCTATATTTATTTTTCCATCCCTTCCACCTGCAGAATGCATGTTAGCTTCATGCACGATTGACTTTTCAGGGCAGTGCCACTGATGTCCATATTCTGATTCTTGCCTCATTGTTAACTAATATGTTTAATCAACTGAAAATCCTTAGTCATAGAGGCATAGTCATACAGAATGGGTAAAATGCTCTTTGGCCCAACTTGTGCATGCCAACCAAGACCATGCCAACAAAGACTGGATAGACTCGGCTTATACTCGCTAGAATTTAGGAGATTGAGGGGGGATCTTATAGAAACTTACAAAATTCTTAAGGGGTTGGACAGGCTAGATGCAGGAAGATTGTTCCTGATGTTGGGAAAGTCCAGGACAAGGGGTCACAGCTTAAGGATAAGGGAGAAATCCTTTAAGACCGAGATGAGAAAAACGTTTTTCACACAGAGAGTGGTGAATCTGTGGCATTCTCTGCCACAGATGGTAGTTGAGGTCAGTTCATTGGCTATATTTAAGAGGGAGTTAGATGTGGCCCTTGTGGCTAAAGGGATCAGGGGGTATGGAGAGAAGGCAGGTACAGGATACTGAGTTGGATGATCAGCCATGATCATATTGAATGGCGGTGCAGGCTCGAAGGGCCGAATGGCCTACTCCTGCACCTATTATCTATCTATCCATCTAGTATCTAGGAACAGCAATCTAAATAAAGTAAAACAGAATGCATACCAATCATGCCAATAATTGAAGTGATGAGGTCAAAGATTCTAGGAACCTTGTTTATGGACAGCTTGGTTCATGATGCTATTGTGATGAATGATTTGTTCTGCTTACCTTCGGCTTTGCAGAGGATGTTGCAGGAGGCATCCTATTATCCTGCCAAATATCGTCATTTCTTGGGGGATATGGTGGAATAAAATGTTGACTGGCTTCATATGAAGATTTTGCATGTTCCATAGGAAGTGGAATTTGTTCTCTGATTTTATTCAACTCAGGCTGAATGCTTCTAAAGAAGAGAACAATATTGATTATTCTGAAAATATCATTTCTTGCCCTATACATTATCGATCTGTGTTTAAAAACTATGCAATATTGTATATGAAAACTGAGGCTTACATGAGCATCTTCCCTTTAAAATGCTTTCAATGCAAATGCATCTTGGCAATGATGCAGTATTCTGCAGTTTAAAACCTGTTCTGTTGCGCAGAGATGCACCACCAGTGGGCAATTTCTCCACAGTGAGAGAGATTACATTAAATCCTTGGTGTAACAGATTTGCAGACACCAGATGCTAAATACCATAGCTACAATTTAAATTTGAATTAATACATCCTGCACTGCACAATTGACCTGCATTTATTCAAATTAAATAATTCCTCCACTGTTCAGCCTCTAAAATGAAAACAGCATTATCCTCCATTTTAATTGAATTTAAAACACTTGAAGTCAGGGTTAAAATGTTCTCTTATGCACAGGACATACATGAAAATTGTATTGGAATTAAGTGGTAATCAAAATAAAAGCCTTTTTGTCACTTTTGCCGTGGTGAAGTTTTTAATCCCTGGCAACCGCAACAACACAATGAGGCCATGATCTATCTCTTTCCAAGATATATTTTGAGAGACTAGTGTGGAAGAGGGTATGGTCTTTTATTCAAAGTTAATTACTTCAATCATTGTGTCAATAAGACTTTATGCTATATGCGATGTACCCAGCGGTGCACTGAGATATTAACAACTGTTGCAATACTATCAGATTACTGAATTAGATAGACACAAAAAGGTGGAGTAACTCAGCGAGTCAGATAGCATCTCTGGAGAAAAGGAATAGGTGACGGGTCTAAAGAAGGGTCTCTACCCAAAACAGCATCTATTCCTTTTCTCCAGAGATGCTGCCTGACCCGCTGAGTCACTCCAGATTTTTGTGTCTCTCTTCGGTTTTAACCAGCATCTGCAGTTCATTCCTACAGATTAGTGAATTATTTTAGTATGCTAAAAAAAAATCCTGATCTTCCACTGCAAAAAGCTGTCCATGAATGAGTGCTGTAGGTTGGCATACTCCAATGCCCAGCTATGATCTGAGGGAGTTACTGAAGCTTGGCGCAGACATCACAAATGTCCTGTGGAGAAAGCCGCAGGTCTCTTGCCACTGTACACTAAGGGGATGAAAGCCATGAATAACAGCTTCCACATTATCATTGTTTAGGAAAGGTATGTTTAGGAAATAACATGTCATGCTGATGTAAAACAGATCTTGCACATGTGGAGACACCCTAATGTATCAAAATGTGTATGAAAAAAACTGCAGATGCTGGTAAAATCGAAACGTCGCCCATTCTTTCTCTCCATAGATGCTGCCTCACCTGCTGAGTTACTCCAGCATTTTGTGTCTACCCTAATGTATCAATATCTATATTTTTGAAAATAATTTATATAAAACATAAAATATTGTTGTATAAAATAGTAATTGTTTTGATGTACTGTTTACAAATGTTATAAACAAGTTTTTTTAATATACATACAAAACACTAAATTGCTCTAACACTAACACTAGCTCTATTTGTTAATTAACTTTCCAATTCTATGATGGTATAAATAAAGTAGTTTGCTGATTACATTTTTGAAACAATCTAGGTGATAAGACAAATATATATTTATAATATTCTTGGTTTCTAAGTTCATTGCGCTTATACCATTTAACATCTGTACCCTTTGTCAAGTAAAGTCACATAGGTATATGTTTTACCTAAATTTACAATAAAATAGATGCATAGATGCAAAACGTTCCAAACCTGATGTTGACTTTGGGAATGTAGTTCGCTTCTGGATTATAAAGATATTCCGTACTAGGCACATTAACTTTTGGGATTTTCCGAGGATAATTCTTGTGACATGAAGAAGTAACAGACAATTTAAGTTTTCAGAAATACATCTTAATATAGTAATTATTGAACCAAAGAAATAGAACAGAGTACAATGGCTTTTTGATAGCACTATGTAGAAAAATACCCTACAATGACCATGATGTAACAGCTACTTCATTCGTTAGCTAGTTTAGAGATTTTGTATCTGCTGTGTCAGTCATCTTTAAAGTACAGTCACCTTAAATAACTCTAGCATCAACTGTATTCCCAGGGCCACAGGTACAATGTCCACATTGGGGCACGAGGAGGCTTGCTGACTACTGATCCTGCTTAAGTCGTTTGCTGAATACATTGTGCCTGGATGGATTTGGGAAGAAGTATAAGAATTACATTATTGTAACTTTTCTGAGATAAAGCGTACTCAAGAAGCCGCATAGTCTACTTTTGTTCCTATTTGTAAACAGGTGGGATGAAACATACAAGCTGAATCTTGCTTAGATTGCCTGTTACATCTCCAATGTCAATTTTAAGGTGGTGGTGGAGAGTGAATGTTGTTCAGTAACCTGCTAATTTTAGTATTGTATGTGGGGCACCAATATCATTCTTTATTTTGTCAGAACATTAGAGCACTGATTGGTAATAGAGGGTTTCTGAATAGCAGTGTATGTGTGGCTGTATGATACCCATTGTCAGGAGTGCAAGTTTTACAAACCAACAATAACATGCACCTTCCAGCATTAAAATCTATAAGACAGGGTGGTGTAAATATGCAATAAAAAGGAATTTATGCAACCTAAACCCACAAATAAAGTTCACTTCATGCCTCTTTTTGCTGATATCATCCAGAAAAATGAACTTTAACAGTTAATGACTTTGACACTGATTTTACTTTTATTTATGGAATCAATTGGATTAGTGAAAGGAAATAATTGATTAATTAAGTTAAGCGCTACTAATCTGAGAATGTAATGCATATCCATTAGGTTTTTGAATGGAAATTCCCAACTAGAAATTGAAAGAATTTTAGGATTTGTAAATAGTTTTACATTATAAGGAGAACCATTCAATTAACCCGCTGAAGTTCTTTGAGAAGTGTAACTATCAAAATCACGAGGGAGGAAACAGTGGATGTGGTATATAGATTTTGGGATGGTTTTCAACAATTTTCCACATAGGTAGTTGGTTAACAACGTTAAAACAGATTGAATTGGGGGTAAGATACTGATATGAATTGAGACAGAGCAAAATGGGGCGTGTATGGATTGTCGTCAAATTATCATGCACTGATTAGTGAACAAATTGTTAAACTAGGAGGGCTTGCGAGAACAGAAGTGGATGTAAAGAGGTTGCAAGAGGATATGGACAAGCTGAGTGAGTGGGCAGAAAATGGCCTATGGAATTAAATATGGAAAAATATAAAGTTATACACCTTCGTGCATACAACAAAAAAACAAACTATTTGTTAAATGAAGAGAAATTGTATAGCGATTGTAAACAACTGTACAGACAGTCTGGTGTTCAATTCAGCTTTAATCATCAGTCATGGTGGTACTATACAATACGTTGTTAGTTCATCTCTACCTCTGGTGTAACTACGTAATATGGGAAGTGTGTGTTAATATAAAGTGTACAGTAAGGTGGAGCTAGTGTTAGTACATTACTCTGATTGGTGCCCATGCACTAACCAATCTACAGCGATAATGTTCAAAGGGCCTATTCACAACTCGTACAACATGTAGATGCAGCAAGTGATTAGGATGGCAAATAATGATAGTCTTTTTTACAAGGGTATTTAAGTTCAAGAATAAGGAAGTCTTATTGCAATATTTTCGGATCTTTGTGAGACCACATCGTGAGTATTATGTATAGGTTTTTTTCTTCTTACCTAAGAAAGGATACACTTATCTTTAAGGGAAGCAACAAAGATGCACTAGATGGGTTCCAGGAAAGGTGACTGCCATATGTGGAGAGATTTCTCCCAATTTTAGAAATATAAGAGGTTTTATTGAAACTTACAAAACTCACAGCTCCTGCTTTCCCATTATTTCCTCAGTAGCCTAGGTTTCTTCCACCACTAGGTCCTTCCCCTGCTTTTCAGCTGGCAGCTAGCTGTTCAGCCTGAAATGTAGCCCAAACTCCCAACCTTGCACAGAAAATCATCAGCAGAAAACCACCCACCTGGTGTGGCCTGGCAATGGCAAAGAGCGTTCTCAAAGTGCTCAGAATAATCAACATGATGGTTGTAAGCTTAGTGACCATTCTTTAAACCGATAGACTTTGATTCATAGGTCACAAATAGAGACAGTATCAGAGCTGATCATACACTGAAAGATTTCCAGAAAAAACACATGTGTTTTCCAGTACACTTTTGACTTGATTACGATAGCAGGGTATTCCAGTGTATTGAAATAATAGAATTGTAATTGGCGACCAGTACATTTTGTGTACATCTTTCTCAATTGATCAAATTCATTGCTGCCTTACCGCACTTTTCTGTTGAGTTTCAGTATCTTCATCATCATTCTCATCGTTTACAAATGCGTCATTCTGATGATAAATGTTCATAACAGAGTGTTTTGATTTGGCTTCACTTCGAGTTACTTTTTTGTTGGTCACTCTTCATTTTGTGTTAAAATACAAATAACAATATTATAGAAAAATTAAATATTGAAATGAAATATCTCAGCTGTGCCAATTTTATTTAGGTTCCAGTTTTATAGCTTAATAACATACACCATTCCCCATCCCCCCCATCAATTTAATAACCTCCAGAATTTATGAGCCCATCCTTCTGAATACTTCCTCAAAGAACCCCCGTCTCACTCCAGAAGTCAGTCCAATGCACCTATAAAGTTTGCTCCAAGGCATTGAAAGCCTTCAAATTTAAGAAACCAGAATTCTGCATAATGTTCCGGATGTGCTCACCAATGTCTGTACAGTTGTACTTTTATACCCAACCCCTTTGCAATAAAGGACATCTCACATGTCTTTCTAATTGCGTGCTGTATCATCATATAAACTTTCTGTGATTCATTTATGAGGAACATCACATTTTCTAAATTCCACTTTTTTAATAGTTTGTTTCCTTTTAAGAAAATATTTTTTCTATTCTTTTCACCAAAATGAATAAACTCAGATTTATCCATGTTATTTACTATCTTTCTCCTTTTTACTTACTCTCTTATTAAACTGTCTGTATCCCTTTGTGTCCTTCTTACAGACTCCTTTCCCATTCAGCTTAGTATCATTAGCGAACCTGGATTTGTTGCAATCAATTCCTTCAGCATTTCTAGTTTGTAAATTTCTGAGACCCAGAGCACTGATCTTGAGGCACCCCACACTACTATCCCAGACTAACTGTCAATCAATAAATCACAAATGTATTCCTACTTTCTGTTTGTTATTAACCAAATTACTTTCCATCCTAATTTATGTGCCATGCACTACCACATGACCTTATGTTCCAACCTTTTGTCTGGCATCTTGCTAGTTGCCTTTGGAAAACCTAAATATGCAGCATCCACTGGATCATTTTCTTCTACCCTGATGGTGAACATAGTATATCTGTCAAGTGCAGTTTAAGAAATGTGATTGTCCAAGCCTATTGTGCATTATAACTAATAACACATGACTCACCCTTTGCTTGCTTTTGCAATGTATTTTCGTTTATTGTAGCTGTACACACAGTGCATACAGACACCAACAACCAAAGCAAGGGAAACTCCAGGAAGTATGGCCACCAGTATCAGGTCGCGGATATTCCACTGCTGTTCACAATTTGGACCCATATTCCAGTAATCCCCCAAGGGACCTTTAAAGTTTGTGCACCTAAGAGAAACGTGTTTTCATTATGTGGCATGTTTGTGGCAATTTAAATGGTTTAATATGCACAGACTAAACGTTTAATAAGATACATTTATAATGTGCCTTTCACAACATCATCCATTATAAACCACATAACTCGCAGGGGTGCCATTTGTTTGTATGGCCACTGACGTCCCAATAGCAGCAAATGTAATAATGACAAGATGATCTATATTAGTAAAATTAAAAAAGAAATTGCAGCTGTTGGAAATCATCAGTCCTTTAGTTTATGAAAACAAAATAACAGTGCTCTTATGAAACACCTATGCACACTTTGCCAACTAAAAACTGTTATTGAAATGAAAGGTTGCAAATGTTGTGTTTATGACATACTACTTATCATGATTTGCATCTTTCTCTTTGATTTTACACACCTATTCTTTGAATGTTATACATCCTGTACACTTACAGTAAGAAGTAGTTCCTCTTGCCATTGCAATCAGGTTCCCAAGACTCCTGTCTTGGGGATCTGATTTTTTTATTTTAACTCGAGCATACAAGATGTCTCATTTAGGAAATACTTACTGAATTGCAGGCACCCCACACATGTTTCTCTCTGACATTCAGTCAGAGGAATTGTGTCGCAGTGACGAAGGATGAATATGGCCACCTGCTGAGAGACCTTTTACCTCTCACCTCATATGTTAGGTTATCTTTCTCTACCTGCCGTCTGCTTATTTTGCCTGTCTTGCTCAAGGAATTTGCATGCACCATGGAGTCAGAACATATTCCATTCGCTCAAGGCATAATATTTACGACAAAATTTAAGAAAAATCTGGAAGCACCAAATCCTGGTAAAAATCTATCACTGCCTAATCTGCAAGTAAGTAATTATTGACATTTTAAATAGCACAGTTTTCAAGTGTTTTCATTTGCTTAATACTTGATCATATTTGTTAAACATTTGTTAAGCATTTGATGTTAACTGTATAATTTCATTCTGATTGACGCCAAGGTCTGCCTTGTATTGCATATTTTCTTCAGATGATGAAGGCGCAAATGCTAATGACCTTCTCATGACAATTGTCAAATGACTTGCTCAACAAATATAGGCACGTACAGCAGATTCCAAATCAGAAGCAAATTATGATCTACAGTGCACAGTAATTTGGAAAATATTGAAGAATTTTGTTGCTGAAATGTTTAACTTGGGTAGATATCCTAAATTATACATTTCAATTCATGGGAAGTGAAGACTTACAAGAAGAAGCTATTGAAACAAATTTGAAATGTAACAATTGACATTAATTTTACTGTACATTCAATCAAACATTTCCTCAAAGGATTTACTTTGTGCATTGACATGATTTCCTTATTTGTTGTAAATGAAAGTCATCATTCCCTCAATGAATGGTCCTTTTAGAACATTGCAAGCCTCCCAATGTTTTGGGAGCAAACATTATTTGCTGATTCTGGCAATCAAGCTCTGGAATAGGATACTTGTAAGTCCTACACTTTGATCTGTAGGACTTGATACTGTCTTTGATCTGTAGGATTGCCTCCCACCTGGCTCCAACTCTATACATACATCCCCAGCTGACTTTGACCTTCTGAGGATCAGCCACTGGCAACTTGACTTTGAACCTTTAAGGCCTTGATCACTGAAGTTCCCAAACCACTTCCCCTCCTCCACTGCCCAGCCTGACCATGCCTCTTCAACCGGCTCCTGTAATTACCCAACCTCCACCAATTATCTCAGGACCTGATCCACAGCCACTTGCCCTTTCTGCAAATCTCCACCCATTTTTTCCATCCAATCAATCAGGGAGATCACCAACTCCATCCCAGCTACTATCTGTACTTCTCCACACATCCCAATCCTTAACCTATGGCTATCTCTTATCTAAGTCTCAGTCCTTGACTGCATGTTATCCCCGATAGACTATTGTAAACTACTCTTAACAAAGTGGTGTTTAGTACACTGCTACAATTACGACAATTTAAACACAGTAGATTAAACTGACTTTAACTAAACCTAATATGAGAACTAACCAGAACACTAGGTTTGTTCTATGAATGATGAATATCATTCAGATGAGACAAGTACTGGCAAATAAATGTTGCCAATGACCACAACATACTTCATTCTGAGCAAAAAGATGGGCTTGGGTTTAATTGGATTTTGCTCAAAGTGTATTACCTCATTAAACACAACTTTACTCTCCCTCAATGCTGCTTGAGGTGGATTGATAACAGTGTCGTGAGGGCAAAAGTGCTAGAAAAGGTTTTCTGGACAACGTGCCAAACATGTAACCCCTCAACATGAGATTTAAGGAATGGGAAATAGAGGAAGGACAAATATCAACTATAGAAAGAGAAATGAAAAGAGGAGAAAAAAGGCCAGATTAGGAAATTAAAATGTCAAAATGAAAAATATGAAATATACATTTAAATATTTTAAAATTCTATTAGAACAATTATCAATTTGTAGGAATTAATTCGATTTACTATTCAGATGAGAGAAGATTTTTGTCATCAAGAATTTTTATGTTGTTAAAAGAATACTAACACTATTGATTATTAAACTGTGGTGAGTTGAAAGGGCAATTAATATTGAAATGCAGTAACTTCAAGAAATCATGAGGTGATTAGCTGCAAAATTTCATTTCTGCATGGCTAAAGTTACTGTGAGTTGAGATAACTTGCAAATCATGGAATATCTCATTGCCATAAATGTGATTGATTATTTGAGAGAAACAACACGCAAACAGGCCTTTTGCCCCACCTAGTTCATGCTAGTTCTATGTTATCTTCATCCACTCCCTACACACTAGGGTTGATTTAGAGAGTTTAAATTTACAGAAGCCAATTAACCGACAAACCAGTATGTCTGTGGGATGTAGGACGAAACTGGAGTTACCAGAGGAAGCCCATACAGTCTCAGGGAGAACTTGCAAACACCACACAGACAGGATCTCTGGCGCTGTGAAGCAGCTGCTATACCGGCTGCACTACTGTGCCACCTCTTAATCAATTCATGCATTAATTTATTGGTTGTTCAATTTATAGTTTAATCATGCCATTCATTTATTTACAAAATATTCTTACTCAAGTGTAATCCAAAAATATTGCAAAATTATTATCTGATCATTAACAGTGACACAGCATGTCTTTGTAATCTGTGAGGATTTGAAGCGTTAAAAATGAATAGTTACCGACAGTATTCTTTATTTTCCCTACAGTAGCAAGGCATATGATCCGGGCAGGTGTTCTTTAAACATGGTTCATAGTCATAAATATTTTTGCAGTTTTCTGAAAAATAATTTTGAAAGGTGGATGAGATATTAGCTGGGTGTAAAAAAAAAGAGCTTTCTAACAAGTTGCAAAGAATACCACAATTCATAGATTTGTCAACTTGAAATATTTAGGAACATAAACCATAGAATGACAATGTAAAAAAGGTTAAAGAAAAATGGCCTACTGTTTTTCATACAGCCATTTATTTCATTTTCATTGATATCAATGCTGTTTTAAGCCAAAAAAAGACAGAAAGTGTTTGTTTAACTCAATGGATCAGGCAGCATCTCTGGGAAACATGGACGATTGTTGTTTTGGGAAGGGACCCTTCAGATTGATTGTTGTGGGGGTAGAGAAAGCTGGAAGACAGGAGGGGCAGGACAAAGCGTGGCGAGTGATAGATAGAGATGAGGGGCATTTTTGATAGGCAGATGGTTGGACAAATTCCAGAGATGAAAAGACAAAAGGTATGAGATAAGGATAGACGAAATGCGATTTATCCGTCACCCTCTCCCTCTTCCTCGCCCTCTCCCTCTCCCTCTCCATCACCCTCTCTCTCTCCCTTTCCCTCTCCCTCTCCTTCTCTTCCCCTCCCTCTCCCTCCCCCTTCTACTCCCTCTCCCCTTCCCCTTCTCCCCCCCCCCCACCCTCACCGCAATCAGTCTGAAGAACAGTCCCGACCCAAAATTTCAGCTATCCATATTATCCGAAGATGCTGCTTGACCCACTGAGTTACTCCAGGACTTTGTATCTTTATTTGAAAACCAGCATCTGCCTGTATTAGTACCATGTAATTACGTTTCAATCTGAAATCACATTGCTGGAGAGACTTAGCTCGTTTTCAAGATTAGAGTTAAAATTTTAACTCCCTCTGTCCAGTTGAAATTTGATCAGAGTTAAAAATCAAAGGGTTCAATTGCAACTCCAATATAATCCAAAATAGTTCAGCTCCATTGATTTTATCGCTTTCTTGTGTCGGTGTATGTAATGTAATTAACATATTTGATGTCTTGCGCAATGGGACGCATGCGCAGGAGGGACTCAAGGTGGCGTCCTGGAATAAAGAAGCTTGTTAGTTTTACTCCCGTGTCTGAGTGTTATTTAAAGTCAGTTCCAAGCATCAAATACACAACAATTGGCAAACGAGGATAAAAGAACAGAAAAGAAAAGAAGGACTGTCAAGAAAAAAGAAAAAAGTTAAAGAAGAGGTTGTATTTGGAGACAAAGTGGAACGGTACCAAGCAAAAAAATTTGGTGCCAAATGGTTTTGAATTGGCTCCAAAGAAAAGAAAGGTCAGAACGGGAAGCAAGAGCGCAAGGAAAACAAGTGGGGCAGTAAGTGTCACTAAAGAGCGCAGCTGGAAGCTAGAAGCTGAACCAGTAGGACAGCGACGGTGTCAACTTACCTGGAACGCTTTCCAGGGCTGTGCAGCCGCCACCAACTTTGGGTGAGTCCCAGGGCCATGTAGCTCATGGCCAGGCCCAGTAGCCGCCACCGACATCGGGTGAGGGCCTAGTACCGTGTAACCCACGGACAGGTACGGCGACCGCCACAGACGACAACTGAGTCTCCAGCCGGCTGTGAGCAGAAAAAGCCCAGCTGTGAGCAGAAAAAGCCCGGCCACGCGAGAGATGCGGACCGGCCGAGCGAAGAGAGGGTCCGACCAAGAGAGAAAGCCGACAACGCAAGAGAAGCGGGCACAGCACTTCGCCAGCCACCGACGAGCAGAGCAGCGGGGGCCAGCAGAGCTAGGCCAAGCCGTGGAGCTAGAAGATTGAGGGGGGATCTTATAGAAACTTACAAAATTCTTAAGGGGTTGGACAGGCTAGATGCAGGAAGATTGTTCCCGATGTTGGGGAAGTCCAGAACAAGGGGTCACAGTTTAAGGATAAGGGGGGAATCTTTTAGGACCGAGATGAGGAAAACATTTTTCACACAGAGAGTGGTGAATCTCTGGAATTCTCTGCCACAGAAGGTAGTTGAGGCCAGTTCATTGGCTATATTTAAGAGGGAGTTAGATGTGGCCCTTGTGGCTAAAGGGATCAGGGGGTATGGAGAGAAGGCAGGTACAGGATACTGAGTTGGATGATCAGCCATGATCATATTGAATGGCGGTGTAGGCTCGAAGGGCCGAATGGCCTACTCCTGCACCTATTTTCTATGTTTCTAGCGACGGGCGGAGCAGTAGCCAGGCGGGCGGAGCAGCGGGAGTCAGCGACAGCCAGGACAACCGCGAGGCAGGCAAGTAAGCAGGCAAGCCAGCGAGGCAGCGAAGGCCAGCAACGGCTAGGCCAGCTGTGAAACCAGCGGCGATCCAGTGAGGCCAGCAACGGCAGCAGCGGTGGCCCGGTGAGGCCAGCAACCGCAGTAGCGGCAGCAACGGCGAAGCCCGGTGGAGCCAGCGGCAGCAACGGCGAGGTCCGGTGAGGCCAGCAGCAACAGCAACGGTAGGGACAGCCCGAGAGATCGCTGATGCACCGGAGTCCAGTAAAAGCTGGCACAATAAAAGCTGGACTGTTTGAATGTAATGTGTTGTTCAATGTCATTAATAATTTAAGTAAATTTGTGTGCATTGCAGGAATATGGTTTAAAAATTTCTAGTTTGCTATTAACATGAAATGTTGGTTTATTGGTATAAATCTATTATTATTATAAGAATGTGTAATAGTCAATGGGCTGGATAACTTCTTAGAGTGGAAAAGGATTAAGTCCAGGGCAGAAAACACAGTGAGAGAACAGAACATAGTGCACCTGAATAGCAACAGGGTAGCATGACTTTTCTAATTGTAGGAAAGGTGCCGCAGTTAGATTCTGGGTGTAATTTTGAGAAATGGACCGAAGTCTTGGAGGCTTGTTTCATTTCCAATGATATCGCTGCAGAGGAGAAGAAGAGAGCATGGCTTATATTAGGCTTAGGAAGAGAGGGTTATCACACCTTATGTACGGTGCTGCAGCCAGCAAAGCCCATGGATAAAACGTACGAAGTGTGTAAGGAGGCATTAATGGCTCATTTCTCGCCAAAACCTCCAAGGATATTCAGATGCAAGGAGCCTGAACTAAAGATGGAAAGGAGTTCCTCAAAGGACAAAAGTCAAGTGGAAGGACAAAAGTTAAGTGCAAAGGGACATTGCCATCCAGAGGGCAACTCTAACTATTCAAGCTGCATTCAAGGGTATGGAGGTACGGAGAGAGATCCAGGACAAACAGAAGGCAGCAACGGTAATACAAGCAGCATTTAGAATGCACAGAGTATACCGTCCATACAGGGCAATGAGATTGGCAGCTATAATAGGTCAAACCCATTATAGGGCACACCTTCAAATGGAAAGTGATCGCAAAACTTACGTAAAGGTACGCAGCAGCTTTGTGCTGCTTCAGGCTGCCTACCGAGGAATGCTTGTTCGAAAGCAATTGCGGTGCATGCACAAATCTGCCTAGGTCATACAGACTTATTATCAAATGCATAAACAGCATCAGTATTTCAAGAAACTACGCTGGTCCGCCATTGCAGTACAGCAATTATACCGAGCTTGCCAGATAAGAGATGTCCACGTGAGACATTATAATAGTTTGAGTAAAGCAGTGGTTTGTATTCAGGCCTTCTACCGCGGGATTAAAGCCAGAGAATTGGTTGAGAAAATCAAGGCGGCACACCATATTAAGTCAGCCTTAATGATGTGCATTACAAGAAAACATTTCTGATGTAAAAGGTGGCTGTAGCCACTCTGCAAGCTTCATTCCATGGGTATCGATCAAGGGCACGCTATAGAGCTATGCGGTCATTTCGATCCAGAGATGGTACAAAGCATGCAAAATAGGGCATTCCAAGGTTGTGCAATATCAGTCAATGAGGTATGCAACCATTACCATGCAGGCTGCCTACAAGGGTATGGTGGTTAGGCAGTGGATTAAGCAAAAGAGGCCTACGGTAAAAATTCAGTCAGTATTCCGTATGAGTTGGTATAGGAAAGACTTCCTCAAACTGAATTATACAGCAGTTGTAGTGCAATCACACTACCTTGCTTATAAAGCAAGAAAACTATACAGAGCACAAATCAAAGCCACAGGTATTGCAAAGACAATATAGATCCTACTTGAAGAACCAGAGATGTGACTTAAGAAGACAAATGGATGAACAACAGAAAAGGCTTAAACGATATAGGAAAGACTTCCTCAAACTGAAATATACAGCAATTATAATGCAGTCTCACTACCATGCTTATGAAGCGAGGAAACTATACAGCGCGCAAGTCAAAGCCACTGTTGTATTGAAAAGACAATATAGATCCTACTTCTTGATGAAGAACCAGAAATGTGATTGAAGTGGGCACATGTGCGCATGTGCGGGGCTCTTGTAGAGTGTGCGCATGTGCAGGGCTTTTCCGGAGTGTGCGCATGTGCAGGGCTTTTCCGGAGTGTGCGCATGTGCGAGGTATTTCGGGCCGGAAGGGCCTGCGGAATCAGTCATGTTTGCCAGACATTTCTGAGATTATGTATTAAAGAAATAAGTTGCTTAAATTGTTGTGAGGCAAATGAAACATTACACTACTCGCCATTTACATAAACTCAGAAACGTCTGGCAAACATGGCTGATTCCGCAGGCCTTTCCCGCCCGAAATACCTTGCACATGCGCACACTCTTTGAAAGCCCTGCACAGTGATTTAAGAAGACAAATAGATGAACAACAGAAAAGGCTTAAACGGTACAAAGAATGGTTAAATAAATATGTGACAATGAGTAAAAAGCTGCTAATAGAAAGGTCTAAAGAAGAGAGGCTTGTCGGTCGAGACAAAAGTATGCAGGACCGATTGCGACTAGGACACTTCACTACAGTCCAGCATGGAGCCTCCTTCACTGATCAGTGGACAAATGGTTATGCATTGCAGAATCTCACTGAACAACAAGAGCAGATAAATACGCAGCGCCAGGAAATTGAGCGACAAAGGAAGATGCTAGCAAAAAAAAAAAAAATCTGCAGCCATGTGTCAGATGCCACCTACAAATAAGGAACAGAAACAGAGGAAAACTAAGCAAATGGAGCAGAGAAGGAAATGTTAACTTTAGCAGAATATCAGGAATAGGAAGAAATCTGCAAATTAGATCAGGACATTTAAAAATGGGAAGAGGCAGAGATACAGGCAGAGCTAGAGCGATTAGAAAGAGTTCGCAATTTTTACATAAGGGAACGGAAAATGATAACACATAAAGCAAGGGGTAATATATCTGGTTTAAGGAAGATGGGTGGTATGAATTTTTTTTTTATAAGGGCTAGGTTTGGAAATGATTATTACAGTTATGAGGATGTATTGTAAGATGACTGTAATAACACAATTTTGCAACAGTGTATTAATTATATTGTATGTAATAGAAATGGTGTTTACTGCCTCCAAGTTAAAAGGGGAGACGTGTGGTGTATGTAATGTAATTAACATATTTGATGTCTTGCGCAATGGGACGCATGCGCAGGAGAAACTCAAGGTGGCGTCCTGCAATAAAGAAGCTTGTTAGTTTTACTCCCGTGTCGTCTGAGTGTTATTTAAAGTCAGTTCCAAGCACCAAATACACAACAGATGGAAACTCTGTAAATGTATGTAATATATGAAATCAAAATTGTATGATCCATATAGAACAGAGATAGGCCCTTAATGGTATATTATGAATATCTTCTGTCGTCCTGCTCATTAAAGCCAACAGTAAAGTGAAAAGGATGTTAGTTCTAGAGGATCGATGGAATATTTTTTATTTCTCACATTCTGAAACTTCTGCATATGACAAAGCTCCTCAGTTATTCTGAAAGGAAGACTTTCCACATTGACAGTATACATTCATCCTATAATATTGACATTAATAGAGTACTGACCTGATTCTACATTGCTTTCGATTGCGACATATGTAAATGGAGACTTCAAGGATTGTTCAGTGGATGTACCAACCAATATCATCAATATGATTGCAAAAGTAACCTGAGGAAGCATCATGATCAGCTTTTCAGCAGCAAATCGACATAAGGTAGCGTACTTCCAACAGGCTTAACTGAAATGAAAAATAAATTGCTGACTACTTCCTTTTACGTCTGAAATACTTAGATTGCCACTCCCAATATGATCATAAATTTTTATGAAGTAGTTATAATTCAGTCCAACAAGGTAATATAAAGTTATAGCCAGAATAATGGCTGACTAGAAGCAACATCTACAGGTCACTGTTCAATTCTCAAGAAATACGTTCCAAGGGGCAAAATGCAGTTGATTACTGTTTCTAAGCCATTATTTTAGAGGAGGAAAAAAGGAGGATGACAATTATACGCAACTTGTGGAAATTTTGACACCAGTTCTATTCAAGAAAATGTACCCTTTTGGCAGGCAATGATGCTGTTACCCCAGGCCCAGGGAATCCAAGCAGTCACGTGTTGCTGCAGCTGCATAATGGATTTGATTTGGATTTCCATCAGTATAGTTCATGGCCAAATGTAACTGGTTTATGTCTTTAAAATACATTGTCTATAAGATTTGTAGCCTATCCAGATACATGTTTGGTCTGGTTAGTGATGAAGACATTAGTTGTCAAATTGTTGTGCCATTGAAACTGCTTTTGATTTTTTTTATCATTTAGCGCATGCTGGCTTCCTATATGTCGCATAGTTATGTAATGGCTTACATTATGTATTGGATGAGTTTGTACATATGTGACTGGCAAAGTGGTGAGCAGATTCTTCCCTTCTAATACCACAGGGATTATAATGTCTGCATGTCAGAACATAGACAACAGCGATTGACTTTCATTGTATGGTAATAGTACTCTTAGTGGGGTTAACAGCACATCTGTTCTCTTGGCTTAGAGGACAATTTATACAGGAGCACAATACCTTACAATGGAGTACACCAGGGTTAAAGCGGCCATTTGGAAGGTCTTTGCTTCTGTTCACCATAAATTTCTGCAAAAAGTTTGTATGGATCTTTTACCTTTCTTTGGTCTTCTTAAATTTGTTTGAAGTTGAGGTAGCGATCAAGCCATATTGGTAAATCTCATATAGAGTAGTAAGTTCAGCAAGCTTGAAAATATGACATTTGGCCTGTCAGCCAAATCAGTAATAAGGATTGTTAAAACGTGAGGCCCAAACACTGATGCCTCAGGTACTCCATTAATCACAACATCATCTGGTAAACTTCAGTAAATGCACACTATTTAAACCAGGGGAACGTGGCAAATATTAGTAATAGTATTAGATGTAAATCATTTATAATTAGTCGACAATACAGAGGAGGTGAATCGGCCTTTCAAGCCTCCACTAGCTTTTTCAACAACTTGTCCTATTAGTTACAATCCCTGCTTTTCCCCTGAACGTGTAAAAGCTTATTTTCTCTTCAAGAACTTATCTAGTTTTCATTATTATAGAATTTTTATAAAATCTGTTTCTATCCTTCTTCCAGATAGTTAATCCCACTCCATTCCTCGACCACAGGAAATATTGGAAATCTGTAAGTCTGAAAAGTGCTGTTGAATCTCTCCCAAACCTCATCTATTCAAAGGAGAATACCAACTTTTCCAGTCACTTCACCTGATTGAAAGACTATTTCCTGACTTAATTTTACTAATTTTCTGCTGAAAGTCTTGACAATCTTTGCATTGTCCCAAAGAATAATAATTCAGATGCAACCCCCGAAGGATTAACACTACTTCCTTTTTAGGCCGTCTTTCCTTCTGCTTGTAGAAAGGTAATCATTCCAGGTGCTATTCAGCTTTCGGCCTACAAACTATATGTCTCTCTCTGTCCACCCCTACTTCAAAACTGCACCTTTTGGTTTGTTTTATCTGATTCTTCAAGTCAAATTTGTGTCACTTCGCACCACTGCATTAAATTTCAGCAGATTGTCCTTCAGAAGTTCATTATTATTGTCCTCATTTGTTGCTGTATTAGGTGTCATGCACTTATGCGCTTTATATCCAAGTCTAGGTAATAAATCCATATCAACAGATGTAATGGTCCTAATACAGGTCCTTGGGGCCAGCACTGTAATATTAATTTCAGTACAAAATATAGCTGTTCTCCATCATTTGCTGCAATCTTGTTTGTGTTCTAATTGTTTAGAAATGCCAACCATAGAAAATGACATATATTTTAAGTGCATGGAAATTATGATGTTCTCTTTTATGAAATTCCAGGTTCCAGTAAAAGAGATGTAGAGCGTCACGTATAAAGTTTATTACTCCTATTTTTCCTACCATTAAGCCATTTATTTATCCAGTGAAGACTAGCTCACCCAGTATCTCATGCAGTCTATCCTTCTGGACATATTACCTTGTGGAACCTTATGCAAGGTGTTGCTGAAATCCATTTAGACTGCATCTTCAGTCCTGCCCTCAGAGGTCTTCTTGATCACTTCTGTGAGAATTTCTATCAAATTTGTGAGCTATGATCTCCCACGCACAAAACCATACTGACAATCCCTAATCAATTCCTGTCTTTCCAAATGCATGTATATCTCACCCATCAAAATTCCTCAAGTCCTTGCTTTTGTCTTTTGATTGGCTTCTGATTTCATAGAGAACCAATTTTCTGCAGTGCCCCAACTATTATAGTAAGAAAGCTGCTGGCTGAATCTGCACCAGGTTAGATTAGATTAAGGGTGGCACAGTGGCGCAGCAGTAGAGTTGCTGCCTTATATAGCTTACAGTGCCAGAGTCGCGAGTTCGATCCCGACTACGGGTGTTGTCAGTACGGAGTTTGTATGTTCTCTCCATGACCATGTGGGTTTTCTCCGAGACCTTCGGCTTCCTCCCACATTCCAAAGACGTACAGGTTTGTAGGTTAATTGTCTTTGTATAAATGGAAATTGTGCCTTGTGTGTAGGTAAATAAAGTTCCATTGTCGGTAAACATGACAATTAAATTCTCTTGACTATTTCCTCAATAGGATCAAGCTCAACTTGGAAGGAAACTTGCTGATACTTCTTGCTTTTATTGTGTATCTAGGGGTTGAAAGCAGTCAGCTGGAGTTTGTCTGCAATATATCCTGTAGATGGTGCACATGTAAGCTATGGTACGTCAGCGCTGGAGGGAATGTACAATAGAGAGCATATTGACTGGTTGCATCACGGCCTGGTTTGGCAACCTGAACGCCCAGGAGCGAAAAAGTCTGCTAAAATTTGTGAGCACTACCCAGTCCATCACCGGCTCTGAACTCCCCACCATCGAAGGGATTTATTGTAGTTGCTGCCTCAGAGACCCATGCCATCCTGGCCACGCACTCATTTCACCCCTGCCATTGGGAAGAAGGTACAGGAGCCTGAAGACTGTAACGTCAAGGTTCACAAATAGCTTCTTCACTAAAGCCATCAGGCTATTAAAGACTTCAACCTCAAATAAGCTCTGAACTACAATAGACTATCTATACATAACTAAAACTATGATCTTGTTACCTTCCGGTTTGCGTGGTTTTTCTATTTGCACAAAAACGGTACGCGATAGGGCTACGATTTTTCGCCAGCTCATTCACCGTTCTCCTGTGCTGTGAGTGCACCGTTGCGTTCCGATCGGTGGCATAATGTAAAAGTTAGCAAGGTTTAAAAATCGTAAAAACCACGCGTGCGCAGATCGATCTCCTCTTCTGCCAGGGGGTGTGTGGGGGGGTGATTAGTCTTTTCTGTCAGTCCCCAGGACGATCCGCCCCTTCCTGCGCCATCGCGTCTTTACTGGAGCAGAGGGACGCTCTGGATGGCCAGCGGAGGTCTCGAACCGGACACAATTTTCAGAGGCTCCAGCCAGCACGGTGCAGAGTCGGAGATGTCGCCGATGCCACCAAACGGAAAGCGGAGACTTTAATCCCGGCGGAGGAGAACAGCCAGCGACCAGCGCCCGCTGTGAGTCCCCATCGCACCGCAAGCTCCAGCCCCTTCCCCTCTGGTCCCCCTCGCTATCATGGGGGGAGGGGGGTAGGAGACAGCGATCCATCCCCTCCACAACCCACCCTCCCGCCCACACACCCCCTTCCTCCCACAATCCCCCCTGCCCACACACCCAACCCCCCCACAACACCTCTCCACAACAACCCCCACACACCCCTCCCCCACACAGCCCCTCCCCCCACACCCCCTGCGCACACACCCTCCCCCGCCCACACACATCCCCCCGCCCACACACACCCCACTCCCACACACACCCCCATCCACACCCCCCTCCCCCCCACAACCCCCCTTGCTCACACACCCCCCTCCCCCCCGCCCACACCCCTCCACCCACAACTCCCACCACCGCCCCCATCCCCCCCCCTATATTCCTCCCACCCCCCCACAAAGCCGCACCTGCGCAGTTAGGGGCTATGAGTGAGTGGTTGAATATTGCGTTGAGAGAACGGGTTGCGTTGGGAGAACAGGTGAGTGGTGGAATATTGCATTGGGGAAAGGGTTGCATTTGGGGACCAGGCCTCCCGTGTGACTGAGACCCAACGGGTCCTACTTAGTCTAATTATTATTATTATTATTAAATCAGCATGGGTTAAATTGGACTAAGCACATTGGATAACAGTTGATGTAGGCAGTCTGCTGCTGACTGGATAGAAACGTAGAAAACAGGTGCAGGAGTAGGCCATTCAACCCTTCAAGCCAGCATCGCCATTCAATATAATCACGGCTGATCATCACATTCCTGCTTACTCCCCATATCCCTTCATTCCGTTAGCCCTAAGAGCTATATCTAACTCTCTCTTGAAAACATTCTGTGGATTGGCCTTCACTGCCCTCTGTGGCAGAGAATTCCATAGATTCACAATTCTCTGGGTGAAAAAGTTTTTCCTCTTCTCAGTCCTAAATGGCCTACCCCTTATTCTTAAACTATGACCCCTTAGTTCTGGGATACTTTAGCCCAAAGTTTAAACCAGTGGACTGGGTACCAATTCAGTGGGCCGCCTTTTCCAGGGTCGTGTGGAGCTTCTTCAGTAATGGTGGAGCTGCACTAATCTAGTTAATCAGCTTTTATCATGATGTTGAATTGTGTGTTGTTGATACCACGGAGGCTTGAGGGTGAGTTACTCATTATATTTCTTTAAAAAAAATATTCTTGCACTATCCGATTTGGACTATAAATGCACGTAACATTTGATGCAATCTGCTTCCTGAGATTAAATTGCCGATTTTTGAACCCAATAAGGCAATAGCTAGTACATTGAGTCATATCATTATTCATATGCAATTTAAGACAGAATTAAGATTGTGTAAGTTTAAGTTAATTTTTTACATGTACTTTATTCTATGCAAATTACATCTAAATGATTCAAAGAAATCACATTCTCTGAATCATTTTCATTTGATTTTACCCATATCTTTTTGCATAGAAATAGAATATTTATAACCCTCCTGATTAAGAATATATCTTTGGCATCATATATAATAAATGCTTTTGTGTAGGAATGAACATTTGGGTTTTAAAAACCCTCAGTAATTTTGAGTTAGTCATATAGTCATATAATCATCCACTAATCTATTGTGGAGATCACACTGTGGCCCAGATAAGGCCCAGACAACACCCAGGCCCGTACAAAGCTTTTCAAAAAGGGGGGTGGCATGACAGGATTACAAAAAACTTAATGTTAATGTTAAGCGAAGTGTGAAATCCCTCGATTCTCAGGGATTTTAGATGCTCTCTGATGCATTCTGAGCCTTATTTTGGAACATTTTTGCACCAAATTTATGACCAATATTTCAGGAATCTGAGAGGTAGCTTTTTCACACAAAGGGTGCTGGGTGTATGTAACGAGCTGCCAGAGGAGGTAGTTAAGGCTGGGACTATCCTAATGTTTAAGAGACATTTGGACACGTACATGGATAGGACAGATTTAGATGGATATGGGCCAAACGCGTGTGAGTGGGACTAGTTTAGATGGGACATGTCGGTCGGTGTGGGCAAGTTGGCCTGAAGGGCCTGTTTCCACACTGCATCATTCTTTGACTAAAAAGTGAAGAAGAAAAATGTATGTAGATAAGTAGAGCAGATTTGAAAGAGGAGTGAAATATAAAGGCAGAGAGAGATTTATGGGTGGAAAGGAACATAGGAAAGGAGGGGGGAGAGTGGGCTTGGGCAGATGGGTGAAGGGAAAATAATAACAAAGTGTTAGAGTAACTCAGCGAGTCAGGCAGCATCTGTGGAGAACATGGATAGGTGACATGTCACAGAGTGCTGGAGTAACTCAGTGAGTCAGGCAGCATCTGTGTAGAACATGGATAGGTGACATGTCACAGAGTGCTGGAGTAACTCAGTGGGCCAGGCAGCATCTCTGGAGAAAAGGTATAGATTATATTTCGCGTCAAGACTGTTCTTCAGTAATATTCATGATGTGACATGCATAGACATTCCTGAATGTTACCCAAACCATCGTGAGCTACTTTGTTACGGTGCTTGCCCTCTCCTATAACATCTCTGTTGCCTTGGGTGATGCAGGATAGGACACAAGCTTTGGGGCACGGTGTGAAGCTGTTGCCGTCTGTCCCAGCCTGGTAAAAACCTGGATGGAGTGGATTTGGAGAGGATGTTTCCACTAGTGGGAGAGTCTAGGACCAGTGGCCACAGCCTCAGAATTAAAAGACATTCCTTCAGGAAGGAGATGAGCAGGGATTTCTTAAGTCAGAGGGTGGTGAACTGTGGAATTCATTGTCACAGACAGCTTGGAGGTCAAGTCAATGGACATTTTTCAGGAGGAGATTGATAGATTTTTGATTGATACGGGTGTCAGAGGTAATGGGGAGAAGGCAGGAGAATGGGTTTGAGAGGGAAAGATAGAGTCATAGAGTGATACAGTGGAAACAGGCCCTTCGGCCCAGCATGTCCCATCTGCACTAGTCCCCCCTGCCCACGTTTGATCCATATCCCTCCGTACCTGTCCTATCCATGTACCTGTCTAACTGTTTCTTAAATGTTGTGATAGTCCCTGCCTCAACTACCTCCTCTGGCAGCTTGTTCCATACACCTATCAGCCTTTGTGTGAAAAACATACCCCACAGACTCCTATTAAATCTTTTGCCCTTCACCTTAAACTTATGTCCTCTGCTCCTCGATTCTGGGCAAAAGACGCAACCATATCTATTCAAATCATGATTTTATACACCTCTATTAGATCATCCCTCATCCTCCTGTGTTCCATGAAATAGAGTCCCAGCCTACTCAACCTCTCCCTATAGCTTTGGCCCTTTAGTCCTGGCAACATCCTCGTAAATCTTCACTGTACCCTTTCCAGTTTGATGACATCTTTCCTATAACATGGTGCCCAGAACTTCTATACTCAGCCTGACCCGCTGAGTTACTCCAGCACTCTGTGAAACGTCACAGAACAGGGCAAGATTAGCAAGTTTGCTGATGATACAGATGTGAGTGGTTTTGCAGATAGTGAAGATGGTTGTGAAGGATTGCAGCAGGATCTGGATCAATTAGCCAGGTGGGCAGAGGAATGGTTGATGGTTGCATGGTTCCTTGAAGGTCGTGTCGCAGGTATATCAGGTGGTCAAAATGTATTTTGGCACTTTGGCCTTCATCAGTCAGAGTATTGAGTATAGAAGTTGGGAGGTCATGTTGCAGTTGTATAAGACGTTGGTGAGACCGCATTTAGAATATTGTGTTCAGTTCTGGGCACCATGTTATAGGAAAGACGTCAGTCCAATCAGGGTTGTGTCATCCACAAACTTGAGAAGCTTGACAGAGGTGTCTGTGGAGGTGCAGTCATTGGTGTGGCGAGAGTAGAGGAGAGGGGAGAGTGCGCATCTTGCTGTGTTCCTATGCTGAGCGTTTGCGGGTCCGAGATATGCTTTCCCGCCTCACATGCTGCTTCCTGTCTGTCAGAAAGCTGGTGATCCACCGACAGAGGGGTTCAGGCACAGTCAACTCAAAGTTTGGAGCGTAGTAGCTCTGGCACAATGGTGTTGAATGCGGAGCTAAAATCAATAAAACAAAATCCTCTCATAGGTCCCCTGGCGGTCTAGGTGCTGGAGGATGAAGTGCAGGCCCAGATTGACTGCGTCATCCACAGATCTATTGGCCCAATATGCAAAATGCAGATGGTCCAGCAGAGGGATTGTGATATTTTTCAGCTTGGCCAGCACAAGCCTTTCAACGGTCTTCATTACTACAGAGGTCAGTGCGACAGGCCTGTAGTCTTTAAGACCAGTAATCCTTACCTTTTTGGGTACAGAGACAATAGTGGAGACTTTGAAGCAGGCAGGGACAGTACATCTTTGCAGGGATTGGTTAAAAATGAGTAATTGGGTGTGAAGTGGTGAGTGGGGTGGGTGTAGAAGGGTCCACTCTTTTCATACTGGAGTCTTGCCTTAAGTAGGTGTGAAGTGGTGAATGGGAAGGAGAGAGTGCAGGGTCCATTCTTTGCAGACTGGGGTCTGGCTGTGTTTGTTGGGGAAGGGGTACCAGGGTTACGTTTCTGATTTTCAAACCTGCAGTAAAACTCATTCAGGTTGTTCATCGGCTGACGATTGTCCAAAGAGTGGGGGACTTTCCTCTTATAGCTGGAGATTTCTTGCATGCCCTTACAAACTGAAGAAGAGTCATTAGCTGAGAACTTGCTCCTCAACTCCTCAGAGTACCTTTCCTTGGCAGCTCTGATTCCTCTTCTCAGCTTTATCGATTAGGCTATCTTTTAACTCTTTAACGATTAGGCTATCAGCTTGACGCATATTTGCCACCATCCCCCCCCCCCCCCCCCCCCCCCCCCCACCTCCCCAATCTCGAAATGGAAATGTTACATCTGTATATAATGATCCTGCGGCCTACAACAACTTAAAGCCGCGGTCTCCGGTGAGGAAGAGCCGATCCTGGACTGACTCTGGACTCTGGTCCTGACCACGGGGGGGAAATGGAGAAGGACTGGCCAAATTTTGTGCCTTCCACCACAGTGATGAATGCTGTGGTGGATGTTTGTGTTACAGTTTTATTGTGGTTGTGTGTTCTTTATTATTGTATCGCTGCAGACAACCCAAATTTCCACCAGCCTGGCTGTGTGGCAATAAATTATATCTAATCTAATCTAATCTAATCTAATTAAAATATGTATTTATTCACAAACTATGGAATGCATATTTTTCAGTATTGTTATCAAGGAAAAGAAAGCAGTTCCAATTGTTTGATATTATTTGATATTGTTTAATATTATTCATATGGAGGAAAATATAATAGCTCTAAAACATAACTTAATTTTGCAATCTCACTAAAGATAATCCCCCTTTCCCTCTCCCCATCTCTCTCTCCCCTCCCTTCCCCTCTCTATCTCCCCCTCCCCCTCTCACATCCCCCCCTCTTTCTGGCAGGTTGAGGGGGGGGTGAAGATGAAGGTGGCGCGGGCGGGGAGGATGAAGGTTGCGTGGGCCCAGCGGGGGTGGCGTGGGCCCAGTGGGGGTCAGCAAGGGTGGCGTGGACCCAGCGGGGGTCGCGTGGGCCCAGCGGTGTGGCGTGGGCCCAGCAGGGGTGGCGTGGGCCCAGCAAGGGTGGCTTGGATCCAGCGGGGGTGGCGTGGGCCCAGCGGGGGTGGCGTGGACCCATCGGGGGTCAGCGGGGGTGGCGTGGACCCAGTGGGGGTGGCGTGGGCCCAGTGGGGGTCAGCGAGGGTGGCGTGGATCCAGCGGGGGTCAACGGGGTTGGCGTGGGCCCAGCGGGGATGGCATGAGCCCAACGGGGGTGGCATGAGCCCAGCGGGGGTGGTGTAGGGGGAAGATGGCTTGGGCCCCGGCTGCGGGGGGAGGCGAGGGGAGCGGGCTCCGCCGCAGCGGCGTCTGGTGTTGGGGTTACAGCCGTTGGGTTCAGATTCAGCCACACCCACCCGGCGACGGGAGAACGGAGAACTGGCTGTTTCCAAAGTGGAAAAGCTGATGGTGATTTTTTCTTAGGGGGGAAAATAACCCCCCCCCCCCCCCCCCCACCTCTGCATCTAAAGAAAACCAAGCATATCAAGTTACATTCCTTAATTTATATATTAAGGTCGATCAGTATTTTAATATACTTTATTTTAAAAAGCTGAGACATTGGTGCATTTGAAATTAATGTGATTAACATCCGAATATTTCTGCAGTCCTCCCAGTTGAACTTCCAGACTACACCGGAACGCAAACTTGTTGTAGCAAAAGATTAAAGGAATTATATGGAGTGACCATAACAAGCCACTTGGACTAAAAGGAGAAAATCAAACTGTTATGTCAGGCAAAATAATAACATGCCTGAAATATGTAAAATCTATATACTTTTAAAACTCTGTGTGTGTGTGTGTGTGTGTGTGTGCGTGTGTGTGTGTGTGCGTGTGCGTGTCTGTTTGTGTGTGTGTGTGTGTGTGTGTGTGTGTGTGTGTGTGTGTGTGTGTGTGTGTGTGTGTGTGTGTGTGTGTGTGTGTGTGTGTGTGTGTGTGTGTGTATGTCAGATTAAATTTTCAGATTAGATTTATGGCCTTTGATTCCTTGGTACCGCCTAAACCACACACAAAAACTCAAGAGATTTTTTCCATTTCGTTAGCGATTTCACTTTTACATTCGCATATCCACTCCTCATTACATTTACACATTTTTCTGTACACATTTTTAATAAAATCCTTCCCCCCCCACTCACTCATTTTTTCGCCTCCTGCTGGCCAGCCACCATAACGGCTGCTGCCGCCCGGCAACATTTTTCACATTTTGCTAGCGATTTTCACTACTGCCGCCTGGCTCTCCTCCACTCTCTCCCCCCCCCCCCCCCCCCCCCCGGCCCGGCTCTGTCACGCTGGCGGAAGGCACAGATCGGCTGGTCCCCCGCTGCTTTTCGCTGTCCCCGCGGGCTTGCACTCTCCGAAAATCCCGCGCGTCAACCGCCTGTCGGCCCGCAGGCGTATTGAGGGCATACGCAGCGTCGTTCCGATCGGTTGAATGTCATCAAAGTTAAAAATCTTTGGTTTAAAAATCTTAAAAACTGCACGTGCGCAGATCAATCTCTTCTGCCAGTCAGCGCCGCGCGGATTAGTCTCCTCCCCTGTCACTCCCCGGGATGGTCTGCCCCTTCCTGCACCATTGCATCTTTACTGGAGCTGAGGAAAGCCTGCGGAGGTTTCCAACCGGACTTTCGGAGGGACCCGAAGCAGCCCTGCCTCAAGCAGCGGCCCATCCCCAAGCAGCAGCCCCGCCCCAAGCAGCAGCCTAGTGTCGGAGACCCGACCCAGCCCAGCCCAGCAGGGGAGACCCAGCCCAGCCCAGAGTTGGAGACCCAGCCCAGTCAGAGATCCAGCCCAGCCCGGAGATGTCGCCAGTGTCGCCAAATGGAAAGAGGAGACTCTAATCCTGGCGGAGGCTGTAAATCCCCATCGCACCGCCAATTCCAGCCACTACCCCTCTGGTCCCCCCTCGCTGGCTCCTCCCCCCTCCCCGTGATGCCCCCCTCTCTCCCATGGCTCTTCCCCCATCTTTTCTCCGAGCTCACTCCCCCCTGCCCACAAATCCCTCTCCCCGGTAACTCCCCCTGGCCACACACTCCTCTCCCCCCTCACAACCCACCCCCTGCCCACACACCCCCGTCCACACACGCCCCCGCCCACACAACCCCCCGCACACACACACCCACCCTCCCGCCCACACATAACTAACCCACCACCCACACACACCCACCCCTCCACACATCCCCCCGCCCACACACCTCTCTCCCCATACAACCC
This sequence comes from Amblyraja radiata, assembly GCF_010909765.2. Taxonomy (NCBI): domain Eukaryota; kingdom Metazoa; phylum Chordata; class Chondrichthyes; order Rajiformes; family Rajidae; genus Amblyraja; species Amblyraja radiata. The sequence goes on from NC_045967.1 coordinate 32,666,418, forward strand.
CCCCAGCTCCTACAACCCCCTCCCCCCGCTCACACAAAACTCCTCTGCCCGCACACACACCCCCCACACACATACACACACCCTCCTCCACCCCCCATTCCCACATCTCTCCTCCCCCCTCCCATAGCCCTCCTGCCCACAAACACACCTCCCCCCCCACACCCCCCCTTCCCCCACACCACCCTCTTTCCCCCCTCCTACACCTCCCTGTCCACACACACCCCTCCTCCCCTCCCACCCCTCTTCCATCCCCCCTCCCCTCCTCCCCTCCCACACATGAAGAGGAGGGGGAGGGAGTGCTCGTGGATGAGGGGAAGTGAGCCGCGCCTGCACAGTTATGGGCTATGGGTGAGTGATGGAAAATTGCGTTGGGGGAACGGGTTGCGTTGGGGGAATGGGTGAGTGGTGGAATATTGCGTTGGGGAATGGGTTGTGTTGGGCAACCAGGCCTCCCATGTGACTGGGACCCAACGGGTCCCACATGGTCTAGTACTCATTAAAAACCTAAATTGTTTAAGATTATTAAAAGATTTAATTGAAAAAGCACTTTAAATTTCTAAATACACATAATCTCTTTTAAATGCTTTATAATAACCTAAATTAACAATCCATTTGAGTTTTAAATGTATTTGTTTAGTAATATTGAAAATAATATATTTACACTGAAACTCTATCTGAAATAACATTACAACAAAGAATTCTTTCCTGAGGGTCATACAAAAGTGATAAGTTGACTATTTTTCTTTTCTGCAGCAGATATTTGATAAGCCTAGAAATTGCAAATGAATAGTTTTGTCCTCAGTTCCCACTCCCACTCTGAATTGAGTGAACTACTGGATTTCCACACAGAATTACAGGCGGTAAATGTAGAAAATCTGTCAGTTCATGGTCTACAGGACTTCCCACAAAGTCCAGACCATCAGTGTCGACACCAACTTGGTGTGGCACAGTGGCGCAGCGGTAGAGTTACTGTCTTACATAGCCAGAGACCCGGGTTCGATCCTGACTACAGGTCCTGTCTATACAGAGTTTGTACGTTCTCCCTGTGGCCACGACGGTTTTCTCTGGGTGCTCCAGTTTCCTCCCACACTCCAAAGACGTACAGGTTTGTAGGTTAAAATTGGTTTTGGTAAAAATGTAAATTGTCCCTAGTGTGTAGGATAGTGCTAATATATAGAGTGATCGCTGGTCAATGCGGACTCAGTGGGCCAAAGAGCCTGTTTCTGCGCAATACTTCTAAAGTCTAAACAATTGGAATCCAAAATAGGACCAGAGTAAAATATTTCAATTTTATGCAGAAGCAAAATAATTAAAAATATTAAACATTAACATTAAATTTCTATATTTTAAACCGCTGTGCTAAAATGTCATGCTTTTCCAGCAAAAGAGTTTTAATTCCCTTAACAAAGAAACAGAATTCCTTAATAGTAGAGCTAACCCACCACAAAGGGAGGTGCAAATAATCTAATTGTTAATTGAAAGATGAACATCCTATAATTATTGTTCAGCAACTTGTCTGTGAATAGAAAAAACGTGTACAGATATTCCAATCAATTACCATTGGAAATGTATTTTTAAATATGGCCAAATGTTTGTGCAAATCTCCAGTAAATGCAACAAAAACAAGTGTTGATTCAGGAATCAGATGAATTCCCTGCTCTAAATAGTTTACTGACAGAAATGACCTTTGTTAATTGCTTATCTGAAAGATAATGCATTCAAATACTTTTAGAGGGTGCAGCATTTACGTAGTTCTGCAGGATAGTCAGTCTAAATTTTCAGAGGGACTTCAAACATGATCCCTGATTCAGATGCATAATTGTAAGAAGAAATTGCAAGTAAAAATAGAAAATCTTACATATCTCTGAAAGTCTGTTCTCACTGTAAAAATGAGATTATATAATATATACAGTATTGTGTAAACCAGGAAATTGTAAACATAGTTCTTTCATGGTGTCCATCTCAATCCTTTCTATTTTTGACAGATTTGGAACACATTAATTATGAAAAAGGGTTTGTAAATTGTAGTTTTATTCAACCCACTAAACTTAATTTTCAGGGTTTTGATATGGGCTTTGCTATTAATTTTGATTTTTGGTGGCATCAAATATAAATGCACAAGGTCAACTGGCAATGGAGACCTGAATTTACTGAGACAATAGATGAAACTTAGGTAAGCATGCTATTTGGACTGATAAAAAACAATCTATTATTAAAAAATGAAGTGACAGGAACATGGAATTCCAAAGAGATTTAAGAGTCTTTTTATAGAGATCAAAAAAATGGGACAGGCAAGTACAAAATGTCAGCTTCATCAAGTACGTCTAATCCATAAACTGAGGAGGTGTTAACCTTTACAACTCGTGGCTGAATATGAAACTGAGGATTAATACCCACAAAGTACTGGAGGAACTCAGCAAGTCAAGCACATCTGTAGGGGGAATGGATAGACCACGTTTCAGGACCCTTCTTCCAATTGATGAAGTGGGGGGGGAGCTGGAAAAGAGAGGGGCGATGTGGCAAAGCCTGGCAAATGATTGGTCGTACAGGGTGGGGAGGTAAGTTTCTATAACTTTACAAAATTATAATGAGACTCCATTTGACGTATTATTTACAGTTCTATCCACTTTATAAAATTGTATTAGTATTTAAAGAGTACAATGAATATTTGTCATACTGTTACCAGGGTCCAAGGAGAGATTACAGAAACTGGTCATGCATTTTTAATAAAGAAGGTAAATTGGTGATTCGATTGCCATTGTTAGGGTTTTAAAAGGAATCTGTAGAACAGAGGAAAATAAATCTCTTTCCGTTGATGGTAGGGTCTGGGGCTAGGACTCTTAAATTTAAAACATTCCGAAGAGAAATTAGAAGAACACTTCTTCATGCAAAGCATGGTAGAAATGAGGAACTGTCAATGCTTCTTTTATAATTTACTGCCTAAGATTGTTAACTATTTGACAGACCAGGATGTACTTGATGAAGCTGAAATACAAATCATCCAAGATCTCATTGATAGGAGGTAGGTTTGAGAAGGTGAACCTTCTTTTCTACATGGTTTATCCCAGACTTGTTATGATCTTTAAGCTTAGAATAAAAAAAGGCTGAGACCCTAGTAGATGCTCAGGTACCTTTAACATTACAATTTGTACAAATGTCAGATTGTTTCCTTTAAATATATTAAGCATGAAACAAAGAATATGCAATAAATGCAATAAATAAAGACATGAAAAAGAAAGTAGAGCATTGCATTGCATATAAAAGAAACTGAATTTAGGATTAATTGTGCATCAGCGTCTCTCAGACAGCTAAGTATCTGATGACGTTCATAAAAATAAAATACAAAGTTCTGTAGTAACTCAGAGGGTCAGGCAGTATCTGTGGAGGGAATGGTCAGGTGACATTTCAGGTCAGGAGCCTTCTTCATTAATTTCTATTAATAAAAACAAAACTGTTAAAGATCTTGTTTATTAAGTTCCATAATTTGTCAATATTTTCTCACGATGCCAGTGAAAATAAAATTTAACGCATTAGCTGACAGCCACCCGTTGTACCTATACATGTCCAACAATGTTCAAGAAAGCATGGACTTTAAATGACAGCTCCAGTTGATACAATGCAATAATATCAAGTGAGTGAAGAACCCAGCTCATCAGAATACACATTGAATTGATTGTTCAGTTGTTAGCTCGAGGTCTGGTCTTTAATGCAAGGAGTGCTTTCCTGTAAAGATCTGAAAGGGTATACAAAGAAAAACACACGGATTAGAAGAAACTAAAGTATAATTAAGTATGGAATCCCTTGCATTCTTTGAATAGATAAAATTAAAAAATAGACAGGAATTAAGTATATACAAAAAAAAATTGGAATTGATTATAAAGTTACAATCTTCTAGCTTGTCCCTTATGTTACATGTGGTTATGTTGTTTGAACAGTAATTATTCATATCCAGGAGACTAGTCACCAAATGGGAACACCAGAATTGTATACAATTCCTAGGTATTTATATTCATTAAAATATTATTTTCATATTTATATTATATTCATTAGTAACAGTTCAGTCATTTCTGGAATCCATCTCCTGATAGGTGATCTGTATGGTTATTGTTTAAGACAGGACCTCTTGATGTCCAAGCTAATATCCTCTAGACTATAATACTGAGTTTGTTGACGCCAGATACAATTAGAATCTGTGTACCTAAATTGGATGATGCAAGGATGGAAATGTTCCTGTCCTTTAAATTAGGTTTAACACAAGATATGTTGAACTGTAGCCTGCAGAGAGGGAGCCACCGAGCCAGCCCATGCTCGTCCTCCAAAGACCAGAGACTAAGTAGATGGAGCCGATGATGATGACAGACCTGTTGGGCGAAGAGCTAGGCTGGGAGGAGAGGGAACTGTGGTCTAGCCCAGTGATTCTCAACCTGGGGCCATATGGCAAATTTCAGGGGGGCCACAGAAAAAAATTGGGATTTAGGGGGCCACAGGTTCAATGAAGGGGGTCACAGAGCTACCACCCGGTTGCCTCCTAAATTTCAGTTCTAATAAATTTAAATCTATGTATTTGAAATATTTGTGCAATTAATAGACACTGATATTTTAATGGAAGGTATTATAATATTGAAGTACTTTTTTTCTGCTAATAATGTCAGGGGGGGGCTACAGAAAAATTAAAAGATCCCAAGGGGGCCATGAGCTAAAAAAAGGTTGGGAACCACTGGTTGCCTGTGGGAGACACTCCGCGGACACCAAGGTGGACAGGAAAGGAGAGGGACATTGTTCGCTGGTCGATCCACACGTTCAAGGAAGGTGATGGCTGGAGGCCCTGCAGCAACCTGGGGATTGCCCGGACTAGGCAATGTTCATTATCCCTAGAGCACGGACTGGACTTTGAAAATGGCACCAAAACCTGGCGCTTCCTACATGTGGGCTCAGTAGACTATTTTTCTTCACTTTGCTAATCGGGCATTTGCTTTGTTATGGCAGTACTTTACTGGATTGTCTGTAAGAAAATAATTTCACTGTGCATTTGCACATGTGACAATAAAAGCACATTTGAATCTTTGACATTATGGGTCGATCTTGTGTTATAGCATTCCATATTCTAAGCCACTATTCAAGATATTTTAGTGATTTTTGTGCAGCAACACTGAACTCTAACGTGCTCTTTTAATGCTTCATTATAGTTAAAGCTCAATTATCCGGTAGTCACAAAAATGTCACTAATTTAGAGGGAGCACCTTGGTTGATACTTTACAGAAGGGTTGCCTGTGATAAAGAATTTTAGTTCTGGGGTACAGTGGGACTCGGTACAAACATTGGTGCCGAGAACTGAACATTATTTTAGAAGAAGGAGACGACGAGATATTTTAGTCAAAAGATGGTGAATCTGTGGAATTATTTGCCACAGAATGCTGTGGAGGCCGTCAGTTGATATTTTTAAAGCAGAAATAGATAGATATTTGATTAGTACAGGTGTCAGAGGTTATAGGGAGAAGGCAAGAGCATAGGGTTAGGAGGGGAGAGATAGATCAGCCATGATTGAATGGCAGAGTCGACTTGATGGGCTGATTGGCCTAATTCTACTCCTATCACTTATTAACGCTGGTAATGTGATGGAGGAGGGGAGTAAGGGATCTTGATTAGGGAGGTAATGATAAGGAAGTCATGGTATGAGACACGCTGGAGTTTTGAATTAAATAAATTGTGTAAGAATATTAGCCTTTGCAGCAAAATATTGGGATTAATCATATCTACAGTATGGCAAAGGTTTTGAGTGGTATCAGGAAGTGGTTCTGTGATGTAGATCCTTGCATATTTTTCATGTCCACACCTTGCCTGAGCAGTTAGAGATTTATTGCTCAACAAAAATAACTAGATGCCAAATGAAGCATGAATTATACAGTCTTGGCGAGTTAAAGTCAATTATATAATTATTAGAACCACTTGCTTAAAATCAACAAACTAAGGGAAGTTTAGAAAATAGATTTATGGATTTTCTGATTACTAGACTCAATTACAACATGAGCAATGCAATTGCCAACTAAATCTTTGGTAAGGTATTCATACAGAAGAGCTAACTTCTAATGACTTGAGTTCTAATAAACCATCAGGACATTATCAATAAATATCCTAAATCCAAGTATAGCTAAATAGCATGATTGGGGTTTCAATTATCATTTGGAATCATTAAATGGATATCCTTTTAAACCTACCCTATCCATGTACTTGTCCAAATGTTTTTTAAACTTTGTACCTGCTTCAATTACCTCTTCTGGCAGCTTATTCCAGGGGTCAAGGAAAGAGCATTCACGTTGCAGCCCTGTTTCCACCAATCTTTCCATCACCACACACAAGAAGCACAAGAAGCACAAGACAGACAACATTGTGCAGATGCCAAGAAGTGTGTCAGCTCTGACTGAACAACTTCTAATCTTGTGTGTGGGCTTGATAATAAGAAAAAGCTTATTCCATATAGAAACATAGAAACATAGAAAATAGGTGCAGGAGTAGGCCATTCGGCCCTTTGAGCCAGCACCGCCATTCAATATGATCATGGCTGATCATCCAAAATCAGTACCCCATTCCTGATTTTTCCCCATTCACTTGATTCCGTTAGACGTAAGAACAACATCTAACTCATGAAAACCTCCAGTGGATTGGCCGAGAATTCCACAGATTCACAACTCTGGGTGAAAATGTTTTTCCTCATCTCAGTCCTAAATGGCCAACCCCTTATTCCTAAACTGTGACCCCCTGGTTCTGTAAATCCTGGCCAAAATGGAGCTAGTATAGAGCCAAAATAAAGCAGAGGATTCATGCATTGCAAGGCCTTTTTGGTCAAGTCTGTATTTCTGTATAAGAAGCCACAGGCGGTTGGCTAGTGCCAGGAAGTCTAGGTCCCAGATCAATGTTGCAGATAAGAAAGGTATAAGTATCTTTGCAATTGTCAATATGTAAGAGAATCTTGCAGAGGACCTCCAAAATATTGTAAATGCATGAGTTTCATTGGATTGCTGCACAAGGATTGTAAATAATGTTGCAAGACAGTTACCCTGTTTGTTGATTGGCCAAAGTGTTAAGCCCTGGCAGAATTGTTTTGAGTTCCAGGGTAAATGTTGCATTATTCAGTGAATTAGCTTCCTTCCAGGAGCTTCTGCAAGAAACATTATTTTAGGCTCTCTGTAATCGGATTGTGGAACTGTCAATAATGCATTGATGTAATTAATATGTTTGATTGGATTGTAAGGGTCCACCCCTATGTAGTTCGGCCCCTCGAGGTTCGTGGACCTATTAAAGGTAGTCCCATTTTGGATCGCTGTTGATCTTCTGGAAGGGCGCTTGGGATTGCGTGACCTTTTGGGCAGTGCCTGCTTGCACGAGGCTGAAGGGCTTGGCCAGGCAGAGACAAGGATCGAACCCGCGATGGTTTAGGTATCATGTAAGGGATTTGTTGTTCATTCTAAAAATAAAGTTTAGTTGGTCCAGTGCTTGAGTCAGTGTTTTTTACTGAACTAGACTAGGGGGTAAGCTTTAGGAGAGCGTATTTAGAGTTCTGGACTTCCCCAACATGGGGCACATTTTTGCTGCATCTAGCCTATCCAGTCCCTTAAGAATTTTATATGTTTCTATAAGATACCCTCTCACCCTTCTAAATTCCAGTGAATACAAGCCCAGTGGAACCATTCTTCCCTCATATGTCGGTCCCACCATCCCGGGAACTAACCTGGTGAACCTACTCGGCACACCCTCAATAGCAAGAATGTCCTTCCACAAATTAGTAGACAAAAACTGCACACAATACTACATGTGTGGTCTCACCAGGGCCCTGTACAACAGCAGTAGGACCTCCTTGCTCCTAAACTCAATTCCTCTTGCAATAAAGGCCAGCATGCCTTCACTGCCTGCTGTACCTGCATGGTTACTTTCAGTGACTGATGTACAAGGACATCCTGTATCATTGAACCTCCATTTTCCCTAATTTGACACCATTCTGATAATAATCTGCCTTCCTGTTCTTGCCACCAAAGTGGATAGCCTCACATTTATCCACATTATACTGCATCTGCCATGCATCATATAATATCATCCTTTGTGTAAAATGTTGCCCCTCAGGTTCCTATTAAATTTTACTTCCCTCATCTTAAAATGTTTCGAGTTCTAGTGGACATACTTGATTCACTTTTTGTGCATTTAATTAGACATTTAACTCAAACTACTGGATTCTGACTATGTGTTGGCCCTTACCCAGAGGTGCTGTTAAATCCACATTTTTGGAAAAATCATCGTCAGGGTCAGCTGAATTGATCTTGTTTTTGCATTTCATCTTTATTTTCTTCCCCTTATTTTTCTTTTCAGAATCTAAATCAGATTTTTAAAGAGATGTAATCACACAAAATAATCTATCATCTTAAATCCAAATGGAACAAACTACATGGAACATAGCTTGTTCCCTCTAGGTTTTCAAACACTTTCAGACATTACTAAATAATTATATGTTATCACCTATTCGTTTCAAATAATTTTCACCTCTCAGGAACTCATTTGGTTTATAACACATTGTCTCTCTGATCTTACTTTAGGCTCTAAATGTATAACTGAGTGAAAATATGAACAAATAAATGTGTTATGAGCCTCTAGAGTTCAAAGAGTACGATGGGGGAATTATATGGATAAACTTTGAATTAGCTAATGTTATTAAACTAAAATGTACAACATTTACAACTCTTAGACAGGTTGATATTCATCCACTTCCTATATTGAACTTTAAACAGAGAATAAATAGCAAGCAGGAAACTTTGGAAAGAAATAAATAGTTTTCAAGACATTTTTACAACACGCCAAATTGAGGGCAGTTTAGGCAGGACTCCAATAAATACAGTTAAATGACGAGTAAAAAGAATGAACTTCTTAAACATCAATGAGACCAAACAACAGGTTCCAAATCAGAAATATGCTGCATTTACCAATTACCTACTTTCAACTCTGCAATTACATCAAACCAACCATTTTGGCTGACAGCTTATTTTAATAATTTGCTAACAACAACAAATTGCAACAACTCCTTAAACACGGGGAAATCTACCCGTATATGGAATAACTGATATCAACTTATAGATGGAGATTGATAGAAAGGTCACAGAGGGAGGGTTGAGGAAAGATTTGAAACTTGAGATAATTCTGCCACCGAAGGTAGTTGAGGCCAGTTCATTGGCTATATTTAAGACGGAGTTAGATGTGGCCCTTGTGGCAAAAGGGATCAGGGGGTATGGAGAGAAGGCAGGTACAGGATACTGAGTTGGATGATCAGCCATGATCATATTGAATGGCAGTGCAGGCGCGAAGGGCCGAATGGCCTACTCCTGCACCTATTTTCTATGTTTCTATAATTTAGAGATGGGATGGCGAAGGTAATGACCTCCAAAGATGGTGTGAAAGAAGTAGAAAGTGTACAAGAGAAGTTATAGGATTAGAGAAGGTTAAGGAACAAGACCATGGATGGATTGGAAAACAAGGATAAAAATGCAAAAAATCATAGCATTAGTGGATCAATTAGCGGATAATTCGTTGTTTATTATTATCTCGTTAATGGGACTTGGATTCAGGTAGAATATTGGTAGCAGAGTTTTAGATGATTTTTATGATACTGACTGTAAAGGGAAATTCATTTCGTTGTCTCTAATTGAGACAATGACAATAAATTTGAATACAATACAATACAATACAAAGATGCATTCATATTAATGGAGAAAAAAAGCCCAGAGGGCAATGGAAACATTGCACAATGTAGATAAAACAAAAATATGGAATATTTTGTTCATACAGCGGGGACCAAATGAGACTAGGACTAAGGCAAGAGAACTTATCATTTAAAACTGGCATTCACCGAGGTTCCAGTACGGTATCAAGGCAAACAGTTTGTGTCATTTTGAAGTATTGGCTAAGAAAAGAGGTGAATAATGTGCATGGAAATTGACTTTTATGGTGGATGAACAGTAAATTTGCCACCCCAATTTAATTGGAAAAGTCATTATAGAAGTTTCTCTGGCTGTGACGGGACAAATCGTAATGGAATTGAGTGACGGCAGAACCTTTCAATTAAAAAAAAGCTTTGGTATGAGAGGAGGATAGGGTGTTCAATTGGGCCAATATCTGCAAAAATATTGATTAATCTGGGGAAGGGTTGTACAGCGCTTTGCAAATCATGGAAAATGCCATTTGTGACTTTGGTTAAGGATCATTAATGCTTCGCACAAAAAATGAAAAGTGATGAAATTATATATAATAAATCAATATCAACACAGGCTTATATATTGTAACAAACTACCTCACATTTCCAGTGGATCAAATTCCAAAGGAGAACAATACATCCAAATCACTTATTAAGTAACATTTTATGCTGTAAAATTTTGCCTGATGGATTCAGATTGGTTTTGTGGTTATCTTTAATGCCATTAATTTAAGATTTCTCATATCAAAGAGAAATTTGCGTCCTTCCTATTCTATGAAATTCATTTCTTACTGCATTTCAAATATGCAACAAGCTAGGGACATAAATTTACCTTTAATAGCTTCTGTGTTCCCAGAGTTTGGCATCAGTGTTTTATTTTCTGCTTGGTGAGAATTATCCAACTGAATGATACTTCTATCCCTCTCATTCCTCCCTTTGCTGGATACAATAGTATTGTTAGTTGTGTCTGAGGAAGTAGTGTTTCCACTCATCAGCCTCTTTGTTCGAGATAAACTCAGATTGCTGCCAGAAAACCTTATTTTCTTCTTTTTTTTCTTGGTCACGAAAGCATTCTTGATTTTTTCTTCATTCTGTTACAATAACAAAGGAGAATTACAGTTTCACCTTGGCATCAGCAGAATAATATGTTCCAGTTAGAGTACAGTTACAAGTTGAATACAGGTACGTAAATCAATAAAATGAATTTACATGACATTTATGTATACCAACATGAATGGTGAAAATATGAACATATTTGGAGATTAAAAAATAAGCCTCCTTTTTAAAATAAATTATTCATTTTATATTTATGCATTTTTTTCAGGTTTGTGACATAGATTATCAGGGTAGAAGGGGTGGCTCCTCTGAATTCTAAATCCTTTCACCTAATAAATGATGTGGAAGAACAGTGCTCTATTACTCCTCCTGCCGAATGAAAAGCACATGATTTCCACTTAGCATTTCCTTCCAGCAGACTAATGGTTGCACAAGAACAAAATGCAGTGGTGTATAAGCATTCAACTGTTTAATTTCTGTAAGGAACCTTAGGGTGAATATTATTGACTCAAACAACACAAAAACAAGGTTGTGTAGCCTACTGTGCTTGTCCTATTTTTCTAAAGAGATTCACAATTAGTCTTATTGATTTGTTCTTTCCTCTGTAACTTTCATCTACGAATATCCAATTTCATTAAAAAAATTACTGCTAAGCCTGCTGCCAGTACTTTCACAGTGTATTTGCACCATGACACTAATATGCTTATTATAGAGTAAATATTAAGTTTAGAAATAAGATATGTATTTTCATTTATATTGTATTTTAAGTAAGGATTGTTAAGTGCCAGTACATTCTGGAGATAAGTTATGCATTCATTCATGCATCTTCTCATCTCAATCATCTCAAAGAATGCCTTGAGAATAAATAATCATAAAACATTTGTATCTAGAATGTTTAAGTTGTGGTGATGCTCTGGAAAAAAATGATGGATTGTGGCCAGTAGAGTCTGAATTCTGAAGGATTATTAAAGGAACATGAGATACATTTGAAACAAATTGATTGAAAAGAGATATTTTAAAAGATAATTGAAAATGTAAAAATTAAATATGGAACATTTAAAAAAAAAACCCACGAGAAGAGTATAAGGAATGCAGACTCAGATTGGTTAAGGCAAGCTTTAGAAAGTTCTCTGCAGAAGTCTTCTTCTTTTTAAACAGTCCCTTTGGATGGATGATGATTTGGTTCCACTCCAGAGGTGGCTGATGAGGGTAATGTATAGTCTGCTACAAATGGGACAGCAGGTGTTTGATGGGCTAGTTGAGTGGGTAGTTCGGGAGATGATGCAATCCTTTTGCAGTTTACAGTGGGCTTTTGTCCGTTCCAGCCAAATAGACTTGAAACTCAATGTAATCCTGAGTACTATGTCTCCAAATTAAGTAGTCACAGGCCAGGAATTCTGACGAGCAGAACCTGGAAGAGAGTGAATGTTTTGGGTGTCTGGTATCAGACTTGAAATAAAAATAAATCATGCAGGAAACATGCAGCAGACTAGATAACATTTGAAGAAGGATAAAAAGAGTTAACATTTTAGGTCAATGTTGAAAGTGAGTAAACAAATAAAAATTAAGTTAGAGAGAGAATGGGGGTGGGATGGATAGGATAAAGGGGATATTGCTGATAGGATGAAACCAAGGTTGTGGAAGGATAAAAAGGATGAGACAGTTCCAATGAACAACTTGCTGAGAGACTGATAGAAACAGTCCCAATATCTTACAAAAGGGAATTGAAACAATACTTGCAAGATTAAAGAGAAGGATAGTGTAGATTGGTTTATGCATGAGAACCAATCAAAGTAGAATAGCATCACTAACTCCACCCTACTGTACAATTTATACTAACACCCACTTCCTACACGGGTCAGTCTTGGAAGTGGTCATGATGTTCAAACAACTAACAACCTGCTGTACCGCTATAATATGAATACTGATTTCCTTTGACCAGTCGGTCCACAAGCTACTGATATCTGTGGACCCGGTAAAAGAATACCCTGATTTGTTCGATGGCAAACTAGGCAAGCTGCCTGCGACCTACAAGATATCCATTGACCCCAATGTTGACCCTGTCGCCCGCGCACCGCATCGTGTGCAACATGCCATGAGAGACAGGATTGAGTCTGAACTAGAGAACATGGTCTCCTTAGGCGTACGAGAAGAGATCAGTGACCCCACTGACTGGGTCTCCACCATGGTTGCCACTCTCAAGAAGGATAAAAATGAGCTCCGCATGTGCATCAGTCCGAAGGATTTGAACTCTGCCATCAGGCATCCGCATTATCCTATGAGGACTGTCAAGGACATTGCGGCACAGATCGGACGAGCCACTGTATTTTCTGTCCTCGATGCAAAGAGCTCTTTCTGGCAGGTACCACTGGACGACGAGTCGTCAAACCTCACCACATTTGCCACTCCATTTGGCAGATTCAAGTTTCTAAGAATGCCATTCGGCATCAACTCGGCCAGTGAAGTCTTCCAGAGAAACATGGGACTGCTGTTCCAGGGCCTCCCGTGTGCCATCATAGTTGATGATATCTTGGTTTATGGCAAAGACTTACCGGAGCATGACTACAACCTAAAGCTTATCATGGACCGGGCACGTCAGATAAACCTGACATTTAACCCTAACAAATGTAAGTTCAGGGTTTCAGAGTTCATCTATGTCGGTCATGTGTTCACTTCTGACAGTCTCAGGCCGGATCCGAAGAAAACTGCTGCCATCACAGAGATGCCAGAGATGTGCTCGGCCTGCAGCGATTCCTGGGTATGGTGAACTATCTTGGGAAATTCATACCAAACCTCAGTGAACTGAGTTCGACTCTGCAACAACTAACTAGAAAGGATACTGCTTGGTCCTGGTTCCAGCTACACCAAAATGCATTTGACGTTTTTAAATCGAAGCTGACCAACGCACCAACCCTGACATTTTTCGACCTGAAGCGCCCTGTGGCAATTACCTGCGATGCCTCACGATTCGGACTCGGCGCAGCCTGCCTACAATCATCTGCCGTTGGAACTTTGCGCCATGTCTCCTATGCCTCCCGCACCATGACCGACACCAAACAGCGCTACGTGCAAATCGAGAAGCAGCTGCTGGCCGTTGTCTTCGCTTGTTCCAAATTCAAGGACTTTATCTTTGGCAATGTTTTCACGGTCGAGACAGACCACCAACCCCTGGTGACGATCCTCAACAAACCTATACACGCAGCACCTGCACGTCTGCAGCATATGATGATGCAGCTCCAGCGCTTTGACTTTAAACTTGTTTACAAGAAGGGTAAAGACATGCTCGTTGCGGACACTCTCTCTCGTGCACCACGGGCATCCAACGAGCGACACCCCTACGAACGGGACAAGTTTATGGTTCTCAGCATTGACTTTGTTCCTACAAAACAACTGCACCGCCTAGCCGAACATACAGCCACCAACACTGCTCTCCAGATACTTTCATCCATAATCAAAAGAGGCTGGCCAGACAGACAACCCAGTGTACCAACAGAGGTGCAGTCGTTCTTCTTAGTCCGCGATAAACTGGTAATATAGGATGGTGTCATAGTTAAGGGCCACAAAGTCGTGATCCCCTCATCACTACGTGACGAATACAACAAAGAGGCACACAGCGGTCACCCAGGAACTGATGTCACGCTGGCCCACGCACAGAACCTGTGAACAGAACAGAATTTTTGTGTACCTGTTCTACTGGCCTGGGATGACCAAGTGCATACAGCCTCCTGCCCCATTTGTAACAGCCTCGCACCACACCAAGAGAGACAGCCTTTACTGCAACAATTTCCACCAGCACTGCCCTGGACGTCGCTGGCGGCAGACATTTTCGAATGGCACGGTAAACACTTTCTCGTCCTGGTTGACTCCTATTCCAACTGGTTTGAACTCGACTTACTGACTTCTATCACATCAGAAATGGTCATTCAAAAGTTAAAGAAACACTTCTCTACATTCGGCGCACCTGTCCATTTGCAGACCGACAAAGGAAGACAGTTTACCAGCCACGCTTTCAAGCTCTTTGGCAACCGATGGAATTTCCACCATGTCACGAGCAGCCCTGAATACCCACAAAGTAACGGGCTCGCTGAACGAGCTGTCAGAAGCGCTAAACATCTAATGGAATGCGCACACCTAGCCAATTCAGACGTGTATCTCGACCTCTTAAACCTCAGGAACATTGCTAGAGACGGAACCCTGGGCTCGCCGGCCCAGCGACTGATGTCCAGAACAACGAGACCTCCGATTCCGATTTCCCACTAGAAGTTGGTGCCACAGGTGCTGAAGCCAGCTACAATCCAAAAGCGTATCCAGGAGAAACACGACATACAGAAACGGTCGCATGGCAAGTCCAGCAAACCACTCAAACCTCTACTACCGGGCCAAGTCGTTCGTTTACAAACTTCCGTGGGACATTCCCGTTTGGGTAGTGTTGTTGGTCTGGCTGAAGAACCACGATCTTACCTTGCGGACTATGATGGCACCTTATACCATCGGAGCCGCCAACACTTGGTTGCTGTGAAGGAGCCACGTCCACCACCAGCTGGTCCTTACGCTCCACCTCTACTGTTCCAGCCGTCTGCTGCCACGTCCACCAGTTCCAGCATGTCCCGTACCCCTCCACGACCGACGGCTATGACTAACCACAAAAATACCTCTCCTGCATGCTCCCCCTGTCAGTCACCACGGATGTCCCCTGCTGCTTTCTCTCTTCCGGGTTCACCACCTCCCTTTAATCTGTCTGGCGAAGGGGGAGAGGGCTTGGTCCGTATGCGTTCGGGCCATATTAGTAGACCGCCTGATAGATATGGCGACTATGTTTAAATTCTTACGACATGTATGCTTACCATATCCACACTTTACGGGGAAGGATGTAGATTGGTTTATGCATGAGAACCAATCGTAGTAGAATAGCATCACTAACCCCATCCTACTGTACGATTTATACTAACACCCACTTCCTACACGGGTCAGTCTTGGAAGCGGTCACGATGTTCTAACATCTAACAACCTGCTGTACCGCTATAATATGAATACTGATTTCCTTTGACCAGTCGGTCCACAAGCTACTGATATCTGTGGACCCGGTAAAAGAATACCCTGATTAAAGATGATCTTGAACTTCAGATTGTATTCTTTGGCTATTTACAGATAGGATAATTGGATAGTTCTTTTTTTTTAATTGGCATTGGCATATTGGACCAGATTAGTTTCTTTATGACATTAGAATTGAGGAGAAATCAAAACCAGGTATCACGAGTACAATAGGGAATTTAAGGAAAACTTCTTTACTCAGAAATGTTTGCGAAATGCCTACGAAAAAGGTGGATAAGCACATAAAGAGGAAACAAATAGAAGGTAATGCCTATAAATAAAGTGAGGTAAGAGGGTAGCCGATTGTACCATTAAGACTTGCCTGTGACTCTTGAACAGCCTTGTCCATCACAGAATTGTCGATTTCATGCAAACTGACTAACTTAATTAAAGTAGCGTGCCAAATACATAAACATCAAGTTAACATAGGATTAGGTCATAGAGATGGCTTGGGGTAGCTGCCTTGTGTGGCATTATTGGCGAGGTGCCGTGTGTGGGCATCACGTTCTGGCACATCTGACCTCTTGTGACTCACAATCAGAGACATTGAAAAGGCCTTTGACATCATGAGCTGCTAGAAGGCAATTGGGATGAAGGGGGAAGCAAGGTTTCAGGTTCTGCCAGCTAATGTTTAGTCAGCACTGGTGTACCATTTTGTCCCACAGAGATTCTCAAAAAAAATGACTGCACTGGCAGGATTAGCTGAATGAATAAACTTGTGGCAAAGTGGTGTCAAGCAAGATTAAGCACACATTAATTAACAATGCTAGATTAAAAAATGAAGGATCTCTACAGCAAATAATCATTTTTTTATTTTCATACCTGAGCATTGATGACATTACTTAACCGCTTAGATGAGTTGATCTTTGCCGGAGTTGTGTCTTCAATGTCTTTCAGATGGTGACTCTTTTGTTTCTCTAAACCAACTCTGGTGTGCCTTTTTCTATAAAATAGAATTAGTATTATATTTGATGTTCCACAGAATGTTCCTCAAAGATTATTATATAATCCATGCTAATAAAAGCCACAGATTATGCACTATATTATGCACCAACAGTGGATTGCCCCAAAATAAAATATTATATTCTCAATTTTTTACACTTCCTTCCTTTAGTCTTCTGCAATGATCAGTGCAGAAGGAATTTATTTTTCACACCTTTAACTTCCAATAGATTGTACGCTGAGTTAGTTTACAGTGAAGACTATTTTTGTATGTGCCTGACTCAAAACCTACCAAAGGATTTATAGCAATTTATTTTTTATAAGGGTGGGGGGGGGGGGGGGGGGGGGGGGGGGGGGGGGGGGGGGGGGGGGGAGAGGGAGGAGAAGGAGGGAGAAGGAATGGAGACAACTTTTAAGAAGCCAGACATACACGGCTATGAAGCTCGGCAGACATTAACATTACTGGTCGGTTATCCTTGGTTCGGAAAACTACTGCTTACGTTTTATTCCCCCAATTCACCGGTCAGCACCGGCTACAACTAGGTATGTTACAATACTTACCTTCAACAGCGCTGCAATTCTGCCACTGGCCGTGTGCGCGATTGAGGGGGGGGGGGGGGCGGGGTTAAAACGCGGAGTGCAAGATTTTGCTAAAGAATCGTTCCGACGGCCGTTCTGTGTGTTTTAAAAAAAAATTTGCCCGACAAGTTAATCGCTGGAGTGATTTTAAAATCAGCTTCTGAAGCCGTCAACGCCGACAACGGGGACGGATTTTATGTAGGGGACAGGTAAAAGAATGTAGTTTATTCTTATGTATAAAAGTGTTTCTTATGCATTTAATTCACATTTTAAGTTGCGAAATGGTGATTTTTTTCCCCGAAGAACCGGCAGTGTATTTGCTGCAGATATGGGGACTAAATCACCGCAACCTGAATGTTCCAAATGGTCCCGTTCCAGAAAATCCCACTCGCAAGCTGATTTAAATGGCCATTAATTTACAGGTATTAAACATTATATTCCTTCCATTTGGCCTATAAACCCATGACAATGAGTTTTAAAATTATGTTATATTGTGAATTCTTGTGTGAATGTTATTTGGACACTTAGGCTATTTAAAAATGGTAATCTATTCTTAAGAAATGGATAGATGTTTAGATCTAGCAATTGCATTTTGTAATTAGCTACAATTAGGTAACTAACTAATTATATGCTTTAATTTCAAGTCATCTAAGTAAGAAAGTTATGGGCTTTTGACTGTTCTCAATCACAGCTTTTGTGTTAAGTCAATGAAAAAGCAATAGGGAACAAGATGCTAATTTCCGAGTATGAAAATGGCCATAACTTTTTTAATACTGAAGATATGAAAGTGAATTATGTGTCAAATTAAACTTCTTTTTATGTTTTATCTGATGGGATAAATTAAAGACTTGATTTTTTAAATCTCAAAATTTTGTAACATTGCTACTACAACCAACGAGAACCTATGAGAACCTTCGACCACCTGGCAACCCACTAGGACCTCCTGGCGACCTGCCTACGGCACGAGAATTCTTGCTACGCTCCATGGCGGCTTCCTTCTAGTCGCCGCTAATTTGTCACCATGTTTGGGCTGACCATAATGAGGCCGCGACTAGTTCCCAGAATGCGGGAACTCCTCACGACCATGAAGGCGACTACCTGCCAACCACCTGCAAACATGTGGAAACCATGTGGCGACCGCAGAGTCTCCTGCAGTCGCCTAAAAAGTTGCCTAAGTGGGACCGGCCCATTGGGTTTGTATGTTTTTATTCACTTTCTTAATGCATTGTTATTTGTTAATAATTAAACTATTGGAAAAGGAGGATACGGCTGTTTGATTGGTTGGTATGAGTGTTCAGTAAACTAGCAACAAATGCCAATGACAATTGGATGCTTCAACCACCACAAACCTGGTTCTCCTATCACTGTGTTTGCTGCAGTGAAATGGAGCTGCCTACCCATCAGAAGAGAGGAAAAATTGTAGTCCTCCTTTCCCCCCAAGTGGCAGCTTACACAGAAGGATTTTTTTGGGGACCTGGAATGGATCGTCTGACAGGGGAAAAGCCATGAAATAAGAAATGGAAGAAATAAAAATCACTCATACATTTGAGTCACATGAGGACATAACCTGTGGATATTTATTCTTACTAATAATAATTCAAATGTAGATTGCCATCTCTGCAAAAGCCAATTGAAGGTACCAATCAGATTATTTTTTGTTATTGGTCATCCTTATAATGTGGTGCAAAACAAAATCATAAAATGGGAAAAAGGTCATCTTCAATTCCTTGAAGCATGCATTCGCGTCACATGGCATAAGCATAAATGGATTTACTTATACCAATAATAGCTCAAAGCATACACCTTTTCTGCAAAGCATGGGATCACCAGCCATAAGCTATAATACAAGATAAAGCAATTCTTACTCCTGCTTGGTCATGTGATACGCAAAAATAACGACTGACTTGAGCTCCATCGCGGGCGTGGTCTTAACATCGGAGTAGATCCTTTGCCTGGGATTGCTGCAACCGTGGCCTGCGGACTTTACATCAGGAGCCCGCAGTCTCGGGAGAGGCTAGTCGGGAGCTCCAACGACACAGAGATTCGACCAGCCCCGATGCGGGGTTCAATCGCCTGGCGCCTGGGGAGCCGACATCCCCCCGAGGAAGGAACGGATCACCCTGATGCGGAGGGGCCAAACGCCACCCGCTATGGCAGTCAAGATCGTCCCGTCAACGGAGGGCTTAAGGCCCCCGACCACGGGAGAGCAAAGAAGGGAAGAGATTTGAACTTTTTTTCCGCCTTCCATCACAGTGAGGAATGTGGAGGAGTCACTGTGGTAGATGTTTATGCTTCTTTTTCTTCTTCTTGCATATGGCGTGCACAGCCTAAAGTTGTTGGACAATTTGTTTTATTTGATCTTACTTGATTGTGCACGCCAGGTCGATTGCATTCGTCGAAACAGGGCGGACAACATGAAGGTTGCAATCTCCCACCCTGATGTTTATGCTAAAATGTATTTTGAGTGTTCCGTTGCTTTTTATTTGTATGACTGACTTGGCAAATGAAATTCCTCGTATGTTGCAAAACATACTTGTCTAATAAAGTATTATTGTGATTGATTGTGTGATTGTGATTGATAACATTTACTATTCATGCAAGTATTAAGCTTCCAGGGAATATGTTTCTGTATTTTCTTAAATTGGAATGTGGAAACTTGCTCATAAAGTGGTGACCAGCAGATGGAGCTCCCACATTTTATTCTTTGCATGGCAATTTGCACGTTCTTTTCTATGGCTTCACTTGATTATGTGATCATCATCTAACTGCTCCCATTCACTCATTGATCAGATAACCTTGTTTACAGCTTATTCCCATGGTCGACCCGGTTTACCCTTTTAGAGACATTCTCCTCCCCCACTCTCCCTGCAACTTTACGAGCTTCTTTGGTCCCATTTCTGTTCTGAGAAAGGTTGAAACATTGACTCTGTTGCTCTTCCTTCAAATGTCAAATATTTCCAAAATTTTCTTAATTTATTTTATTTTAGATTTTGAACATTGCAGTTTTTTTAAATTACGTTAAAATAGAATTTCCTAGACATTAATTCATTGGAATTGATAGTGCAAAACACACTATCTATTTGTTGCAATTTTGCGTCCAAAGTGCATTAAATAAAACTGACGCCCAGGTACACTCCAGAAGTGCAACAGCTACTATATTGTGCAATAGTGCTGCCTAACTAAGAATGAATTTCTGGGCACATATATCCATGTTGTAAATGACACTAAAATAGCTGGTATCGTAGACAGTGAAGATTACTATCAAGAATGACAGAGGTATCTTTATCAGCCAGGCAAGTGGGCCGATGAAAGGCAATGGAGTTTAATTCAGTTAAGTGTAAAGTGCTGCATTTTGGAAAATCAAATCTATGAACCTACACAGTGAGTGGTGGGAAAACTGAGGGAAATTGAGGGAACTGAGAATACAAATACAAGAAGGCGTATGATATGCTTGCCTTCATTGCTCGGGTCATTAAATATAAGCATCAGGAAGTCATGTTGCAGCTCTATGGGATTATCGTTAGGCCATATTTGGAGTATTGCATGGAGTTCCTGCCGCCCCATTACAGGAAAGATGTGGAGGTTTTGGAGAGGGTGCAGAGGAGGTGTACCAGAATGCTACCTGGATTAGAGGGGTTCAGCTACAGGGATAGGTTCGATAGACTTGGATTGTTTTCCATGGAACATCAGAGGTTATGGGGCAATTTGATAGGTAGATAAAATTATGAGAGACATAGATAGGGTAGACAGTCAGAATCTTTTTCCCAATGTGGAAATGTCTAGATGGCTTAGCTATAAGGCAATGGTTCCCAACCTGATTCTGGATTTGTACATATTTTTTCTCGTTGACTGACTGTGTTTAGTTCTGGCATACCGGTATGTGTTCATCATTAGTTGTTCATAAATAAGTGAAATAACATTGTTATGTGCTATTAAAGTTGCCAGGGGGTAAACGGGATGGAAAAGGTTGGGAACCCCTGCTATAAGGCGAGAGGGGAAAAGTTTAATTAAGATGTGCGGGGCAGCTTTCTTTTACACAGAGAGTAGTGGGAGCCTGGAATTCATTGCCAAGGGTGGTGGTGGAGCCAGGCACATGGAAATTCCAGGAATAGAGGATACGGAATATATACAGGCTGATGAGATCAGTTTAACTTGGCATCATCTTCAGCACAAACATTTCTGTGCTGTACTGATTTATGTTCTATGTGCATTGTTCCCTGAAAGTGGTATCACAGGTAGATAGGATGGTGATAAAGATTTTTAGCATGCTGGCCTTCATCAGTGAGGGAATTAAGTATAACAGTTGGAACTTTGTGCTAAAGTTGAGCAAGGCACTGGTGAGACTATACTATGAGTACTATTCGAGGTACATGGACAGGAAAGGTTTAGAGGAATATGGACAAACGAGGACAAATGGGACTAGCTTAGATGGGGCATTTTAGTTGGCATGAACAAGCTGGGCCGAATGACCTGTTTCCATGCTCAATTATGTAATTAACAGAGAGGTGAGTGAGCCTCCATGCAGTCAGTAGGAAAGAACAGTTTTCATGTCTGACTGTTAAAAAGTAAAGAATTTGCATTTATAGCGTCTTTCAAGATCCCAGGACTCCAAAAGTGCTTTGAGCACTCTGTAGTCATTGATATAACATATGAAACATAGTTCGGTTGCAACTGGTGTCAAGCTCCATCATATTGGAAGTGTGTAAAGTTCTTAATGATTCCTGGAATTAAGCATTTCAGTTATTTTGCATAGAATGAGATTGTTCAAGCACCGAAAACTTCATTGGACAAAACCATGAAAAGTTTAGAAAGATAAATAAAAATAAATTACTCCTTTGGTGGATGGTTTGTGAACCAGACAGTATAGATTTTAAGTGCCTGCCAAACAAAAGCCTGAAGCAAACATACAGGAAACCGTCTCTGCTGTGATGGGAAATGGGAAGGTGATGGAAGCAGAAATAATCATGGTTTTCAAATAGGAATTCGACTGTATTAGAAGGAAAAAACAAAATCTGGTTTACACGAATAGAGCCAAGAAATGCATTGCTAAATAAAGAACAAATGGTCTCCTTCTACACTATGAAAGCCAACAGTCTGTTGTGTCATGACAAAATCCCACAAATAGGATTGCAATAAATGAGCAGATTTCTTGGTATTTTGCAATATAGGTCAAGGGATAAATGTAGGTCAGAATACTAGGAGAACTCGCCTGCTCCTTAAATAATCCAATGCAATCATTTATTTACTCCAAGAGAGCATACAGAACCACAACTTAACATCTTATCCAAAAGCATGTGCAGTGTATCACCCTTTTAGTACAGCACTGAAGTACCAACATATAAATTGTACTCTCGTCTCTGGAGTAGAAGAAGTTGGCTGTTCAAACTACTAAATGAAGGATCTAATTATGCCATGCTAACTCAAGATATCTTTACCTTTCTCCTTGTATGCTACATATTGGGTGTGTTTCCTCGCATTTTTCATTTACTTTGATCTTTGGTAGCATGGTATCATGGTGCACCCGTGTGCACAAATTGTTGTAGTCTTTGGCGATAGTACGCAAGAGCCAGCGAAGCCCTTTCAGAATAGTTTTGTCTAGTCTTTTTTCAGCGTAGTCCAGAGTGGCTGAACACGGTTCCTTAAAACAAAATTATAGACATTGAAAATTCATATACAGTATTATGGTTTACCATCTTATTTTGAAGTGGTGCCCAATAGTCAGGTAATAAATAGTACAAAAATCGCATCATTTTATTACAATCGATAAACCAGGAGGTAAAGGCCTATTGAAAGTCTATGGTTAATGAGGGGTTCAATCAGCTTTTAAATATTCACATTCACAGTTGTTGTTGACTTGGCTACTTTAGCTATGTTGGTCTGGCCCTGGGCTGAAATAAATAAACTCTTAACAAAGGTTATCATTAGGACTGGGCATGAATTAGAAAACAGAGTTTGGTAACAACATTATTCCGCGTGGTAAGCAATTGAAGATAATGATGCTCAGACCAATTTATTTAACTATCTTGCAGTAAGTCAAAGAGACAGCCAACTGGATACTAAATTAGCTTGGTGGTAGGAGGCAGAAATGGATGTGAAGGGTTGTTATTCAGAATGGAGGCCCAATGACCAGTGCCCCAGGAATCAATGCTAATTGCCTGCTGTTTGCTAATGATTTGGATGGGCCAAAGGGATATCTATCTATCTATCTATCTATCTATCTATCTATCTATCTATCTATCTATCTATCTATCTATCTATCTATCTATCTATCTATCTATCTATCTATCTATCTATCTATCTATCTATCTAAAAGTCTCATCTTGACCACTTCCTGTCTGCGCTGTATATTGATTTTAGAAAAAGTGCTACCATACATCACTATGATGTTTGGCCATCTTACTCACAGTCCTCCTCCGCTGAGGCAACCCCGAGGATTTTTCCGATCGATGAAAAATAAAAGAGTTATGAATATTTAAATAATCTTGAGATCAGCTGATTGATCCTTTCACCTGTCAATCACCATGATGAAGGTAACACCTCTTCCGGGGGAGGGGGGGGGGGGGTGCAGGACTATAAAACCCCGGATGCCTGGACGTGAGTCAGTCACTCTGGAAGATCGCGAGGGAGAGACCACAACTCTGATTCTGCTGGGAGTCTACTGAACTGTGAGTCTGCCCTTTATGTGCTTTATGTGGTTCTTGTCGTTATGTGCTTTATGCGGTTAACCCTTCATGTGCTTGCAATAAATGATTTGTTAGCCAGCAATATGCTTGCAATGAATGATGACTTGTTTTTATAACCCTTAATGTGTTTGCAATAAATGATGTGTTAGCCCTTAATGAAATGAAATGAGTTGTTTGGCCTGCCCTGTGCTTTTGCTTTGCCTTTGCTTTGCTCGACCTCACCTGAAATGAAAGCAATTGGATTGTATTGTTGGCTGGCTCTGCCTGCCCTGTGCTTTTGCTTTTGCTTTGCCTTTGCTTTGCTTGAGGTATTGAACACAACAGTTAAAACTACGTTTTACAGTTGTACAAAACATTGGTAAGTTCTGATTAGCACACAACAGGAATTGTGTGATTAAGCTAGAGGAGATGCACAATGTAGAAGGATGTTGCTTGGTTGGCTCATGAGTCCTAAAATGATGTTGCCTCATGAGTTATAAAATGAGATTAAACAGGCTGAGACTCTGTTTTCCCTAGAGCAAAGTAGTCTGAGAGGCAATATGTTAGAGACGTATAAAATTATGAGAGGCATAGATAAGGTAGATAGTCAAGAGTCTCTTGTCAGGAGCAGAAGGGTTAAAGGATATCAGAAGAGCACATTTTTCACAAAAAGTAGATGGTATCTAGACTGAATTACCAGAGGAATAGCAGTACAACATTTAAAAAAAATCCGAATGAGGAAAGCATAGGTGGATTTGGAATTATTGCAGGTAAATGGGATTAGTATAGAGAAGCATGATGGTCAACACAATCTTGGTAGCCCAATGGCCCTATTTTACACTGTATAACTCTATGACTCTATAATTGTCCAATGTGAGTTTGAGGGCTGAGGGGAGTCCATCTTACAAAAGGATGGCTGAGTTGTGAGATGTGGGTGGGGCCCTAATATCAAGGGCAATACCGCGGAATTGAGGAGAAAAGAATACCATATTACCGGTAAGTTGTAACTTTTGTCTTTAGAAATGACCTCCAATTCCTTATGTTCATTATTTTGAGTTAAACTCTGTCATCTTATTATTTAGCCCATCCACCCTTCATTATTACTGTGAATTGGTTTATTTTCATAATCTGCTAATTCCTCACTGAAGATAGCTACAAACACAAATGGCCTGCAGTACCACTCCACTATTGAATCTCCCTGAGCAACCTTGGAATGTTAATCCTGGCCTGATTGGCGGGGCTAGGACTCTAAAATGGGATAAAAACTTCTGGGCTGCTGGGAGAAAGTGCTCTCTGTGGAACTGGGACAAGCTGCAGAGTGGTGCCAGTTTGTCTAGAGCCTAGATCCAAGCTGCAGGAAAAGAATAAGAACATCTGCAGACCCAGTCAATTAGGTGCAAAATGCATGGAATGGATTGGATGACTGCAAACCAGACATGCACCTTGTTAATAATTGCAAATAATGTTGCAGAGTTTCACTTTGCCGAAGGTTGATTGGATGCGGTATTGAGCCTTGTCTGGTTTTCTTGCAGATCAGGGTAAATGTTGCTAGGTTTGCTTCCTTGAGAAGCCCTGTTTGAATACAATCTATTAGCTGCTGTATTATTGGGTTAGGGAAATGTCTGTTATGTATGGGGTTAATCGATATCTGTAATTGGATTGCAAAGAGACCACCCCCTTGTGGTTCTGCCCCTCGAGGTGCAGGGACCTATAAAAGTCAGCTACCATGAGGTCCTGCGTCGATCTTCTGGGAGAGCACTTGGGACTGTGACCTTCTGGAGTTTCTCTGTTTGAGCGAGGCCTAGAGGGCTTGATCAGGCAGAAACGAGGATCGAACCCGCAGTGGGATAGGTACAGTAGTTGAACTGTAATTGTGTTTGGTTAAAATAAAGATTAGTTGATCAAGTGCTTGATTCAGTAGTTTTTGACTGAAACTAAACTGGGGAGACGCTTAGAATGAGTAATTTACAGGAACACAGAACAGTACAGCAAAGGAGCTGGTCCTTCAACTCATCATGTCAATGCCAACCATGATGCTAGATTAAACTAATGCCATCTGTCTGCACATGGTCCGTATCTCTCTCTTACGTGTTCCATATGAGGATAATGTGGACCATTTCCAGCCCTATTATGCAACTGAATTCAAAGGGTTCCAGGAGCAGAAGACAATCAAATACATTTCTTACAAACCAGCAGGCATAAAATCATGTCATTGCAAAGTTGGGGCTGTGCCTGATGAATTATTCATGTTATTACATTCTGAGGGTGGTTTTATTTATTTGTGATTAGATTATATGGTTATCTGCATCATACTAATTGCATTGGGTAGTTGAAATGGCATTTTGACGTGAAAAATGTATTACCTTTACCTAGGGAGACATCTTTATTTAAGGCCCACATGAGGTTAGAGATACACTGTATAGAAATAGGCCCTTTGGCCCATCACACTCATTTATACTTTATTGGTGGTTTTGTAACATTGTATTCCCAGTTTTCAAGTATGTATGATGGTGACCGAATACATTGGTTAATCTGGTGAATGAACAATATTAACCCATGAGTAAATTAACAAAGTGCAGGGAGTGAAAACAGTTAACTGGAAGAACAAAGCTTATATTTTGCTTGGGTATCCTACAACCCAACAGCATGAATATTAAATTCTTCTATTTCTAAAACCACATCCCTTACTCCTGCTTTCTCATCTATCCTGGGTTTCTTTTTGTCCCACCCCCCACCCCCAGTATGCATACCTTTCTCCCACGACCCCTGCCTCCCAATTCCATTCCGCTTCTTCCCCGCTCATGTCCCCTTTTTCTTTTTATTCCTCTCTCCCCTATCTCCCCACTACCCCTCACTCCAGTTTTCCATTTTACACCTCCTCTTACATCCGTCTCTGATTCTTCATCTGCAGCCCATCGATTCCATTTCACCTCCAGCCTTAGTTACTATATCCACCCATCTGCCAATCACCCCTTGTCACCTGAATCGCTTATCACTTGCCAGATTTTACCCCACCACCTACCTTCACTTCTCTATACCACCTTTCTCCCCTCTACTTCATTAATCTGATGAAGGAACCCGACCCAAAACACCGCCCAACCATCTCCATCCACAGAATCCCTCCACTGCCTGACTCGCTGAGATCTTCCAGCACTTTAAAAAAAAAAAATCAAGATTCCAGCATCTGTAATCTCTTGCATTTTCAATATTAACCCACGATTCTTTAATGTGTACTCAGTTCATACTTCATCATAGATAATAATGGAAAGAATGAGATGTAATCTAAATATAGATACATGCGGTCAAATTACTTCTACTTCGTATAATCTATATTTCTACAATTATTAGGCAGACATTTTCAAATAGATCTTTCATAAAAATATTTTTTACTGGTACCAAAGATGTTTCTGTTGCATTACTCACACCAACTCTGGTAGTTATTTTTTAGTACCTGGAAATGCTGGGGCAGTTTAGGATGGCTGGCGAGACAAACTGTAGAAAGCCTAGAAAAACTTTTAATCGTGTTCTTCAATTCTGCATGCTAATCAACTACAGGTGTGATGGCCTTTCAGGGGAACCTTGCAGAAAATCACTCTCCATGCTTTTTGCAGCTATCATGTTTGATGATCAATTATTGAGGTCGGTGAGCTGTTAAATGAGCTGTTAAATGTCTTTCAAAATGTACAACTCATGAGGTACTTGTATTTAGCTGCTGGCATGTATTTAATGCTAATATTTAAAAACCTGCCCGTCTGTAATGCCACAGTATTCTCACTTCCGGAAGTGGCGGCGCTGTCATTCAGCTGCGACTCGCCTGCAGTCCGTCTGTCTTTTTTTTTTCTTTTTTTTTTTTCCTTTGGTCTTGTTTTAGTTTATTTTTAGTTGTGTATGTGTGGGGGTGGGGGAACCTTGTTTTAGTCTCTTCCTTCGGGGGGATGCGATCTTTTCTTTGTCGTATCCCCGTCTCCGTCTGCGCTGAGGCCTAATCATGGAGTTGGAGGCCTCCAACTGGGACTGACCTAGAGGCTCTGGAGGCAGAGCCAGGACTCACCATTGCGAAGCTGGACGACTTAGGGGCTGTGGTGGCGCTGCGGCAGCGGCCCGGCTTCGGAGCCTCGGAGGCTTTGACCGCGGGCCCAGTGGATGACAACATCAGGAGCTCGCAGGTCCCAGGTTGGTGACCTATTCTCCGGAGCTCCCTCAACAACAGCTTTGTCTGCTGGAGTGGAGGGTGGCAGCTTCGTCCGTCCCGGGCCGCGAAGTTTGAACCGGCCCGTTCACGGAGCTAGGATTCGGCCGCGGGACACCCACGGGGGGGCCCAGCATCGAAAGCCTGGATCGCCTCAACGCAGAGGGAGAACAAGGAAGGAAGAGATAAGACTTTAAGACTTTTGCCTTCCATCACAGTGAGGCGGTGCCTGGTAGACTCAATGTGGTGGATGTTAAACTGTTTTCATTGTGTGTTCTGTTATTATATTTTCTGTCATGACTGCAAGGTAAGAAAAAGACAATAAACAGAGAATAAGAGAGGGTGGGTTTCTTAAATGTGTATATTTTAATGCTGGGAGCATTGTAAGAAAGGTGGATGAACTTAGAGCCTGGATTGACACCTGGAAGTATGATGTTGTGGCGATCAGTGAAACATGGTTGCAGGAGGGCTGTGATTGGAAACTAAATATTCCAGGATTTTGTTGCTTCAGGTGTGATAGAATTGGAGGGGCAAGAGGTGGAGGTGTTGCATTGCTTATCAGGGAAGATATTACAGCAGTGCTTTAGATTAGATTATTAGATTAGATTATACCTTTAATAATCCTTTTCAGGAAATTACAGTGCCACGACAGCTTCAAGACAGACATAACACCACACATTTCCTCAAATGGCTTCCATACTTAACAAGTTAAAATACAAGTTAAAATACAAGTTAAAATACAATTAATTTAAAAAAAAGTGCAGTTATTTATGCGCATTATATAATCTTATAGCAGTTGGTAAACAGGACTTCCTATGTCTCTCAGTTTTGCACATTGGTGCAATCAGCCTCTGACTGAAGATGCTGCACTTGATCACCTTCAGGGCATGGAGTGGGTGAGTGGGGTTGGTCATTATAGAACCTAGTTTGTTCAGAGTTCTGGCCTCTGCCACCTGCTGGACCGTTCGTTGCTCAGCCCCGACCACTGAGCCAGCCTTCCTGATTAGCTTGTCCAGTCTGTTTTTATCCGCTATACGGGCGCCATCTCCCCAACAGGCCACAGCAAAAAACAGAGCACTGGCCACCACTGAATGGTAGACACTGCACAGTAGGGGTTGGCAGATATTAAATGACCTCAGCCTCCTTAAAAAATACAGTCGGCTTTGTCCCTTCCTGTACACCGCCTCCATATGACACTTCCAGTTCAGCTCACTGTCAAGCTGCACCCCAAGGTACCTGTGATTAGCGACCACCTCCACCTCAGTGCCCTTAATGGTGATCGGCGTTGCTTGAGTCCTCCTCCTCCCCCTCCTGAAGTCCACAACTATCTCCTTTGTTTTTTTGGTGTTAAGATGGAGGTTATTGTGTGCGCTCCACTCCACAAAGTTACTTATTATGTCTCTATACTCCTCCTCATTGCCCCCTTTAATGAGGCCGACAACAGCTGTATCATCCGAAAACTTCTGCAAAAAGCAGCTGTTGGTGTTACATTGGAGATCCGCTGTGTAGATGGTAAACAGGAACGGAGCCAGCACAGTTCCTTGTGGAGCCCCTGTGCTGCTCAAGATGGTGCCCGAGACACTGTTCTGTAGGCGCACGTACTGTGGTCTGAGGGAAAGGTAATCCAAACACCACAGTACCAGTGATGGATCCACTTTCATCTTCTCCATCTTCTCCCCTAGCAGTCGGGGCTGAATTGTGTTGAAGGCGCTTGAGAAGTCAAAAAAAGTAATCCTTACAGATGCATCAGTAGTGTCCAAATGTGTGTACACCCTCTGCAGCATGTAAATGAGGGCATCATCGACACTGATGTTAGGCTGATATGCAAACTGTAAAGGATCCATTTGATTTGACACACTAGTCCTGATGTAGGAAAGGACAAGTCTCTCAAATGTCTTCATTATATGTGAAGTGAGCGCTACTGGTCTGTAGTCATTGTGGAGAGTGGGATGGGTCTTCTTTGGGACAGGTACCAGGCAAGATGTTTTCCACAGCCTTGAAACCCTCTGTAGACGCAAGCTCAGGTTGAACAGGTGTGTTAGAATACCACACAGCTCTGAAGAGCAAGTCTTCAGTAGCCTTGGGCTGGTGTCATCAGGCCCCACTGCTTTCCCTGGCTTCAGTCTGTCCAGCATCACCTTGACCTGAGCAGTATGAAGAGTCATGGGTGGGGCTGCCGGTGGAGTGGGAGGTGGAAAGAGGGGACTCCGTACAGGTGACATCTCAGGAGTGATGGAGAGAGGGATGGGAGGTGGAGAGGAAGCAGCAATGGTCAGCAGACCAGGTGGGGGAGGCTGGGGTGGTGTGGAGCCGTCAAATCTGTTGAAGAATCTGTTCAGATCATCAGCCAGACTCTGTTCACCATCAGGCAGTGTACCACCATTCTGCTTCATGCCCGTGATCTTTCGCATTCCAGCCCATACCTGCTTCACACCATCTTGCTGCAGCTGTCGTTCCAATTTGAGCCTATAGGCTTCTTTCCCCTCCTTAATCCTCTGTGCTTTGGCAGGATAGATTAGAGGGCTCGTCTAGGGAGGCTATTTGGGTGGAACTGAGAAATGGGAAAGGGGTAGCAACACTTATAGGGGTGTATTATAGACCGCCAAATGGGGAGGGAGAATTGGAAGAGCAAATATGTAAGGAGATCGCAGATATTAGTAGTAAGCACAAGGTAGTGATTGTGGGAGATTTCAATTTTCCACACATAGACTGGGAAACACATTCTGTAAATGGGCTGGATGGTTTGGAGTTTGTAAAATGCGTGCAGGATAGTTTTTTGCAGCAATACATAGAGGTACCTACTAGAGAAGGGGCGGTGCTGGACCTCCTGTTAGAACATGAGACGGGTCAGGTGGCAGAGGTATGCGTTGGGGAACAGTTCGGGTCCAGTGATCACAATACCATTAGTTTCTATATAATTATGGAGAGGGTCAAAACTGGACCTAGGGTTGAGATTTTTGATTGGAGAAAGGCTAACTTTGAGGAGATGCGAAAAGATTTAAAAGGAGTAAATTGGGACATTTTGTTTTATGGGAAAGATGTGGAAGAGAAATGGAAGACATTTAAAGGTGAAATTTTAAGAGTACAGAATCTTTATGTCCCTGTTCGGTTGAAAGGAAATAGTAAAAATTGGAAAGAGCCATGGTTTTCAAGGGAAATTGGACACTTGGTTCGGAAAAAGAGAGAGATCCACAATAATTATAGGCAGCATGGAGTAAATGAGGTGCTTGAGGAGTATAAAGAATGTAAAAAGAATCTTAAGAAATAAATTAGAAAAGCTAAAAGAAGATATGAGGTTGCTTTGGCAAGTACGGTGAAAGTAAATCCAAAGGGTTTCTACAACTATATTAATAGCAAAAGGATAACGAGGGTTAAATTGGTCCATTAGAGAGTCAGAGTGGACAGCTATCTGCAGAGCCAAAAGAGATGGGGGAGATATTGAACAATTTATTTTCTTCGGTATTCACCAAGGAGAAGGATATTGAATTATGTGAGGTAAGGGAAACAAGTAGAGTAGCTATGGAAACTATGAGATTCAAAGAAGAGGAAGTACTGACACTTTTGAAAAGTCTTCAGGTCTGGATAGGATATTCCCCATTGTTTAAAAAGGGTTCTAAGAGTAAACCTAGCAATTATAGACCTGTTAGTTTGACGTCAGTGGTGGGCAAATTAATGGAAAGGATACTTAGAGATAATATATATAAGCATCTGGATAAACAGGGTCTGATTAGGAACAGTCAACATGGATTTGTGCCTGGAAGGTCATGTTTGACTAATCTTCTTGAATTTTTTGAAGAGGTTACTCGGGAAATTGATGAGGGTAAAGTAAGGCCTTTGACAAGGTTCCTCATGGAAGGTTGGTTAAGAAGGTTCAATTGTTGGGTATTAATGGTGGAGTAGCAAGATGGATTCAACAGTGGCTGAATGGGAGATGCCAGAGAGTAATGGTGAATGGCTGTTTGTCAGGTTGGAGGCCAGTGACTAGTGGGGTGCCACAGGGATCTGTGTTAGGTCCACTGTTGTTTGTCATGTACATCAATGATCTGGATGATGGTGTGGTAAATTGGATGATACTAAGATAGGTGGTGTTGTGAATAATGAAGTAGATTTTCAAAGTCTACAGAGAGATTTATGCCAGTTGGAAGAGTGGGCTGAAAGATGGCAGATGGAGTTTAACGCTGATAAGTGTGAGGTGCTACATCTTGGCAGGACAAATCAAAATAGGACGTACATGGTAAATGGTAGGGAATTGAAGAATGCAGTTGAACAGAGGGATCTGGGAATAACTGTGCACAGTTCCCTGAAGGTGGAATCTCATGTAGATAGGGTGGTAAAGAAAGCTTTTGGTGTACTGGCCTTTATAAATCAGAGCATTGAGTATAGAAGTTGGGATGTAATGTTAAAATTGTACAAGGCATTGGTGAGGCCAATTCTGGAGTATGGTGTACAATTTTGGTCGCCTAATTATAGGAAGGATGTCAACAAAATAGAGAGAGTACAGAGGAGATTTACTAGAATGTTGCCTGGGTTTCAGCAACTAAGTTACAGAGAAAGGTTGAACAAGTTAGGTCTTTATTCTTTGGAGCGCAGAAGGTTAAGGGGGGGACTTGATAGAGGTCTTTAAAATGATGAGAGGGATAGACAGAGTTGGCGTGGATAAGCTTTTCCCACTGAGAGTAGGGTAGATTCAAACAAGAGGACATGACTTGAGAATTAAGGGACAGAAGTTTAGGGGTAACATGAGGTGGAACTTCTTTACTCAGAGAGTAGTAGCTGTGTGGAATGAGCTTCCAGTGAAGGTGGTGGAGGCAGGTTCGATTTTATCATTTAAAAATAAATTGGATAGTTATATGGACAGGAAAGTAATGGAGGGTTATGGTCTGAGTGCAGGTAGATGGGACTAGGGGAGAATACGTGTTCGGCACGGACTAGAAGGGCCGAAATGGCCTGTATCCGTGCTGTAATTATTATATGTTTATATGGTTATATGGTACACAAATTTGTTCAAACTAAAAGTTTGAATGACAATAAAGGAAACTTTATATACTTTATACTTTATATTTAATAAATAAGTAGCAGAGTGAACAATCTTGAGGTCTCCAGTCATCAATAACAAGGGAGCAAAGCCGCAGGATACAATAATGAGCCCATTACAGGTCATTTCGGTTCCCTATATCCCTGTCCCAATTTCCTTCAGGATTTTCACATTATGCAGATAGAGTTTACTTCAAACAGAAAATGCACGAATTTGCTGAAATCTCTGTTGTGAATGTTCACAGGGGTCCTGCCAATTATAAGCTTGTTAACCTCTCGCCCCACCTACCCTTCTTATCCCTTGACTTCATATCATGATTGAAGCTAGGTCCCTGTTTGCCCTGTTGATCAAGTTACCTATGAACAACAGAATAACAATTGAATGGTATGCTTCAGATGCAGAGGCGATCCTTCGTATCATCTACTGTACATTTTCAGGTACTTTGCAATGGGGTTTGTAATGTACACATAACAGAATCAGTTAGAATTTCAGTACAAGGGTACCAGAAGAAAAAAATGTGAGAGGATCTGCCACAGGAACACATACAAATGGATGGTTCAATGCTGTTGAATGGAGCCAGAATGTACCAACACTTAAACCTTGCAGTCAGTAGCAGCATTCCTATTTTCTGTCAGGTCTACGTCAAAACATTGGCCCACGACCTAAATATGAGTGTCCTTTGTACTCTTGATAGACGCATTGCCCCTCATTTATTGAATTGGAGAGACCAAGATAAATATGTCCACCATTATTATTTTAGAGAGGGTACTAATGGAGTGTGAAAGATGATAAAAAGTAAGGAGTTCCTCAATGATGCAGTAGCTGTATGAAACTTACAAGATGGCAGAAGGATTTATTTTCATTAGCCAGTTTCCCCAGGGACATCTGTTCAATAATGGCAAACTCTGGTAGAGCCTCAGCTTTATCCTGTTTGTTTGCAAGTCTGAATAAAATATAAAAGGAAAAATATTCAATGCAAGAAAATGAGAAACATGCAAAAAATACTCATAGAGTGTCGATACAAGGAACTGCAGATGCTAGTTATAAAAAACACAAAGTGCCGGAGTAATTCACCGGCTCAGGCAGCATCTCTGGAGAAAATGGATAGGTAATGTTTTGGGATGGGATCCTTATTCAGACTGATTGTGGTGGGGGAGGGGGGAAAAACTGGAACGAGGAGAGACAGGACAAAGCTTGGCGAGCGATCACACGGCAGGCTTTGTCTATTTCCTTCGCTCCACGTTGCCTATTTCCTTCGCTCCAACATCAGTCTGAAGAAGGGTTTCGGTCCGAAACGTTGCACATTTCCTTCACTCCAACCACACACAACTGACTGACTTCATCCGCTTCACCACTAACTTCCATCCGGCAATCAAATACACCTGGACCATTTCCGACACTTCCCTACCATTTCTTGACCTCACTACCTCCATCGCAGGTGATAGACTTCTGACCGACATCCATTATAAACCCACTGACTCCTATGGCTATCTAGACTGCTCTTCTTCCCACCCTGCTTCCTGTAAGGACTCCATTCCCTACTCCCAATTCCTCCGTCTACGCCGCATCTGCTCCCAGGATGAGGTGTTCCACACCAGGGCATCAGAAATGTCCTCATTCTTCAGGGAACGGGGGTTCCCTTCCCCCACCATAGATGAGGCTCTCACCAGGGTCTCTTCCATACCCCGTAACACTGCTCTCTCTCCCCATCCCCCCCACTCATAACAAGGGCAGAGTCCCCCTAGTCCTCACCTTTCACCCCACTAGCCGTCACATACAACAAATAGTCCTCCGTCATTTTCGCCACCTCCAACGTGACCCCACCACTCGCCCCATATAACAATTACAGCACGGAAACAGGCTATCTCGGCCCTACAAGTCCATGCCGAACAATTATTTTCCCTTAGTCCCACCTGCCTGCACTCATACCATAACCCTCCATTCCCTTCTCATCCATATGCCTATCCAATTTATTTTTAAATGATACCAACGAACCTGCCTCCACCACTTCCACTGGAAGCTCATTCCACACCGCTACCACTCTCTGAGTAAAGGAGTTCCCCTTCATGTTACCCCTAAACTTCTGTCCCTTAATTCTGAAGTCATGTCCTCTTGTTTGAATCTTCCCTATTCTCAAAGGGAAAAGCTTGTCCACATCAACTCTGTCTATCCCTCTCATCATTTTAAAGACCTCTATCAAGTCCCCTCTTAACCTTCTGCGCTCCAGAGAATAAAGACCTAACTTATTCAACCTTTCTCTGTAACTTAACTGTTGAAACCCAGGCAACATTCTAGTAAATCTCCTCTGTACTCTCTCTATTTTGTTGACATCCTTCCTATAATTGGGCGACCAAAATTGTACACCATACTCTAGATTTGGTCTCACCAATGCCTTGTACAATTTTAACATTACATCCCAGCTTCTATACTCAATGCTCTGATTTATAAATGCTAGCATACCAAAAGCTTTCTTTACCACCCTATCTATATGAGATTCCACCTTCAAGAAACTATGCACGGTTATTCCCAGATCCCTCTGTTCAACTGCATTCTTCAATTCCCTACCATTTACCATGTACGTCCTATTTTGATTTGTCCTGCCAAGGTGTAGCACCTCACATTTATCAGCATTAAACTCCATCTGCCATCTTTCAGCCCATTCTTCCAAATGGCCTAAATCACTCTGTAGACTTTGGAAATCCTCTTCATTATCCACAACACCCCCTATCTTGGTATCATCTGCATACTTACTAATCCAATTTACCACCCCTTCATCCAGATCATTGATGTACATGACAAACAACAAAGGACCCAACACAGATCCCTAAGGCACCCCACTAGTCACCTGCCTCCAACCCGACAAACAGCCATCCACCATTACCCTCTGGCGTCTCCCATTCAGCCACTGTTGAATCCATCTTGCTACTCCTGCATTTATACCCAACAGTTGAACCTTCTTAACCAACCTTCCATGAGGAACCTTGTCAAAGGCCTTACTAAAGTCCATATAGACAACATCCACTGCTTTACCCTCGTCAATTTCCCTAGTAACCTCTTCAAACAATTCAAGAAGATTAGTCAAACATGACCTTCCAGGCACAAATCCATGTTGACTGTTCCTAATCAGACCCTGTTTATCCAGATGCTTATATATATTATCTCTAAGTATCTTTTCCATTAATTTGCCCACCACTGAAGTCAAACTAACAGGTCTATAATTGCTAGGTTTACTCTTAGAACCCTTTTTAAACAATGGAACAACATGCGCAGTACGCCAATCCTCGGGGACTATTCCCATTTCTAATGACATTTGAAATATTTCTGTCATAGCCCCGGCTATTTCTACACTAACTTCCCTCAATGTCCTAGGGAATATCCTGTCAGGACCTGGAGACTTATCCACTTTTATATTTTTCAAAAGTGTCAGTACTTCTTTTATCATAGTCATAGAGGTCATAGAGGGGAGTTATAGGGAGGTGGTTACTCCAAAACCAAACCACGGGAGAGAGACATGTGGGTCACGCTAAGGAAGGGCAAGGGGCAGAGGCAGGAATGAGTGAGTACACCAGTGTCGGTACACCTTGCAAATAAGTACTCCTGTTTGAGTACGGATGGGGGTGACAGCCTACCCGGGGGTAGCGACAGCGGACGGGCCTCCAGCACAGAGACCGGCCCTGTTGCTCCGAAAGGTAGGGAAAAAAAGAAGAGGGCAATAGTAATTGGGGACTCTATTGTTAGGGGGTCGGATAGGCGATTCTGTGGACACAGTCGGGAGACCAGGATGGTGGTCTGCCTCCCTGGTGCCAAGGTCTCGGACGTGTCTCAACGCATCCAAGATATCCTGAAATCAGAGGGAGAGGAGCCTGAGGTCGTGGTACATATAGGTACCAATGACATAGGTAAAAAAAGGGAAGAGGTCCTGAAGGGAGGATTTAGGGAGTTGGGAGGAGAGTTAAGGAAAAGGACCAAAAAGGTAACAATCTCAGGATTACTGCCTGTGCCACGCGACAGTGAGAGTAGGAATGGAGAGAGGTGGAGGATAAAAGCGTGGCTGAAAGACTGGTGCAGAGGGCAGAGATTCAAGTTTCTGGATCATTGTGACTTCTTTTGGGGAAGGTGGGACCTGTACAGAAAGGATGGGTTGCACTTGAACCCGAGGGAGACCAATATCCTGTCGGGGAAATTTGCAAAGGTCACTGGGGAGACTTTAAACTAGAATGGTTGGGGCGAGGGACTCAAATAGAGAAAGCTAGTAGACAGAATGGGAGGCAGGAAGTAGAAAAGGGAAGCACTCGGACACAAGAGGAGAAAGAAAAAAAAGGAAATAAACAGAGAATAAGAGTCGGGGGGTTTCTTAAATGTGCATGTTTTAATGCTAGGAGCATTGTAAAAAAGGTGGATGAGCTTAGAGTCTGGATAGACACCTGGAAGTATGATGTTGTGGCGATCAGTGAAACATGGTTGCAGGAGGGCTGTGATTGGAAACCAAATATTCCAGGATTTCGTTGCTTCAGGTGTGATAGAATTGGAGGGGCAAGAGGTGGAGGTGTTGCATTGCTTATCAGGGAAGATATTACAGCAGTGCTTTGGCAGGATAGATTAGAGGGCTCGTCTAGGGAGGCTATTTGGGTGGAACTGAGAAATGGGAAAGGGGTAGCAACACTTATAGGGGTGTATTATAGACCGCCAAATGGGGAGGGAGAATTGGAAGAGCAAATATGTAAGGAGATCGCAGATATTAGTAGTAAGCACAAGGTAGTGATTGTGGGAGATTTCAATTTTCCACACAGACTGGGAAACACATTCTGTAAATGGGCTGGATGGTTTGGAGTTTGTAAAATGCGTGCAGGATAGTTTTTTGCAGCAATACATAGAGGTACCTACTAGAGAAGGGGCGGTGCTGGACCTCCTGTTAGAAAATGAGACGGGTCAGGTGGCAGAGATATGCATTGGGGAACAGTTCGGGTCCAGTGATCACAATACCATTAGTTTCTATATAATTATGGAGAGGGTCAAAACTGGACCTAGGGTTGAAATTTTTGATTGGAGAAAGGCTAACTTTGAGGAGATGCGAAAAGATTTAAAAGGAGTAAATTGGGACATTTTGTTTTATGGGAAAGATGTGGAAGAGAAATGGAGGACATTTAAAGGTGAAATTTTAAGAGTACAGAATCTCAACCCTAGGTCCAGTTCTGACCCTCTCCATAATTATATTGAAACTAATGGTATTGTGATCACTGGACCCGAAGTGCTCCCCAACGCACTTTTTTGATGCAGCACTTTAAATTATGAATATTATATAGCATTTTCAATTTATTTGAACTGGGACTGCCAGCCAAAAGAGTTTGAGAACAACTGAATTAGACATTGAGTACATCTCTTTATATGCTGCCACATCAAACAGTGAAATGGTTGTTGGTCATCAAACAGTGAAATGCCCACCTGCCAAGGCCTACGGGATCTCCCCATTGCCTCCATTTCAATTCCCCTTTCCATTCCCAGACTGATCTTTATGTCCTGGGCCTCCTCCATTGCCAGAGTGAAGCCACATGCAAATTGCAGGAATGGCACCTCATATTTTATTTGGGTAGCCTACAACCCAGCAATATGAACGTTGAATTCCCTCATTTTACACAATTTCTACTAACACTCCCTCCCCTCCCACTTTGTTCCATTCCTCCACCATAGTCATTTAACCAGTTCCACAGTTCACCACATTGTACCCCCTATGAGGTCACACCTTCCCTAGCCAATATTGGGCCTACCAGGGCTTCATCCTGTCTGAGGTAATTAGTCGTCACCCCGATTGGTCCTGGTCTTGTCTCACCTCCAGCTCTTCAAACCCTCCACCCATTACTTTCAGTTTGAAGAAAGGTCCCGACCCGAAACATTACCTATCCTTTTCTCTCCAGAGATGCTGCCTGACACACTGAGTTACTCCAGCACTTTGTGCCTTTTAGTGAAATGGGTGTTTTGTTTAATACTGTTTTATACTTGTTTTATACTGAATGCTGGCACAAAGCAGTCACCCAATTTGAGTTTGCTTTTCCAATAAAATGGGCACCGCAATATGAACACAGAATATAGTACATTAGACTTGATGACGTATAATAAATCTCACTGCTATTTCAACTATGCTTCCTTCCACCAGCCTCAATAGATCATCCTTTACAATTATACTCAGCTTCAACAACACTTCGCCACCAGTCACACCTTCCCCTCATTTCTTCTTTCAGCATTTTGACTGAACTGTTCCCTTCACAATTCACTGGTTTATTCTTCCCTTCCCACCAACCACTCCATTTTTAACAACACTTTCCCATTCAATTGTAAGAGATCCTGCAACTACCTTTTTACCTCTTCTCTTCATACCATCAAGAAATCCCAAACACATCCGAGAAGAAATGTTTTCTTCTAGGAATGTCAAAGCAGTATATGATTGGGATGGTGATGAAGTTAGGAATTAGCTGATGAAGTGATGGCAAAAAATGTAATGGTCAGAAAATCTGGCCTCCACTTAAATTTTAATGATGCCAAATACAAGTTATGTTTAGTTGTTGCGTGTTCATTCTATTTACCTAGTCAAGTCACAAAATAAGGCAAAGTGCTACCAAATACTTTGGTTCTCTTTAATCATCCATCGTGTACTTTATCCAATAGATTTTAGGACTTACACGAGGACAGGTTTCCCAGACATCTTTTCATGCTTCATTACTTCTGATAGAACCTTTCCAGCTTCCTCTATTCGCTTCACATCCGTAGAATCAACAATGAAAATAAAGCCATGGACTGCAGAGTAATAATTCTTCCAAGCAGGTCGGATTTTCTCTCCACTGCCAAGATCAAATAACGTCAGATTAAACCGATCTACCATGAGATCTGTCCTGGAAAATCCGCCATTTGGACGAAGGAGAAAAGGAGATTCTGTTGAAGAAAAGAGAGTCCAGAGAGAGAGTGTGTTTTATTGTCATGTGTCCCAGATAGAACAATGAAATTCTTACTTGTTGCAGCACAACAGGATATGTAAACATAGTACACTGTAAACAATATGATAAACGAGGGAGGAAAAAATTCAGTGTGTATATAAACACATACTCACAAGTACATACACACATATATATATATATCCGAGTTTGAACTGGCCCGTTCGTGGAGCTCGGATTCGGCCGCGGGACACACCATCACCTGGCGGGGTCAAGTATTCAAGCCTCTTATATATATATGAGGCTTGAATACTTGACCCCGCCAGGTGATGGTATGTCCCGCGGCCGAATCCGAGCTCCATGAACGGGCCGGTTCAAACTCCGCAGCCCGGGGCGGACGAAGCTGCCACCCTCCAGTCCAGCGGAAGAAGCTGTTGTTGCAGGAGCTCCGGAGAACTGATCACCAACCTGGGACCTGCGAGCTCCCGACGTTGTCGTCCACTGGACAAAATGAATACTGCTCACTGTCCATACTGATTCCTCACAACACTCATTGTTTGCCTGCCTGCCTGTCTGCAGGCATGAGCCCTGCTAATGCAGAGGGGTAAATAAACTGACCTTGCACAAAAGGGAATTGTTCAGTCAGGCATATTCAGCACTGAATATTGAGCAATGTTTGCCAATGCATGCACTAACATTCCTTGAAAGGAGACAAAGCTAAATGTGCGACCTTTAACAAAACCTGTCAAATCACCAAATCTTTAGATTGTCTGTGATATTCAGAGGCATTTAAAAACCATTAAAATTGGTTAAAATAATTAAACAATAAAGAAGTAATAATAATAATATTGAATGAATTAAAATAATATCAATACACTACAAACTACATAACAAAAGAAAATGTAAATATCTAAATAACAAAACTTACCTTTCCCCACCTAATTTAAATTCAAGTTAACAGGGACTTCCATCCTATTCTAGAGGCATAACAGAGGGAGCCGTGACAGAGGGAGGAGCGACCTCCGTGTGGTGAGTTAAAAACCCATCGCGGGGCTTGTCTCAACAGAGGCCCGGGAGCCGTGACAGAGGGAGGAGCGACCAAAATCTGCAACGTTCCATTCGCAGATCTCACTTCCAGAGAAGGAGTCTGGTGGAAGCCCCTGATTGGTCAAACGGACTAGAGGAAGCAGCTGATTGGCTTCTATCCCGGGTAAGGCTTTATTGTATTCGGTTAAGGGGGAGAATGAGGGCCAGGGCAGTTTACTGTTCTGGATGTCAGATGTGGGAGGTCATGGAGTCTGAGTGCCCTCCAGACGTCCACATCTGCGCCAGGTGCGTCGAGATGGGGCTCCTAAGGGACCGTGTTAGGAACCTGGAACAGCAACTTGATTACCTCTGCCTGCTCAGGGAGAGCGATGACGTCATAGATAGGAGTTACAGGGAGGTGGTCACTCCAATACCACGGGAGACAGAAAACTGGGTCACAGTTAGGAAGGGCAACGGGCAGAGGCAGGGACTGGTGAGTACCCCGGTGGCTGTACACCTTGAAAATAAGTACTCATGTTTGAGTAAAGGTGGGGGAGACAGCCTATCTGGGGGCAGCGACAGCGGCCGGGCCTCTGGCATAAAGACCGGTCTTGTTGCTCAGAAGGGTAAGGAAAAGAAGAGGAGGGCAATTGTAATAGGGGACTCTATAGTCAGGGGGTCGGATAGGCGATTCGGTGGACGCAGACAGGAGACCCGGACGGTAGTTTGCCTCCCTGGTGCCAGGGTCAGGGATGTGTCTGAACGTGTCCAAGAAATCCTGAAATGGGAGGGAGAGGAGCCTGAGGTTGTGGTACATATAGGTACCAACGACATAGGTAAAATAAGAGAAGAGGTCCTGAAAGAAGAATTTAGGGAGTTAGGTAGAGAGTTAAGGAGAAGGACTGCAAAGGTAACAATCTCAGGATTACTGCCTGTGCCACGCGACAGTGAGAGTAGGAATGAAGCGAGGTGGAGGATAAATGAGTGGATGAGGGACTGGTGCAGTGGGTATGGATTCAAGTTTCTGGATCATTGGGACCTCTTTTGGGGAAGGTGTGACCTGTACAGAAAGGACGGGTTGCACTTGAACTCGAGGGGGACCAATATCCTGGTGGGGAGATTTGCAAAGGCTACTGGGGAGACTTTAAACTAGCATGGTTGGGGGGAGGGACTCAAATTGGGAAAGCTAGCAGTCAGTGTGTGAGGCAGGAGGCAGAGAATGGTAGCACTCTGACCCAAAATGTAGGGGAGAGAGAAGAAAAAGACAATAAACAGAGAATAAGAGAGGGTGGGTTTCTTAAATGTGTATATTTTAATGCTAGGAGCATTGTAAGAAAGGTGGATTAACTCAGAGCCTGGATTGACACCTGGAAGTATGATGTTGTGGCGATCAGTGAAACATGGTTGCAGGAGGGCTGTGATTGGAAACTAAATATTCCAGGATTTCGTTGCTTCAGGTGTGATAGAATTGGAGGGGCAAGAGGTGGAGGTGTTGCATTGCTTATCAGGGAAGATATTACAGCAGTGCTTTGGCAGGATAGATTAGAGGGCTCGTCTAGGGAGGCTATTTGGGTGGAACTGAGAAATGGGAAAGGGGTAGCAACACTTATAGGGGTGTATTATAGACCGCCAAATGGGGAGCGAGAATTGGAAGAGCAAATATGTAAGGAGATTGCAGATATTAGTAGTAAGCACAAGGTAGTGATTGTGGGAGATTTCAATTTTCCACACATAGACTGGGAAACACATTCTGTAA
This sequence comes from Amblyraja radiata, assembly GCF_010909765.2. Lineage (NCBI taxonomy): Eukaryota > Metazoa > Chordata > Chondrichthyes > Rajiformes > Rajidae > Amblyraja > Amblyraja radiata. Next base: position 32,709,407 of record NC_045967.1, read on the forward strand.
ATGGGCTGGATGGGTTGGAGTTTGTAAAATGTGTGCAGGATAGTTTTTTGTAGCAATACATAGAAGTACCTACTAGAGAAGGAGCAGTGCTGGACCTCCTGTTAGGAAATGAGACGGGTCAGGTGGCAGAGGTATGCGTTGGGGAACAGTTCGGGACCAGTGATCACAATACCATTAGTTTCAATATAATTATGGAGAGGGTCAGAGGCGCAGTCGTCTTTCTTACAGTTTGGCTTTCTTCCCAACCAATTGTTCAAGCGCTTTTGATGGCAACATGCGCCTTAATTGAGTTCAACAAAGAAACTGACAAGTTACTAAAGAACCTAGGGTTGTGATTTTTGATTGGAGAAAGGCTAACTTTGAAGAGATGCGAAAGGATTTAAAAGGAGTAAATTGGGACATTTTGTTTTATGGGAAAGATGTGGAAGAGAAATGGAGTACATTTAAAGGTGAAATTTTAAGAGTGCAGAATCTTTATGTCCCTGTTCGGTTGAAAGGAAATAGTAAACATCGGAAAGAGCCATGGTTTTCAAGGGAAATTGGACACTTGGTTCGGAAAAAGAGGGAGATCTACAATAATTATAGGCAGCATGGAGTAAATGAGGTGCTTGAGGAGTATAAAGAATGTAAAAAGAATCTTAAGAGAGAAATTAGAAAAGCTAAAAGAAGATATGAGGTTGCTTTGGTAAGTAAGGTGAAAGTAAACCCAAAGGGTTTCTACAGCTATATTAATAGCAAAAGGATAACGAGGGATAAAATTGGTCCATTAGAGAGTCAGTGGACAGCTATCTGCAGAGCCAAAAGAGATGATGGAGATATTGAACAATTTCTTTTCTTCGGTATTCACCAAGGAGAAGGATATTGAATTATGTGAGGTAAGGGAAACAAGTAGAATAGTTATGGAAACTATGAGATTCAAAGAAGAGGAAGTACTGACATTTTTGAGAAATATAAAAGTGGATAAGTCTCAAGGTCCGGACAGGATATTCCCTAGGACATTGAGGGAAGTTAGTGTAGAAATAGCAGGGGCGATGACAGAAATATTTCAAATGTCATTAGAAACGGGAATAGTGCCGGAGGATTGGCGTACTGCGCAAGTTGTTCCATTGTTTAAAAAGGGGTCTAAGAGTAAACCTAGCAATTATAGACCTGTTAGTTTGACGTCAGTGGTGGGCAAATTAATGGAAAGGATACTTAAAGATAATATATATAAGCATCTGGATAAACAGGGTCTGATTAGGAACAGTCAACATGGATTTGTGCCTGGAAGGTCATGTTTGACTAATCTTCTTGAATTTTTTGAAGAGGTTACTCGGGAAATTGATGAGGGTAAAGCAGTGGATGTTGTATATATGGACTTCAGTAAGGCCTTTGACAAGGTTCCTCATGGAAGGTTGGTTAAGAAGGTTCAATTGTTGGGTATTAATGGTGGAGTAGCAAAATGTATCAACAGTGGCTGAATGGGAGATGCCAGAGAGTAATGGTGGATGGTTGTTTGTCAGGTTGGAGGCCAGTGACTAGTGGGGTGCCACAGGGATCTGTGTTGGGTCCACTGTTGTTTGTCATGTACATCAATGATCTGGATGATGGTGTGGTAAATTGGATTAGTAAGTATGCAGATGATACTAAGATAGGTGGGGTTGTGGATAATGAAGTAGATTTTCAAAGTCTACAGAGAGATTTATGCCAGTTGGAAGAGTGGGCAGAAAGATGGCAGATGGAGTTTAATGCTGATAAGTGTGAGGTGCTACATCTTGGCAGGACAAATCAAAATAGGACGTACATGGTAAATGGTAGGGAATTGAAGAATGCAGGTGAACAGAGGGATCTGGGAATAACTGTGCACAGTTCCCTGAAAGTGGAATCTCATGTAGATAGGGTGGTAAAGAAAGCTTTTGGTGTGCTGGCCTTTATAAATCAGAGCATTGAGTATAGAAGTTAGGATGTAATGTTAAAATTGTACAAGGCATTGGTGAGGCCAATTCTGGAGTATGGGGTACAATTTTGGTCGCCTAATTATAGGAAGGATGTCAACAAAATAGAGAGAGTACAGAGGAGATTTACTAGAATGTTGCCTGGGTTTCAGCAACTAAGTTACAGAGAAAGGTTGAACAAGTTAGGGCTTTATTCTTTGGAGCGCAGAAGGCTAAGGGGGGACTTGATAGAGGTCTTTAAAATGATGAGAGGGAGAGACAGAGTTGACGTGGATAAGCTTTTCCCACTGAGAGTAGGGAAGATTCAAACAAGGGGACATGACTTGAGAATTAAGGGACAGAAGTTTAGGGGTAACATGAGGGGGAACTTCTTTACTCAGAGAGTGGTGGCTGTGTGGAATGAGCTTCCAGGGAAGGTGGTGGAGGCAGGTTCGTTTTTATCATTTAAAAATAAATTGGATAGTTATATGGACGGGAAAGGAATGGAGGGTTATGGTCTGAGCGCAGGTATATGGGACTAGGGGAGAATACGTGTTCGGCACGGACTAGAAGGGTCGAGATGGCCTGTTTCCGTGCTGTAATTGTTATATGGTTATATGGTTATTCTAGGGTTGACTAATGCAGAAAGGGAGAGGCATTGCGCTGCAAAACCACAACAGAATTAGCTCCTTCTGCAGTACTCAACGTGAAGTACAATGACAGGTGTGCTTTGATGTATCACTCCATGTATCCTAATCTTACTATATTACTTATGTATGTACCCAAGAGTGATTGAACGCTGGTGACATGAAGGGGGAAATTGAGAATGGGTAAGGAGGGGCCAGATAATCAAGACTTGTGAAAAACTCAATCAGAGACTTGGGATCATATTGTGAATTTGAAGTCTAGAAGGTATGTTGGACCAAATAATCAGTGGTGAGTCAATAGCTCGGTGGGTGAATGCCAGGACTTGAGACAAGGGATTCAGTAACATTGATATTGGTATTGGTTTATTATCGACACATGTACCAAGAAACAATGTAAAACATGTGTTTGTGTACAATCCAGGAACAGCATACATGAGTACAGTAAAACCCCATATATGAGTACAACAGGTAGGGCAAAGAGAAAGGAAAGAGTGCAGAATAAAGCGTTACAGAAAAAGTGGATGGGCTACAAGAGGTGGATTGGGAACTACATCCTTATCTGATGAGAAGTCCATTCTATAGTCTGATAACATCAGGGAAGAAGCTGGTTTTGTGCTTTGAAGCTTTTGTATCTTTGGGAGAGGGGAGAAGAGGAAATGACTGGGGTGTAAGTGGTACTTGATTACATTGGCTGAGTACAGCCATGCGAGGGTAAAGCTCAGAGGTGAGCCTATAAGTAAATATCTTGAAATTATTTGCAGATTCTTTCAGCTGCAAGTTGGGGACTTATTCAGAGAAACCCCCATTAAATTGCAGCAGAGCAGGTTGCAATATGAACCTGGTTGAGCTGCGAATGCCCTAGGACAAGTACATATCAGGACAATGGGTGTTAATTTCCACCAGCAATCCCAAATTGAGTTTCATTGGGAATTATGTTGTTCCATCTGGATCTAACACAGAAATTCGCTCATCTATGAAAGCACAATTTGCAACATTAAGAGACCGGCTGCATTTTCTGAGAGGCACAATTCAATCTGAAAATCATCAATATCATTTTCCACTCCAGAAAACATTGACTTTCATACGTGCAGCTCGAAGAAGGTCAATGCCAAGCGACCACATTTTTAACCGTGTGTGCTTGAAGACTGACAGATCTGGCCAAGACAGTAGTGTGATTTCTTCTCCTACTTGTTGATGGGATCTGTTCTGCTTCCATCCCTTTACTTATGTGATGACATTATTTCACCGAAAGTCCTGTCGACCTGCAGGAAATTATGGGCAATATTCTCCTACAGATTCCTGCGGATAAACACAAACTTTGTTTGGACTTGCATGATCACCAGGTTGCTTGCTGCTGATCACAATTTACGTGTCTTTTTTAGGATCTGGGCATCACTGACAAGGTACACTGTTTTTGCCCATCTAACATTGCCCTTGAGAAGGTGATGGTGAGCCACCTTCCTAAACTGCTGCAGTTCTGAATGTGATATATTTTAAAATTAGGAGGTAAACCTTCAGGTAATGATTGTGTTCAGTGTGCCATAAATATAGTATGTGTAAATATGGGACACAGGCAAGCCCTATCAGATCATCAGCATTTTAGTTTTTGGAATGAATAAAATATTTTTAGATTAAAACAAAATTAGAAAATATATGTAGCAGTATGAATATACAGTAGGACAATATCTTTCCCAAAACTATTAACATCAACATCATAAAGTGGAGTAGAAATAGTCATAGAGTTGTACAACATGTAAATAGGCACTTCTTCCTAACTTGTCCATGGCGACCAAGATGCACATAGCTAGTCCAAATGACTCTTAAATATTCTAATTGTACCTGCATCAACGCCTTCCTATGTCAACTCATTCCATGTAGATACCACCTTTCCTCTAAAATGTTGCCTCTCAGATTCCTATTAAAACATTCACTTTTCATCTTAAATCTTTGCCTCTTGTTCCTGATTCGCCAACCCTGTGAAAAAGACTGTGTTCATTCATCCTATCTATGCTTCACATGATTTTATGTAAGGCCATCTAACAGTGGCCTATCTTGCATGTCCCAGTTCAACTACTATACTCAGTGCCATGACCGAAGAAGACCAGTATGCCAAAGCTGCCCTATTTCTATGATTTATCAAATCCTACATCACTGCACCTTTCGGCATTTTTTTCCATTATAAATTCTAAGCACACTTATAATTGGAATAGTTAATGCAAACGCGTCACAATGAAACTATTATCAGTGGAGGTGCATGCTACAAATGTATTTGTAGTACATCAAAAAATGCTAAATCAGCTCATGCTACCTGTCAAATAATTCCATGAAATATCTGCATCCACATTAAAAATGGAAATGGATTATGCACACGTATCACACTATAATTATATATATTCACCGCTGGTTGAGGCACAGCAGCATTTAAAATGATGACTTAATTACATCTGCACTCCCTTGACTAATTAATCCCTAGTTCTTAACCCTTTCTCAAATAACTCTTGGTTTCACTGTCCCATGTGTGACACCAAAAGCTATTAAATAAAAATCTGACAAAATTCATATTTCGAGCCTGCATTCATGCATATCCAGTGCAAATATTGTAGTAAACTGAAGAAAAGATGCTCTGTCAGGCTTAGTTCTAGCATTATTCTCCTGTTTTTTTAACTCAATGGAAAAAATATTCAGGAAATGTCCACAGCAGAGAATATGCATAGCTTCTAAAATTTATTCTCCAAAGGTTTAGTAGTTCACACCCAAGCTTCCCACAATATAAAATGCAATTTGAAGATTGCCATTGTTGGCTGAGTGTTAATTTCGTTCCAATTCTGCTTCAATGTAGTCAGTTAATTTTCTCTGCTTTCCCATGAATCAAGGTTTGCACGTGTGACATAAAAGTGATGTAAACTATTAAAAACTATAATTATGTATCTCTCTTGATCATATCTTAAGGCAATGGTTCATTTACCTTTCTGTATTCCTTTGAGTATTGAAGTTTTCCCTGCATTACTCAGTCCAAGGATCAGCAAAGTGACATTCCTAAAACAGAGATGAACAGTGTGTGGAAATGCTTAATAGACAAATTTACATAAATTCTGATAGAAATATCAGAAAATAAATTAATACCATGCGATTATGCCAAATGTGAATGCTTGGAATGACTTGTCACCATGCTGAATCAAAGCTGATTTATCTACAATGCATTGTTTTTCTGCTCAAGAGCATTCCCGTACTTCAACAAGGCACAGTTGCTCAAATCTAGTTATAATGTAGAGGCACCAAACGTCGTTAATAAATGGGTTACTTTATTTAGGCATAATAGGTTTGAAATAAATACACGTTGATCCTCTAACACAAAGTTGTTGTTGCTGCTGCTCGTGGGCTCGAGCTGAGCTCCTGCTGAGGTGGAAGGACACTCACGAAAAGAGGGAAGAGAGCTGGTCAGCTCGAAGTCAGAGAGAGAGGGAGAGAGGGTTGTCCCGGGGTTCATTATATATACCAGGACACACCCCTATACCCCGTGACAACTCCTCCCTGCCATTGCCCAGTCACGTGACCCTAGCCCCGACTGCTGAGGGTTTGTGTAGCTAGTGGCCCAACCACCGGGTGCTGCCACAATAACCCCGTAGATGTAATAAGTGCCATGGTTCTCTGCCATCTAAACTCTGTTAATGCCCATTTGCCTAGCTGCCAAGAGTAGCGCAAAGCACTTTTCACAAACATTACTATTTCATTATTTCCCCCTCCTTCCAAATCCTAATACACTCACAGGAATCTGCTCCCATTGTGTTTTACTGCCTGCTGCTATCCACTAATGCATCAATATTGTGGCAATGTGCCATTTCCACTCTGTTCTTGGATCAGGTATTGATGAATTCACAGATCAGATTAGTTCTCATGATAGAATTGTACAAGCACTCCTTTAAATGATACAGTTCATTATTTTAGCACCAAGATCAATTTGAGTAATACAGAATTTGTGCACAAATCCTCATGCATTGCTGGTCCTGATTCCTGATTAGAACAGTGCCAGTTCTTAGCACATGGTACAAAATCTTCAGCATGTTTGCAAAAACATCAACCTGATTCAGAAGCCACAAATAGATGTCTCATGAACTGCCACACCACCAATAGTCCTATCCTGATTCCACATATAAAACACACACCTCTTCCCCAAACACCACCAGCTCCTTCTGGCACCAGTATATTCCTCTATGTATAAAATGTGAGCCAATTTTCTTATTTTCTTCCTTGCATTTTCTTCCTTGCATGTTCATTACAAAAAGATAATGGCAAAAAAAACGAATTATGACGTGAATGAAGTACATAGGTTTGCTTAGGATATTTCAAAGAAATGGAACCTTTCGTTAATTTTTCTTCTAACCAGGATCAAGATTGGATCGTAATGGCAAGTTATAGATCCTACATGTCTGCATAATAATCAGCATTATAATTTTCCCACTGTAGTTTAATCCCAATCTCAAGATTGATAATTTCATTACATGTGAAGGTCAGTTCCTAAATTCAAAATGTTCTGAAAAAAACATAATGGTGAGAGCTCATGACTCATTGAAGTGTGGCGAAGATGCAATTAAAAGAGGATGTAAAATGACTTGTCCATGTCACTTTCCGCTGGTAGATATTCAGTAGCATTACTTATGAGATATTTATTTTATGTCATCAGAGCAGTAATAACTCACCTTATCGGCTCCTGAACTTTCCGAGCCCAGATACAGCAGTTTGCCATCAGGCTGAACATGATTTAGAATTAATGCTTGATGTAGGCCAGTTGGATCATCCAGTTTGGAAAACTGGCTGTCAAACTTATATTTCCTAGATTCAGGAGCTAAAATAAAACAAATCGGGATGAAGAGCAGAATTAAAATCCAAACCAAATTACAGTTAAGAATATTCTCTCAACACCTATTGTCAAAGCTATTTTTCATATTAATTTATTTTGTCCCTTTTGAATCCTGCTATTCAAAGAGATTACAATGGAATTCTACTTCCATTCTGGAAGTCTGTTTGTCCTTGAAAATTTTTCACTGAATGTATGATGCTAGTTTCAGCTCAGTGCCTTTTGGAACAGCGCAGTGCAAACTAATAAATACAGTGGAACATGATGCTGTCAAACACCACCATTAGATTTTGCTGCAAGCACCAAATAAAGCTCTGCTACTGAGCTGACTATTTATGTACTAGTGAAACTTTGAAAGGCATATTTCCTGAACAAAACATTCCTTTAAATAATACTTACATGGAAAATAGGTCATGCAGCACTTCTTTTGCTTCAGTGCAGTGTGATTCAAAATTGATTTTACGTGGAGTAATTTGCAGTTGATATCATTTCTGTATGAAATTGTGTCAATTTCTAAATTTGACAGGACACTTTGGTTGCAGTCCAAGTCAATGTGCCTAATATTTTCCTTATATTCCTAATATTACTTAGATAAGTACCTAATGATGTGATTCATCATGCAATGTACGTTTCATGAATTGGAAAAGAATTATAGAACAGTCACAGAAGAACTTGGAGCAGACCATGCCTAGTTTGTGATTGATTTGTAATTGAAAGGACACTCTGCTGCAGGAATCTCTAGAAAGCAATGCCAGAATTAAGTGGAGAATGCTCAAATACCTCCCAAAGTACACAGTCAGTGTTTAGATTAGCAAGGAGTACTACTTGCAGCATTTAGGTTCTGAGCTACTTTATTGAGAATCTCAGCGATAATTCTACTCTGCACTTCATCGCTGTAGACTTGAGGACAGCTGTTGCAGATAACATGGAATGTTTGGGTGGTGTGGTAAGAGGCATATAACATGGATATCTACAAAGATCTGAAGTAAGGAGAGTTTCCAGAGATGGCACATTGTACCTGGATCTCTGATGAGCAATGGCTTTGGAAGCTCGGGTTATCTAAGGCAGCAGTAACAGCAGTCTGTGACATTCTGCAGAGCGAGCAGCAACCATGCTCTACTGCTGGGAATGCTCGCTCTCTCTCTCGGGAGATGAGGGTCACAATAAGTCTCAAATTCCCAGCCTCCAGTCATCAGCCATATTTCCTAGCTTACTGCTTATCACAGCATTAGAGCTCTCAATAGGTTTTGTATCAAAGAGGAATGATTTAATTTACATTTATATCATTAAGCTGAAGGTGACGTCTTGGGCACTTGGATTTATCAGTGTTCTAAACTTCCCCAGATGGCAGGCAGCCATCACTTGCATTTGTGTTTCCACAAAGAGTATCTTTAATAAGCAGGATATAGAAGGGTTTTGTACAGTTTGCCATGGATCATGAGAAGAATTTTATGGTGGTTAATGCCATGTTGTGACTCCCAAATGCTGCATTATCCTTAGGATATTTCCAGTGGCCAGCACTTCCCTGAGGGTTGGATTCTAAGCAACTATTTGTATTCACTATTGCCATGGATTTTGACCCCAGAAAACTGCACATGTGTGAAGAAAATGAATTTGACCCACTTCATGTGCGTCAAGGGCAATGCATCATCAACTGCTGTAGCGATTTCAGTGCAGCGTGCTGCATAACCTGGCTGACAGAATATAGCAGCCAGTGCCTGAGGAAGATCTGAAGTCCAGGAAGCAGGCATAGAAGGCCAGTAGAGGTGGGGGTGTGGAACAGTGAAAATTGTTAAGGTATTGTTTCTGCCTGACATCAGGTGCTCCAACTTCTGACTGAGTGAAGGATTGAGGTATTGTCCAACTAATCAATAAAGAATTCCCTTAAAGAGAGAAGATTCTTCTGATCATTCTCCATAATCATAGTCTCCAAACAACATATCAATATATTAAGCCCTGCTACAATTACTTAGATGTTTTTTACAACGTTCAGTATTTGTGGATGGATGGCACTCCCTTAATGGACTCTCACATCTGCACACAATATATTGTACATTGAGGAACTCCACACGGGAGGTATCACTGGTAGAACACAGCTTTCATACTCTAGTCTCACATCAACAGTGAATATTTACCATTGTGCCCCATGCAGCTATCCCAAATATTGATCAGGTTGGCATGCAGAATGATTCATTGAAGGGTAATGTTTCAAACAAATGAGTCCTCTCTCATTTATTGATGAGAAATCCCTCATGAAATTCTGTGAGGTTCATTTGAAGTCATAAATCAAATGACTATTGGCAGCAGAGCTAGTAGAGCCACTGCCTCACAGTGCTTGAGACCTAGGTTCAATCCTGACATCAAGTGCTGTCTGAGTGGACTCTGATGTTCTGCATGTGATCATGTGTGTGGTCCCAGGTGCTCTGGTTTTCACCCACATCTCACAGGCATGTAGATTGATAGGTTAAATGGTCACTGTAAAAGTGACTGATTGAATTGAGTGGTGGAGAGAGACCCGATTGGCTGAAGGGCCTGTTTTAATGCTGTATTACCCTGACTCAAAGATTACTGTAAGAGAAACTTTGTGAAAGAACTGATTAAGCCTCAGCACTAACACAACATGCTCCAAATATTAGAAGTTAATACTGTATTGTAACATCACCCAGCTCTACTCCAATTGGTGTCAGAGGTTATGGGGTGAGGTTACGAGAAGTAGTAGAGGTATCAGAGGTTATAGGGAGAAGGCAGGAGAATGGGGTTAGGAGGGAGAGATAGATCAGCCATGGTTGAATAGCGGAGTACACTTGATGGGCCAAATGGCCTAATTCTACTCCTATCCCTTATGACCTTTTGATCTTGTGAGCTCAAAAACATTTCCTACTATAACTACCTTGCCTAATTTTCTACTTTTCTAATTCTTTCGCACTAAAGTCTTGTTATTTCGCATTTTTTTTATTTTCATTGCCTTGCAGAATTTAGATGTCATTTATGTACAATTGATGTTTTCTGTGTTAGACATGAGTCTATATGCCTGCGATACTGTTGCAAGCAAGATTTTCACTGTACCTGTACCTCACCGTAATTGTGTATTCAACAATAAACTCAACGATGCAACCTGATTGTTTGTGCCGAGTTTATTGCTATATGTAATAGAGGGCTCTTAGAGAAAATAGACATTGAGTCGATGTTTGAGCTCACGTTATAACCTTGTTGGTTAACTTTCCCTTGGATTATGTCCAATAGAGATTGCTATTATAAGTATTGGAAGAGCAGGGTGAAGATCCAGGAATAGGTATCAGCTTCATGCTAGAGGTTATACCAGTCATTGTCAGAATAATTTAGATGCTACGCATGTCAAATTGTTCCATCATTAAATGCAACGAGACAACCCTTTTCATCTGAAAATCATCCATAACTTGCAAGCAACAATCAAAGTTGACCTCCATTGACCTGAAATGCATTAACGTCAACAGCCTTGCTGATTGATGCGTCAACAAGTAAGCAGTATGCCAGTGATTGTTATGTGAATGTGACATTTTTTCTGTACTCTGAGATGTTATTTGTACTAGCTAAACATTTATTTGACTAATGCTGGTACATTCATTTGGAGCAAAGCAAAGTCAAATGATGCAAATTATACAAATAATGGAAAATTATGATGTTTATATACAAAATTAAACACCTTAGTTCTTCCCCTACTTAGCATTTCTAGGTGGGTTTCAATGACCTATTTCTCTCTGTGGCTGCAATTTCTTTAAATTGGACACAGATGTCCTGATGTGTCATAATAAACTGGTCGTGGCGCACATTAACTCCAGCCTCCCAGACACCCGTGATCTACTGCAGTTTGCCTATCATCATCAGAACAGGTCCACAGCAGATCTCCCTGCTTCTCCCTGGCGCTACTCTCATCACTGGAATATCTAGATAACGAGAACGCTTATGTCAGACTCCTATTTATAGATTATAGCTCCATCTTCAACCCAATAATCCAACCAAACTCATCTCCAAACACCTTAGCACTTCCCTCTGCAACTGGATCTTCGACCATGATTCGCAGATTATCAGTGAGAATAGGTGGCAAAACATCCTCCACAATAATTCTCAGCCTCTAACTGTACATCCTATATACTCATGAACATGTGACTAAATTCGTCTCCAACTTCATTTACAAGTTTGCAGGAAATGAGGTGGCATGCATGCCCCAGACAGGATCAATGATGCCAAAGTGGAGATGTGGAAATATCTTCAAGTTCAATGTTCTGAGGAAACAAATATCACCAACAATTTTTCCTGGACCAATTACATTGAAGCTATGGCCAAGAAAGCACACCTCAGTCTACTTCCTCAAAAAAATAAGGAAGTTTGGTATGTCCACAACAATTTTTACCAACTTCTACAGATGCATTGTAGAACGCATCCTATCAGAATGCATTACAGGTTGGTTTGGCAACAACTCTGGTCCAAAACCACAAGAAATTGCAGAGAGTTGCAGAGAGCTGCAGAGAAACCAGCCTTGCCCTCACCCCGCAGCCCCCATCTACACATGACAGTGCCTTGGGAAGGCAGCTAACATAATCGGAACATTTTCATCCATCATTCCCTCTCCAATCATGAGGAAGTTACAAAAGCTTGAAAGCACATTACATCAGATTCAGGGACAACTTCTTCCCCACTATTAACAGACTACGGGACAATCCTTTAATAAGATAGGGTGTACTCTCAACCTACCTCATTGCAAACCTTGTTTTTTTAAATATTTACATTGTAACTGTAATGCTTTAACATTCTATATTTGCACTCTGGTATTTTTCTCTTTGCACTACATGTTGTATTTGTTTATGGCATGATTGTCATGTATAGTATGATGTGACTGATTGGCATGTAAACTAAACTTTTCATTGTATCTCGGTACACATAAGATTAATAAACCAATATCTATACCAAAGAACGACCAGCTTTTGGTATTATTGGTTACCCATTAGAATAATAACTGTTGAAATTACAACGAGGGTACAAATATCATATTCTTTGGGAAACCAAAGAGCAAAATAATTTAGTTGCCTAGCATCCCTGCAGTGGTATTGTTTTTATACTTTTCAGACAGAACTATGCGGAGAGTGATTATTCTGTAATATACCTGCCTGCTGTCACCCTAAATTTAACTGTTATTCAACTACATCCAACATAAAGAATAACACATTTAAAATCCCATGGTCTTTCAAGGAAGTATTAGAAATTGACATTTATAAATTGAAGGAATCATGACTAGCTTATTTTTAAACTCAGTTAGAAATTATTTTTGTTTTAGAATTACCTGAACTCACCTACTCTTGTAAACTGTTCCTGTGAAGATAATCACATTCAAAGTAGGTCATCGCTGATGTTTAATCTAAACGGAGAGCAAGATGATCAACTTAAACACTGTAATATTTAAAGTGATTGAATTCATCATTACTCGGAACATTACAAGAGTAATCCTGTTGTCTGTCAACCTGAAGTTGTTCACTGTAACAAGCACATCCAAGTATGCTAACTGTAATCCGGATTTTTATAATTCCCTTGTTAATCCCACTGGGGGAGGGTAAGAGGGTAAATGTGGAGAAATAGGACATGCACACTGTGGTTCTTTTTCTTTCCTCTCTTACCAAATTTTACAAAATAATTCCCCCTGTTTTTAGACTAATTGATAAAAAAGATTCAGTCAAAAGGCTGTTATTTAACTATGTCATGGACTCTAGTAACTTCAGAGAGATTTTCTTGGGTGTGTTAATTTCATTCAACATTAACAACGCAGTGGTGCTGCTTTCCAACGGGAACGGTGACGGACGCACACAGACATCTCTGTCGTCCAGTTCCTGCGGACTTCCGCCGCTGGAATTATAGGATTTTGGTGTGCTTTATCATAATTTCCTACAATGCTATGTACTTCAGTGATCGCAACTTCTACTGAAGTGCAATTCCCCCCCACCCCACCCACCCCCCCCACCCCACCCACCCCCCCCCCCCCTCCTACCGCCGACCTAACTTGACCTGTGTGTGTTACTGCCAGGGAATCTTAAGATAGAATATTTAGCAATAGGTTGTCACCATTGCCAAATCCAATTTTAAAACCTGAAGAAAGGAGGAATGGTGTAGGAAAAGGCTACGTTTCAAATGTGTTTTTATGTTTATTCTGACTTCTTTATGGTTTTTCATGATTTCAATAGCACCACTTCGAAACTACGACATTAGGTGAAAAATCGATTTCTAATTTTGTGCTAGTTTTGTTAAGGATTGGACACACTCATTAATTTTGTCATTCTTCAAGATAATAGATATGTATTAACTTCCAAAAGAATTAAACATACAGTGATAGTAATTACACCTATTATTAGGGCCACACCTACTTTATAAGATAACAAAGAGTTTTAAATTTAATATCTGGCAAGTTTTGTTGAATTCTGAAATACTTGTTTTTACACTTATCTTTATATAATTTGGAGATACACCTTCTGATCCATTACTCACTTCATGAACTTTGATTTTAATAGGAACTAGACAAAGTGCAGACCCGTTGGGTCTGCTCCTCCAATGCAATATTCCACCACTCACACGTTCTCCCAACGCAACCCGTTCCCCCAACGCAATATTCCACCACTCACACGTTCCCCCAATGCAACCCGTTCCCCCAACGCAATATTCCACCACTCACACGTTCCCCCAACACAACCCGTTCCCCCAACACAATATTCCCAGCACTCCCTCCCCCTCCTCTTCACCCTCTCTCTTCTTTCCCCTCTCCTCCTCCCCTCCCCCAATCCCTCCCTCACCTCTCCATTCCTCTCCTTTCCCCTCCCACAGTCACTCTATAACTCCTCTCCCCTCCCTACCCCCGTTCTATCCCCCTATCTCCCACTTACCTCCCCCTATCCCCCCACTATCCCTCCTCTCCTCTCCCACTACCCTCCTCTGCCTCTATTCCACACTCCCTACCTCCCCCACACCCCCTCCTCTCCCTCTATTCCCCCTCATCCCAAACTCTCCCTCCTCACCTCCCCCACCTTCCCCCCTCTCCATCCCTACCACCTCCTCTCCCTCAATCCCCCCCACTCTCCCTCTTCACCTCCCCAGATCTTTCCCCTCTCCTCCTACCCCCCTCCCCATCCCTTCCTCACCTCTCCCTCCCTCTCCTTTCCCCTACCTTCAGTCGCTCCCTCCCTCCCTCCATAAAAAAGCAGCATCTGCAGTTCCTTCCTCAACAGGTCATTCATTGTTAGCTGTGTTTAGTCCCATTGACTTGACGATTGGACCAGTTTGCATCGTGTGTGCGTGTGTGTAAGTTACTCAAATTCCATGCAAACTACTCGGCCACCCTGTAACCCGACTCTCCCTCCCTCTCTCTGCCCACTCCGGCTCAGCCGCTGCTCGGCCTATCCCTTTCCTGCCCGACTGCCCACTGCTGCCGCTCGGCCCTTCCCCACCCTGCCCACCCAGCCACCCTCTGCTGCTGCTTGGCCCGTGCCCACCCACCTACTTGCCTGCCCGCCTGCTGCTGCCGCTCAGCCCGTCCCCACCCACCTACCTGCCTGCCTGCTCGCTGTCGGGCCGGGCCACGGGGGGGGGTGGAGTTGGGGTTCGTCACGGTGGGCACCATGAGTTTTGATGAGCTGGTGGAGAAGATCTCCTCTGAGAGAGCGGTGAGGGTGAGTTACCGCAGCGGCAGAGGAGGAGACGGACGGTCACAGCCATTCACCTGGGAGATGGGTAGACGGGACCGCCATTGCCGCAGAGGGTGGGCGAGGGAGAGGGGTGAGTGAGGAAGAGTCAGGCGGGACCAGGGCCTCCACTGACACCCCCCCCCCCCCCCCCCTGCAGCCGCCGCCGGTGGTGGGGGAGACAGTAGACAAGTTACTGTGAGGAGGGGAGAGAGGAGTTTGTGAGTGAGGCAGGAGGGGCTGTGGTGCAGGAAGGGGCGTCATCACCCCGGCCTTGGCATTGACTGACAGGAGAGGAGACCAATCTGCATGGCGCTGACCGACAGAAGAAGAAACCAATCTGCGCATGTGCGGTTTTAAAGATTTTTAAACCTTAATAACTTTTTAAAATATACCATCAATCGGAACAAAGCTTGTTGCACTTGCAGCACAGGAGAATGGTGAGTCAGGTGGTGCAAAATCGTAGCGCTATCATGTACCGTTTTTGAGCACATAGAAAATCTATGCAAACCGGAAGAGCACAAGATCAGAGTTTATCTATAGATGGTTCCTATACATTTTATCACAGGTATATTTTGATTGATTGAAATGATTTGATTGGTGATACTTATCTAGGCCTAAATACAAAAATTAAAATGTGCCAGCAATAATTACTCTGAGCATTTTGTACAGAATTGGTAATCTTTTATGAAAACATTTAATCAACTCTATTGATAGGTCATCAAGCTGAAATGTAAATTGAAAAGCAAAAGATTGCAGATGCTAGAACTCTGAAATAAAAACAGAACATGTTGAAAATACTCAGCAGATCAGGCAGCAATATAGAAATAAATAGTTAACATATTGTGTTGGTGAGATTTTGGTTCTTCCCGTCTGCATAAATGCTGCCTGACCTGCTCAGCGTTTCTAGCATATTCTATTTTTATGTCAAATTTCAGGATCCACAGTATTTAGCCTTTGTTTCAATAATTTATTTATCGTTTAAGCAAGTTCCTCAACAATGTTCTTGAAGAAAAAGGCCAACCGATGACTATCATTAACTAGTCATCTACGACAAAGCTGTTAGGCCAAAGACATGGACAGAGGCAACCTATCTAACAAAGGAAGGTAGATAACAATGCTGGTTAAACTCAGCGCGTGAGACAGCATCTATGGAGCGAAGGAATAGGTGACGTTTCGGGTCGAGACCCTTCCTCAGACTCTATCTAACAATGGATATCTTTTTTGCCTTTGCTTAAATATTATCTCTACAAAATTCCATCTTTAAGGCAGCATAAATGAATATTAATTAATTCCTTACATTTTAAACCAGAGATTTTGAAATTCATAATTTCTGATCAAAACATTGGGTCCTTATTATTACCTTCAGGTAGTTCTGCTATAATGCATGTTATCATAACTCCACCCCCCCCCCCCCCACTCTTCCCGCCCTTCCCCCTCTTCCTCCACTAAAAGTCCATTAACTATCTCCACAGTTCACAACTATGTATCTCTCGGGTTCACATCTATCTCGAGCCAAAAATCAGCCTATCCTTGCCTGAGGTCATCTTTTGCTGGACCTAATTTGTCCTGTTTTTTAGCTTCCAGTTGTTTTCTCCACTCTCCCCTACTACAACAATGTGAAGAAGGGTCCCACCCCAAAACCTCACTTATCCAAGTTCTCTAGAGAAGCTGCCTGGCCCGCTGAGTTACTCCAGCTTTGTGTGTATAAAATGGACTAGCAATCACTTCTATTGACACTTGTGCAATGGTACTCTGATAAACAACGTAACATACAGCTTTTAGCATCTCTAGACCCCTAAACAGACAGGAAGGAGGGAAGGAGGGAGAGAGGGAGGGAGGGAGGAAGGAAGGAATCTTCATACCATTGGGTTGTAAGCTACAGAAAGGTTAGTATGGGACTAGGAAGAGGGTTAGCAACTGGGTGATCCAGTAGGCCTTGGCAGACTGAGTGCAAGCATTCAGCCAAATGGTCATCGAGTTTTTGCTTGGTTTTGCCGATGTTCAGCAGGCCACATCAGGAATATTGGATGCAGTAGATGAGGTTAGAGGAGGTGCACGTGAATCTCTAACCTTGAATAAAAAGAAATAGAATAGTGGTAACTATGATTTATTTGACTATGACTTAAAGACACTAATAAGAATAAAATGTTTGCTATAATTATTATTTCTTCTTCCTTGGGACAGTCTAGCTTTAGTGTGAGGCATTTGCATCTACTTGCTTCCCCACGCTTAATATTCCTCTGTTATCAATTTGTTGACTTTTCTGAATTACATATAGATGAAAAATAAAATTAATAAACCATATCATACTGTGAAAAATCCCCACTAGAGGGTGCCTTAAGGCAGTGAAATAAGATTTACAAACCATTAATTTTCGTCTTATTGAGGAGCAATTCCCCCTGGGGAAACTTAGATAGATATGGCGTAATAAACTGTTTACTTAAAACTATTTGAGTAGCTTTATTAATAGCTGGATAATCAAGGTAATCGAGCAGGTAAAATCACAAATTTTCAATGGAGGGATTTAATTTTATTCCAATATGCATTCAGATCTGATCAGCTACCATGGCATCATCATAACTTTTGTGTCCATCAGTTTATTCTTTCTGAAACACAAGAGTAGTCACCCACAGAGAAAAGGACCTGATGTCGTACGTCACGCGCGAACGTCCCGCGGACAGGCCCTTAAAGATTCTTCATGCTGTATGTTCAAACACTTCAAGATCAAGGACTTCAATTAACTTAAACTATGGCAAATAAGTCAAACAATGAAACATTTGAGCTTGGATAAGGAACCAAATGCAGAGTTACCCTTATGCCCAAGGAATCAGATTCAGAAATCTTAAGAGATGGCAACAGCATGGAATTACCTGTTAGTTCTTGAGTGTGATGACTCTCCCAGGAATATATATGCAGATACGTAAGCATTAAACAAATATATGTAATTATTGAGCTGGGGTTTGAAAATCTGTAACACACATTTACCAGTAGTTTCCCCAAATTGTCCTGTGTGCCCTGCAAATAGCGGTTAAGCCATTTTACTTTGATTCATTATTATCACATTTCTACGTTTGATAATGCAAAAAATCACAAATTCATTCAAAATGAACAGATGTATACTTTCTGTAATAATATCAATAATTTGGTCTATTTATTAACTATATCAAAAGGACATTTTATTGACCATCTAACTTTTTTTCTCATTTCTCACCCCTTTTGTAGTTTAGCACAGTTTGACATGCCCACCGAGTCTATCTATCTCCACAGGGAAAGTGCAGATAAGAAAAAGCAAGGCCTGCAACAAAGTAGATTGGAAGATCAGGAATTCATTCTGAGCACATGAGAGGTCTGGTCAACAACCTGCTAACAGCAGTGACAATGCTGTTCTTGAACACGATGGTCTATTGCTTCAAGCTTTTGAACCTTCTGGTAGAGGGGAGACAGGACAATAACTGGGGTGTGAGTGCTCCATGATGATGTTGGCTGCTTTCCTGAGGCTATGTGAAGAGTAAATCAAATCGATGGTGGGAAGAAGATGGTTTGTGTGATGAACTCAGCTCTCTGCAACCCTCTGCAATTTCTTGTGGACTTGGGCAGAACAGATGCCAAACCAAGTTGTGATGAATCCAGGTTGGTTGTTTTCTATGTAGGAAGGAACTGCAGATGCTGGTTTAAACCAAAGATAGACACAAAATGCTGAAGTAACTCATTGGAACAGGCAGCATCTCTGGAAAGACGGAATGGGTGATGTTTTGGGTCGAGAGTCTTCTATGTTGCATCTATAGAAATTGATATGAGTTGTTGAGACATGCTGAATTTCCTTAGTCCTGAGGAAATCGAAGTATTGATGTGCTTTCTAGGACATAGCATCAATGTGGTTCTACCAGCACACATTGTCGCTGATGTTTATACCCAGGAACTAGAAGCTCTCGACAATCTCCTTTGGTACAGACTCAGATGTGCACTCCACCCTGAAGTCGTTGATCAGCACTTTTGTAATACTGATATTGAAGGAGAGGTTATTGTCCATTAAACTCTCAATCTCCTACCTGTAGCTTGTCTTATCATTGTTTGAGATCCGGCTCATATATGTCAACTACAAGTATGCAAATGGAGAGAGTAGGATTTGGTCACATAGTCTTGAGTGTATAAGTGTTACAGCAAGGGGTTGAGAGCACAGCCTTGTGGGGCACTGGTGGCAAGAATTAACATGGAGGATATTTTTGTCGCCTATCCGTACTGGTTGCTGATCTATAGGTCAGGAAGTCAAGGATCCAATTGTAGAAGTGTGTGCTGAACCTTAAGTCCAGGGGTTTGGAGATGAGATTGTTTAGAATTATTGTGTTGAAGGCAGAGCTATAGTCAATAAATAGGAGTTGCAGTGGGTATTCTTGTTCCAGGAATGAGTGTAAGGCCAACGAGATGGTGTCTGAAATGGACCTGATGCAGCAGTCAGTGGATCAAGTCTGGCTGGGAGACTGGAGTGCCATAACCAGACTCTTGAAGCATTTCTGAAGGTGGATGCAAGAGCCACGGATCGTAGTCAATAAGACATGCTACCATTTTTCTCTTTGGTACCAGGATGATTGTAGTCTTCTTAAAGCAGGTGTGAACCTGCAAGCTGTCCACACAGGTTCTGAGGACACAGCCAGGATTCAATAAGACTAGTCGCTTTCCATGGAAGGCCGGTCTGACTGTGGGTACCGTTGCACTCAAGACTGACGGGGTTGGTGACATAATTCCAATGTCCTTCTATTCAAAATGAACATGGAATGCATTGAGTGTAGGAAGGAGCTGCTGATGCTGGTTTACATCGAAGATAGACAGAAAATGCTGGAGTAACTCAGCGGATCCGGCAGCATCCCTGGAGAAAAGGAATAGGTGAAACCCAAAACATCACGTATTCCTTTTCTCCTGAGATGCTATCTGATCCACTGGATTACTCCAGCATGGAATGCATTGAGGTTGGTGAGGAGGGATCTTTGCTGCCTGTGATTCTGCCTGATTTTGCTTTGAATCTTAGGTCCAGGTGTTTGGAGATGAGATTGTTTAAAATTATTGTGTTGAAGACAGAACTAATAATTAAAATGTGTGCTTTATCACAATCGACAGGTGTCTTTTTGGTTGGTCTGGAACTATAGCTTGGTTTAGAATTGTCTCTTGGAGTCCCTGAAGATTTTCTGTACCTAGAATTCCTACACAGGTTGGGATCGCCCGACTTGATCATCTCAGACCTCACTAATGAGTGGATCTCGTGCTTCATCATTGGAGTTTCCCATTGGAGTTGTCGAAATGACTTGTTTGGCTCGCAGTCCTAACATGCTTATTGATGAAGTTTGTAACAGGATAAATATTTAAGTTGGCTGCTGAATCCTTGAATATGAACCAATCCACCAACTGAAAACAGCCACACAGGAACTCACCTGTTATTTCAGATCAGCATTGTATAACAATACTTAAACAGCTGAAACTAGTTAACTGAAATCAGTTGCCTCAGACACTGTTGGACTAGGGTGTACAAGTCTCATCAAGGGATTCAAAGTGTGCAGTGTTAAGTTAGTGAATTATGTTAAGTTAGGGATTTTATGTGGAAATGGCAAAGTTGCAGTTTTATATTTATGTAAATAAATACAATTAAGTTATATTAAATTTAGGCAGATATAGCAGGGCAGTTGATGTGTTGCAGGTGGAGTATGTGGAAGTTAATGGAAATCATGGTATTGCATTGAAACCCTATTTGTGGCAAGTATTTGCAGCTGAAGGCGTTCTGGCTCAGAATTTATGACCTTACGATAGAGAGCCAGACACAGCAATCTTCTCAGGAGGATCAAGTTTTGCAAGATGCAGTCACAGCCTTAAGCCATAAATTCTGAAGATCTGGTCATTCAAAAGAGACAGGAGAGTGTGTCTATGAGTGAGGCAGAAAAGGGGATCCAGTGTTTGCATTTCAAAGCCACAGCCCATTTATTGTCCAGCTGATACACCGTGTGGACAAGAGCAGAGACTGGAGGGAAGACAAGCAATTGATTATAGCATGGTGATACAGGAGACTATTTAAGTGAAATAGTCATGGGGATGAATACTGCTTCATGATGGTTCATCCTAAAGGCTGTGTTTTCTGGCAAGAACTAGGATTGAGGACATGTTCTTGTGCTGTGAGCTGAAGAGAACCTTGGAGTGGAAGCTGCGAACCTCGTGGGGACCAGTGACATAGATAGGACAAAGAAGGAAGATTTTGCAAAGAGGTACAAGCAGCTACAGTCTATATTATAAATCAGAACCAAATAATTCATATTTTTTGCATTAATCTCAGGATCAGCAAGGTCACCAAAATGGACTATGTATCTTTGAAATTGATGTGAGTGAAATGAGTTTCATTTCATGGGACACTGACATCAGTACTGGGGAAAGAAGGAACAGTTCCATTGGGACTAGCTTCCCTTGATTCGGCAGGGACCAAGCCTGCATCTTAAATTAAACCTCTCGATGATAAATGTTTTAACCTATATAGTAATGGGCCTGCCCCACTTGGGCGATTTTTCAAGCGACTGCTGGCAACTGTCAGAGTGGAACAGACACACACATCGCTTCCTTCATCAGCCTGTTATGCAGGTGAGGGACAGGGGAAGCGGGGGGAGCGCTGTCTGAGTGAAATTCACATGGCGCAAAGCCAATGTGATACAGCCACACACTGCGATGAACAGGAAGATTGGCGCTGTAATTAAGAAGGTGAAAGCACAGTGTACGGGAAAGGTCATGTAAGTCCTTTAAAAGAGGGGGGTTCAGTGGGCATTTAACATTACCGGTCTGTTCTCCTTGGTTCTGAAAACTCATGCTTATGTTTTTTTCCCCAATGAGCCAATGAAAATGACAGGTCAGCAAAGGCGATTAATCAAAACTACCTACGACTACCTCGACTACCTATAACTACTTGACGACCCCACTACCATTGCACCCACGACTACAAAATTATTAATTTTCTCCATGGCGACCAATTTTTGGTCGCAGAAAAATTTTCAACACGTTGAAAAATTTGCACCGACCATACTGAGGCCGCGACTATTTCCCAGAATGCGGGAACTGCTCGCGACCATGAAGGAGACTCACCAGAGACCACCAGCGAACATGTGGCGACCATGTGGCGAGCGCAGAGTCTCCTGCATTCGCATAAAAAGTCACTTAAGTGAGACAGGCCCTTTAGTGGGACAGGCCCATAAGGAAGGGAATTTTGGTGGGGGGAAATTTAAAGTTAAAGGGAAGGGACAAGGTAATAGTGCAAAGTAGCAAAATGAGAAATGATAATCAATGCATACAAACATAAGAGTATACCTCCAATGAGGGTGATGATACTAAGGAAAATAATATGAAGACTAAATTGAAGGGTTCTTTGTAAAAATGTATGCAGCTTTCATAACTGGACAGCTAAATTAATGGGACAATAGAAATAAATGGGTACAAGTTAGAGCTATTGTAAAGGCAGAGTTATCAAGGTTGGGAATTGCATATTCCAGAAAGACAAAATGGAAGAGGAAAGGTAGCCCTGATAATAGCTGATGGAATAAAGACAGTGGAGTGCAAGGATGTTAGCCCAGAAAATCAAGATGAAAAAACTCAGAAATACCAATGGACAGAAAGCACTGGTCCACGGTGTCGATAAATCTCAGGTATGTGTAGTAAAGTAGGATGTAGCAGAAAACGGGAAATAAGAGTTGAATAAAGCAAGGGTAATACAATAGATATGGAGGACTTTCAGCTCCATATCTATTGGGCAAAACAAACAAACAGTGGTAGTGTGATGGATAAAATAATGGAGAGCATGCAAAATGCTTTTCCTGATCACCAGGTTGAGGAATATGAGAAGACTGTGTAGATATTTTAAATATACAACATTCAATTACACATTTTCCAGAAAGGGTCACTAACTGCAATCAGGAACCACGAGCCCTGGTTACAATTCTCTCATCATCAGCCCAAATGCACAAAACCAAATGCAATACTTGCACTGCCAACCTTTCTCATATATCATAGAAACATAGAAAATAGGTGCAGGAGTAGGCCATTCAACTCTTCGAGCCTGCACCACCATTCAATATGATCATGGCTGATCATCCAACTCGGTATCCTGTACCTGCCTTCTCTCTATACCCCCTGATCCCTTTAGCCACAAGGGCCACATCTAACTCCCTCTTAAATATAGCCTATGAACTGGCCTCAACTACTTTCTGTGGCAGAGAATTCACAGATTCACCAATCTTTGTGAAAAAAAAATTCTCATCTCGGTCCTAAAAGACTTCCCCCTTATCCTTAAACTGTGACCCCTTGTTCTTGACTTCCCCAACATCGGGAATAATCTTCCTGCATCTAGCCTGTCCAACCCCTTAAGAATTTTGTAAGTTTCTATGATCCCCCCCCCCCTCAATCTTCTAATTTCCAGCGAGTACAAGCCGAGTCTATCCAGTCTTTCTTCATATAAAAGTCCTGCCATCCCAGGAATCCGTCTGGTGAACTTTCTCTGTACCCCTTCTATGGCAAGAATGTCTTTCCTCAGATTAGGAGACCAAAACTGTACGCAATACTCCAGGTGTGGTCTCACCAAGGCCCTGTACAACTGCAGTAGAACCTCCCTGTTCCTATACTCAAATCCTTTTGCTATGAATGCTAACATACCATTCGCTTTCTTCACTGCCTGCTGCACCTGCATGCCTACTTTCAATAACTGGTGTACCATGACACCCAGGTCTCGTTGCATCTCCCCTTTTCCTAATCGGCCGCCATTCAGATAGTCTACTTTCCTGTTCTTGCCACCAAAGTGGATAACCTCACATTTATCCACATTATACTGCATCTGCCATGCATTTTTCCACTCACCCAAATATCCAAGTCACCTTGCAGCCTCTTAGTATCCTCCTCACAGCTAACACTGCCCCCCAGTTTTGTGTCATCCGCAAACTTGGAGATGTTGCATTCAATTCCCTTGTCCAAATCATTAATATATATATTGTAAATAGCTGGGGTCCCAGCACTGAGCCTTGCGGTACCCCACTGGTCACTGCCTGCAATTCTGAAAAGGACCCGTTTACTCCTACTCTTTGCTTCCTGTCTGCCAGCCAATCGTCTATCCACATCAATACTGAACCCCCAATACCGTGTGCTTTATGTTTGTAAACTAATCTCTTATGTGGGACCTTGTCGAAAGCCTTCTGTAAGTCCAGATATAACACATCCGCTGGTTCTCCCTTACCCACTCTACTAGTTACATCCTCGAAAAATTCTATAAGTCGTCAGACATGATTTACCGTTCATAAGTCCATGCTGACTTTGTCCAATGATTTCACCACTTTCCAAATGTGCTGCTATCCCATCTTTAATAACTGATTCTAGCATTTTCCCCACTACCGATGTTAGACTAACTGGTCTATAATTCCCCGTTTTCACTCTCCCTCCATTTTTAAAAAGTGGGGTTACATTAGCTACCCTCCAATCCTCAGGAACTACTCCAGCATCTAAAGAGTATTGAAAAATTATCACTAATGCATCCAATGTTTCTGGGGCTACTTCCTTAAGCACTCTGGGATGCGGCCTATCTGGCCCTGGGGATTTATCGGCCTTTAATCCATTCAATTTACCTAACACCACTTCCCGACTAACCTGGATTTTACTCAGTTCCTCCATCTCATTTGACCCCCGGTCCCCTGCTATTTCCGGCAGATTATTTACGTCTTCCTTAGTGAAGACAGAACCAAAGTAGTTATTCATTTGGTCTGCCATGTTCTTGTTCCCCATGATCAATTCAATTGGTCTGCTATGTCTTGCAGGAGGGCTGTGATTGGAAACTAAATATTCCAGGATTTCATTGCTTCAGGTGTGATAGAATTGGAGGGGCAAGAGGTGGAGGTGTTGCATTGCTTATCAGGGAAGATATTACAGCAGTGCTTTGGCAGGATAGATTAGAGGGCTCGTCTAGGGAGGCTTTGTAAAATGTGTGCAGGATAGTTTTTTGCAACAATACATAGAAGTACCTACTAGAGAAGGGGCGGTACTGGACCTCCTGTTAGGAAATGAGATGGGTCAGGTGGCAGAGGTATGCGTTGGGGAACAGTTCGGGTCCAGTGATCACAATACCATTAGTTTCAATATAATTATGGAGAGGGACAAAACTGGACCTAGGGTTGAGATTTTTGATTGGAGAAAGGCTAACTTTGAGGAGATGCGAAAGGATTTAAAAGGAGTAAATTGGGACAGTTTGTTTTATGGGAAAGATGTGGAAGAGAAATGGAGTACATTTAAAGGTGAAATTTTAAGAGTACAGAATCTTTATGTCCCTGTTCGGTTGAAAGGAAATCGTAAAAATTGTAAAGAGCCATGGTTTTCAAGGGAAATTGGACACTTGGTTCGGAAAAAGAGGGAGATCTACAATAGTTATAGGCAGCATGGAGTAAATGAGGTGCTTGAGGAGTATAAAGAATGTAAAAAGAATCTTAAGAAAGAAATTAGAAAAGCTAAAAGAAGATATGAGGTTGGCGTACTGCGCATGTTGTTCCATTGTTTAAAAAGGGGTCTAAGAGTAAACCTAGCAATTATAGACCTGTTAGTTTGACGTCAGTGGTGGGCAAATTAATGGAAAGAATACTTAGAGATAATATATATAAGCATCTGGATAAACAGGGTCTGATTAGGAACAGTCAACATGGATTTTTGCCTGGAAGGTCATGTTTAACTAATCTTCTTGAATTTTTTGAAGATGTTACTCGGGAAATTGATGAGGGTAAAGCAGTGGATGTTGTGTATATGGACTTCAGTAAGGCCTTTGACAAGGTTCCTCATGGAAGGTTGGTTAAGAAGGTTCAATGGTTGGGTATTAATGGTGGAGTAGCAAGATGGATTCAACAGTGGCTGAATGGGAGATGCCAGAGAGTAATGGTGGATGGTTGTTTGTCAGGTTGGAGGCCAGTGACGAGTGGGGTGCCACAGGGATCTGTGTTGGGTCCACTGTTGTTTGTCATGTACATCAATGATCTGGACGATGGTGTGGTAAATTGGATTAGTAAGTATGCAGATGATACTAAGATAGGTGGGGTTGCGGGTAATGAAGTAGAGTTTCAAAGTCTACAGAGAGATTTATGCCAGTTGGAAGAGTGGGCTGAAAGATGGCAGATGGAGTTTAATGCTGATAAGTGTGAGGTGCTACATCTTGGCAGGACAAATCAAAATAGGACGTACATGGTAAATGGTAGGGAATTGAAGAATGTAGGTGAACAGAGGGATCTGGGAATAACTGTGCACAGTTCCATGAAAGTGGAATCTCATGTAGATAGGGTGGTAAAGAAAGCTTTTGGTGTGCTGGCCTTTATAAATCAGAGCATTGAGTATAGAAGTTGGGATGTAATGTTAAAATTGTACAAGGCATTGGTGAGGCCAATTCTGGAGTATGGTGTACAATTTTGGTCGCCTAATTATAGGAAGGATGTCAACAAAATAGAGAGATTACAGAGGAGATTTACTAGAATGTTGCCTGGGTTTCAGCAACTAAGTTACAGAGAAAGGTTGAACAAGTTAGGGCTTTATTCTTTGGAGCGCAGAAGGTTAAGGGGGGACTTGATAGAGGTTTTTAAAATGATGAGAGGGATAGACAGAGTTGACGTGGAAAAGCTTTTCCCACTGAGAGTAGGGAAGATTCAAACAAGGGGACATGACTTGAGAATTAAGGGACTGAAGTTTAGGGGTAACATGAGGGGGAACTTCTTTACTCAGAGAGTGGTAGCTGTGTGGAATGAGCTTCCAGTGAAGGTGGTGGAGGCAGGTTCGTTTTTATCATTTAAAAATAAATTGGATAGTTATATGGATGGTTATGGTCTGAGCGCAGGTATATGGGAATGGAGGGTTATGGTCTGAGCGCAGGTATATGGGAATAGGGGAGATTATGTGTTCGGCACGGACTAGAGGGGTCGAGATTGCCTGTTTCCGTGCTGTAATTGTTATATGGTTATATGGTTATATATGTCCTTGTTCCCCATGATCAATATCATACATCTATCTTGATTTGATATCTTTAACCCTACATCTCATGGATCATTTACTTATAGAGACAACAGTGGACCTTAATTACATCACATTTGTATAGTTTAAATGGTTTTAAAAATCTGTTTAGTTCACTAAAGGGAGAGGGAGTAGGAGAGAGAGGGACACTTCCCTGCTAGTCAGGCTTCCCGCACCACTCAGGTTAGTCAACACTTGTGCAAAATGAAGTAAAACTCCATCTGCAGCCCAGAAAAATCTGACACAAGTCCAATATGTTAATTTATTATTATAGAACAGTACAGAACAGCACAAAACACAGGCCCTTTGATCCACACTGTCTGTGCCGCCCATGATGCCGAGACTACCTCATATCTACCTGCATATAATCCATATCCCTTCCATTCCATGCATATCCGTATGCCTATCCAAAAGTCTCTTAAATGCACTATCATATCTGTCTGAACCACCACCCCCAGCAGCACATTCCAGGCATTCACTGCTGTCTGTGTAATAAAACAAAACTTGCCCTGCACATTTGCTTTAAACATTGCCCTTCTCACCTTAAAGTTAAGCTCAATAGTATTTGATTTTTCCATCTTGGGAAAAAGGTTCTGATAGTCTAGCCCAGGGGTGGGGAACCTGCGGCCTTCTAGGCCATTACGTGCGGCCTTTTGTATGAATCAAAATTTGTAGAACAAATCCTTTTAATTTTATTAATATGTTTTTGTTCGTCTTTTATTATTTTTATTTTAATCTTAAAATGAACGTATTTAAAATACCAAAGAGTACAAGAAGATTCAACGAAATAATCCTATATCTAATTGAAGTTTCTTGGATGCGGCCTTATTAGATTACAGCTAACTTAATGCGGCCTTCCAACATGAAAAGGTTCCCCACCCCTGGTCTAGCCTATCTACACCTCTCGTTATTTGATATACTTCTGTCAGGTCACTCCGCAACCTCTAGTGTTCCAAAGAAAACAATCCAAGTCTGTCCTACCGCTCCCTGAAGCTAATACCCACTATTCCAGGGGTTATTCTGGTAATGCTCCTCTGCACTCTTTCCAAAACCTCCATATTCTTCCTATAATGGGGATGACCAGAACTGCACACAATACTCCAAATGCAGACTAACCAAAGTCCTATAAAGCTTTAATTTATGCCAGTCGGCCCAGTTTCATGACATTCCTTATTTATGATGCAGAGGCTCCAACATGTGTGTTTGACATTTGCTGACATATGAAAAGAGCAGGAAGAGAGGAGAAGTCTCAAAATTTTTACTGTGTGCTTATTAGTCAAAGGGTAATGATGTTTGAGAATCAGGAAGGTTAAAACTTGAGAGATTAAAAATAAATATTATTTTTATCTCACCAAGATCCCAGTACAAGATTTTGATAATATAGAAATCTAGAAAAATTTACCCAGCAACCCTGGGATATTATGTTCCTCAGAAGACTAAGGATGTTTGGTATGTCTCCGCTGACGAAAGATTGAAAGTATGTACCTCCAGATTCAGGAACAGCTTATTCGCCTTTTTCAAATATCAGATATTGAATGGCCCTCCCATAAGCTAGGGTGAGGTACTGATCTTCCAACCTATCTCATTGTAGTCCTTGTACTTTTCATATTTGCACTATAACACTATAACGCTGTAATACTATATTCTGCACGTTTTATTTTCTTTGCACTATTTCTTGTACTTGGTATGGCTAAATTGTACTCATGTATAGTATGACTTCACTGGATAACACACAGGCAAAGCTTTCCCTGTATCCCTGTACATGTGGCAGTCATAAACTAATACCAATTACCGGAATTTTCAATCCATGCTCGCCAACTGCTACACTTCACTTCATTGCCTTTGGTCATACACCTGTTAATTTCTGTGACATATCTCCTTGCCACGCTAATTTAAAAAACGATTTAATTTATCACATGATGAAAGAATTCTTTCCCACATCTCCTCTATCATTTCCAGTATGAAAGACATTAGAAACAAAATTACAAAAGTGGTTTTAATTCCAAAATATTTTTTCTTTCAGGTTGCATGCAATGACGTTTCTGTAGTTAATGGAAAAAAATCAGCATTAATAACTCGGCTAGGGAGAGGGAGAGGGGGAGGAGAGAAGGGGGAGAGAAGTGGAAGAGTGGGGAGGGAGGGAGGGGTAGAGGGGTAGCGGGAGTGGTGGAAGAGGGACGGGGGAGTGGTGGAAGAGGGACAGAGGGGTAGGGGAAGGGGTGGGGAGAGAGGGGAAGGGAGGGGAAGAGAGAGGGGTGGTGGAGGAAGAGGGGTGGGGTAAGGGGATAGAAGTGGAAGAGTGGGGAGGGAGGGGTAGGGGGAGTGGTGGAAGAGGGACAGAGGGGTAGGGGGAAGGGGGTGGTGGTAGAGAGGGAAGGGGGGTGGGGGAGAGAGGGATTATACGTTTCTATAAGATCCGCCCTCAATCTTCTAAATTCTAGCATGTACAAGCCGAGTCTATCCAGTCTTTCGTCATATGAAAGTACTGACATCCCAGTAATCAGTCTGGTGAACCTTCTCTGTACTCCCTCTATGGCAACAATGTATTTGAACATTGGGCATTGTGACATCACACAATGGAACGTTCACCAGGTGCTGGGGCTCCTGCAAAGGCATATGTAAATGAATCCATTCCGATTGGACATATGTGAACATTGGGCATTGTGACATCACACGATGGAACGTTCACCTGGGGTTGGGGCTGCTTCTATGGGTGAGATGCCAGTTTTTTTTTTTTGAAATATTGGGGTGGGGGGGAGAAGGATTTGAATAAAAATGTGTACATAAACACGACGAAATGTAATCAGGAGTTTCTATAAGATCCCCCCATCAATCTTCTAAAATCTAGTGAGTACAAGCCGAGTCTATCCAGTCTTTCTTCATATGAAAGTCCTGACATCCCAGGAATCAGTCTGGTGAACCTTCTCTGTAATCCCTCTATGGCAACAATGCCTTTGAGCATTGGGCATTGTGACATCACACGATGGAACGTTCACCAGGTGCTGGGGCTCCTGCAAAGGCATATGTAAATGAATCCATTCCGATTGGACATCTGTGAACATTGGGCATTGTGACATCACACAATAGAACGTTCGCCAAGTGCTTGTGCTCCTGCAAAGGCATATGTAAATGAATCCATTCCGATTGGACATCTGTGAGCATCAGGCATTGTGACATCACACGATGGAACGTTCACCAGGGGCTGGGGCTGGGGCTGGTGCTGCTTCTATGGATTAGAATCCAGTTTATTTTTGAAATATTGGGGGGGGGGAGAAGAATTTGATTAAAAACGTGCACTTAAACACGACGAAATGTAATGAGGAGCAGATACTTAGAAAGAAAAGTGAAATCTCTACCGAAATGGAAAAGATGTCGGCGATTCTGCGTCTGGTTTCGGAGTTGCAGGGAATCAAAGGAAGAAAGGTGTCCAGCAGCCGTCCATGTAAATGGATCCATTCCGATTGGACATCTGCGAGTATTGGGCATTGTGACATCACACGATGGAACGAATCAAAAGGCAGAAAGGCAGCCGGACGGCAGGCACACAGTTTTATATATTAACTATACCAAGTGCAGACCCGTTGGGTCTGTTTCCCCAACGGCGTTTGCGGGGGGGGGGGGGGGGGGGGGGGGGGGGCTGCGGCATCAAACTCACATTAACCACCCCCCAAACACACAGGTGGGGGGAGGGGGAGTGAGAAGAGGGGAGGGAGGAGGAGGAGGAGGAAACGGGACAGATTTGGGAGGGAAAGGAGAGCGGGGTAGGGGGTGAGAGAGAGGGATGGGGAGAGAGATGTGGGGGAGGATGGGGAAGTAGGGGAGGAGGGAGGGAGGGGGAGAGGGGTGGAGGGAGAGAGGGGAAAGAGTGGGGAGGGAGAGTGGAGGGGGAAGGGGGAGAGATGGAGGAGGGGGAAGGGGGAGAGGTGGAAGAGTGGGGAGGAGGAGAGGGGTAGGGGGAGTGATGGAAGAGGGACAGAGGGTAGGGGGCTGGGGAGAGAGGGAAGGGGGTGGGGTAGAGAGGGAAGGGGGGTGGGGGAGAGAGGGAAGGGGGGTGGGGGAGGGATGAGGAGAGGGGGAGTGGGGAGGGAGGGGTAGAGGGGTAGCAGGAGTGGTGGAAAAGGGACGGGGGAGTGGTGGAAGAGGAACAGAGGGGTAGGGGTGGGGGAGAGAGGGGAAGGGAAGGTAAGAGAGAGGGGTGATGGAGGAAGAGGGGTGGGGTAGGGGGAGTGGTGGAGAGGGACAGAGGTGAAGGGGGCGGGGGGAGAGAGGGAAGGGGGTGGGGTAGAGAGGGAAGGGGGGTGGGGGAGAGAGTGATGGGTGGGAGAGGGGTGAGGAGAGGGAAACATAGAAACATAGAAATTAAGTGCAGGAGTAGGCTATTTGTCCCTTCGAGCCTGCACCACCATTCAATATGATCATGGCTGATCATCCAACTCAGTATCATGTACCTGCCTTCTCTCCATACCCCCTGATCCCTTTAGCCACAGGGGCCACATCTAACTCTCTCTTAAATACATCCAATGAACAGGCCTCAACTACCTGCTGTGCCAGTGAATTCCAGAGATTCACCACTCTCTGTGTGAAAAATGTTTTTCTCATCTCGGTCGTAAAAGATTTACCCCTTATCCTTAAATTGTGACCCCTTGTTCTGGACTTCCCCAACATCTGGAACAATCTTCCTGCATCTAGCCTGTCCAACCCTTTAAGAATTTTGTAAGTTTCTATAAGATACCCCCTCAATCTTCTAAAATCTAGCGAGTACAAACCGAGTCTGGGGCTGATTCTACGGGTGAGATGCCAGTTATTTTTTAAATATTTGGTGGGGGGTGGGGGGGGGGGAAGGATTTGATTAAAAACGTGTACATAAACACGACGAAATGTAATCAGGAGTTTCTATAAGATCCCCCCCCAATCTTCTAAAATCTAGCGAGTACAAGCCGAGTCTATCCAGTCTTTCTTCATATGAAAGTCCTGACATCCCAGGAATCAGTCTGGTGAACCTTCTCTGTACTCCCTCTATGGCAACAATGTATTTGAGCATTGGGCATTGTGACATCACACGATGGAACGTTCACCATTGGCTGGGGCTCCTGCAAAGGCATATGTAAATGAATCCATTCCGATTGGACATCTGTGAGCATCGGGCATTGTGACATCACACGATGGAACGTTCAGCAGGGGCTGGGGCTGGTGCTGCTTCTATGGGTGAGAAGCCAGTTTATTTTTGAAATATTGGGGGGGGGGGGGGGGGTGAAGGAGTTGATTAAAAACGTGTACTTAAACACGACGAAATGTAATGAGGTGCGGATACTTAGAAAGAAAAGTGAAATCTCTACCGAAATGGAAAAGATGTCGGCGATTCTGCGTCTGGTTTCGGAGTTGCAGTGAATCAAAGGAAGAAAGGCGGCCAGCAGCCGTCCATGTAAATGGATCCATTCTGATTGGACATTTGCGAGCATTGGGCATTGTGACATCACACGATGGAAACGAATCAAAAGGCGGAAAGGCAGCCGGACGGCAGCCGGACGGATAGCACGAGAGTTTTATATATTAACTAGACCAAGTGCAGACCCATTGGGTCTGTTTCCCTAACGGCGTTTGCGGGGGGGGGGGGGGGGGCTGCGGCATCACACTCACATTAACCACCCCCCAAACACACAGGTGGGGGGAGGGGGGTGAGAAGAGTGGAGGGAGGGGAGAGGAGGAGGAGGAAACGGGACAGATTTGGGATGGAAAGGAGAGCGGGGTAGGGGGTGAGAGAGGGGGATGGGGAGAGAGATGTGAGGGAGGGGGGGATGGGGAGGGAGGGGAAGAGGGAGGGAGGGGGAGAGGGGTGGGGGGAGAGAGGGGAACGAGTGGGGAGGGAGAGTGGAGGGGGTGGGGGGAGAGAAGTGGAAGAGTGGGGAGGGAGGAGGGGAGGGGTAGGGGGAGTGATGGAAGACGGACAGAGGGATAGGGGGAAGGGGGCGGGGGGAGAGAGGGAAGGGGGTGGGGGAGAGAGGGATGGGAGAGGGAGAGGGAGAGGGTTGAGGAGAGGGAGGGGGAGAAGAGAAGGGGGAGAGAAGTGGGAGACTGGGGAGGGAGGGAGGGGTAGAGTGGTAGCGGGAGTGGTGGAAGAAGGACGGGGGAGTGGTGGAAGAGGAAAAGAGGGGTAAGAGGAAGGGGTGGGGGAGAGAGGGAAAGGGAGGGGAAGAGAGAGGGGTGGTGGAGGAAGAGGGGTGGGATAAGGGGAGAGAATTGGTAGAGTGGGGAGGGAGGGGTAGGGGCAGTGGTGGAAGAGGGACAGAGCGGTATGGGGGAAGGGGGTGGGGGGAGAGAGGGAAGGGGGTGGGGTAGAGAGGGAAGGGGGGTGGGGAGAGAGGGATGGGTGGGAGAGGGAGAGGGGTGAGGAGAGGGAAACATAGAAACATAGAAATTAAGTGCAGGAGTAGGCCATTCGGCCCTACGAGCCTGCACCACCATTCAATATGATCATGGCTGATCATCCAACTCAGTATCCTGTACCTGCCTTCTCTCCATACCCCCTGATCCCTTTAGCCACAAGGGCCACATCTAACTCCCTCTTAAGTTCCGATTGGACATATGTGAACATTGGGCATTGTGACATCACACGATGGAACGTTCACCATTGGCTGGGGCTCCTGCAAAGGCATATGTAAATGGATCCATTCCGATTGGACATCTGTGAGCATCGGGCATTGTGACATCACACGATGGAACATTCATCAGGGGCTGGGGCTGGGGCTGGTGCTGCTTCTATGGGTGAGAAGCCAGTTTATTTTTGAAATATTGAGGGGGGGGGGGAAGGATTTGATTAAAAACGTGTACTTAAACACAACGAAATGTAATGAGGAGTTGATACTTAGAAAGAAATGTGAAATCTCTACCGAAATGGAAAAGATGTCGGCGATTCTGCGTCTGGTTTCGGAGTTGCAGGGAATCAAAGGAAGAAAGGCAGTCGACAGCTGTCCATGTAAATGGATCCATTCCGATTGAACATCTGCGAGTATTGGGCATTGTGACATCACACGATGGAACGAATCAAAAGGCAGAAAGGCAGCCGGACGGACGGCAGGCGACAGGCACAGACTTTTATATAATAGATAGATAGATAGATAGATAGATGGATAGATAGATGGATAGATAGATGGATAGATAGATGGATAGATAGATGGATAGATAGATGGATAGATAGATGGATAGATAGATGGATAGATAGATGGATAGATAGATGGATAGATAGATAGATAGATAGATACATAGATATATGAAATTACAAATAATATAAGCCAGATATTATTGCATTACGATCATTATTCCATTACAATCACCACAGATTGATGTATGAATCACTTTAACACCAATGAACAGATAAAAATAACTTCAAAACACTCAATAAAAAATAGATTTCAAAGATCCATTCAGGACCAACACATAGAAAGAAAATAGGTGCAGGAATAGGCCATTCGGCCCTTAGAGCCAGTACCGCCATTCAATATGATAATGGTTGATCATCCAAAATCAGTACCCCTTTCCGGCTTTTTACCCATATTTCTTGATTCTCAGCCCAAAGAGCTAAATCTAACTCTCTCTTGAAAACTATATTAACATCTAGGTAATACCTTAATATCTTAACCGATAGGTCTAAGCAATGCTGAATGATATGTCAAATTCATGCGCCATCCTACCAGCAAACAACATAATGCCAGCATTTTGTAGAAAATAAAGCGTAAAAATGTGCGTCTATCATAGTTCAAAGATGCTCCACCATATAATTGCAAGTACCAAAGAAAATTCACAGTCTTTGCAGACAATTGCAACCTGGACAAATTGATATATCCCTCGTTATTGTAAAGCAATTTTAAACAAATCCATCGCAACAAATACTAATTATATTGTTATAACATAACACAACAAATGAAGTATCTCATATGAGTAATTCTGAAATTAGCCTATCCTGTGGAGTGTAACAGGGCAGGGAGAGTTAATGAAGAGCTGCTCATCAGATTGATGAATTTTCTTTGACATCAGAAATGGATATACCAATTAGAATTTGGTTAAAAACTCTAATCTTAACCACACTCTCAACATTTCTCAGAATGTGTCAGATTAGGATATATTACATAATTCAACTTGCAAATCTTAAGAAGGGAGGGAGAGAGAAAACGGGGAATTACAGACCAGTTAGTCTAACATCGGTAGTGGGGAAACTGCTAGAGTCAGTTATTAAAGATGGGATAGCAGCACATTTGGAAAGTGGTGAAATCATTGGACAAAGTCAGCATGGATTTACAAAAGGACATCTGTCCATATTTATGTCCAAATCATGTCTGACGAATCTTATAGAATTTTTCGAGGATGTAACTAGTAGCGTGGATAGGGGAGAACCAGTGGATGTGGTGTATCTGGACTTCCAGAAGGCTTTCGACAAGGTCCCACATAAGAGATTAGTTTACAAACTTAAAGCACACGGCATTGGGGGTTCAGTATTGATGTGGATAGAGAACTGGCTGGCAAACAGGAAGCAAAGAGTAGGAGTAAACGGGTCCTTTTCACAATGGCAGGCAGTGACTAGTGGGGTACCGCAAGGCTCAGTGCTGGGACCCCAGCTATTTACAATATATATTAATGATCTGGATGAGGGAATTGAAGGCAATATCTCCAAGTTTGCGGATGACACTAAGCTGGGGGGCAGTGTTAGCTGTGAGGAGGATGCTAGGAGACTGCAAGGTGACTTGGATAGGCTGGGTGAGTGGGCAAATGTTTGGCAGATGCAGTATAATGTGGATAAATGTGAGGTTATCCATTTTGGTTGCAAAAACAGG
The DNA here is from genome assembly GCF_010909765.2 of Amblyraja radiata. Classification (NCBI taxonomy): domain Eukaryota; kingdom Metazoa; phylum Chordata; class Chondrichthyes; order Rajiformes; family Rajidae; genus Amblyraja; species Amblyraja radiata. The sequence continues at coordinate 32,745,383 of NC_045967.1, forward strand.
AAAGCAGACTATTATCTAAATGGTGGCCGACTAGGAAAAGGGGAGATGCAGCGAGACCTGGGTGTCATGGTACACCAGTCATTGAAAGTGGGCATGCAGGTGCAGCAGGCAGTGAAGAAAGCGAATGGTATGTTAGCTTTCATAGCAAAAGGATTTGAGTATAGGAGCAGGGAGGTTCTACTGCAGTTGTACAGGGTCTTGGTGAGACCACACCTGGAGTATTGCGTACAGTTTTGGTCTCCAAATCTGAGGAAGGACATTATTGCCATAGAGGGAGTGCAGAGAAGGTTCACCAGACTGATTCCTGGGATGTCAGGACTGTCTTATGAAGAAAGACTGGATAGACTTGGTTTATACTCTCTAGAATTTAGGAGATTGAGAGGGGATCTTATAGAAACTTACAGGCTAGATGCAGGAAGATTGCTCCCGATGTTGGGGAAGTCCAGGACAAGGGGACACAGCTTAAGGATAAGGGGGAAATCCTTTAAAACCGAGATGAGAAGAACTTTTTTCACACAGAGAGTGGTGAATCTCTGGAACTCCCTGCCACAGAGGGTAGTCGAGGCCAGTTCATTGGCTATATTTAAGAGGGAGTTAGATGTGGCCCTTGTGGCTAAGGGGATCAGAGGGTATGGAGAGAAGGCAGGTACGGGATACTGAGTTGGATGATCAGCCATGATCATATTGAATGGCGGTGCAGGCTCGAAGGGCCGAATGGCCTACTCCTGCACCTAATTTCTATGTTTCTATGTTTCTATGTTTAACTCATTTTATTTAAATATAAATCCAAATTCAATATTAGAAAATTAAGTATATATAAGATGCAGCAAATCATTACGCAGCTTTGTATGACTTTGTTTGGACAGCATTCGGGGAATTTGCATGCAGTTCTTATCACCCCATTAGATGAAGGATGTGGAGGCTTTGAAAAGGGTGCAAGGGAGGTTTACCAAAATGATGCTTGTATAGATAGGGTATTAGCTATGGGGAGAGATTAGACAGACTTGGATTTTTTTGCATGGAATGCTGGAGTTAGCGGGGAGATCTGATAGTATATCAAATTACGAGAGGCACAGGTAGGGCAGACAGTCAGACCTTTTTCCCCCAAGAAGGAAAAGTAAAATACTAGAGTGTATAGCTTAAAGGGCCTGTCCCACTTACGCGATTTTTTCGGCGACTTTCCGGGACCCGTCATAGTCGCAGCAGGTGGCTGAAAATTTTCAACATGTTGAAAATCCAGCGGTAACCAGAAAAAGGTACGACTCTTTGGGCGATAACTCACGACCGTACAGGCATCACCTCGCAACATGTTGTGAGGTGACACCTGTATGGTCGTGAGTAGTCGCCCAAAGAGTCTTACTGAGAGGGGAAAGTTTAAGGGAGATGTTCAGGGCATCTTTGTTTTTACACAGAGTATGGCGAGTGCCTGGAACATGATGCTGGGGTTGGTGGTTGGGGCAGATATGATAGTGTTATTTAAAAGGTTTTGGATAGGCATATGGATATGCAGGGAATGGAGGGCTATGGTTACATGCAGGTAGATAAGAGATGATCTTGGCTCATGTTCAGCACGGCCAATGTGGGGCAAAGGAGCCTATACATGTGCTGTTAAGTTCTATGTTATATATTTAACATATGTAAACATGACATATGTTTAATTTGTTTATGTGATTATTTATATTGAATAGGCTTTGATATTCATAGAATATTTGTGAGTTTCTTCCATTTCCAAATCAAACTGAGATCATTCATGATAGTTTCTTGTTCTCTGTTGATGTTTTGTTCAATGTTTATTTACTTGAATACAATTCACAGACTAAACCTGAAATGGGAATATTTGTACATAACATATCAGGAGCTGATCTCAGGGTCATTTGTCAATGTATTACTAGTATCTACAGGACTTTGCTGATTACTAATTAATATCAAGGAGTTCCTACAGTGAGATGGTGCAGATATCATAAATGTCCACAAGGAGATCACACAATCTCTGCTCGAATTCTGGTATTTGTGAGTTCCCTTGCGTGATCAGTGCTGTTATTCTTGCCTAGATAATATAGTAGGTGACTAAATCAGGCATGGTAATCTAAACCATTTTGACCACTGTTGTTAACTGAGTTACATGTTCAAAATGATAGGAGCAGAATTAGGCCATTCGGCCCATCACGTCTACCGCCATTCAATCATGGCTGATCTATCTATCCCTCTTAATTCCATTCTCCTGCCTTCTCCCCTGCTAACACCCATACTAATCAAGAATCTATCTATCTATATCTGCCTTAAAAATATCCATTGACATGTGGAGATGTCAGTGTACAGGGGAGAGATAGAACACCTACATGAGTGTTGCTACATTAATAACCTCACACTCAATGTTAACAAAGCCAACAAATTGATTGTTGCCTTCAGAAAGAGGAAGTCGGGAGACCATGTGCCAGTTTACATTGGAGGGTTGACAGTAAAAAGAGTTAGCTGTTTCAAATTCCTGGATGAGCAGCTGGATCTAATTAAGAAGAAGTTAAAGAGATTTGGCATGTGAGATTGGTCACTGAATACTCTAACAAACTTCTACGGATGGACCATAGAAAGCATCCTAACTGGTTGCAGACCTGCCTGGTATGGCAATTTCAATGCACAGGAATGCAAGTGGCTGCAGAGAGCGATTGACTCCGTCCTGTCCATCACAGACATGGCAGTTAGTTTTTAAGTAAGCACAGAGATAAAGCAGGGAAAAAAGAAAAATGAAGCTCTATGTAGTGGAGGGCAGGAGAAATTGGACAAAGAGGTTGAAGATGCAAGCTGGAAGGTGGTAATGGGACACGTAAGGAAATAGATGTCAAGGGGAACAGAACTCAGAATAACAAAGTCCTACTGGACTAACAAGCTACAGAGGGAAGTGATGGTATTTCTACTTTAAAATTTCCATTTTTCACATTAACTATCTTGTGGCCTTTCTGAATGAGATTGGGAACAGTTGGTAACATTGTCAATATAAGTGTGGTTTGTATGTAGATCTGGATTGTGGCTGCTCAAACGCATTTTACAGAGAATCTTTTCAGGCAACCTGGGACTGGATTTGAATCCTCTTAATGGAAGAGCCAGGTTTGAACCTACAGTATCACTGCTCTTGCTTCATAAATATAGCTGAAAGTTAATTAGATTGCCTCAAAGTAATTTCTCCTCACCAACCCCTACAGACCATAATTCATAAGATCATAAGTAGAATTAGGCCATTCGGCCCATCAAGTCTACTCCGCCATTCAATCATGGCTGATCTAACTCTCCCTCCTAACCCTATTCTTCTGTCTTCTCCCCATGACCTCTGACACCCATACTAGTCATGAATCCATCTGTCTCTGCCTTAAATATATCCACTAGCTGCCTCCACAGCCTTCTGTGACAAAGAATTACACAGATTCACCACCCTCTGACTAAAGAAATTCATCCTCATCTCCTTCTTAAAAGAAGGTAGACACAAAATGCTGGACTAACTCAGTTGGACTGGCGGCATCTCTGGAGAGAAGGAATGGGTGACGTTTCGGGTCGAGACCCTTCTTCAGACTGATGTCAGGGGACTGGGTGGTACAGAGATAAAATGTAGTCGCAGACTGTAAGGCTGGTGGGAGGACTGGGAAGGGGGAGGGGATGGAAAGAGAGGGGAAGCAAGGGCTACATGAAGTTATATAAGTCAATGCTCATACCACTGGGGTGTGAGCTACCCAAGTGAAATGTGAGGTGCTGTTCCTCCAATTTGCGCTGGGCCTCACTCTGACAATGACAAGATCAGATAGGGAATGGGAAGGAGATAAAGTGCTGAGCAACCAGGAGATCAGATAGGCTTAGGCGGACTGAGTAGAGGTGCTCAGCGAAACGATCGCCGAACCTGCACTTGGTCTCGCCAACATACAGCAGTTGACACCTGGAACTGCGGATACAGTAGATGAGGTTGGAGGAGGTGCAATTGAACCTCTGCCTCACCTGAAAAGGGACAGATTTGATTTGATTTGTTTTGATTCAACTTTATTGTCATTGTGCAGAGTACAAGTACAGAGACAACAAAATGCTTTTTTCACCCTACAGCCATACGAATAAAGAAATACGAATGAAAAATAAGAACACAGAACACGATAGTCTATAACATAAACATCCCCACACAGCGGTATCAAAGTTTCCCACTGTGAGGGAAGGCACCAAAGTTCAGTCAACCTTCTCTTTGATGTTCTTTGACGTTCACCCGTGGTCGGGGCCTCCCGAGCCTCCAGCAGTCGCCGCTACGGGCGGCCCGATGTTCAGGCCCTCTCGCCGGGATGATGGAACTCCGACATCAGAACGGAAGAACATCCTCAGCGGCTTGGACCTCCGAATCGGCCACCTCATACCAGAGTCCGCGGCTCCTGAAGTCCACAGGCCGAGCTGGGCGGAGATTCAACGCTGGCGGCCCTCGGCAAAGGGTCCCAGGACTCCGCGATGTTGGTCAGCGCCTCCCGCACTGGGAGCTCTGCAAACCACAGCTCCGCGATATTGATGCAGCAGGCCCAACACTCTGAAGCTGCAAACGGCAATCCCAGGTGAGGCATCGCCCGCTCCGCAATGTATCCAGCGCTGCACCACCGCTGCAGAAGCTCTGGTCTGGTCCCTGGCAGGAAAGGCCGCGCCAATCCAGTTGGTAGGCCGTGAGGAGGGGGGCGAGGACGCAACTCGGAGAATAGTCGCATCCTCGCCAGAAAGTGACTGAGAAACGGTTTCCCCCTTACCCTACCCTGCTCCCCCACATAAAATACTAAAAATAAATCCTCCAAAACGTACTTTAAACAAACTAAAAATAAAAAAGATAGAAAGACAAACAGACTGTAGGCAGAGGCTGCCATCATGTGGTGCCCCCAGGTGTCGAGACGGATGTTATATCTTCTGCGGTTGCAGGGGAAAGTACCTGGGGAGCGGGGGTGAAAGTGACGAGACCCAACACAAATTGGAGGAACAGCACCTCATATTTCGCTTGGGAAGCTTACACCCTAGCGGTATGAACATTGACTTCTGTAAGTTCAACTAGCCTTTGCTTTTCCTCTCTCTCCATCCTCTCCCCCTTCCCAGTTATCCCACCAGTCTTATATCTCCGACTACATTCTATCTCTGTACAGCTCACTCCCCCGACATCAGTCTGAAGAAGGGTCTCGACAAAAAACATCACCCATTCCTTCTCTCCAGAGATGCTGCCTGTCCTGCTGAGTTTCTCCAGCATATTGTGTTTCTACCTTTGATTAAAACCAGCATCTGCAGTTCTTTCCTACACATCCTCCCGAAAAGAATTAATTTATATCAGTTAGTCTTGCTAATGATGCCTTTGATTTACTCCCATGAAGATGACCCCAATAGTCATTTGCATAGGCAAACATAAAGTAATTGGCCCTACTCATAAGATAGCAGCAGGACATGGCATTTGGGAAATCTCCCTGAATGCTACCAGACCCCATATTATGATTTTTAAATAGTCTAACCTGCTTCAGTGTATCAATATGCTTGTATTTGCTCATGACAATTGGTGTTTCTTCTTTCCTAGTGATATGAGATGGTGAAGTGGAATGGCAGCCCCACAATGTCAGCACAGGACTCTACATTAAAAAATGGTGAGGACAAGACAAGAGGTTGCTTTAGCCTAGATAAGGATACCATCAATCATGTGGCGGCGCGGCTCTGGCTGCAGCGGCTCTCCGGCAGTCCTGTTTGTTTTGTGTTTTTTGTGCTGTTTATTTTCGTTTTGGTTAGTCTAGTTTTTGGTTTTTAGTTTCTGTTTTGGGGGGGGGGGGTTTGAAACGAGGTTTGCTGTCTCTCCCTGCGGGGGAATGCGACTTTTTTGTCGTATTCCCCTTCTCTGCCTCCGTCTGCGCTGAGGCCTAATGTCGGAGCTGGCGACCTCGAGGCTCAGGAGGCAGAGCCCGCCAGGACTCACCCTGGGCTCGCTCCCGTGAGGACGGCCCGGCTCGGGGCTGGACAGTGCTTTTGTGAGGGGCTGTGACGCTCCCGTGAGGACGGCCGGCCCGAGGAAGGAACGGTGCTCCCGTCGGAGTGGCCGAGCTCGGGGAGGTACGGCGCTCCTAGCCCGAGGGAGGAGCGGCACCCATGTTGGGGTGGCCCAGCCCGAGGGAGGAGCGGCGCCCAGTCGGGGCGGCGCCCAGTCGGGGCGGCCCAGCCCGAGGGAGAAGCGGTGCCCAGTCGGGGCGACCCAGCCCGAGGGAGGAGCGGCACCCAGTCGGGGCGGCCCAGCCCGAGGGAGGAGTGGCGCCCATGTCGGGGCGGCCTGGCGCGAGGCTGAGACGGTAACGGTACACACGTGAGGGCGATCCGGCTCGGGGCTGGAACGGTGCTCCGGTGGCTGGGATGGCGTTCTGGCGGCGGTGGCCTGAGTCCGGGGTTTGGCCGCGGGCCAGCGGCTGCGTCAGCAGGACTGGTGGGCGGCAGCTTCGACCAACCCGGGCCGCGGTGATTGAGCCGCGGGACAGTTGTAACATCGCCCGGGGGGTATCGCCTCAGCGCAGAGGGAGAAGAGGAGGGAAGAGACTGGAGACCTAAGACTTTTGCCTCCATCACAGTGAGGAGATGTTGGGTGGACTCACTGTGGTGGATGTTAATATGTGTTTATATGTTGTTTTTTATTGTATTGTATTGTATGTATGACTGCTTCAATTTCGTTCAGACTTCGGTCTGAATGACAATAAAGGCTATCTAAAAAAAAAGTTATACGCGGAGTGAAATGTTGTTCAGGAGGGATTGGTGGGGTATGGCATTTTCGTTCACTACAATGTTAAAATGTACCAAAAAGAAATAATTTTTAAGGTTAATCTCAAAAATGTTGTTAACTCTCCAAGTGATTTGATGTTTATCCCATTCTTACCTCTATAATAGATCAGAATTGTTTGAACCGATGAACGTTATACATTTTTTTAGTTCAACTAGTAGCAGAATATAGAAAGTCCAGTCCTGACGAACTCCATTGCTGGTTTTCAACAGTAAAGCCAGCCTTGGTGTGTGTGAATCAGGCTGGCAGAGCTGCAGGGAGCTCCTCAGTAGTACTGACTGTCAGCAGTGATGTAGATGTACAGGTACGAATGTCTGTGAGCAAATCGCTAGCTACCACTGCTGCTCCTCAATGGAAGGCAGACTGAATTATCTTGGTCATGCCTCATAATAGGATGCATCTTCATAATTGACCAAAATAAAAAGGTAAGGGATGTTAAATCATGACTAAGGATTACTGAAACATTTCTCTCTGTTGGTGATTGTCAGACATCAGTTGAATCTTGTCCACAAAAGCTGTTTTACAAAAAAATTGAACTGGTAATATAACTAGCTTTAATCAATTTTGTTTTCTGAATTAATGTGTGTTTTTAAAGCAAAATGCAGAAGATTTACATTCAGTTGCATACATGAATCATCATAATGAAAATGTACTTCTGTAATCAGTTTAACCATGTAACCGAGGTTGTTTGAATTCTTATTATTTCCTCAGCAAAATAGATTTTGCATGAATATACAGTAACCTTTCATTGCCTACAATTGCACCACTGTATAAAACAAAAAACAAAAAAATCATATATTGGTGTTTGGAGATTGTCGTGAGCTTGTTCACTCTTTGCACTGTCTGGCTGAGCACATTTGCTTGGTCTGCGCTGCTTCACCTATTTAGGAAGGTTGGAGGGCAGATGCTGGCCGTTTAAGATGAGGGTGATCTTAAAGACTTTGAATACAGAGTGGGATTGCACAGTGCACACGTCTTCATTTTTTAAATTTCAGCTTCAAGCATTGAACTGCTATCATGTCTGTCTCTTTGCTTAGGAAGTGTAACAACTCTTACCTGGTAGCTTTGATGGAAACTCTGAAATCCTAGTCTATTTCTTTCCCTGGAGCAGGACAGTAGTTTGCGACTGGGTGGGAAAGGAGAAATTAGAGGAAGCAATAGCTGTGCTCCCAGATTAATTCTTATTGAAAAAAACAAGCTGATCATAAAATCATGATTCGACTAGTAGATCAGAATAGTTCAGTTACTATAGAAACAGCATCACTATTGTTCAAGATGGTGGAGTTATGGACCACACTGTCCTCTGATATTTATGTTTCTCACAGATCCAAATTGGTGATCTTTATTTGAAAAGTTGAAATTGAAAATGACTGTTTTCTAAAATCATGCTGCAGTGAAGCAAATAGAGATGCATATTTTTTCCTCGGCTTGGGTATAATTCATCATTCACTGATGATGAATTACAAGCTAGAATGTCTGTCCTTATTTGCAGAAAGGGAAAACCCTTCCCCATTTGAAAGCAATCTGTTTAAATGATATCAGCTTTTCCATTTATCCTAATGCATTCTTCAGTCATTTATAACATCAGATTATAAAAATAAATTGTTTCTTGTAACCTATTTCCACAAGTTTTTTATAACGATAGGGATATTCAAAAGCCTTAAACTTGATATCTGTATGACATCATTCCCTTGGCTGAATCAAGGCCTGAGCCAATTCAAAGCTCATACACAAAGTGGATATCTTTCAAAATGTTATTCAATTCAGTCACTTGTTCATAAAGTGTTTATCAATATTGCTTTTTTGTTAGCAACGCACACAATTGATTTGATACTGGTTGACTATAACACTTTTAAGAGCACGGTTAAATATTTTGTTTGGAATTTATTTTAGTTAAGAAAAATAACTAATCAACTCCAAATCAAGACGAGCGGGGGACCAAGCTAATTCACTCACTCACTTGTGATAAGTTATCTTGAAAGTCAACATATATCTTCTTAATACGTGGACTTGGCCACTCCTGATCACCAACTCAGAGGCAATTTGGAGGCATGTTCTCAATGACTGGTTGTTGCTATTTGGCAGAGGAATAATCTGGCAACACACACATATTTACATTTGCATCCCAGTGAACAAGTCAACATTTATTGGTGGTGAATGATGTGGAATAGTAGCTCAAGACAAATGCTTAAAAAAATTTCAAGTAGTTACTACGAAGCCAATTTATTTCTGAACGAATTACCCCCAACAATATTGTTATTAGAAATGGAAACTAAAATAGCAATTATTATACCAGGTATATTAAATTTATTGGAGTCATTGTTTCCAACATTTTCTGTTTTGATTTTAATTTTAATTTTAAACCTGCCATTGGTATCAATTTCCACCTTCCTTATTGATCAAGCGTTATGTTTCTTTGACATCCCCAAACAAACCAGCAAAATACTATTCTTTACATAGCGAAAAGAGATATATGACCAAGAGGTTTCTTCCCATCTCCCACTGTATCAATAATTCATTTAGCTCATCTATAATAAATTAAAATCATAAATTTACCGTTAAACCAATCATCCACTCCTCTACAAACATTTTGCCTATATTTACCTATAAACCAATGCATCCAGAGATATACCATCTGATAATTCATGTTCAGAGACACCCAGTCTCCTGGGCCACATTATTGTCATTGGCAAATACTGGACGCTTAACATGACATTGATTATACTTGTGCAGATTTTGAAAATAATTACCAATATGCAATCACTTGCTTGTAAGGAGAAGACATTAAAGGTGAAATCTCATTATCCACATTACTCTGTTGTCGAGGGAGAGAGGGAATAAAACCAGGGAAGGAGAAAAAATGTGAAATGACAAAAGAAAAAATGAATGAGAAAGAAAATGTGGGCAGCTACAGAGACGTGATTTTCTACCTATTTTAGTGGACCTATGTAACAAAATAGCATAGCCTCTGGCAATTTCATAGCATAAATGTGCCAGACTTGTAAAGTTTATATCACACGTGTTACAAATATTATATTATAGAACAAAGAAATATATTTGTTGAACATGAACGAAGTATTTAAAATAAATGGTCAGTTATTTTCAAACTGTTTTCAGTTGACCATCACAATTTGACCTTTTCCTGAAGAGATGATGATTTGCAAACAACTGACATACTAATTATGAAATTTCTTCAATAGAAGCAATTAGCTTTGATTGATTTAATTAGAACATTTTCTCACTGTAATTTTATGCTGTGCCATATCAGGGCAATACAAGTTTAAATAAAATGTTATTATAGCTTGCATCATGAGAGTTCCCAATTGGGATTCTTCTTTTCAAGGAGTGAAAGATTCAAGCTCACACCAGGTAATATTTAATGATCCAAATATCCAATCTTTCCAAATGCTAATTTGTCATTCGATTGGGGACTCGAGCTTGGACAATGTACACACTGAATGGATGGTTTAATTCCCAACACTGAGATTAAAGAATTGGACTGGAACTTCCTGTTTGGAGTTCTTGCCAACCTCACTTAACTGAACTGGATCAGGAAGAAAAAATTTACTGGGTGAAGACTCAGTAATAACATTCACGTGGCATAGTGCAGGAGCCCCATGTTGATAGCAATAAGTACACAAAGTATCACAAAACTAATATAAATAGCACTGGTCTCATCCAATTATTGGGAAGCCACCAGATCCAAGGAAGAAGTCATAAATCTAATCTGTGTCCAAGCAGATGTTTGGATGTAGATTCGCAGTGATACCGAAAAGCTCACAATCCATGCACTTACACTTTTGAACTCAACTATTCTAATATTTGAAGCCAAAAAACAAAATGCTGGAAGATCTAAACAGGTCAGACAGCATCTGTGAAGGGAATAGACAGACAACGTTTCTGGACGGGACCCTTCTTTAGACTGCTATTCACCTACTGTTCAACCATGTTCTGACTCAGACTCACTACTACAGCCTCGGAATCAGCCTGAAGAAGTGCCCGACCTGAAACGTCATCTGTCCAACATCTTTAGTTTCTTGGGTCTCTTCCCCAATACTATTCTTGGACAACTCCCTCCTCAGTCCATAAAAAACATTTTCAAAATTCCACCGCATGATGCTCCTACACAATAAACCCATTTGCCTGTCACCCCCATGCTCACAGGTATTAACATCTTCTCTCCCTATGCATTCAGTCCAAAATAATAATCTTCCTCTAATAAAGTCCTCTAATCTAGCCTTCTCGGCATCCATTCTGTCTTTTAGCAATGTCAGAGGTTTCAGTTTCCCCCCGAAATGCCTTTTATTGTGCCTTATGTATACACAACTTTAAACCTCCCCAAACCCCATTGAAGCTTTGTTAAGGTGCATAGGAACTTCTTCTCACAAAGACTTGTGAATCATTGGAATTGTCTATCCTGCAGGACTGTGAATGATTTAGGATCATTAGGGGGTATTGAAAGAGGAAGTGGATTCTTCCTTAGAAGAACATGGAATTAAAGCTTGTGGGGAACTACACAGAAAAAGGTGATGAAGCCTTGGGCAGATCAGCCATGATCACATTGAATGTCATTGAATGGCAGGGCAGGCTTGACAGGATGGGTGGCTCATTACTGCTCCTATTTTCTTGTGCTATTATATTCAATGTCAGTAATCATTCTAGCTCCTGCTTCCTGCCACAACATTCAATTTTATGCCAGCTATTGACAAAGCAACTTGGAACACATATTTACATTAGGGAAATATATACTGTAATTGCAAGTTGTTACGCAACTGCCATGTGATGAGATTTTAGCTTGCATTTTAATATTTGTATTATTTATCCATTTATGGGATACAGACATCACTGACAATGTCTGGCCAGCACTTATTGTCCATTTTTAATTGCTCTTGAATTGAGGAAGCAGTTAAGAGTTAACTTATCATCCACTTTAATGGGCCTAGAGTCATATGCTGATAAATCAGGGGAAAATGTCTAATATCTAATGGCTACATTTACTTTGTTTTTGACAATCTAATGGTATCATGGTTACTATTACTGAGGAGTACAAAAATAAATACAAAGTGCTGGGCTAACCTAGCGGATCAGGCAGCATCTCTGATGAAAATGGATAAGGTGACGTTTTGGGTTGGGACCCTTCTTCAGAGTGATTGTGTTCAGATTTATTAATTGGTATCGTTCATTTTGAATAAGGCAAAGTGTCTGAACATAGTCCTTAAAGTAAGTGTGGATGAATGTTGCTGCAGATTCATATGAATTAGAACCCAGTTGAAGTTATTCATAGGCACAGTTCCACAGCTCTTTGCTTCTGGGTCTTGCTTCTATTGTCTGGATACATCAATGACTTGGATACAGCCCCAAATTTGCAGATTATACAAATGGGAACAAAGATAACTCCAAGGGCATTTGATTAAGTCAGCAAAATGGGCATGCACCATGTGGATAGATACTCATCTCCCCTCTCCCCTCCCTTCTTCCTCATCTAAAAGTCAGTTAACCAGTTCCACAGTTTGCAGTGATGTATCCCTCTTGGGATCACACCATGGCTGGGCAACAATCAGCCTATCTGGAAACTTCCCTGCCTGAGATCATTTGTTGCCAGCCCTAATTTATCCTGTTTTTTTCTTACTTCCAGTTGCTCTTTTCTTGGATGCTGCCTGACCTGCTGAGTGTTTCCAGCATTGTATGGTTTTCATTCAAGTGAAACATAGAAACATAGAAACATAGAAAATAGGTGCAGGAGTAGGCCATTCGGCCCTTCGAGCCTGCACCGCCATTCAATATGATCATGGCTGATCATCCAACTCAGTATCCTGTACCTGCCTTCTCTCCATACCCCCTGATCCCTTTAGCCACAAGGGCCACATCTAACTCCCTCTTAAATGTAGCCAATGAACTGGCCTCAACTACCTTCTGTGGCAGAGAATTCCAGAGATTCACCACTCTCTGTGTGAAAAATGTTTTCCTCATCTCGGTCCTAAAAGATTTCCCCCTTATCCTTAAACTGTGGCCCCTTGTTCTGGACTTCCCAAACATCGGGAACAATCTTCCTGCATCTAGCCTGTCCAACCCCTTAAGAATTTTGTAAGTTTCTATAAGATCCCCCCTCAATCTTCTAAATTCTAGCGAGTACAAACCGAGTCTATCCAGTCTTTCTTCATATGAAAGTCCTGACATCCCAGGAATCAGTCTGGTGAACCTTCTCTGTACTCCCTCTATGGCAAGAATGTCTTTCCTCAGATTAGGAGACCAAAACTGAAGGCAATGTGGGGGACAGGAGGAGGTGATAGGTTGTCATGGGGTGAAAAGGGTTGTTGCAGGAGCATGTATGCAAATGAGGGGTTGTTATAAATCCTGAAAGGATTCTACATATAGGAAATCCACAAACTCTTTTCCATGTTCATGAGCCAGGTCAATTCTGGCTAAATCAGGCAGAAACAGACTTCAATTTGCCACTTGAAGGTTTGATTTTGCATCCTGTGCCATTCACAGTCTAACACGTGGAAAAGTGAATTATGCAACTCTGACATCAAAACATGATCCATATGCCATTTAATGTCACTGCATACAATATATTCAAACACATCTATTTGTAAGTATGTGATATGGGCCTCTGTAGGCACTTCCAGTCCTGCTAGGGAAGGTTTTGAGGCAGTGGAGAAAGTACTGTGCAATTTTACTGCTCATTGGAATGCTATTTAGAGTATAGAAATGCAAGAAAGTATTAGACCATCACAATAATTTATTATATTTCCAATTTGCTGTGGGATGAAAGATAGTAAAAGAGTGAACGGATGGGGCACAGAAAATAGGAACAGACTGCATCCAATGTATGAAAGGTCTAACAAGAGCTCATAGCTACATGATTAAATGTAAGAATTGGAGCAGAACAGAGATAAAAATACAGTGAGCTGTGAAGTTGTGAGTTAGCGATTAAGGCAGAGAGAGGTTTAAAAATAGGCTAGATGAGGGGGGGGGGGGTGAAGAAAAGAGAAATGAAAGAACATAGGAAGGCAAAAGTCAATAACATCACAGAATTGCAGAATAGTTGTAGCTAAAAAGGGACCATACAACCCGCTGACCATACCAGCTCTGGTAAGAGCCATCCCGCTGGTTCCACTTTTCCGCACTCTCTCCCAACTGCTTATAGTTTAGTTTAGTTCAGAGATACAGCACGGAAACAGGTCCTTCAACCCACTGAGTCTGTGTCGACCAATGATCACCCATTCACTAGTTCTATCGTCTACACTAGGGACAATTTACAGAAGACAATTAACGTACAAACCTGCACGTCTTTGGAAGGTAGAAGGAAACCAGAGCACCCGGTGAAAACCCACACGGTCACAGGGGAGAATGTACAAACTCCATTCAAACAACACCTGTAATCAGGATCTCTGATGCTGTCAGGCAGCAACTCTACCACTGCATCATTGTGCCGCACTTTTTGTTCAGCCATTTACCTACCCCCCTTGTGAATGCTCAAATCAAATCTGCCTCCCAATTCTAGACCTAAACCATTCATTGCTCAAATATGGTTCTCCTCATGTCACTTTTTGGTGCTATTACCAGTTGCCCTCCTCATGTATTCTCTGGTTAGCATTGCTGCTTTATTAGAGGATAACAACAGACCAACTGGGCATTTCTGGATCGTGACCTCTATGCAGTTATGAGGTCTCCAAATAACTTTATTATTTTTAAGTGGGCTGCACCTTGTTCCCTCTCTGCCAATTCTTCCTATCCTGCAAAGGAAAAGTAACACAAATAAAAAGCACAAGACCTTGACTTTCAATAAACCATGTCATTGAACACCAATTTATACTTGCACTTTTCAATTGGTGAGTCAGCAGAGAAAAGGAACACTGAAGAGTTATTAGAGACCTTAAATGAACCAGATTAGCCCACTGAAGAGAAAGATAATGACCAACAAGGAAAAGTTTAACCACCTTATCATTCAACTGAAATCACCACTGCCTGTTCCTTCATCATTGGCATTCCTGTGGTCACCATTGACCACAAATTTAACTGGACCAGGCATATATTATAAAGTAGCCAAAGAGACTGGGTACATTGTGGGGAATATCTCACCTTCTGACACACCATAGTCTTTCTAATACCTTCACTTGCCTAGGTGAATGTAACATCAACGACTCTCAAGAGATGTGATACCATCCAGGAGGTCTTGGATACCATCTCTTCACCATCATTACACTACTGTCATAGCGTGTACCAGTGTGAACCAGCTTTGCAATTACTTGCCCAGGTCACTCCTATCTACATCTCCTATCCCTATCCAGATCTACAACTTCTTCAACAAGTGAAGGCCATGGAATCATGTGCACAGAAACATCACCTTCACTTGCAAATTCCACTCCATGTTACACACCATATTAATTGGGGAATATATAAGCATTCCTTCATTGTCACTATCTTTAATTCCTGGAACTCCCTCCCCAACAGTCCTATGGAAATATCTTCACCAGACGGACTTTAGTGGTTCAAGAAAGAGACTTGCCTCCACCTCCTCAAGAGCAATTTAGAATAGGAAATAAATGCTGGCCTATTCAGTAATGCCCACATCCCAATGAGTAGCTTAAAATAAAGCAAGTTGAAAGTATTTAGGAATAATTCCATGTGTTTCATAGCAGAGAAGGAAAAATGTGGTAATGGGAATTTATTCAGTCAAAAGTAAATAATTTGAAATCTGTTTTATAATCTGTATTATAAACACAATGCTGCTGGAGGTGAAGCTACATTTTTTTTACCAAAGTGCTTATAATTTATAGTAGCATCACCCCGTCATTGTAAATGTGGGCATCACTCTTCAAGGTGACCAGATTATATGCCACCATCATCCATGTGATCCTAACAAAGAGCCTTTGATACCTCAAGACTTTACTGATACTTAGTATGCACAGTGCTGTCAGCAGGAGGAATTGCGTTTGATATTGGACAATGCTTCACAAAGCAGTTTGCCAGATGAAATGTAATATAACTGGGTTCAACTGAATTCCACGCAAAGCTACATGTCTTTATTGCCTCTTTGAGAACTTCAAAGGAATTTATGCAGGCTTTCATGCAAGCATATTGAAATGCATTATTCTCCAGGCAGTCCCTTGGGATCAAGGATGACATGTTTCTTCTCCAGTTCTGTAAGTCCCCTCCAAGGTGGTTACCAAGCTCTCAGATCTGGGTCTCTGCGCATCCCTCTGCAATTGGATCCTCGACTTCCTCATTCACAGACCACAGTCCGTATTGGTGGAAATGTGTTATCCTCAATAACAATCAGCACGGGAGCACTGACATAGTGCGAACTCCATCATCAAGTTTGCTGAAGATACCACTGTTCTGGGACGAATCACTGATGGGGACGAGTCAGAGTATAGAAGTGAGATCGACCGATTGACCAAATGGTGCCAGCACAATAACCTGGCTCTCAACACTAGCAAAACCAAGGAACTGATTGTGGACTTTGGAAGGGGTAGGATACGGACCCACAATCCCGTTTATATCAATATACTAGACTAACTGGGACCCGTTGGGTCCCAGCATCACACAGGAGGGCTGGTCATCCAACGCAATATTCCACCTCTCCACCAATTCTAATATTGGTGGCCAGTTGGGGGGGGGTGGGGGCTTTCTGGAGCGCTAGTATGGGTGTTATGGGCTGAAGGGACTGGTTTCCAGAGGGCTAGTATGCACAGCCGTAAGTGGTAGCGTTTTATTTAAAATCAATATATAGTGCAAACAGGAAGTAAGTGCATTTACAGTAGTGCCTTTTAACTTCAAGCCAAAGCACCCAAGCCACCGTTTGCAGTAAGTAATGCATTTCAACTTCATGCCAATGCACCCACGCCACCATTTGCAGTAAGTAGTGGCTTTCAACTTCAAGCCACACCCAAGCCATCATTTGCAGGTAGTGCCTTTCAACTTCAAAGCTCCCAAGCCACCATTTGCAGTAAGTAGTGCCTTTCAACTTCATGCCACCATTTGCAGTAAGTAGTGCCTTTCAACTTCAAAGCTCCCAAGTCACCATTTGCAGTAAGTAGTGCCTTTCAACTTCATGCCACCATTTGCAGTAAGTAATGCCTTTCAACTTCATGCTACCATTAGCAGTAAATAGTGCCTTTCAACTTCAAGCCAATGCACCCAAGCCACCATTTGCAGTAAGTAGAGCCTGTCAACCTCATGCCACCATTTGCAGTAAGTAGTGCCTTTCAACTTCAAGCCAAAGCACCCAAGCCACCATTTGCAGTAAGTAGTGTCTTTCAACTTCAAGCCACAATTTGCAGTAATAGCGCCTTTTCTACTTCAAGCCAAAGCTCCCAAGCCACCATTTGCAGTAAGTAGTGCCTTTCAACTTCAAGCCACAATTTGCAGTAAGTAGTGCCTTTCAACTTCAAGCCAATGCACCCACGCCCCCATTTGCAGTAAGTAATGCATTTTAACTTCAAGCCATTGCACCCAAGCCACCATCTGCAGTAAGTAGTGCATTTCAACTTCAAGCCACACCCAAGCCACCATTTGCAGTAATAGTGCCTTTCAACTTCAAGCCAAAGCAACCAAGCCACCATTCGCAGTAATAGTGCCTTTCAACTTCAAGCCAAAGCTCCCAAGCCTCCATTTGCAGTAAGTAGTGCCTTTCAAATTCAAGTCAAAGCCTCCAAGCCACCATTTGCAGTAAGTGGTGTCTTTCAACTTCAAGCCACACCCAAGCCCCACCCAAGCCATCATTTGCAGTAAGTGGTGTCTTTCAACTTCAAGCCACACCCAAGCCATCATTTGCAGTAAGTAGTGCCTTTCAACTTCAAGCCACAACCAAGCCACCATTTGCAGTAATAGTGCCTTTCAACTTCAAACCAAAGCTCCCAAGCCACCATTTGCAGTAAGTAGTGCCTTTCAACTTCATGCCACCATTTGCAGTAAGTAATGCCTTTCAACTTCAAGCCATTGCACCCAAGCCACCATTTGCAGTAAGTACTGCCTTTCAACTGCAAGCCAAAGCACCCAAGCCACAATTTGCAGTAAGTAGTGCTTTCAACTTCAAGCCAAAAGACCCAAGCCACCATTTGCAGTAAGTAGTGTCTTTCAACTTCAGGCCAATGCAACCAATCCACCATTTGCAGTAAGTAGTGCCTTTCAACTTCAAGCCACACCCAAGCCACCATTTTCAGTAAGTAGTGCCTTTCAACTTCAAGTCAAAGCTCCCAAGCCACCATTTGCAGTAAGTAGTGCCTTTCAACTTCAAGCCAAAGCAACCAAGCCACCATTTGCAGTAAATAGTGCCTTTCAACTTCAAGCCAAAGCAACCAAGCCACCATTTGCAGTAAGTAGTGCCTTTCAACTTCATGCCACCATTTGCAGTAAGTAGTGCCTTTCAATTTCAAGACACACCCAAGCCAAGCCAATCGGGGGCGGGGGGGGGGGGGGGGGGTCTGGAGCACTAGTATGAACCATTTTAGAACCAATAGACATTTTTTTGCAAGCTTTAGAACCAATAGATATTTTTTGCAAGTTTTAGAACCAATAGACATTTTTTCAAGCTTTAGAACCAATAGACATTTTTTGCAAGCTTTAGAACCAATAGTCATTTTTTTTGCAAGCTTTAGAACCAATAGAGACACTTTTTGCAAGCTTTAGAACCAATAGACATTTTTTGCCAGCTTTAGAACCTATAGACATATTTTTGCAAGCTTAGAACCAATAGAGACATATTTTTGCCAGCTTTTGAACCAATAGACATATTTTTGCCAGCTTTAGAACCAATAGAGACATTTGTTTGCAAGCTTTAGAACCAATAGACATTTTTTGCAAGCTTTAGATCCAATAGAGACACTTTTTTGCAAGCTTTAGAACCAATAGACATATTCTGAAATCTTTAGAACCAATAGACATTTTTTTTGTAAGCTTTAGAACCAATAGATATTTTTTGCAAGCTTTAGAACCAATAGACATTTTTTGCAAGCTTTAGAACCAATAGTCATTTTTTTGCAAGCTTTAGAACCAATAGATATTTTTTGCAAGTTTTAGAACCAATAGACATTTTTTCAAGCTTTAGAACCAATAGTCATTTTTTTGCAAGCTTTAGAACCAATAGTCATTTTTTTTGCAAGCTTTAGAACCAATAGAGACACTTTTTGCAAGCTTTAGAACCAATAGACATTTTTTTGCCAGCTTTAGAACCTATAGACATATTTTTGCAAGCTTAGAACCAATAGAGACATATTTTTTGCCAGCTTTTGAACCAATAGACATATTTTTGCCAGCTTTAGAACCAATAGAGACATTTGTTTGCAAGCTTTAGAACCAATATAGACACTTTTTGCAAGCTTTAGAACCAATAGACATTTTTTGCAAGCTTTAGAACCAATAGACATTTTTTTGCAAGCTTTAGAACGAATAGACACTTTTTTGCAAGCTTTAGAACCAATACACATTTTTTGCAAGCTTTAGATCCAATAGAGACACTTTTTGCAAGCTTTAGAACCAATAGACATATTCTGAAATCTTTAGAACCAATAGACATTTTTTTTGTAAGCTTTAGAACCAATAGATATTTTTTGCAAGCTTTAGAACCAATAGACATTTTTTCAAGCTTTAGAACCAATAGTCATTTTTTGCAAGCTTTAGAACCAATAGTCATTTGTTTTGCAAGCTTTAGAACCAATATAGACACTTTTTGCAAGCTTTAGAACCAATAGACATTTTTTGCCAGCTTTAGAACATATAGACATATTTTTGCAAGCTTAGAACCAATAGAGACATATTTTTGCCAGCTTTTGAACCAATAGACGTATTTTTGCCAGCTTTAGAACCAATAGAGTCATTTGTTTGCAAGCTTTAGAACCAATAGAGACACTTTTTGCAAGCTTTAGAACCAATAGAGACACTTTTTGCAAGCTTTAGAACCAATGGACATTTTTTTGCAAGCTTTAGAACCAATAGACATTTTTTTGCAAGCTTTAGAACCAATAGACATTTTTTCGCAAGCTTTAGAACCAATAGTCTTCTTTTGCAAGCTTTAGAACCAATAGAGACACTTTTTGCAAGCTTTAGAACCAATAGACTTTTTTTTGCAAGTTTTAGAACCAATAGACATTTTTTTTGCAAGCTTTAGAACCAATATACTTTTTTTGCAAGCTTTAGATCCAATAGATACTTTTTTTGAAAGCTTTAGAACCAATAGACATTTTTGCAAGCTTTAGAACCAATAGAGACACTTTTTCCACGCTTTAGAACCAATAGACATTTTCTGAAATCTTTAGAACCAATAGACATTTTTTTTGCAAACTTTAGAACCAATAGACACATTCTGCAAGCATTTTAGAACCACTAAGGGCACTTACATTTGAGTAGACATGTGTTCAGTGTTATTCACAGCTCAGAGAAACGTGACCCTCTGCCTTCCTCCATCTTGAAGAGTGAGTGAGGCACACCACTTTCTGGTTTTATAGTCTCTCCCCCCTGCCGCCAGCGGGGGCAGCAGAGAGAATGGGGAATTTTGTAAAAACATTAATATCTCTGTCATTTTTAATCGACAGGAAAAATCCTCAGCACACATGCGGCGGAGGGGGGCTCTGAGCAAGGTGGCCAAAAATGACGGCCGTAGGTGGCGGCGTTCTCTCGGAAATCGCAGCACAGATGGCCAAAACCGGTCAAGAACAGACTTTTAGATAGATAGATAGATAGATAGATAGATAGATAGATAGATAGATAGATAGATAGATAGATAGATAGATAGATAGATAGATAGATAGATAGATAGATAGATAGATAGATAGATAGATAGATAGATAGATACAAGAACTTTAAATTCCTGGGCGTGCACATTTCCGAAGATCTTTCCTGGTCCCAGCACACTGATGAAGAAAGCCCATCAGCGCCTCTACTTCCTGAGAAGATTACGGAGAGTCGGCATGTCAAAGAGGACTCTCTCTAACTTCTACAGGTGCACAGTAGAGAGCATGCTGAGTGGTTGCATCGTGGCTTTGTTCGGCAACTTGAGCGTCCAGGAGCAGAAAAGGTTGCAGAAAGTTGTGACCACTGCCCAGTCCATCATTAGCTCTGACCTCCCCACCATCGAAGGGATCTATCGCAGTCGCTGCCTCAAAAAGGCAGACAACATCATCAAGGACCCACACCATCCTGGCCACGCACTCATCTCTCCGCGACCATCGGGAAGAAGGTACAAGAGCCTGAGATCTGTTACATCCAGGTTCAGGAACAGCTTCTTCTCCACAGCCATCAGGCTATTAAACTCACCAACAAACAGACTCTGAATTGTAACAGCCTATTGCACTTTATCTGCTTATTTATGTGTATATTGAACTGAACTGTTCTGTATTTTCGCTTACAATATTCTGTTGTGCTGCAGCAAGCAAGAATGATATTGTCCTATCTGGGATACATAGAAACATAGAAACATAGAAAATAGGTGCAGGAGGAGGCCATTCGGCCCTTCGAGCCAGCACTGCCATTGGTTGTGATCATGGCTGATTTTCACTGTCAGTAACCCGTGCCTGCCTTCTCCCTGTATCCCTTAATTCCACTAGCCCCTAGAGCTCTATCTAACTCTCTCTTAAATCCATCCAGTGACTTGGCCTCCACTGCCCTCTGTGGCAGGGAATTCCACAAATTCACAACTCTCTGGGTGAAAAAGTTTTTTCTCACCTCAGCCTTAAATGACCTCCCCTTTATTCTAAGACTGTGGCCCCTGGTTCTGGACTCGCCCAACATTGGGAACATTTTTCCAGCATCTAGCTTGACCAGTCCTTTTATAATTTTATATGTTTATACATGACTATAAACTCTCTTGACTTGACTTGACTTGGCTTGACTTAATTCCTTAGGTAGCTGATGAGGCCAACATGGGACCCTCAGACTCTTCCACAGATCGGGCAGTGGGCATTTGATGAGGCAGGTGACTTTGTATTGGTATAGAAAGGAACTGCAGATGCTGGTATATACTGAAGATAGACAGAAAGTGCTGGAGTTACTAAGCGAGTCAGGCAACATCGTTGGAGAAAATGGATGGGTAACATTTTGGGTTGGGACCCATCTTCAGACTGATGCTTCGGGTCAGGTCTGAAGAAAGGTCCCGACCCGAAATGTCACCCATCATTTTTCTCTAGAGAGTTGCTTCATTGAGTTACTTCAGCACTTTGTGCCTATCTTCGACTTTGTATTGGTATTGTTTTATTATTGCCACAAGTACTGAGATACAGTGAAAAACTTTGTTTGCATTTTATCCAGTCAAATAACACTGTACATCTGTATAATCAAGCCATATGCATGTATATCAGGTCATGCAAAGAGAAACGTACCAGAATACAAAATATAATGTTATGTCGTTGCAGTTATAGAGAAATGCACATAAATATTTAGTGCAATCAAGTAGGTTGGGAGATCAGGATGATATTCTCTGCTTATGAGAAAACCCAGTAAAGTCCAAGAGTCATACAGGACGGAAATGGGTCCTTTGGCTCAACCTGTGAATACTAACAAAGATGCTGCATCTAAGCTAGTCCAATATCCCTAGGAAAGGTTATCCATATACCTGTGCAAGTGTCTTTTAAATTGTGTTATAGTACCCATCTCAACTACCTCCTCTGGCAGCCGTTCTATATATTCATCAATCTCTGCATGAAAAAGTTGCCACTCAAGTTCCTGGTAAATCTTTTCCTCTCACTTTAAACTATATCCTCTGGTTCTTGATTCCCTTAAGCCAGTAAAAGGACTCAGTGCATTCACCCTGTCAATTCCCCTCATGATTTTATACAACTCTTTAAAATCACACTTCAGCCTCATGTGCTGCAAGGAATAAAGTCTTAAGGGCCTGTCCCACTTTTCTGAGTTATTCACGAATTCTCCCGAATTTTCAAACTCACAGAATTTTCGTAACGAGTCCGTAGGAGGCCGTAGGCGTCCGTGGATATATTGTAGTGGCTCGTTATGCCAGCCGTAGGTACTCGGGGCATCATGTAGGTCGGGTCTTTTTTCCAGCCTGATGAAAAATGTCCACGAGTAAAAAAATAGTCCGAGTACCTACCGCTGGCATAACGAGCCGCTACGATATATCCACGGACTCATACAGCCTCCTACGGACTCGTTACAAACATTCTGCGAGTTTGAAAACTCGGGAGAATTCGTGAATAACTCAGGAGAATTCATGAATAACTCGGGAAAGTGGGACAGGCCCTTTAGTCTGCCTAGCCTTTCCCTCGAGCTCAACCCTTAAGACTTGGCAACATCCTTGTAAATCTCTGCACTTTTTCCAGCATAATTACATCCTGTATATTTGGGTGAACAAAACTGAAAACGATACTCCAAATGTGGTCTCACTAAGTCTTGTAGTGTTGTAACATAAGATCCCAACGTCTATGTTCATTACCCTGAATGATGAAGGCCAGTGTACAGAAAGTCCTCTTGACCACCCTAACTACTGTGACATCACTTTCAGGGATCTATGTACCTGTACATCTGCATCCCCCTGCTCTACAACACTCCCCAAGGCCCTACCACTCACCTATATGGTCTTGCCCTGGTTTGACTTCCCAAAATACAACAACTCACACTTATCTGCATTAAACTCCATGAGCCAGCCCTGATAATCTGAAAACAGTGGGGAAGAAGCTGTTTCTGAATCCGGTGGTATGTGCTTTCAAACGTGAGTATTTTCTGCTCAATGGGAGATGGAAAAAGAGGAAATGACTGGGATGTAAATGGTCCTTAATTATGTTGGCTCCTTTCCCATATCAGTGTGAAGTATAGATGGATGTGTAGGAAGGAACTGCGGAATGCTGGTTTACACCGAAGATAGACACTCTGATAGTGGAAGAGGCCCAGGACAGAATGTCTGAAGAAGGGTCTAGACCAAAAATGTCACCTATTCCCTTTTCTCCAGAGATGCTGCTGGACCCGCTGATTTACTCCAGCTTTTTGTGACTATCTTTGAAAAATAAATGGAGTCGATTGTGGGGGAGGCTGGCTTATGTGTTGCACTAGGCTAATTCCACATCCCTCTGCAATGTCTTGTGGTTATGGGCAGATCCTGCTATCCATGCTAGTATCAGCCCTTTGATACTGTGGGCTCTCAATAGACAACACACAATAGACAATACATTCAGCCCTTCGAGCCAGCTCCGCCATTCAATATGATCATGGCTGATTATCCACAATCAGTACCTCATCCCTGCCTTCTCTCCATATCCCCTGACTCCACCGATATCCCTGATAGGGTTCTTTGCCAGTCAACTTTGGCCAGCTCCCCCCTCATGCCTCTGTAGTCCCCTTTGCTCAGCTGCAATACCGACACATCCAATATCACCTTCTCCCTCTCAAATTTCAGATTAAAACTTTTCATATTGCGGTCGCTATCTCCTAACAGTTCCTTTACCTTGACTTCTCTAATCCAATCCGGTTCATTACATAACACTAAATCCAAAATTGTTTTTTCCTGGGAGGCTACAAGCTACTCTAAGAATCCATCTCGGAGGCACTCTACAAATTCCCTTTCTTGGGGTCCAGTACCGACCTGAATTTCCCAGTCTACCTGCACATTGAAATCTCCCATGACCACCATAGCATTGCCTTTTTTACATGCCAATTTTATCACCTGATATAACTTGTACTATATATCCTGTCTACTGTTTGGGGGCCCTTTAAATAACTCCATTATAATTCCTCAGCTCTATCCACAATGACTCTACATCTTCTGATCCTATGTCACTCCTATATCCTGTGACAGTCAGCAGTGAAGCCTCCCTGCAATTACTGTAATCAAACAAGTCTCCTTTTCTAAAGGTGGTGATCCACAGATTAAGTAACCACACATTCAAGTGTTCTTCAATTGGAAATCCCACTCCACCCTCTGGAGGCAAGTTCCAACAGGAAACTAAAGGTCAGATGGCGCAAGGACCAAGCTTGCTGATAATGATGATACTCATGGATCCTTCAGCTGTATCAAGACGATTTACTGCCTAAAGGGGCTGTCCCACTGCGGCGACGTAATTGGCGAGTTTAGAAGAGCTTAGGAGAGTTTGAAAAAGTGTCATGTTGAAGACCTCCTTCGATTATGTGGAAGACTTCCCTCGACCCCTTCGACCATGTTGAAGACTGGCTACGACTAGCTTCGACTAAATTCGGGAAAATTGGACAACGAATAGTGGAGAGTTAAGACGACCTCCTTCGATCTCCTTTGACCTCCCTTCGACTATGTGGAAGACTATCTACGACTACCTTCGACTACCTTCAATTACCTTTGACTACCCTCGATTACCTACGAATAAAATGCCGACCTACTACAACCTACCTCGACTAAACCTACGAGTAAAAAAAATATTGATTTTTTCCATGGCGACCTTTTTTTACTCGCGGGCATTTTTCAGTATGTTAAAAAATACGCCGTGACCTAGCTGAGACCTCGAGTACGCGGGGACTACTCTCGAGCATGAAGGGGAGTTACAAAGACCTCCTAGGACCTTGTGTCGACCATGCTGCGAGTATGAGTCGAGGGCAAACTCATCTGAACTCATGGATTAGGTCACCGCAGTGGGACAGCCCCTTAAGCATTCTCCCCCAAATAAGTCCAAGAATTAGGTGAACCAATCCAAAACACTTTTTGGGCACAAGAAGTAACACTTTAAAAGGCACCTCCACCTTGAACTTGTTCCTAACATAAATAGCCTTGAGTTCATTTCACAACATACTATCCAAGCCAACTTTATCACCATATCTGATTGACAAGCAAACCATATAGAACAAACTGCTTTAAGAGGGCATCAATAATATCGGTGCCCAAGAAGAGGAAGGTGACGTGCCTCAACGACTATCGATCAGTGGCACTAATGTCTGTGGCGATGAAGTGCTTTGAGAGAAAAAATATTTTGAGAGGACATAAAGAACTAAATCATGTACTATGAAAACTGATGTACAGCATTGCCAGCAAAATGATAGAATACATCAAAGCAAGTGCATCATCATTGCAATTGATTGGATTACTATAATCTGGACCTGTGCGGTAACTGATAGTAAACAAGAAAGTCAATTGAACTGGCAGGCAAAACTGGAATCAGTTGGAATCAGGCCTCCAGGCCTTTTGGCATTGGAACTGTCCAATTACAGAACTGAGATCAAGGATAACACAAATCACATCATCCTCAGGAGTGGAGTCCAGGTGCAGATAAGCGTTGATTGCCTGACAGTTTAAGCTGATGAAAGCTGTTTATATTGCAGCCTTCCTTTGGAGGCTGGACTACCATATAAACAAGGCAGGAGACTAATCTCCTGAGGCAAACAGCTGACGTCAACATTGGGTAACATCAACAGCCAGACACAACTTTTGAAAACCGTGATACCCAACATTATGCCACAAGGCATCAGAAAATTCATCTGGTCATATAAATTAATTTAAATTTGCTTGCTAGAATCACAGAACCAATAGCTCAGAGCAAGGCCACTAGGCTCATCATATTAATGCCAGAAAAAAGTACTGTAAAGAGTGCTAAATTCTGCATTGACTCTTGGGCTAACCCTATAATTGCAGCATATCAAATGCTTATACAGGATTTTTTCCTGTCTGCACTATAATGGAGTCATAGAGTCATACAGCATGGAAACAGGCCCTTTGGCCCAACATGCCCACACTAACCAACTTGTCCCATCTACACTAGTCCTGTTTGGGCCATATCTCTCTAAAGCTATCCTATCCATGTACCCATTCAAATGTTTTTTAAACATTGTGATAATACCTGCCTCAACTTCCATCTCTGGCAGCTCATATACCTACCACCCTTTGTGTAAAAAGGTTTCCCCTGAGGTTCCTATTCAATCTTTCCCCCCTCACCTTAAACCAATGTCCTCTGGTGTTTAATTCCCCTTCTCTGGGTAAAATACTCTGTGCATTTATCCTATTTATTCCTCTGATGATCTTATATACCTCTATAAGATCACTCCTAATCCTCCTGCGCTCCAAGGAATAAAGTCCTAGCCTACTCAACCTCTCCCTTGAGTCCTGGCAATGCCCTCGTATCCTGACAACATCCTTGTAAATCTTCTCTGCACCCTTTACAGCTTCACAACATATTTCCTATATCAGGGTGACCAAAACTGACTACAATACTCTAAATGTGCTTCACCAATGCTTCTATGCTCAATGTGCCTAAAGCCTTCTTGATCACCCGATCGACCTCTAACACCACTTTCAAGGACTTGTATGTCTAACACCACTTTCAAGCACTTTCAAGCACTTTCAAGGACTTCACCACTTGTATGTACCTGCCTTCCTGGATCCCTCTATTCTACAACACTGTAGAACTGTGGCATTCACTATGTAGGTCCTGCCATGGTTTGACTTCACAAAGTACAATACCTCGCGCTTCTCTGCATTAAACTCCATCTACCATTCATCGCTCACCTGTCCAACCGATCAAGATCCTGCTGCATTTTTTTACAACCATCTTCACTATCTACAATACCACGCACTTTTGTGTCAATTACAAACTTACTAATTGTGCCTTGTATGTTCTCATTCAAATCATTGATATAGATGACAAACAGCAATTGGCCCAGCATTGAACCCTGAGGCACACCACTGGTCACAAGTCTCCAGTCCAGAAAACAACATTTCATCATCACCTCCTGCTTCCTTCCATGAAGCCAATTTTTCTATCCAGTCAACTATCTCTCCTTGGATCCCATGTGATCTAAACTGTGAGATCAGGCCCGGGAGATTTGTCTACCTTCATTTGCATCAGGACCTTCAGCACCTCCTCAACCATAATACTGACTGCTCTCAAGATATGTCATTGATACCCCAAGTTCTCCAGTCCCCATGTCTTTCTCCATGGTTAAAACAGAGGAGAAATACTCTTGAGACCTTGCTGATCTCCTGTTGCTCCACACAGAGTTGACTGCTCTGATTCCTGAGGAGCCCCATTCTCTCTCCGGTTATCTTTTTTCCCTTAATTGACTTCTAAAATCTTTTGGGATTATCCTTAATATTAACTGCCAGAGCTATCTCCTGTCCCCTTTTTGCCCTTCCGCTTTCCTTTTTTAGCATGCTCCTCAGCTCCTGAAACTCTCGAATTTTGAGCAGGAAATTCCGGATGGCAGCCACTTTAAGTAACAATATTTTTTCACAAGTCTCCTCTCATTCTTTAACCAAATATTTCAAAGCTATGTTCTCTTGTTAGTGATCTTTTCTAAGTGAGACAGGTCCTTCTGTTAATCTTGTCGAGGCCATGAGGTGATTAAGGTCTATTTAATCTATAGACCTTAATAGTAAGATTAAACGAGAACTTACCAGTTTGAAGTTTGATCTTTATTTTATGAGGAGGAACGTTGAGGGAATACGTGAAGAACCCCGCTAGGACGCATGCGTGTCATTCTTCAAAGCAGCGGTGTGAAATCACAGATAACTGTAATGACCAAACATAGTAAGATTAGAGAAGAGATACCAGTTGAG
Source organism: Amblyraja radiata (assembly GCF_010909765.2). NCBI lineage: Eukaryota > Metazoa > Chordata > Chondrichthyes > Rajiformes > Rajidae > Amblyraja > Amblyraja radiata. Next base: position 32,773,636 of record NC_045967.1, read on the forward strand.
TATATGATCAAGGGTGGGAGCGGAGGGCACGTATTCCCTCAACGTTCCTCCTCATAAAATAAAGATCAAACTTCAAACTGGTAAGTTCTCGTTTAATCTTACTATTTTACTTCGGAGTCACGTGAGTGACTACGTGAAGATTTTAAAGCTCTGTGATTTCATGCCGTGGAACGAGTCCATGCATCACATCTGCCTTGATTATGGGAAGAATAGTGTTAACATCATTAGATATCAATATGATATTGAAACAACGAAAATTTTATTAACACCAAATCATAGCCCCTATTTATGGGGTAAAATCATATTACAGAACTTAAAAGTGTTTCTGCAAATGTTCCAGGTTCAATGACTGGTTTATTATAAAATCGTTGGAACGTTCTTTCCATTGACCATCCTGCAGTCTTGAGGATTTGGTCCATTGGGACATCCAACTGTATTGCTGCTGATGTAGCTGCAGCCCTGGTGGAGTGAGATTTTTAAATGTTAGTATCTACTCCCGCCTTTATTAGGACCTGTTTTAGCCATCTTGAGATGGTCTGGACTGTCACTTTTTTGTGTGGCTGTTTGTGGCTGATTAACAGTGCCATTTCTTTGCCTCTGATGATCTTTGTATGTTCCATATATAATAGTAAGTGAGTTACTATACAGAGACGATCATCCGTTGGGTAGGCCCGGAACTCTATTTTTTGCCCTGCTGATCCCTGTCTGTTCTGTTTAATTAATTCATGGATATGAAAAGTCAAATTCCCAGATGAAATAGTCAAGTTGTCCAGCCTTAGTTTTTGTAGTGACTGGACCCTTTGTGCCGTGACCAAAGCCATCAGCATGACCGTTTTCATCATTAGTGTCTGTAGGGACAGAGCTGTAGGTGGAGACCAGTTTCTCAACATAGTCAATAAAATGCTCACATCCCAAATTTGGGTGTACCTGGTTCTTGGGGGATTAGTATTGAAAATGCCCCTCATGAGTTTGGTTACCAGGGGGTGTGTCCCTACAGAATGCCGCTCTGTTCCTTGCCACAGGTAGTTTGACAGAGCACTTCTGGCGCAGTTGATGGCACTATAGCTGAGGCCCTCATCATAGTGGAGGCTTGCCAGAAATTCCAGAACAGACGGAATGTTGTTTGATCTGTGGTTGAGGTTATTGTCGTGACAGTACTTCCCCCATTTCTTGATGTGCACCAAGTACTGTTTTTTGGTGGACTGTCTGTGGGCCGATGCAATCATATCCATTGTTCGGTCCGTCAGTCCCAGGTGTTGTAGTGGCGCTTTCAAATTCTACAAATTAATAGATTTGTATGATTATGACAGGGGTGACTTTCCTGTGTCACCGGATGGACCAGTAAACTTGGTCTATGATGGATGGTGATGCATGGTTCTAATACCATGTCTAGTATCACCGGGAACCATGGTTGAGTAGGCCAGTCGGGTACTATCAAAATACCAGACGCAGAGTCTTGTTGTATTTTCCTTAATACCCGACTGATGAGGCAGAAAGGAGGGAATGCATAAATAAACAGTTTCCCCCAATGCAGCGAAAATGCATCTGTTGCTGCTGCCCCAGGGTCTGGTTCCCATGAAACATAATTTGATAACTGGTGATTAAGCCTGGATGCGAAAAGATCGATATCTGGTGTTCCATACCGTGCTGTAATTTCAGCAAATACATTTTTATCCAACATCCATTCAGTGTTTTCATTGAATTTGCGTGACCTGGTGTCTGCCACTAAATTTAGTTTACCTGGTAAGTAGGTAGCTGATATCCAAATATTTCTCTGGATACACCATTGCCAAATTGTGTTGGCCAGATTGTCACATGATGTCGATTTATTTCCACCCATATGGTTGATATATGCCACCACGGTGGTGTTGTCAATTTGTAGTCTAACATGCTGGTGATTTAACCCAGAACAATATGACTTAAGGCCATGGAATGCACTTAACATTTCCAGGTAGTTTATGCCCAGTGTTTTTAATAATGATGCCTCCTGTGCATTCCTATCTCCTCCACAGCTGGAGATGGAATTGGTAGCTCCCCAACCAAGTGCACTGGCATCAGTTTGTAGTACCATAGACGGGTTGCTGATAATTAGTGGATTGGAACAATACTTGATGTTGTGTTCCCACCATTTTAGTTCCATTATGGCATCTGTTGGTAGCTTCATTGGTCTGTCAAAATGGCCACCATTAATTTTGAGTGCTCTTATTTTTGCTCTCTGTAAATTTCGATAGTGTAAAGGTCCAAATTGTGTGGCTGGAAATGCAGCCACTATTTTCCCAATTATTCTAGCTACCAGTCTAATGGATGGTTTGGTGATGTCAATGATTTCGCTGCAAGCCTCTTTCAAGGCTGTAACTTTTTCTTTCGGCAAAGTCACTGACATGAGAACTGAGTTAATGGTGAACCCCAGATAATCCATTTTTGTTGAAGGCGTTAATTTAGACTTAACTGGATGGATGATAAATCCCAGTTCTTCAAACAATTGTTTTGTGGCTGTTACTGCTTGTTTAGTCAATTCCAAAGTTTTGCCAACAATAAATATGTCATCTAGATATGCCATTACCATGTGTTTTTGTTTTCGCAGTAACGCTAGGGCTGGTTTCAAAATTTTTGTGAATAACCTGGGGGCTGATGTCAGCTCATTAGGTAGTGCCCTGTATTGCCAGCGCTGACCCATCCAGTTGAATTTTAAATAACGTCTGTTAAATAACGTTAAATCACCTCTTATGGGTACTGTATAGTAAGCATCTTTTAAATCGATGCTTGCCATGTAGTAGCCTTCGGAAATCAATTGCTTAGCAGTAACAAAGGTTTCCATCTTGAAATGAATATATTGTACAAAGGTATTTAAAGTAGTCAAATCGATGATGATGCGGCAACCACCATCTTTCTTGTTTTTTATAAAGATATTGGACACGAATTCCTGTGATTCGTGTTGGGTGTGTTCAATTATTCCTTTTTTATATAGCCGCTGTAGTTCAGCATGTGCTTTAGATTTTTCTATGCCTGTGAGCACGAACATTCGGTTCGGTACATGCTGTACTGGAGGGTTATGTTTTTGTATAAATTCTATAGTATAACCCTGGATACTGCTTAGAATGTAAGTGTCGGTAGTTATATTATTCCATGCATCCAAATAATATCGTAATCTCCCACCAACTTTCATGCTCCCTTTAATTCTTAAGGAACCAGACCCACCTACCTCCATGGTTACCAGTGGTAGGTGTGTTATTTCTTCGGCATCCTCCATTGACGTTGAGGCGCCGTTGTCTGGGTCTGTTGTTGGGTTTGAGTTGAAGGCTTGCGCATTTTCCAGGACGGTTGGTCTGGGCCATGGCCTAAAAAAGACCGATATTGGGTGTTCCTGGTTTTTGCGCTGGCTCCGGTTAGTATTGGCCGACTGGTGGGTCCGTAGGGGTGATATTTTTGGCCGTAGTGGCTTTTGGTTGCTGCTTTTATGAGCCCCAGTGTTTTTGCCTCTTCCTCAAGTTCTTTGACTTGTTTTGGTAAATCCCCTCCAAATAGTAGTATTGGCGGTTTGGAGGTTCCAGATTTACAGAGGCCGGCAAATTTGGGGTCTAAAGCTGGTTGGATAGCACTTTTCCTGATGTTGTTCAACTCATATTGTGAGTTGCAGAGTAAAGCCAGTGCATCTTGGTGGTCTTGGTCATGTTTTGCTCCTTCAATGTGCGGGCAAAAGCTGTAATTCCTGCCGTTAGGACTTTTAGGACTTTCTGAATTTTCAAGTCCCTGGTTCTTATTGATGTCCCCACATGTTTCCAGATGCACTGGTTTACACTGGGAACATTTAGCGACTTGCAGTTCCCTGGAGGTAAATGTCGTGCCATGGTGTCTGATAGTGCCTGTGCCTGTAGTTGGTTAAATGACATATAGTCAATGCTTGCCGCTATTTTCGGCTCCAGGTCTTGGCCAGTTTGGTCTGGTTGGATAAACTGGGACACCATGTCCAGCATGTTTTCTGTCACCCCAGGCATACTGGGGGTATGTCGTTCACTGCCCTCTTCAGGGTCAGCCCAGAATTGACCCTCCGTGCTCTCCTCTGATGAGGGAGAGACACTGTGCAGCCCCACAAGGGGTACTGCTGTGGGGCTTACTAATTGCCCACTGTGGCTAGCCTCCATCTCCCGGAGCCTGCCACTTTGGAGTATTTCCTCCAGCAGCCGCTCCAACTGGCTCTTATGCTCTCGGGCATAGGCCACTCGCGGCTGCTCCCCATCCTGCAGCCGCTCCAACCGGCCCCGGTGCTCACGGGCACTGGCCGCTCGCGGCTGCTCGTCATCCTGCAGCCGCTCCAACCGGCTCCAATGCTCACGGGCACTGGCCGCTCGCGGCTGCTCGTCATCCTGCAGCCGCTCCAACCGGCTCCGGTGCTCACGGGCACTGGTCGCTCGTGGCTGCTCAAAGTCAGACTCATCGGAGTCTGGCATTCGGTCCGTTTTTCGCTTCGCTTTCCCGTCCGGTTTCGCCGGTGCGGGAACGAAGTCGGGCACAGCTGTTCCCATTTCGGGAGATTGGCGTGCCGTCGGCTGCTGCTGTTGCTGCTGGCTGTCCGCAACTCCGCGGTTCTCCCCCGCCAGCTTTTTCGCAGCCTTCCTTCTCGTGGATCTGTCCATCTTTCCACCTGCAAGGTAAGTGGGAAAACGCAGAGTCTCCTTACCTGCTGTTCCCGACCTTTAAATTCTGCCGCTAAAGGGGAACGTCCTTCCCCCTGCTGTGACTCGTTGCAATGCGTGTAGCGATATGACACGCATGCGTCCTAGCGGGGTTCTTCACGTAGTCACTCACGTGACTCCGAAGTAAAATTACATCTTCTCTCAGCTTCACCTGTACCAGTCTTCCAAACTCACACAATTAACATCCTCTGGTCCTCGCACCATCACTGGAACTATTCCTGCACCTTCTTCACACTGAAATATAATGCATATTCCATTGGAAATGCATCTATAATGTGATGGGAATCTTGAGTCCCATGAAAAGAGGAGCATACAGCTTTGAAAGGAGAATGTTGAAAGAAAATAAATGTTCCTACATAATCATGAAAACTTCAACTTTGTGATGGTCCCATTTACCACTGTTGCATTGTAAGGAATGGATCAAAGCTGATCTGTTTTTAATCATTGTTACTTCTGCCACGGTCTATGTTTAACCTACTTTGGAGATACAGCAGGGAAAAGGCTCCATGTCAACTATTGATCACCCATTCACACGTTCGAGGTTGTCCCACTTTCTCATTCACTCCCCATATATCATATACAGAGGCCAATTAATCTACAAACCTGTATGTCTTTGGGATGTGGGAGGAAACCGGAGCACAAGGAGAAAACCCATGCAGTCACACGGAGAACATGCATACTCCACACAGACAGCACCCGGGGTCAGGATCGAACCAAGGTCTTTGCAGCAGTGAGGCAGCAGCTCGACCAGCTGCATCAGTGTACTGCCCAAAGGCGGGAATAAATATCTATAGTAAATAACTTCATTTTGCGAGGGTTAAACTTTGGCTTTAAGATATGTTGAATTTCAGACATTAACATCAGATCTGATCAATTGTGAATCAAATAAAATAATTGCTGTCAATGTTAATCATTTTGTGGCATTTTGTGAGAGGAGAAATTGGGAAGATTCAAAAAGTCCCGGGTTATGGGTGTATGGAGATGCTAGTTCCCTCCATGTCACACATGTTGCTGGCTTGAAAATTGGTTCCCAATCTTTCATTATCACATTTGAAATTTTAGTCATTCTTTGTCAGTGCTCATGGGAGTACCTTCTTTACCAAGAATGCTGCAGTTTAAGAAGGTAGCTTACCACCATCTTCTTTATTACAGTTAGGAAATGGTGGCTTTGCAACACCACATCACATGGTAGGATTATGGTTTGTCTCAGGAGCCAAAATTAATGGTTCTATCTTTCATTGAGTCATCTAAAAGGAATCAAGACAAATCCAAGGAAACTAATGCCATGAAGTCAGCAGTTTGGGGAAGATGCTGGAGAAATGGAGCCAGATGACTTTGGAAGCTGATTCCACCATTGCTGATTCCACCATTTCTCCAGCATCTTCCCCAAACTGCTGACCATTACAACAATATGGTGATAATAAACAAGATTAGATCAGATTTCAGTGCACTGAAAACAGACATGTGATGTACCAGACGTTTTGCAATATAAAATGAGATTATAATGTTGCAGAGGATAATGGCAAGATCCTAGTTAGGACAATTAGTTGTGTGTGTTAGCAATGCTCAGCTTGGTTTTACATTGGTGAACTGAAAAATCTGACCTTAGAAACCACTGAAATCATTATCTAATCAGTTTTTATGTTGCAGGCCATTAACGCACTCTTGAGTTTTAGATATGTGATTAGTGTGCAGACTAAAGGAGATGATATAAAACTGTCAGTGGATCACTACAGGTTCACTGGAGCTGAAAGAATAAGACTGTAAATAGAAGTGCTTTGCAGAGATTAAGAGACTTGGTTCCTTGAAATTGCCAGTCAATATATGAATGGATAACTCGTGCTCATACCATGAGTGTTTAATTAATTATAACAATACTTTAGAAACTTGTGAAGTTGCCCCAGTATTTAATTTAAAGATGCATGAAAGGTACGTTCATCTAACTTTTGTTGCATTTTCCAAAGAAAAGCAATGTACATGTGCTACATTTTTGAGGAATGGAAAATATTGATCGTAAGTCGAATTTAAAAATAATTTATTCTTTACTTTTCATATTTATCCCTTTAACATCCATCAGAAAAATACATAACTCAACAAGTCGCTAACAACTTCCCAGGTTAAATTAGTATGAAAATAATAATGCAAAAGTAATATATGACAGATGCTGAAACTCTGAAATAAAAGCAGGGACAGTGAGAAGCACTCAACGAATCGGGAAGCAGTTGCGAAGAAAAATATTAAGGTTAATATTCAGTTTTATGACCTTTCATTTGATAAAAGGATAGAAAGATTCTTATAATGTCGAATTAATGTTTTTTCTAACCTCAAAATTTCTTCAAGTGCATCACACAATACAGATCTTTTTTTTCTCTTAAATGAAATAACAAATATCTTAGCAACATTGAAGGTTTGAGCTCCTATTTAATTTAAGAAATGCTGCAGACTCCGTGAGATAGACATAACTGGTGAATGGGATGTTATTATTGAATTTTCCAAAATATGTCCTCTGGTAGAGGACTGGATGGGGCAGAGATTGATACTGTTTGGCATTGGTCAAGGTTTCAAGTTCCACTTGATGAAGTCTAGAAGCAACGGTAGATCAGCATATTTCAAGAGTCGATCATGTCCCATGGGTTTTCCATGGATATTCCATTTTTCTCCTACATCCCAAGGATGTGCAGGTTTTCAGGTTAATTGGCTTTCCAATGTGAACAAGTGACCAATGATCGGCATGGATTTGGTGGGCCCTTAGGCCAATTCCAATGCTGTATCTCTAAACAAAGAATAATCGTCTAGCATATGATTTTGCTGGGAGTATCTGTGAGTTACATCAAGCCACTTGTGATGCACTGAATTAATTGCCCAGGAGCATTAATGAATGTGTTATCAACTTATCTAGACAGCAACAATCTTCCCTGGTCAGTTATTCAAAAAAGTATTTCTAACATCAAACATCTGAATTGTTGAACTCTTGTCACTGATGCTTGAAAACTTCACTATTGTGAATCAATCTTGCAATTTCCTTCATAATCACAATAATGTGAATTAAGTCCTGAAATTCGTTCCCTTTTCCAAAACAATCAAATGCAATTTTTATGCTTTCACCTTGGTATAATTTCCTGAAGCCTGAAACTAGCTTCATTGTTTAGTCTCTGGTCTCTCACAAAAGGATTATCCTTTTATATTGTTCGTAATTCCTGACCAAATTGCATATCATATTCTAGACTGACTGAGAATTCCAAGTGTTCTCTGAACACCTGCGCTTGGTCCGCCACGGCCTATTGGATCTGATTGCTAACCATTTTAACTCTCCTTCCCATTCCCATAGTGACCTTTCTGTGCTGGGCCTCCTCCATTGGCAGAATGAGGTCACACTCAAACAGTGGGAACAGCACACTATTTCCGCTTTGGTAGCTTACAACGCAATTATATGAACATTGAAATCTCCAACCTTTGGTAACCAACTAACAACGCCTCCCTACCTTATTTTTCGTGCAGTTTTGGTCTCCAAATTTGAGGAAGGACATTCTTGCTATTGAGGGAGTGCAGCGTAGGTTCATGAGGTTAATTCCCGGGATGGCAGGACTGTTATATGTCGATAGAATGGAGCGGCTGGCCTTGTATACTCTGGAATTTGGAAGGATGAGAGGGTATCTTATTTTGAAAGGGATTGGATACGCTAGAGGCAGAAACATGTTCCCGATGTTGGGGGAGTCCAGAACCAGGGGCCACAGTTTAAGAATAAGGGGTAGACCATTTAGAACGCAGATGAGGAAAAACGTTTTCACCCAGAGAGTTGTGAATCTGTGGAATTCTCTACCTCAGAAGGCAGTGGAGGTCAATTCTCTGGATGAAGACAGGAACGGTGTACTGAATGTGGATGATCAGCCATGATCACAGTGAATGGTGGTGCTGGCTCGAAGGGCCGAATGGCCTACTCCTGCACCTATCGTCTATTGTCTATTGTCTATTTTCCTCCTCTCTTCTCTCTGCTCCATCTGGATGTGCAGCCATTTCTCCCACTATCTTATCCCCTTCCCTTTACTGCTCCACTTCCACATATCCCGTCTTCTGGCTGCACATTACACACATCTTTCATTATCTCACAGCCTTTTGTCTTCTTTCTATCTCTGGTCTTTGTCCACCCATCTGCTAATTTTTCCTGCATCTAGCTTGTCCAGTCCTTTTATAATTTTATATGTTTCTGTAAGATCCCCCTCATCCTTCTAAACTCCAGTGAATACAAGCCCAGTCTTTTCAATCTTTCCTCATATGACAGCCGCCATCCCAGGGATCAATCTCGAGATACAAGAACAACTCTTTTCCTGCTGTTATCAGACTATTGAATGGATTTCTCATAAACTAAGGATGTAGTCCCGATCTTGCATCCTACATAGGTGGCCATTGCACTGTTTTTTATCTGCAATTTCTCCGAAGCATCAATAAGGCAAACCTAAAGAAATCACTCCCTAACTTCCACCAACATGTCTCCTGCAGCACCAGAGGACCTAACACCCTCGACCACTGCTACACGACCATCAAGAATGCCTATCGTTCTATCCCTCACCCTCACTTCGGTAAATCCGACCATGCTTCTTCCTGCCTACAGGCAGCAATTGAAGAGCGCACCCCCAGAGGTGAGGACTGTACAGAGCTGGTCGGGGTGGGGTGGGGGGGGGGGGGGGCAGAGGAACAACTCCAGGACTGTTTGGAGTCTGTAAACTGGGCAATGTTCAAGGACTCGGCAACGGACTTGAACGAATACGCCACAGTCGTTACAGACTTCGTAAAGAAATGTGTGGAGGACTGCATCCCTACAAAAACCTTCAGAGTGTTTCCCAATCAGAAACCTTGGATGAACTTTGAGATCCGCACTCTTCTGAAGTCCAGACACAGGGCATTCACTTCTGATGATACAGTGGCCTACATGAAGTCCATATACGACCTTGGTAAGGCCATCAAAAAGGCCAAAAGGGACTTCTGCTCCAAACTGGAGGATGAGACAGATGTCCGGCAGCTGTGGCGGGGCCTGAATGCAATCACCTCTTACAAGGCAAAACCAGGAGGCAGCTCCAATGCCGGCGAAACATCACTCCCTGATGAGCTCAATGCATTTTACGCACGCTTTGATAGGGAGAATACTGATGTGCCTTCCCGACCCCTCATTCGCTGTGATGGCATCTCAGTCTCAGTCTCAGTCACAGAGGCCGACGTCAGGAAATCCTTCAGAGGGGTGAACCCCCGAAAAGCACCTGGACCTGATGGTATACCCGGTCGTGTTCTAAAAACCTGTGCGGACCAACTGGCGGGAGTTTTTACGGACATTTTCAACCTCTCACTTCTGAGGTCTGAGGTCCCCACCTGCTTTAAAAGGGCATCAATTATACCGGTGCCCAAGAAGAGTAAGGTAACGTGCCTCAATGACTATCGACCAGTGGCACTAACGCCGGTGGTGATGAAGTGCTTTGAGAGGTTGATCAACGCTGGCTGTTTCTTGAGGGGAACGTCATAGCTGGTGAGCTGTGTAGAGAGCAGCTTTTATACTCATAGTGCGTTTGTGTCTGTCTGTGTCGTCTCCCTATCTGTCTACGTCTTCTCCGTTTGTGTCTGCAACGTATCCTGTCTGTACCGTGTCGCCTGTACCGTACTGTCTGCCTTGTATCCTGTCTGTCTGCCTCCTACTCCGTGTGTCTGCCTTGTATCGTCTGTCTGCCTTGTACCGTCTGTATCTGCCTCCAACTCCATGTTTGTCTGCCTCGTATCCCTATCTGTGTCTACCTCGTATCCCTGTCTGTGTCTGCCTTGTATCGTCTGTGTCTGCCTTGTACCGTCTGTATCTGCCTCCAACTCCATGTTTGTCTGCCTTGTACCGTCTGTGTCTGCCTCCTACCCGTCTGTGTCTGCCTCCTACTCGTCTGTGTCTGCCTCGTATCCATGTCTGTGTCTGCCTCGTATCCCTGTCTGTGTCTGCCTCCTACCCGTCTGTGTCTGCCTCCTACTCGTCTGTGTCTGCCTCGTATCCATGTCTGTGTCTGCCTCGTATCCCTGTCTGTGTCTGCCTCCTACCCGTCTGTGTCTGCCTCCTACCCGTCTGTGTCTGCCTCCTACCCGTCTGTGTCTGCCTCGTACCCCGTCTGTGTCTGCCTCGTACCCCGTCTGTGTCTTACCCTGTCTATGTCATACTGTCTGTGTCATACCCTGTTTGTGTCTGACGCCATCCCCTGTCTGTCTGTGTCTGTGTAGGGCCCTGTTTGGTGATCACACCATCTGTTTTGCCCCACCACCCACTCCCTAAACTGTGACACTGTCCAGATATTGCTGTGAAGGTGCAAGCAGGAATCACCCCCTCGTCTTTCCCTGTCCCTCTTCCTTGCACGATGCTGCAGAAGGCATCTTATTTCCAGATGCAACAGATCGAGTCTTCCCCACCACCACCCCTCTCCACCAGCACACCCAATTTCTTCCTGCACCCTATTGTAATCTTTACCCTTCATCTAACCCACGCTGGCCCTTCTCTGGGTGAGGCCAGTATCGAGCGAGTATCGCTCGGTGTCCACTGTGGCCTGACCCTACCTCAGCAGTGCACGGTTGGTTATACTTGGTGTAGAGGGAGCTTCACTCTGTGTCTGACGCTGGGAGAGTGTGATGGGATGGCGTAGAGGGAGCTTCACCCTGTGTGTGTGTGTGTGTGTGTGTGTGATGTCTGGGGAGTGTATGATGAGACACTATTGAGGAAGCTTCACTCCGTGTTCGACTCGTACCCTGGAAGTGAAGTGATAGTGTAAGAGGGGGTGTTATTCTACATGCAACTCCGTAAATGGGTGAAAGATTCAAGTGGGTAAATGAGTTGAGATATCAGTAATGTGTAGGAAGGAACTGCAGATGCTGGAAAAATCGAAGGTGGACAGAAGTGCTGGGGAGGCTCAGTGGGTGAGGCGACATGTATGGAGGGAAGGAATTGGTGATGTTTCGGGTCGAGACCCTTCTTCTAAGGGATAAAGGAAACAGGCCATTGTTAGCTGTGGACTGGGCCAAAACGAGTTTAGTTTAAGAAAGAACTGCAGATGCTGGAAAAATTGAAGGTAGACACAAAATGCTGGAGAAGCTCAGCGGGTGAGGCAGCATCTATGGAGAGAAGCCCTCCCTTCACCACCTCCAGTTTAAATTCCATTTGGAATATTTTGGAGGACCAAGAAACCAAGAACCAAGATCATGGAGCAAATCAACTCCTACCTTGACAAAAACCTGGACCCACTGCAGTTCGCTTACCGCCACAACAGATCAACGGTGGATGCGATCTCGCTGGCCCTCCACTCCGCTCTGGACCACTTGGACACCAAAAACTCATATGTCAGGCTGTTATTCATCGATTACAGCTCGGCATTTAACACAATCATCCCCTCCAAGCTGGTTACCAAACTCGCAGAACTGGGTCTCTGCGCATCCCTCTGCAATTGGATCCTCGACTTCCTCATTCACAGACCACAGTCTGTTCGTATTGGTGGATATGTGTCAGCCTCGATAACAATCAGCACAGGAGCACCTCAAGGCTGCGTGCTCAGCCCCCTGCTGTACTCACTCTATACTCATGACTGCGTAGCCAGTCACAGTACGAACTCCATCATCAAGTTTGCTGACGACACCACTGTTGTGGGACGTATCACTGATGGGGATGAGTCAGAGTATAGAAGAGAGATCGAGCAACTGTCCATATGGTGCCAGCGCAATAACCTGGCCCTCAACACCAGCAAAACCAAGGAACTGATTGTGGACTTTGGAAGGAGTAGGAGGGGAACCCACAGCCCCATTTATATCAACGGGTCGATGGTTGAAAGGGTCAAGAGCTTCAAATTCCTGGGCGTGCACATCTCTGAAGATCTCTCCTGGTCCGAGAACACTAACGCAATTATCAAGAAAGCTCATCAGCGCCTCTACTTCCTGAGAAGATTATGGAGAGTCGGTTTGTCAAGGAAGACTCTCTCTAACTTCTACAGGTGCACAGTAGAGAGCATGCTGACCGGTTGCATCGTGGCTTGGTTCGGCAATTTGAGCGCCCTGGAGAGGAAAAGATTACAAAAAGTCGTAAACACTGCCCAGTCCATCATCGGCTCTGACCTTCCTTCCATCGAGGGGATTTATCGCAGTCGCTGCCTCAAAAAGGCTGGCAGTATCATCAAAGACCCACACCATCCTGGCCACATACTCATCTCCCTGCTACCTTCAGGTAGAAGGTACAGAAGCCTGAAGAATGCAACAACCAGGTTCAGGAATAGCTACTTCCCCACAGCCATCAGGCTATTAAACCTGGCTCAGGACAAAACTCTGATTATTAATAACCCATTTTCTGTTATTTGCACTTTATCAGTTTATTTATTCATGTGTATATATTTATATTATGGTATATGGACACACTTATCTGTTTTGTAGTAAATGCCTACTATGTTCTGTGTGCTGAAGCAAAGCAAGAATTTCATTGTCCTATACAGGGACACATGACAATAAACTCACTTAAACTTGAACTTAAACTTGAAGCTGTAACACTATATTTCTGCACTTTGTTTCCTTTCTCTTTTTCAACTATCTGTTGGACTTTAGGTTATATTTATGTATGGTATGATTTGCCTGCGTAGTAAGCATAACAACGTTTTTATCTCTATCTTAGTACAGGTGGAAACAATATATTAATACCAAACATGTAACATTACATTATGGGAGCTAATGTCAACTCTTGTGATTGAGATGGTGTGTATCAAAACTGGCTGCAGCCTTGGAAGGAATTAATTGTACATCTGGCTCTCATTGCTATTGTCAATCATTCCAGTATTTCTCAGCAACTACTGCTACTGTGTGCTCAGTCATCTATTCTTCTAAGCTGTCTTGCTAAAATTCTATCTGGGACATATGACAATAAAACACTCTTGACTCTTGCTTCGAATCTAAAGACGTGGTGCCTAAAACAAGATTACTGTTTTGTTTTTTGCTTTGTTTCTTCATTTTATGGCCCAGAAATAGAAATGTGATTTTTGCCACATCATTTGAAGACATTTTCTTTCTCTTTGCTACACAGTTGGGGAAAAAAAAGAAAAACATTTTTTAGTTCAAAGGTGTATGGTAGTGTGTATAATAAGTTGGCATGGAACATCGCATACTTTAGGCAGTTCATTTTTCTTCAATCATCAGCAGACTCTGGTAAACAGAGATAAGGATTGTTAAGCTTCAAAAGATACATGTCTACTGAGGTGACATTGCCATAGAATTGTCTGTCAGATTTTCATGTACATTTGTTTATTTATATATAAAACATACATATTATGCTCTTGAATTTTTTGCAGGTCTCCATTTTTGTTTTATATGCTGAGCGTGAAAGGGAAATAAAGCAAGGATATTAATTCTTGAAATCGGTATCTTCTGCGAAAATTGGAAAGGGTGAGAGAGATGTCAAAAGGTTAGCTGGAGGCAAGGAAAGAACGAAAAGGAGAACAACATTTATATAGCAACTTCATCAAGGCAAGGTGCCCTGAGGAATATTACCAGGCTGTACACAGAGATAATAGGCCTGATGGCAAAAGGTTCAATTTTATGGAGCAGATCAAAGAGGGCGAGACGGGTAAAGTGGTTCAAATGTTTTCGGAGAGAATGAGAGATCTGAGACCTATGGTGGCCAAATGCACAGTCACTAGTGGTGGAATGATTAATATCGGAAATGATCAAACAATCAGATTTAGAGAAGCACATATCTTAAATTGTAGGGCCGGAAGTGATTACTAAACCCTCAAAGGTGACACCATGAAGGGATTGAAAACAAGGGTGAATCTTAAAATCAAGGCACTGGACTTAACTGGAACTAATTTTAGGCAGCATACACAGGTGTGTCAAAAGCTACTTCAGGTGAATTCAGAACATAGCCAGCAGAATTTTGGGTGACCACGAGCTCATGGTGTCAACACTTATAGGGGTGTATTATAGACCGCCTAATGGGGAGCGAGAATTGGAAGAGCAAATATGTAAGGAGATAGCAGATATTAGTAGTAAGCACAAGGTAGTGATTGTGGGATATTTCAATTTTTCACACATAGACAGGGAAACACATTCTGTAAAAGGGCTGGATGGTTTGGAGTTTGTAAAATGTGTGCAGGATAGTTTTTTGCAGCAATACATAGAGGTACCTACTAGAGAAGGGGCGGTGCTGGACCTCCTGTTAGGAAATGAGACAGGTCAGTTGACGGAGGTACTGGGGAGCACTTCAGATCCAGTGATCACAATACCAATATAATTAAGGAGAAGGTCAGAACTGGACCAAGGGTTGAGATTTTGGATTGGAGAAAGGCTAACTTTGAGGAGATGCGAAAGGATTTAAAAGGAGTGAATTGGGACATTTTGTTTTATGGGAAGAATGTAGTAGAGAAATGGAGGACATTTAAAGGTGACATTTTAAGAGTACAGAATCTTTATGCCTGTTCGGTTGAAAGGAAAGAGTAATAATTGGAAAGAGCCATGGTTTTCAAGGGAAATTGGACACTTGGTTCGGAAAAATAGAGAGATCTACATTAATTATAGGCAGCATGGAGTAAATGAAGTGCTCGAGGAGTATAAAGAATGTAAAAAGAATCTTAAGAAAGAAATTAGAAAAGCTAAAAGAAGATATGAGGTTGCTTTGGCAAGTAAGGTGAAAGTAAATCCAAAGGGTTTCTACAGCTATATTAATAGCAAAAGGATAATGAGGGATAAAATTGGTCCATTAGAGTCCGAGTGGACAGCTATCTGCAGAGCCAAAAGAGATGGGGGAGATATTGAACAATTTCTTTTCTTCGGAATTCACCAAGGAGAAAGCTATTGAATTATGTGAGATAAAGGAAACAAGTAGGGTAGCTATGGAAACTATGTGGATCAAAGAAGAGGAAGTACTGACACTTTTGAATAATATAAAAGTGGATAAGTCTCCAGGTCCTGATAGGATATTCCCTAGGACATTGAGGGAAGTTAGTGTAGAAATAGCAGGGGCTGTGACAGAAATATTTCAAATGTCATTAGAAACGGGAATGGTGCCGGAGGATTGGCGTACTGTGCATTTTGTTCCATTGTTTAAAAAGGGTTCTAAGAGTAAACCTAGCAATTATAGACCTGTTAGTTTGACGTCAGTGGTGGGCAAATTAATGGAAAGGATACTTAGAGATAATATATATAATCATCTGGATAAACATGGTCTGATTAGGAACAGTCAACATGGATTTGTGCCTGGAAGGTCATGTTTGACTAATCATCTTGAATTTTTTGATGAGGTTACTAGGGAAATTTATGAGGGTAAAGCGGTGGATGTTGTCTATATGGACTTCAGTAAGGCCTTTGACAAGGTTCCACAAGGAAGGTTGGTTAAGGAGGTTCAATTGCTGGGTATTAATAGTGGAGTAGCAAGATGGATTCAACAGTGGCTGAATGGGAGATACCAGAGAGTAATGGTGGATAACTGTTTGTCAGGTTGGAGGCCGGTGACTAGTGGGGTGCCTCAGAGATCTGTGTTGGGTCCACTGTTGTTTGTCATATACATCAATGATCTGGATGATGGTGTGGTAAATTGGATTAGTAAGTGTGCAGATGATACTAAGATAGGAGGTGTTGTGGTAGATTTTGAAGTAGGTGTTGAAGTAGATTTTAAAAGTCGACAGAGAGATTTTGGCCATTTGGAAGAGTGGACTGAAAGATGGCAGATGGAGTTTAATGCTGATAAGTGTGAGGTGCTACATCTTGGCAGGCCAATCAAAACAGGACGTACATGGTAAATGGTAGCGAATTGAGGAATGCAGTTGAACGGAGGGATCTAGGAATAACTGTGCATAGTTCCCTGAAGGTGGAATCTCATGTAGATAGGGTGGTAAAGAAAGCTTTTGGTGTGCTGGCCTTTATAAATCAGAGTATTGAGTATAGAAATGGGATGTAATGTTTAAATTGTACAAGGCGTTGGTGAGGCCAATTCTGGAATATGGTGTACAATTCTGGTCGCCAAATTATAGGAAAGATGTCAACAAAATAGAGAGAGTACAGAGGAGATTTACTAGAATGTTGCCTGGGTTTCTGCACCTAAGTTACAGAGAAAGGTTGAACAAGATAGGTCTTTATTCTTTGGAGTGCAGAAGGTTAAGGGGGGACTTGATAGAGGTCTTTAAAATTATGAGAGGGATAGACAGAGTTGACGTGGATAAGCTTTTTCCATTGAGAGTAGGGAAGATTCAAACAAGAGGACATGATTTGAGAATTAAGGGACAAAGGTTTAGGGGCAACATGAGGGGGAACTTCTTTACTCAGAGAGTGGGAGCTGTGTGGAATGAGCTTCCAGTGGAAGTGGTGAAGGCAGGTTCGTTTTTATCATTTAAAAATAAATTGGTAGGTATATGGACGGGAAAGGAATGGAGGGTTATGGTCTGAGTGCAGGTAGATGGGACTAGGTGAGAGTAAGTGTTCGGCACGGACTAGAAGGACCTAGATAGCCTGTTTCCGTGCTGTAATTGGTATATGGTTATATGGTATACAGTGCAAGGGAGGCCAGCCCCAGGAATGCATAATTATTACAAAGATAATAATTTCATAGATTAATGTTTCCTTACTACAAAGTGAGAATGTAGAGACACACAGAAACTGACAGGAATGTCTTCAGAAACAAGGAACTGCAGATGCTAGTTTACAAAAGAAGACATTGAGTGCTGGAGTAACTCAGCAGGTCAGGCAACATTTCAGGATAACATGGATAGACAATGTTTAGGGATGGAATGCTTTTTCAGAATGTGTGCAACTGATTTACTCAATTCTCACTATACTGCTCATGTAGAATACGTACAGATCTTGCAATTTATTCACCGTATTTATTTCTCCTTTTTGCAAGCAGCAATGCATATTTGCACATGGTTTTTAGATTTAATCTAAGTTCTGAATGACTTTGATCATTGTAAAAACACATACTTTTGATTTTGGATCAATTTCTTGACGAGGAAAGTGCCACTTCCTGACTCAATTCAAAATAACCTGTCATTGCTTCTACCAGTCTCCATTGGATCAACTTCTGGGATATAAGGAGAGTCACATAACACTTCACGTCATTATTTTGCTGGAATCATGTGGGTTATGTGTACGCTTGTAATTTTATCTGCTATTCTCATAAAATATTTTGTTCTACCACATACATCAACTGTCACTCCAATATCACATTACCGAATATCAGGTTTAGTACAGAGTGTGAAGACAAAAATTATATTGTTAGGTTTATATTTATTTTCCATAATCTGATTCACAGATTAATTCATCTCTCAATTGCCTCCCTCATGATTGGCAAATCAAATTTAATAATGTTATGAGTCCTCGAGGCATAACTCAGCAAGAATATAACCTGCAGTAGAATGCAAAACCATTCTATAGTCCACATGATGTTTTCCCCTTGATGTCTCATTGTTAAATTTGAACACTCCTGTAATAGTCGTTTCTTTGGTTTTTGAAAATGTGCACTGATTTCTCAGTTACACCCTTTGGAGCTGGATGTTTGGTAAAATAAGATTGTATTTAATGTCATATTATTTTTCAAAGTGCACAATTAAAAACAAACAAAACTTGTATCTGAAATAAGTTCTTCTTATAGGAGCTATGATGTGAGAAAATGGATCTCATGTTTAATAGTACATCCCAGACTTGACCTAATGTGTTTCATTTCAATCCATTTTGATTGGCTGCCCATGTGAAAGGAAATGTCTTCAATCAACATGCTATCACTTCCTACAAGGTGAAATCAGGGGGAAACTCAAGCAACAGCGAGCCATCACTCCCTGAAGAGCTCAATGCGTTTTATTCACATTCTGATAGGGAGAACACTGATGTGCCTTCCCAAGCCCCTATAGTATCCCCGATGGTATTACAATCTTAGTCACAGTGACCGACGTCAGAAGATTGTTCAGGCGGGTGAACCATTGAAAAGCGAAAAGCATGAAGAAGTATATATATGCAAGAACGGTCTCGACCCAAAACATCACCCATTCCTTTTCTCCGGAGGTGCTGCCTGTTCCGCTGAGTTACTCCAGCAATGTCTATATCTATACATTGTTATATTTTGGGATATATGTCAGTAAAACACCCCTGACTTAACTCGTGATCTTATCAGAATAATCAACATGTATTTTTGTGAAGGCCTAGTTGGCTGTTTCCAACACATCTTTGGCTGGACCACAATGTCAACAGCTATCACATTTACCTTTGGAAAAGCTATCAACTGTTAACTCAAATTAAACTTGATTGTTCATTATGACATTTTATTCAAAAAAATTATTCTTAATAAATGTGGTATGATAACTCCAAGTCTCCATTTAACATAAATGTGTTCCTTTAATAACTCATATTGTCAATTATGGTCTGGTCTCATGACTTCATCTGAAAATATGTCTCTTATAGGCCATCTTTGTGTAGTTTAATCACTTTCAGAATGATATCCCTATTTTTTTATGGCTCTCAATTGCAGTAACCATAAAATCATTGTCTGCAATTTTCAATTTAAAAGTCATACTTTTACTCTTGTATCGGAAATCTATATTCAATTGTATGGTCATATTGAATAAGAGGATGACTCACTGTTTCATTTTCAATGCAGTCAGTGTGCTAAAAACAACAATAGCCTGTGACCAAGGTAAGTAGGAAGTAATGAAACTATTTTTTCTCCAAAGAAAATTCCTCATGTTCTTTTTTCAATTTGAGCAGTTTCTCTCACTTTCCATGAATGTACGCAATACCATCTCAATATTTTTCTCTTGACCGTTGTCCATTACATGGCTAACAATAACTCGCAAACCATCACAAGTTTCAAAGTAAATATTACACCATTACACTCGCTTCCAGACTCTTCTTACATAAGTCGTATAAGTTTTTCTACTTTTTGCCCCTTTTCTATACCATCTTTCTTTTGTCTGATGCAATTGTATCAATATTGCTAACTTCCTTATCTATATGTGTGGCATATTTAGTCTGGTGAAAATTTGGCTTTGACCAACTCGATATAAAAATCTTGTGAACAAGGCAACTGGTACTGATCACCTTCAAAAGCTTGATTTAATGTCACCTTGTCTATTATAGATAGTTGATGTTGTCTAGTCACTTTCACTTCTCTGGCTCTATTCCATTCTAATTTATCTAACTCTGGTAGTCTCACTTGACTTTTGAATCCTAATTCCAAATGTGTACTTCTCTACAGTTTTTTGATAGGTTAGGAATAGAATCACCTTCTAACATTTGTATTACTTTTTAATTCAAGGGAACATATGTTCATAACATGCTGGCCCTTTTATGTACCAAAGGAATTCATTTCTCCATTCCACCAAGCCATTGCCAACGTGACAAATTATAATTGGTCGTGACTCTCGTAAAACAGGAAATCATGATGCCCTATTCATCATCGCCAGACTTGCTAACTTGAGGAATATATTCCCCAAATACCACCTGCATGTTGTCAGCCCAAGCAGGATGTTAGCACTCCCTTTCACTGTTAATCCACCATCAAGTATGCCTATAGTACCATCCTTTGCCCTCACTTCATCTAACCTGATCATCTATTTGTTTGTTTGTCTGTCAGTGCTGCTACTGCCTGCCTGCAGTTAGAGATTAAAGTGCAAAGCATCACCAAAAGGAAAACTGCAGCAGTGGTCTGAGCGTGTACAATCGGGAATGCATTGAGTCAGAGGACTGGAACATGTTCAAGACCACTTCATCCTACTTAAATTAGTATATTTCAGTCATCTATGGATTTATCAAGAAATGCGTTGACAACTTCATTCCAACGGAGACCTACCCTAATACATCAGGACGTGATCAATATCCTGATCATATCCTGATTTATTATATCTAATGATATAATACATCAGAGATACAATCAGGATCAACCCTAACCATAAACTTTGGTTGAACAGAGACATTCACTCTCTGCTAAACTCCAGATCAGATCGATGCTTTCAAGAAGAATGACCCTGCAATGCACAAGAAGGCTAAGTATGAGCTCAGCCTGTCTATTGGAGATACCAAGAGGATTGCAAAATAAGTTGGCGGCTCAATACAAATCAAGCAGATACCAGGCAGAAACTGAATACCATCATGAGGTACAAGCCAAAATCAGGAGCGATCTCTGGCACTAGTGCACCTCTACCCAATAAGCTCAATGTCTTTTGTGCCTATTTTTGATCAAGCAAACTAATTTCAACCTCCAGGCAGGCTCACCTGACTCCTCTGTCCAAATGGATCACAATATAGGCAAACACATGAGAGAAAGAATAGCATGTTCAAGTTTACAAATGTCCCATGCTGCTTCAGTCCCTTTTTTACAGCAACTATGAGATACATGTAAAACAATATTAATCTTTACTAATCAACACTCTAGTTCAGTAACTTTATAAGGAGTGTTTCTGATCTCCTTACGGATTTTGGTGCTGGTTCCACTTTTGAACTGTTTGTTTCCAGATCTGAACCTAAGGAAGGTTCGGTTGCTTTGTTCGACTTCTTTGGACTTGGTCCTTCACGTCCTGAAATCGACGCTAGATCCGATTTTATAATCAAGTGGTTTGCTATGCAGACTGGTTCTTGGGTAGAGATCATTTGGTTTATATGAACATTATAGAATTTATCACCAATATTAATCAAATATCCATTCATTTGCAAACCTGTTCCGTTTCCTTCCTCACATTGTGTGACCTCACTGGAGAGGTGAAGAACACTTGTACATTCATTTTTATTGAATTTGTGTTTCCTGTAATTAGTGCCAAATTACATTTGTGACAGCCTTTGCTGCTCAATTCTAGTCGACAATCCATCTGAAATACATAATATGAAAGAACTAAGTTTGAAATCATTCAGGGTCTTACAAAGTGAATGGATTAAAATTGAGAGCTGTTGTCAGAAACACATTTTTCAGGTAAGCCAAACCAAGTAGTCCTCAACTCATCTACAGTTCACTCACTTTCACTTTACTCCAATGTGTGTGACCTTCATTCTTTTTTTTGAGAAGGAGTAGGGAATGCCTGCTCACAAATTCTATTAATGTGGGTGGCCATTGAACATCCAGCTACTCACTAGGCAATCGAGGTAGCTGTAGGCAATCTCCTTTGCTGGCCGGGTATTTTAATTGGCTCATTGGAGTTTTCAGGACCAAGGAAAACCAACCGGTAATGTTAAATGCCTGCTAAACTTTATTAAAAGTTGTCTGGCTTCTTAAAAGTGTCTCCACTCCTCCCCTTCTCACCCCTTTGCTCCCCTTCTCTTCCCCCCCCCCCCCCCCCCCCCCTCGCTCTCTAAATGACTTACCATACACTGTGCTAGCCGTCTTTGACCTTCCTGTTAATCGCAGGTGTGAATTTCAGACACCGTTCCCCCACTATCCCAGGTCCCCGCCTTTGCTGTGTGTGTGTGTGTGTGTGTGTGTGTGTGTGTGTGGGTGTGTGTGTGTGTGTGTGTGTGTGTGTGTGTGTGTGTGTGTGTGTGTGTGTGTGTGTGTGTGTGTGTGTGTGTGTGGTGTGGGTGTGTGTGTGTGTGTGTGTGTGTGTGTGTGTGTGTGTGTGTGTGTGGTGTGGGGGTGTGTGTGTGTGTGTGTGTGTGTGTGTGTGTGTGTGTGTGTGTGTGTGTGTGTGTGTGTGTGTGTGTGTGTGTGTGTGTGTGTGTGGTCGATCCAGCTCGCGGTTCCAACACTGACGGTCGATCCAGCTCGAGGTTTTTCAGGCGAGTGCCCTCGAGCTTGAAGGTCAAAAACAGTCACTGAAAAGTTGCATTAGTGGGACAGGCCCTTTAGGTCTGCTGCATGAATATCAATCTCCAGATTACGAACCTATCCATCCTTGTCTCAATCCCCTGAACCTATCTCAGAAGTGAAAGCAATGAGTTCCTCTCACCCATCACATGCCAACTTCAACCTATGTATTATTTTGCAATGTACAAGAACTGCTTCACTTACTGAGCTTATCTATTATTATTATTATTTATTAAATCGTTGAAAACATTAGCGACGCAGTGGTGCTGGTTTCCGATGGGCATTCCTTACAATGCTATGTACGACAGTGATCGCAACTTCTACTGAAATGTGGATGGTCGTTGGCTCGCTAAGAGCTCATCCGCCATTTGACATGTCTTGTTTTTGGTCCTCCTGGGGGTCCACAGCCCCCTCCTCACCTGGCAAACCAGGTGTGGGAGACCGTTTAGTCACCGACAATCCGACCTTGGAGCAGTTAGCACGGGATTACATGGTACCCGTGGCGGGGGGAACTCCCCCCGACCTGACCAATGTAGCTTGTCTAACATCCATCCAATGTGTTTTGGTGCTCCTTGCACATACACTTTTTACCTTTTCCTAACAAGTGATGCAATGCCACAAGGTCTGGAAGTAATCTTGTGTAATACAGTATCACCTCTCATTATGAACTAGGCTTTGGTGCATTAGTGATGTCTTGTACTTTTATCTTCACCGGCAGGTCACTGGTATCACCTTTGAAACAAGGCACACTGCATCTTATGGCAAAGTTTGCTTTGCATCACATTGTGTTCATGTATTCATCAGAAACTTACTTCAAGGTCAGATTTTCTGCATTTATGTCAAGAGCGCCAAACAGATTACAAAAATAATGATGTCAGATGAACATCTATTGCAGCCTGGACAATGCAGGATGAACTCTTAACTCCAAAGGATATTCTTCTGTCGGAATCACACTGCATATGTGTGTGTGTGGATGATCAGATACTGTTGATTAGTGTTCTCTAATGTGTTAGCATTCAACTACATGGAGGTTCAGGAGATGACCAATTTTATGAATACTTTGACCCAGCTATCTTTGTATCCTGCACATCCTCATCTTGCTAAGTGTATGTGGTCATCATTTCCAGCATTATTTCATGTGATTTTGCAACACACAGTTTTGTATGTCTCAGCCCCCTTTGGTCGGGGCTGACCATGGGTGTCTCCAGGGTGCTATGGACACCTGTGCGTGACTTTGTTTAACGTGGGGAGAATGGTTCACAGACAGCCACGCCACGGTCCTTGTCAGATCTGGGTCAGGATCCAGTGGCATGGAGTCCAAGATGATCGGAGACCCTTTTCTGCTGCAGCCTTCATCCACCTTCCCAGCCATTCTGATGGTTCACTAAGGTCAGCCATCGTACTCTGCCTGTTCCACCATTGAGGTCTTGGTTGGATTGCTCTTTGTCAGAGACCTCCCCCTCGACCTTACTGCCACGGGTGGCCCTACCAGGAGCATTGATCCAGAAGGCATCGCTCTCAGGATCTCAGGTCCACATTAATTGTGTCATCCTGTGCCTGGGTCCTTGTCCCAAATGTAATTACTTCTAACATCTTTGGATTAGAGTAATCTTCTTGTTTCAACATATCTAAATGCATTTCGTTGTCTCTGTATTGACAATGACAATTAAAATTGAATCTGAATCTGAATCTGAATCTGAATCTTTACATAAAACTATTTTCATTTTGCATGGCACAAAGAGATTTATCAGCATGCCATGTGCTTCTTGTTCAATCTCCATCAGGACAATTGCTTTATCATTCCAGCATATCATGTCATTTTGTGATCTCGCAATATTGCTTTCGCCTTGGACTGTCTGTTTATTGTTCTCCTTCAAGAAAATGTCTGTCTGTTCAATACATGCGTTGAACTATTATTGAGCTTTTATATATCTAGACACCTGATATGGTCAGTAGAAGCAGCCATGTTGCTCTGTTCCTATTCAATAGTAATAGTAACATTGCTAAACTCAGCGTGTTGACAGCATAATTGACAAGACAAGTTGTTGATGTGGTTTGATTTGCTATAGAGGTCTTCAACAGAAGATTTCAAACAAATCTCATGAGAAAAGGGAATAAACAGCTGGAGGATAATTTGTTACCTCTTAAATATGATTATCTATTTATTTATTTATAAGTCGCACTGTCTCAATTAAACTGGAAAATGTATGTTAATTTATTTCTGATCCTTTTCCAGTGACTTGTTCTTCAGAAAAATCAAGAATCATTGAAATGTGTTACATCTGCTCCTTATAATCTTAGAACTCAGAATCATACTCCTCATCTCTTTCTGTCCAGTGGATATTGCAGTGTATTTTTTTTTAAATCTAGCTGTTTTTGGTGTGGGGACAAAATATTAAATTTTCCTCAGAATCCAAAATGACAGAGGTTTGGCTGCAGTTCACAGACATTGAATATTTCAAAGGGCAGAAACAAATGTATCTGCTGTTTAGTGGTTGCCTTAGACAACTTCAGCCAACAA
Organism: Amblyraja radiata; assembly: GCF_010909765.2. Classification (NCBI taxonomy): domain Eukaryota; kingdom Metazoa; phylum Chordata; class Chondrichthyes; order Rajiformes; family Rajidae; genus Amblyraja; species Amblyraja radiata. The sequence continues at coordinate 32,798,603 of NC_045967.1, forward strand.
TCATTGCTTCATCAAGAATGACCACCAGGAATGGTGTCAACATTATAAATCTTGATGTTTTTAGTAGCTTCAGATGAAAAGAAGAAATCTATATTTTTCCTAACCTGCACTGCTCTGGGTTTCCATCAGGGCTGGTTACAGGGTGAAATCTTCACTATTTAAATTGTTTTTAACACTAGTTTGGTTAGATAAAATGGCTGCATAGTATTTTTCCCTGTATCTCAGTACACGTATCAAGAGAGTGGCAGTGGAAGGACGCCAGCTGTGAACAGTCCGCAAACTCACCTTCTGTGTCCTTGAAAAGTGCCCTAAAGTTCTGTGATAAGCTTGGGAAGCAGGAAATGGCGACCTTGGTGTATGGAAGCAGAAGGGCAGCTGCTGGAGGAAATGGATGGCACGTTTGCGGCAGAGCTGAGCTGTACGCAGTGACCATAGAAGGAGCTGACAGCATCACTATGGGCCAGGCCGAACCATATATTATTGATGCAATGCCATAATGACACCGGCCCTTGTGAGAAAATAAGAAATTGCATATCACCTAGGGCCAAACCCAACATTTTCAGCGACTTAGAAGTTGCAAGATGTTATAAATGTAGTGACTTACTGTGAGCTGTTCCAGAAGAGGATCAATTTTATTCTCATAGAATGATTTACTGGATAGCACGCAGACCATGCATTTCACTTTGTCTCTGCCCGTATACAGAATTGGCTTCATGAAAGGAAGCAGGGTGTGGTGGTGGAAGGTTGTCTTTTGGTCTATGGCTAATGGTGTGCCTCATATCGTTGCTGGGCCTATTACTGTTTGTGGTTTGTATCAACGATTTAAACTAGCAGTCAACAGAGCATATATCCTGACGGTGTTCACATCATAGCAGGGGACTTTAATCATGCGGTCTTGAAGAAAATGCACCCCAAATTCTACCAGCATGTTAAATGTGCTACAAGAGGAGCTAACACACTGGACAAGGTCTACTCCAACATCAAGCTGGGCTACAGGGCTAGACCACTACCACACCTGGGTCAGTCGGACCATATGTCCCTGTTTTTAATTCCTGCATATGCCCCCCTCAGGAAAACCGCTCCTACCATTACAAAGACCATCACAACCTGGCCTGATGGTGCATCTCAGCAGCTGCAGGACTGCTTCGACAGGACCAACTGGGATGTGTTTGAACACCGGGACCTGGAGGTGTTCACAGACAGTGTACTGTGTTACATTAAAAACTGCATGGACACGGTCACAGTGGACAAACGCATCCGGGTCTACCCCAACCAGAAGCCCTGGATGACCCGGGAGGTCCAGCAGCTGTTAAAAGAGAGGAACACCGCTTTTAGGTCTGGTGATAGGGCTTTATACAGCACGGCCCGAGCTAACCTGAAGAGAGGCATCAGAGAGGCCAAATCAAACTACAGGAGGAAGATAGAGGACCACCTGGACAGCAACAACAGCAGGCAGGTGTGGCAGGGGATCCAGTACCTCACCAACTACAAGACCAACCTTGGAGCTGCTGAAGGTGACGCCTCGTTGGCAGAGGAGCTGAACCTCTTCTTTGCTCGCTTTGAAGTGGAGCCACCTGAGACAGCCACATCACACCACATGGTCCACAGCAGCCTAACCCTCAAGATAGAGGAGCATGAGGTGAGGCGCACGCTGCGGGCCATCAATCCAAGGAAGGCTACTGGACCCGACGGCGTCTCTGGACGCGTGCTGAAGGACTGCGCTGACCAGCTGGCTGGAGTCTGTACGAGGATTTTCAACCAGTCTCTGGCCCAGTCCACTGTTCCACCCTGTCTGAAGTCCGCAACCATAGTCCCCTTGCCCAAAAAAACCCACATTTCCAGCCTCAACGACTACCGGCCAGTCGCACTCACACCAGTGGTGATGAAGTGTTTTGAAAAACTGGTCCGGGGTCATATCACATCACTCCTGCCCCGAAGCTTTGACCCCCACCAGTTTGCGTACAGAGCGAATAGATCTACAGAGGACGCTGTAGCCACAGCTCTCCATGCTGCACTGTCCCACCTGGAGCAGCGGGGGAGCTACGTGCGGATGCTCTTTGTGGACTACAGCTCTGCCTTTAATACCATCCTTCCCCACAAACTGGTGGACAAACTGGGGGACTTGGGACTTCCACACTCCACCTGCATGTGGATAAATAGCTTCCTGTCGGGTCGCAGCCAGAGAGTTAGAGTGGGCCATCACACATCCACGGCCCTCAGCCTCAGTACCGGCTCTCCACAGGGCTGCGTGCTGAGCCCCCTGCTCTACACCATCTAAACACATGACTGCACCCCCGCCCACCACAGCAACACCATTGTCAAATTTGCGGATGACACTACGGTGGTGGGACTCATCTCCGGGGGGGACGAGTACGCCTACCGGGATGAGGTGGAGCAGCTGACAGTGTGGTGTGGAGAAAATAACCTGCTCCTCAACACCTTAAAGACCAAGGAGATAATAATAGACTTCAGGAAGAATAAAACGGACATGGTACCATTAATTATCAGAGGGGACTGTGTGGAGAGGGTGGCGGATTTCCGCTTCCTGGGAATCCATATTGAGGAGGACCTGACGTGGAGCGTGAACACCTCTGCGCTGCTGAAAAAGGTCCAGCAGAGACTGCACTTCCTGAGGGTGCTCAGGAAGAATAACATCACTCAGAGACTGCTGCTATCCTTTTATCGCTGCTCCATTGAGAGCCTCCTAACATACTGTGTATGCGTATGGTACACCAGCTGCACAGCGGCTCAGAGGAAAGCGCTCCAGAGGGCCATTGACAACGCCCAGAGGATTGTCGGCTGCCCTCTCCTTACCTTGGAGGACTTACACAGTTCCCGCTGCATCAAAAAATCCCAGAGTATTATAAAGGACATTTCCCACCCCGGACACTCCCTGTTTGAACTGTTACCGTCAGGCAGACGGTACAGATCTACAAGGACAAGGACAAACAGACTTAAAAACAGTTTTTACCCCACTGCTATAAAGGCACTAAATGTAGCCGCCAAGGAACGCAGGGGCGATACATACTAAGAGACTGTGAAATCGACAGAAGGATGTAGGGCTGGGTGTTTATGCGTGCTATTTTTATGATATTTATTTTAGTTGTTTATCTTTTTAAATATTTTACCTTGTATGTATCGTTAGCTTTTAGAAATGTTTGAATGGTGCACTGACTGGCTGACATTTTACAATTTCGTTGTACATGGTTCATGTTACAATGACAATAAAGAAACTATTCTATTCTAAATGAGAATGTACAAGCCATGATTAGTAAAGCCCCTGTCCCACTTACGTGTCCTTGGTACGCTAATTACGCGACCTCGTGGTCGTGCTGAGGCACGACGGTCCCACGAAGGTCGCGCGCGACTTCATGTGCCCGCACAGCCGTCTGGAGCGCGTGATGTCATTTGAAGATGGACACAAAATGCAGGAGTAACTCAGCGGGACCGGCAGCATCTCTGGAGAGAAGAAATGGGTGATGTTTCGGGTCGAGACCCTTCTTCAGTCTGAAAGAAGGGTCTTGACCCGAAACGTTATCCATTCCCTCTCTCCAGAGATGCTGCCGGTCCCACTGAGTTACTCCAGCATTTTGGGTCTATCTTCAATTTTCTTGGCTCCGCTCTGGGAGTAGAAGTGGGGGCGGATCCGGACCGCAATGGCCATGAGCTCCAGGCCGAGTTCGGCGATCGTTTGCCTGCTTCTGCTGCTGTTGGAGGTGAGATGTTGCGTCGCGCCAGGGTCTTGGGCCTGTCCCACTTGGCCGTCAGTTATGCGACAGGCTGGAGGCGCGCAAAGATTTTGTTCGCTACAAAACTTTGGAGCGCCGCGCGATATCGCGCACAACTCCATACCCCTCCGCGCTTCTCAGTGGGTCCGGCCCCGCACGGCCACACGATGCCTGTGCGCCTGAACGTGACGATGAGGTCGCGTAATTTGCGTGCCAATGACACATAAGTGGTACAGGGCTTTAAGTATACAGATAACACTAAAATACATGGTATTATGGACGGTGGAGATGGTCATCACAAATTACAACAGGATCTTGATCAACTGGGCAAGTCAGATGAGGAATGGCTAATGGAGTTTAACGCAGATAAGTGTGAGGTGTTGGACTTCAGGAAGGCAAACCAGGGAAGGATCTTGACCTTGAATGATAGGGCCCTGAGGAGTGATGCAGAGGGGTCTAGGATTGCAGGTACAGTTTCTTTAAAATGGCATCATGAGGGGATGGTAAAGAAAGTTTTTGCTACATTGGCCTTCAGTTAGGATATTGAGTACAGATGTTGGGACATTATGTTACAGTTGTACAAGACGTTGGTGAAACCACATTTGGAGTATTATGTGTGATTTTGATCATACTTCAATAGCAACGTCATTAAGCTGGAAAGAGTGCAGAGAAGATTTACAAGGATGTTGCCAGGTGCTAAGGGACTAAGCTATAAGGAGTTGTGCAGGCTCAAACTATATTCCTTGGAGTGCAGGAGGCTAAAGGGTGATTTTATTGAGTTATATAATCATGAACGGAATTGATAGGGTCAATGCAGTCTTTTACCCCAGGTAGGCGAATCAAGAACCAGATAGGACATATATTTAAGTTGAAAGGGAAAATATTTAATAGTAACCTTATGGGCAACTTTTTCACACAGATGATGTTGGGTATATGGAACAAGCAGCCACAGGAGGTTGAGGCAGGTACAATAACAACATTTAAACGACACTTGGACAGGATAGGAATTGTTTAGAGACATATGGGCTAAACACAGGCAAATGGGACGAGCTAAGATGGGGCATCTTGGTTTGCATAGATTAGTTGGGCTGAAGGGTCTGTTCTATGCTGCATGACTATGATTCTGTACACGTGACAATAAATAAACTAACTAACTAAACCAATACCAATACAAATAATGGTGATGCATCTTGTGGATTGTAAAGGTTCAATTATGTCTCTTTAATCGATTCTGTACTAGAAGCGTTCAGTATTTCAGCCATTCATTAATTGAATTGCATTCCATTGTTGATTCTTTTCGTAAAACTTACAGTATAATTGTACTTGCGACATTAGGCTTAGCTATTGAGCTATTTATGAACAGTATTGAATTTTCACCAAGCAACGAGAGTGATTAAATTGAGTAATTTTATATTTAGCTGAGGCTGTGAGCCCTTAAAAACCTTTGAATCTGTACAGGCATTTGATTATATTTTTGAGGGCAAGAAGCGATGAACTTGATAACTTGAGCCTCGACCCACATAAGAATGGAGACATATCAAAACTGAACAGTTCAGTTCACCATCTTCACTATTGTATTTTAGCCATTTCCAGTACTTTGATCAGTTACTCTTCTCTTTGGGCATCCTTCGTGTCCAGTATGAAGAGCAACACACAAGTGTCCAGCAAAATCTGAAAGAATGATATGTTTACAGGACAGAGGAATCAATACCCCCTGGACATTGAGCTTCCCGCACAGAGAAACAGCGTTTCAATCCATGCTATCATACTTCGCAATTTACACTGTCCACGCTCTCAGAATGTTATGTATTTCACCTAAATATCCCCTCAGATTTGTGTTTTAAAAAAACCCAACGCATCCCAATCTTTTTAAACACTAAATTCTCCAAATGCAGCAACGTCCTTATAAATTACCTCCAAAACGCTATGATGTTTTGTTGCATGTTATAAGCAACCATCTTGTGATGGTTTAACGAGAGTTTCATAGAATCTGAACGCAACCTCCTTCATCTTAAATTCTCTGTCTGTAATAATGCAAAGTTTCTCCTATAGATTTTCCATTTTACATATCTAATACCTTCATGGATCTGTGATTATGCACACCAAGATGCTTCTGTCTTCTCTTCATTTTACTTCTAAGCTTCTTGCCATTCGTCTGATGAATTACCAGATGAATGGAGAAAGTGAAGTATTAAAAAAACAAGACCATGTTAGCAAAATTAATGCTCGCAGGATTAAAGGAATAACCAATAGTTAATGTGATACAAAAAGATAATGTGCATTCCTCCCATTAACCATTAGGTTTTCTGTTGGACCAATCCTTATAAAAGAGTCACTTCACTAGTGTTAACTATGCTGGAACTTAGAGCAAACCAGATGCTGTGGATATTTTGCAGCACCCATTGGGCAGTGATAGTCAGGCTTTCTGTGAGGCAGAGTCTGAGAAAACCAATCTTTGTGGGGTCATTGACACCTTCAGCACAGATTTTCTTGCAGCAACATTTCTGTGTCATTATCAACATGTGTACCACCATCGACCTGCATTTTCAAACAGGTCATTTACCTCCTGCCATTCCTCCTCGCACCACCAAGTGATAGTGGGGGTAGGAATGCTTGGTAATGTTAGAATAGGAATATAATTATGAAAGTTAATAGTTTTTAATGCATTTAGAATGTATTGAGAAAGTCTCTCTCAATGGGGCAGCAACAAATGTTCTGGGAACTCTCATGTATCAGATCAACTGCAGCAGTTCACCAAAGCTTTTCGCGATCCCAGAATACTCAACTTGGTAAGGCAAAAACAAGAGGAACATGGGAGCACTACTATAGCACCAAACCTTTATCTTTACCCACCATTCTGTGCTCAATATCATATCGAACCCATTCATCAGACGAACTGCACCACCTCCTTCTAAAGGGCATTTATAGATGAGCAATAAATATTGAACTAGTTGTTTATACCTCCATCCCACAGTAGCACTAAAAAGAACAGACAAACATCCAGGATATGGTAGTTCCCACCTTAGGATTTCGGAAGAAATAGGTGAGGAAAGTGCAAAAAATTTAACCTATATCTACAAAATATTTTTTATTTCTGCAATTGTCTATCTTACTGTAATTGTAAATGGAAATTCGTAGCTTTGATTTATACATACATTTTGGAACTGTGGTAACTGATGATGATGTAGGACACAGTTAGTTTGCACGCAGTAAGCTTCCACAATTACAACATGATGATAACCAGATAATCAATTTTATTGATGCTAGTTGTGTAAATATTGTGCAGTGTGCTTTGACCATTCCTCTATTTTGAAACGATATCATGGCCCTTGTAGTTTATCATCTTTTGTGGTGCCTAAACACAGAGTGACTATGTACTTTGAGAAGTTTGTGCTCTGTAGGAACATCATGATATATTTGGGAATGGCAGGTCATATCTAAGAAAATGTAATGAATAATTTGACGAGACAATCTCTATGGTAAACTGGGGGATGTCGCAATAGGTTACATGGACTTCAGTACATATAACACTTAACTTCAGAAACTTTAAAATTAAATCACTTGGAACCAAAGAAAAATTATTGACCTTATTAAGAAATGATTCAAGATTGACGATAAAGAGAAGAGAAAATGAACATTTGTTTTGATTAGAAAGAAGTGATAAGTTATGCACCACACATATATGCAGTGGAGCACCAACTGCTCATTATATTCATTAACGACTTGGATAACAAAATAGAATCATATTACTAAATTTGCTGTGACAGGGATTGATGGTATTGTGAGCAGTACCGTCAATAGCATACAATTACAAGGCAGTTGTTGACTCCGGAAATCTGCACCTTGTCTTTCATTGTAGGTTAAATGTAAGGCAATTCACTTTAGATTTAAAAGATAGACCTATGTACAATCTAAATGATGATGTAAAAGTACGAAAATACATGTAATTAAGTTGTTGCTGGAGGATACTAAAACTAATCAAAGTAGCTAATGGAATGTTCCAGGCTGCAATAAAAGTGAAAGGAAGATTGGCTGCAGGGGGGAATGTCATATGTGGGAAGAAGGGCAAGGGTAAGGGAGAGTTTAGTTTAGTTTATTGTCACATGTACCAAGGTACAATGAAAAGTATTTTGTTATGTGCTATCCAGTCAGCGGAAAGACTGCATGATTTCAATCGAGCTGTCCACGGGATAAAGGAAATAATGTTTAGTGCAAGATAAAGTCCAGTAAAGTCCGATTAAATATGGTCTGAGGATCTCCACTGAGGTAGATGGTAGACAAAAATGCTAGAGAAACTCAACGGGTGAGGCAGCAATTATGGAGAGAAGGAAATAGACGACGTTTTGGGTCGAGAAGGGTCCATAGATGCTGCCTCACCCGCTGAGTTTCTCCAGTATTTTTGTCCACCTTCGATTTTCCAGCATCTGCAGTTCCTTCTTAAATTTCCATTGAGGTAGATGGTGGCTCAGCACCATTCTCTAATTGTTGAATTGCCTGATAACAGCTTGGAAGAAATTGTCCCAGAATCTGGACGTATGCATTTTCTTACTTCTGTATCTTGTGCCTGATGGGAGAAGGGAGAAGAGGGATTGACCGGGGTAAGATTAATCCTTGATTATGCTGCTGGCCTTGCCAAAGCAGTGTGAAATGTAGATGGGGTCAATGGAAGGGAGGTTGGTTTGTGTGATAGTCTGGGCTGCATCCTCAATTGTCTGCAATTTCTTGCGGTCTTGGATGGAGTTCCTCTCAAATGATGTAGTTACCATCATGCATAGTGGTTGGGGTGGTTGGAGTTCATGCTGCAGCCCAGCCCTAGAATGAGGAGCCCCACTGTACCGGCTTCACTCTTACCCTCTCTAGCTCCAGCGTCTCCAGGACAATGTCCAGCAAAAACAACGGACCACAGAAAAGTACAAACTGGTGGTGGCAGGAGTGGGCATAACCGCCCTTCACCATCCAGTTCATCCAGAAGCCAATTAACTTACGATCCTGTCTGTCTTTGGAGTGTGGGGAAACCGGAGAACCTGGAGAAAACCCATAAGGTCACAAACTGTCAGGATCGAGCCAGGATCTCTGGCGCTGCACGACCGCTACGCCACTGTGTGGCCCAATCATGAGTTGTGGAACAGGCTAGTGGAAGGAACAGAAGCAAGCGACCTACATTTTATTCCAGATTCAGAGACAGTTTCTTCCCAGTTGTTATCAGGCCACTGAACCATCCTACCATCAAGTAGAGAGAGAACAGTCCTGAACTACTATCTACCTCATTGGAGACCCTGGGATTATCTTTGATCAAACCTTACTGGCTTTATCTTGCACTAAATGTTAATCACATTATTCCCTTTATCCTGCATCTGTACATTGTGGACGGCCCGATTATGGTTGTCTTTGTACTGGCTGGTGAGCATGGAATAAAAGCTTTTCACTCCACCTCGATACAGGTGACAATAAACTAAATTCAACCTCAAATATAGGAGAATTCAACGGGCATATTGATGTAAGCGAATACGATACGATACAAGACGATTGCACTTTATTTATCCCAGGAGGAAATTGATCTGCCAACAGTCATAAAGACACAACATACACGAAACATGAAATTAAAGTGATGAGTGGAAAGGATTGGGGATGTTCAAAGATTGGCGGGGAGAGTGGTGGGGTGGGGAGGGGGGGGTAGAGGAGTCAGTCTCAGTCTACCCCACGACAGAAGGGGGAGTTGTACATTTTGATAGCCACAGGGAAGAAGGCTCTCCTGTGGCTTTCTGTCCTGCATCTTCGTGGAACCAGTCTGTTGCTGAAGGTACTCCTCAGGTGACCAGTGTGTCATGGAGGGGGTGAGCAGTATTGTCCGGGATGCTCCGCAGTTTGAGGAGCATCCTCCCCTCCAAGACCACCTCCCATGAATCCAACTCCCCCCAAGGACGGAGCCAGCCTTCCTGATGTGTTTATTAATCCTATTGGTGTCGGCGTCCGCAGCCTTTGCCCTGCTGCCCCAACACACGGCAGTGAAGAAGGTGGCACAGGCTACCATTGATTGGTAGAACATCTGCAGCATCTTACTGCAGACATTGAAGGTGCGGAGTCTTCTGAAAAAGTACAGCCGGCTCTGTCTCTTCTTTTACAGGGCCTCAGCGTTCCTGGACAGGTCCAGTTTACTGTCCAGGTACATTCCAAGGTATTTGTACCACCTGGTAAACTGCACATCCACACCATTGATGGAGGCAGGGACAGTGGTGTTCCTCTCCTCCTAAAGTCCACCATTAATTCCTTAGTCTTGTTGGTGTTGAGCTGCAGGTGATTCAGCCCACGCCTCTCAACAAAGTCGTTGACTACACCTCTGTCTTCAGCTTCCCTCCCCTCACTGATGCAGCCCACAATTGCAGAGTCACCTGAAAACTTCTTCAGGTGGAATATGAGGTGTTGTTCATCCCGTTTGCATGTGACCTCATTCTGGCAATGGAGGAAACCCGGGACAGAAAGGTCAGTTGTGGAATGTGAAGAGGAGTTAAAATGGATAGTAACTGGGAGATCAGGAATACCAGATACAGTAGATGAGGTTAAATAAGATGCTCATGAGCCTCTGTCTCACTGGAGGGACTGTTAGGATCGCTAGATAGAGGTGAGAGAGGAGGCATAGGGACAGGTGCTCCATCTCCTGTAGGTGCTGGGGACAGAACCTGGGAAGGTGGTGGTTTTGATGGGAAGGGATGTGAGAACTAAGGAGTTGTGGTGAAGCTGCCTATGTCGAAGATGGAAATGGGGGGGGGGGGGGGAGGGGGGGGGTGGCAGGGGTGGGGGTGATGGTGGGGGGGTGGGAGTGGTAGGGAAGATATGATTGGTGTTGGGATCAAGTTGGAGGTGACAGAAATGTCAGAGGATGTCATGTTGGATGTGGAGTCTGGTGGGGTGAAAGGTAAGGATCAGGGGAATTACAAGACAGTAGAACTACAAGACACAGAGGAGACACAGATCCATCTAGGACAACAGGGAGGAAACCATGTTTACAAAAGTATGATGACATCTCTGTTGTCTCAGAATGGAACATGCCATCTCAGGAGCAGATGTGATTGAGATGGAGAAATTGAGATTAGGGTATAGCTTCTTTGCAAGATGCAGGGTGGAAGGAAGTGAAGTTTTGATAACGGTGGGTGTTGGTGGATTTTTCGTAAACGTCAGTCGGTAGTCTGTCTCCTGTAATGGAGTCTGAGAGATCATGAAAAGGGATAGTGGTGTCAGAAATAGTCCAAGTGAAGAGCAGGGTTGGTGGTCAAGTTAATTAAATCATTGAGTTCTGCATGGTGTGTAGGATGCAGCACTGATGCAGTCATTGATGTGGTGGAGAAAGAGTTGGGGGATGGTGCCAGTGTCCATTTGGAATAAGGCTGTTTAACATAACTGACAAAAAGCCAGGCATAGCAAGTGTGCATGGCTACACGTTTAACTTGGAGAATGCGAGAGGAATCAAAGGAGAAGTTGTGGAGCATCAGGACAGATTCCGCCAAGTGGTGGTCTTAGTAAAGGGAAATGGATTGGGTCTCTGTTCAAGGAAGAATCGGAGAGCCTTGAGACGTCCTGATTGTGAAGGAGGTGTAAAAGGACTGGACATCCATGGTAGAGATGAGGCAATGGGGCCAGGAATCTGAAAGTTGTAGAAAGGCTTGAGGTCTCTCAAATGTAGGTCGGGACCTGGCAATGGGGGGTGGGGGGGGTGGGGGGGTGGGGGGGGGGGGGTGGGGTAGAATCAAGGTATTTAGAGATGGAGGTTGGAGGCTGTGAAGGGGAGATCATCAGAGGTGATGAGATCAGACACAGTCAGTGAGATGATGGCCTGGTGTTCTTCTGTGGGGTCATGGTCAAGGGATAGGTATGAGGAGGTGGCCAAGAGCTGACGCCTGGCCTCAGCACGGTCGAGGTTGGCCTGCCAGACTACAATGGCATCTCCCTTGTTTAATAACAATGTTGAGATTGTTGCTGAGTGTGTGGGGGGCTTTGCAACAGAACATGCTTGCGGGTAAATGGCCACATATTCTTTCCGTCTTTGCACGGCAGGTGAAATCCCCCATTCTCTGACGGTGACCATCATTAAATGGGAATGCTCAAGGAATGGGAAAGGTGGCCTACTGGTCTAATGAGAATGGGTATCCTTTCAGATTTTCCTGGGCTTAACACTAGAAAACAATGGTCATCCTGTCTCAGTCTTAACTTTTCATTTATCAAATTTTTATTAAGCAAAATGTATTCAATATAAGAATGAGTAAATGATTTATGTTTAAAATTCTTCTCCCATACTTTCCTCAAATGTGTTTTATAACCAACAAAAGCAGATCTGATCAATTAAATTCCATGTGACTCTGCTATATCCTTGGCAAATTAGCCCATCATCTTTGCTCCGTTATTATCTGCTCTGCCATGAAATGTGATGCATTCGAAAAGACAGTGTTCTGTAATGCTGAGTCCCTGACAGTTAAAACTGTCCTTTCATCTTTTAGTTTTGACATTGCAGTCAGCTGAAAAGAGGAACTATCTCACTTGACGAAGGGTTATAAACAAACCAGTCTCTTCCTGTTAGCCGATATGCAGAACCTTTTACAGTCTTCTTTTAATGTAATTCAATCAGACGCGGTTGATTTCAGGGAAGCGATCAGAGATGAAAGCATATAATTCCAAACTACTACACAATTCTGTTGATACCGTAAGGCAATTATCTAAATCCATTAGGAGTGGAAACAAGAAGCTGGCAATAGGATTTTATAATTCCAACCAACAAAGAATATCAAGCCGAGAAGCTGCACAATTTCGCTGTTAACAAATTTTTGTATTTAATGCCAAGTACTGACCTTTCAAGACAGTTGTATTTTCATCGGATAGAGCCTATAAATGCTGATGTCCATGGCTCATTAACTTGCAAATTCAGATGAATGTTTTAACAGCAGTGTTATTGGATGTGCTCAGTTTCTCTAATATTAACTGCATCTGGTTGTAAATGAGCAATAAATCATCCCTCCAGGAGTGGGCTCCCATAAAAAAAAATCAAGAGTTTAGAGCAAAGGCTGAATTACTGATTTTTAAATGACTTTCCAAACAATGATGGGCGAATAATTTAGGAAAGTTGAAAATGCAAACTGCATTTTGCATAGATATTTCTTATCCAGGAAAGGCTATATTTTTTGATATTTTTGTTGTTTGTTGACATTTAGCAATAGAATAGATTTGAATATGAAGCAAAGATCATGCACAGAATATCTGTCAACAAACGTTGTAAACTGTAAAAATAAATAACAAACTTAACTTAGTGTAATTTTACTCAACTACACCCAACCCTCATCTGAATCATGCAGAATTTTTGATTATAGTAGAAACTGCAAATACTAGTTTACAAAAAAAGACACAAAAGTATGGAGTAAATCAACAGGTCAGGCAGCATCTTTGATGAACATGGATAGGTGACATTTAGGGTCGGGACCCTTCTTCAAATTGCCCTAAGAATGGTTCTGACTTGAATCGTCACCAATCCATGTTTTCCAGAGATGATGCCTGACCCGATGAGTTACTCCAGCAGACTGGTCTGAAGAAGGGCCCTGATCTGAAATGTCACCTATCCACATTTTCCACTGAGTCACTCCAGTACTTTATGTCTGAGTTTTTGACTAGTTATGCGACAGGACCAAATTATATGATGTTGTCCATTCAAAGTAAACATGGTAATAGCAGTTGGTCGTTAATTAATTAATGCCTATTCTCAAAATTTCTTGAGCTTCAATAACTTTTTGAGAAAGAACTGGAGAATTGTGTCACCAACCCTTCTTCGAAGAATTGCATCTTGTAATCAGACTTGAGTGGCCCAACTCGAATTAAACATTTATGGCTCGTTGTTTTAGGTTCCACAACTACAGGATATTGTTTCACTCTACTCAATCAAATCCTTTGACCATCAAAAAAGCAGCAGTTAATTCTTCCCTTCGTCTTGATATCTACGCATAGAATAGGCACAATTTTTTCCAAAATTGATTTTCTGACATGTTATGTTGTGTTTTGCATGCAATTTATTCCAGATATGGAAGATTTAATTAGAATGAGTATTGTCCATTCCGTCCTTTCAGATAGTGCCTTTACCAAATTCCATGCACGGTACCCGTCCAGGCTATTTCAAATAAGAGAATGAAAATTATATGGAGCATATCTTATGTAGCCATTCAATAACCACCTAACCTGGAGTTGCATCTCTCCATGTGTGAATATCATTTATAGAAACCCTTAGCTCATTCATAGCTGTGTGCTTGATTGAGTTGATGCTCAAATTCATTGTACCAAGTCATGCTCTGTTGATTTTCATTAAAGAAACATTCACCTAGAAATGTCCAAATGCAAAGAAGAAATACATTGACGTATAGCTCTCACATTTTATCTCTGCAATCTGCATAGTAATTCCAATGCTGGTTTACACAACCCTGGGAACAAGACTGCAAAACAATCCAGACTGAAGCTGGTCTTCCCTGACCAGCTGCAGAGATCCTAAATTAAATGAATTTGGCAATAATCTCTGTTCATTTCCCATTGGGTCGAAATCAATGTTGCTGGCAGGGGGCAGCTCACCTTCTATCTCTAAGAAGGTGTGGGAATGAATTTCTTCAGTGAGTTTCTCAGTTTTAGCTGAAAACATGGGGAAATGGCGTGAATGTTATTTTTGGGCAACCCTACGAAATTTCTATAATTTAAATTAAGGTATAGTGAACTCATTTATAAGCAGGAACTGATAGATACACCTATGAACAAACGGATGCATTATAATTTTTCCTTCAGATTCATTGGAACCTGTGGACTACTTTAAGCTTGATTAACTGTCAAGAGAGTGGTGCATAAAAATCAATATATACTCACTTCCTGGAGTTGAATGTATTAAATTAACCATAAAGCATTGAAGAGCTGAACCGATGGTCTTAAATAATACAAAGTTGTAAGGTCCGTGGCAAAGAAGTGACTTTATCACCAATGGAATATGTGTAGAATAACCTTGGTCTGGATAGGGAAGCCCTCCCTAACCAAAATAATTAATGAAACCTTTGTGAAGCTAAGGTAATGTAATACTTTTGTTTTTCACACCATGGGGCAGGTAGTCCTCATGAGATCGAGACACAAGAAACTGCAGATTCTGGAATCTGGAACCAAACACAAAGTGCTGAAGAAACATAATAGGTCAAGCAGCATCTGGGGAGGGAATGGACAGGCGATATTTTGGGTCACAATCATACTTCAGGCTCAGTGTCTGACGGAGGATTACGGCCTGAAATGTCGCCGGTCCATTCCCTCCGCAAACTCTGCCTGACCTGTTTTGTTCCTTCAGCACTTTGCACTTTTCCAGGGGAAGAGAGAGAGAGAAAGTCAAGCGTGTTTCATTGTAATATGTACCGAAACTGAACAATGAAATACTTACTTTCAGCAACACAACAGGTTTGTAAACATCTTATTGATGAGATGCTGGAGACAATGCTCTAACTTCACAGTTCGATGTTCAATGGTCAATGGCACTTTATTGCCACGTGTACCTAAGTACAGTGAAATTATTTTTCAGTTCAGTGCCAATCTTTCTATATATTACTCAAAAAATACCACAAAGTGCTGGCTCACTGAAATCACTTGAATGATTGTTAGCAAATGTTGCAATTTATCCCATCATAATGTTTGCACATTCAATCATCGTACACAAGAGCAACAGTGAGAATATTGGAGTTGCCAATTGAAATAAAAGTATTGGGTTCTCCGCGATGTAAGTCAAAGTCCTGATATTAAGCATGTAGATATAAAGAGTTAATTTCTTCTTTTCTGTTAGTGGGGTTAAAAGCAGTTCAAAAGGAAGTTACAGATTGAGGAAAGGTCAAGGCCTAAGTGAAATTTGAAATCAAAGATGCAATGTTTTTTAACTTAAGGAATTTCTTAATCACAAGCTAATGTAGATCTGAGAAAAAAGGGCAATGATGGACAAGACTTGTGGGTTAAGATTCACCCAGAGTGGAAAACGGAAATCTGATCAGGAGTGCATTCAAATATAATTGGACAAAAGTTTTAAAGGAATATTTGAAAGTAAACTGAAATTAGTGCTGAACAGTGCAAACGTTGTAAGATCCGTTGGCAATGCAATGACTTTATTGGCAATGGAATATGTGTAGAATAATTTGAGTCTGCATAGAGAAACCCTACCTAAAGGGATGAAAAAAATAATTACCAAGTGGAAATTGTGGTACCTCTATCATCACAAGCAAATAAATTGACATCATTGCTGAAAGGAGACTTTAATGCCATGAGCGTAGCTTTTGGACAGATCTCCTTTACACTGAAGAAAGGTCTCGACCCAAAATGTCACCCATTCCTTCTCTCCAGAGATGCTGCCTGTCCCGCTGAGTTACTCCAGCATTTTGTGTCTAACTCCTTTACAATCTGTTCCCATTGTTGTGAATTTTTTTACAGCATTAAGAAATATCATTTAGTGTTAGAGACAATCATATCCCTAAAGACTTGTAAGTGTGAGATGGAATCTAATGTTATTACCTCAAACTTTCTCATCTTCCCTGAGAACAAGAAGTTAAGGGCCTGTCCGACTTGGGCGACTTTTTAGTGCAGGAAACTCTGCGCTCGCCTCATGATCGCCACATGGTCGCCATATGCTCGCTGATAGTCTCTGGTGAATCTCCTTCATGGTCGCGAGGAGTTCCCGCATTCTGGGACCTAGTCGCGGCCTCAGCATAGTCGCCGCAAATTTTTCAACATGTTGAAAATTTTTCTGTGACCAAAAATTGGTCGCCATGGAGAAAATCGATAATTCTGTAGTCGTAGGTGCAGTGTAGTGGGGTCGCCATGTAATTATGTAAATAGCTCGTTCTAAGCTACCCCTGTCTTGTTTCAGTCAAAAATCACTGAGTCAAGCACTTGCGCATCTAAACTTTATTTTGGATAAACATAATTACAGTTCCCCACTACTGTACCTAACCACCATAGGTTCGATCCTCGTATTTGCCTGGCCAAGCCCTCTTAGCCTCGTTCAAGCAGAGACACTCCAGAAGGTCACACAGTCCTAAACGCTCTCCCAGAAGATTGACACAGGACCTCGTGAGAGTGGCCTTTTATAGGTCTCCGAACCTTGCGAGGCCGAACCACATGGGGGTGGTCTATATGCAGTCCAATAACAGATATCGATTAATGAGTACATGATAGACATTTCCCCAACCCAATAATACAGTGACTAATACAATGTATCTGACAATGTTTCTAGATGCAGTTTAACAGAGATGAATTATGCAACATGTGCCTTGATATTCAGACAAGGCTCAACACTTAACCCAATCAACATCTAGCAAAGTAAAGCTTTGCAACAATATTTACAATGTGTATGTCTGGTTTGCATTCATCCAATCCGTTTCATGCAATTTACACCTAATTGTCAGAATCTGCAGATGTTCTCTCCATTCTCTTCCTGCAACTCTTATATAGGCTCTGGCCAAACTGGCACCATTCTGCAGCTTGTCCCATTTCTGCAGAAGGCACATTTAAATTGACCAAATGGCCTAGCAGCCCAGAAGACTTTACTCAATTTTAGTGTCCTGGCCTCCCCAATTTGGCCAGAATTAACAGTTATGGGTAGTCGAGGTTGTTGTAGGTAGTTTTAGTTAATCACCTTTGCTGACCGGACATTTTCATTGGCTCATTGGGGGGAAAAAATGTAAGCACGAGTTTTCAGAACCAAGGATAACCGACTGATAATGTTAAATGCCCGCCAAACTTCACATCGGTGTATCTCTGGCTTATTAAAAGTTATCTGGTTCCACTCCTTCTCCTCCCTTCTTCGCCCCTCCCCCCCTTCTCCCCCCTTCTCCCCTCCCCACCCCCCCCCCCTCTTTTAAGGGACTTACCATACACTGTGCTAGCCGTCTTAACCTTCCTGTTCATCGCGGTGTGTGTCTGTATCACCTTGGCTTTGCACCATGTGAATTTCAGACAGTGCTCCCCCGCTTTCCCTGGCCCCCGCCTTTGCGATGTGTTTGTGTGATTGTGTGTATCTGTGTGTGTGTCCCACTCTGACAGTCGCCGTTCTAGTTCCCGGTTTCTCAGGCGACTGCCGGGAACTTGACAGTTGCCGGTATCCGCTGAAAAACCGCCTGTGGGACATGCCCTTTGCCGTCAGTCAGAACAAGGCTAATATAGAAAGCCACATGTGTCAGCACGTTTTTACTATAGAGCAACATGCTTAGACTGTCAAAAAGCAATGAAAATATAGACAAGCAAGCATGTCAGCAACTGAATGTATTTTACAGAGTATGAGAATGAAAGGATTTTAAAATGTTACGATCAAGTAAAAAGAGATGGGTTTGCTGAATGCCATTTTGTAGCTTTTTTTGGTGCTCATGAAAAAATGAGCAAATCCGAGTTCCTGGATCACACTAAAACTTCAATTTGTTCTCTCACCTTGCCTTTGAAGGACATTTTAAGGGCACAGAGTTTCAGAATTTTCCCTCATTAGTCTAAATGTGACAACATTCTATAATTCAAAAAATTTTTAATTGGCATTCTGCTTCACAATACAATCAATGGACCTGCTTGAAAAAACATCTTGCATTGCAGGATAGTAAACAAACTGTGACTGAGAAATATAAAATAACACAAATATGGGGCACAGATGGCTTTTTATAACCTGTTTCTGATGTTTGTTAGGTTGTGTCTTACTTCTTTTACATAAATTGAAGTGAATTAGTGAGCTATTAACAGTAATTTTGTTACACGTTGCATTCATTATTACACATTAGAAATGGGCATCAATAATATGGATAGCACTTGTTATATGAAAGTACTGTATGCTAGATGTGCTTAAGTTTTGTTCCTGGGTCATTGAATACTGCAACATTTTGTGAGAACAAAATCAGCAAAGGTCAGATCATGTTATATCTATCATTGTTGCAGCAAGAATGGAAGTACCAGAAAGAATAATAATTTTTTTTTACTGTGACCATTTGATCTTGGTTTCCACGAACCATTGAAACATACAGCAACTTACTTAGTGTTGACTTTATTTGATGGAGTTACCAAGCCTCACAATTGCAGCTTAATAATTGGGAGAAGTTTCCACAATGTAAAATGTAAGCATCTTTACTGCAATGTAAATCACCGGTGTAAAATTGGAAAGGATCAGAGCACCAACGCATCAATGTCAAACCAGGACAAAATGGAATCTGCTCATTGAAACCCCATAAGTCTAATATGGATGGAAGCAGAAATTCAAAAATACATTACCACCTCCACTCTTAAAAGAGATAATTCAAACACCCTCATCCCTGATGATTTGTGTCCTCTCGGCTCCTTCCAAAGTTATAGGTTTCCGATTAGGAAATGGGTGTTGACACAGAAGGGAGCGCTGCATGCTGTTCACTCAATGGTAGTTCTCAATCATCTTATGGCACTGATGAGTATTGTTCTCCCAAGTGTACAAGTGTTACAAGACCTCTAACTAATGTTCATTTGTGGAATTTAACAAAACAAAATAAATTGCCTGGTAAGTGCTCTGAGCTGTCATCTAATTGTGAAAGGTACTGTATAAATGTAAGACCTTCCTTTCCAAATGTATGTTTCAATCATTTGTTGGCTAATGTAGTTATCGTAAATGAAGTATAACCCAAATAAAATGGCTAGAACTATGCCTTCTTTGAGTGGCAAATCCAAAATATTAAATTGAGCAAAAGGGATAACTGAGAAACATTGATGTCCTTTTTGTAGCGATCACAATTACACTTGTCAGCTGTCAGTTTCATAACCCAGGAGACTGCATTTTTCCAAAAGAAAGGAGCCCTTTTCTTTGGTTTTAAAGTCATTATTATTAATTTGGCAAATCGTTTTGAGGATCAAACCACAGCCTGACAGAAATGAACATATTGACGAGCTGTCAGTTGAAAAGCGAAAAAGAACCCGCAGATGGAGGAAATCTGAAATAAAAATAGGAAAAAATGGGATACTCAGCCGGTCATGCAGCAACTGTGGAGAAAGAAATAGTTAAAATGTATAATTGTATAACAAAAGAAAACTGGGAAGAAAGTCTACAACGAATACACCGGTGTTCATTAAACGCCAGACATATATTGATACAATTTAAAGTATTATATAGGTTACTTTATTCGAAAACTAAATTAAATAGTATTTTTCCGAATCTCTCCGCTATTTGTGATAAGTGCAAGAAAGCAGAGGCAAATTTAATACATAGTTTCGTTACATGTCCTAAATTGAATTATTACTGGACAGAAATTTTTAAAGTTATTTCTGAAGTCATCAAAGTTAAATTGGACCCTAACCCAAAGCTAATAATATTTGTAATTCCGGATTTACATCTATCACTTACAGTAAATCAAAGAAATTTCTTTGATTACTGTTTGATAATTGGGAAAAAAATCATATTGAAATTTTGGAAGGGAACATTATCCCCCACAACCAAAATGTGGGCAACAGAGATGATGGAGACGTTACATCTGGAAAGAATTAGATTTGTCCTATTGGACAAGTATAATTCTTTTGAACAGATATGGTCTCCATATATACAGTATTTAGAGAAGTAGCTGTTCTTGGCAACACAGCTCGGCGTGCACCCTGCGGGATTTGGTGAGAATAATTCATTTTTATATTGGAATTAACATACATGTCTTTATTGATACTATCACTTGTAGTAGTGTTATTAACAATACATATTGTGGTTTTTCATGGTTTTTCTTTTTTTTTTTTTTTTTCGTTTCTCTTTTCTTTCTTATATATAATCAAATTATTATTTAATCACTCTCTTAATGATTTATAACTGTTCTATTCTTTTTCTATCATTATTTCTAAAAAAATAGTAGATAAGTATTACTAGTGTTTTACTTAATGCAAATTGAATTAATTTGATATAAAGTTGTTTGAAGCATTGTAATTGATTACCTTTAATAAAAAAATATATATCAAAATGTATAATTGGCATGTGCATTGGGAATGGAACAGTGAAATTCTTACAGATGCAGCTTTGCGGGCCTATTAACGCACCAACACAACAAATAAATATACGACAAACAATACACTGTTATTAGTTACACTATGTAACTAGACCATTATAGTGCAAGCCGTAGTGCAACCTACCCTCAAACTATAAAGTTTGTTGCTGAGGTTTCAGATTAAAGTCTCCCTTAGATAAAATCAATTATATCAGATCAGATCAGATAAAGGTTCATCAAACTAAAATTTTAATTCTCTTTCTCTCTCCACTGATGCTGTTTAACACTCTGGTTTCCTCTATTTTTCTGATGGAGGCTTAAGAGAGGTGCACTATTCTTTCAGATGAAAGGTCTCGACCCAAAACAACCATTGTCCAATTCCCTCCATATATGCTGCCTGTATCCTGCTTCTTTCTCTTCTCAAGATTCAAGATTCAAGATTCAAGAGAGTTTATTGTCATGTGTCTCAGATAGGACAATGAAATTCTTACTTTGCTTCAGCACAACAGAATATAGTAGGCATGAATACAGAACAGATCAGTGTGTCAATATACCATTATATAAATATACACACACATGAATAAATAAGCAGATAAAGTGCAAATAAACAGATAATGGTCTATTAATGTTCAGAGTTTTGTTTCAGTTGAGTTTAATAGCCTGATGGCTGTGGGGAAGTAGGACGTTGGGAACCTGGACGTTGCAGTCCTCAGGCTCATGTACCTTCTACCTGAAGGTAGCAGGGAGATGAGTGTGTGGCCAGGATGGTGTGGGTCCTTGATGATGCTGCCAGCCTTTTTGAGGCAGCGACTGCGATAGATCTCCTCGATGGTAGGGAGGTCAGAGCCGATGATGGACTGGGCAGTGTTTACTAATTTTTGTAGTCTTTTCCGCTCCTGGGCGCTCAAGTTGCCGAACCAAGCCATGATGCAAAAGGTCAGCATGCTCTCTACTATGCACCTGTAGAAGTTAGAGAGAGTCCTCCTTGGCATACCGACTCTCCGTAATCTTCTCAGGAAGTAGAGGCGCTGATGTGCTTTCTTTATAATTGCATCAGTGTTCACGGACCAGGAGAGATCTTCAGAAATATGCACGCCCAGGAATTTGAAGCTCTTGACCCACTCCACCATTGACCCGTTGATATAAACGGGACTGTGGGTCCCCATCCTACCCCTTCCAAAGTCCACAATCAGTACCTTGGTTTTGTTAGCGTTGAGGGCCAGGTTATTGTGCTGGCACCATTTGGTCAATCGGTCGATCTCTCTTCTATACTCTGACTCGTCCCCATCAGTGATACGTTCCACAACAGTGGTGTCGTCAGTGGATTTGATGATGGAGTTCGCACTATGACGGGCTATGCAGTCATGAGTATAGAGTGAGTACAGCAGGGGGATGAGCATGTAGCCTTGAGATGCTCCTGTGCTGATTGTTATCGAAGCTGACACATTTTCACCAATATGAACAGTCTGTGGTCTGTGGGTGAGGACGTTGAGGATCCAATTGCAGAGGGATGCACAGGGACCCACATCTGGATGATTGTATTAAATGCCGAGCTGTAATCAATGAATAACAGCCTGACACATGAGTTTTTGTTGTCCAAGTGGTGCAGAGCGGAGTGGAGAGCCAGCGAGGTTGCATCCACTGTTGATCTGTTTTGGCGGTAAGCGAACTGCAGTGGATCCAGGTTTTTGTCGGCAGACGCCCCCTCCTCTCCCTTTCCCAGATGCCTGCGTACGGTCCATACGGTGGATGGAGAACCATTCAGGCTGGACCGCTGAGTCTGGGGAGCTGGGGGTGAGCCATGTCTCTGTGAAACAGAACACAGAGCATTCCCTCAGCTCCCTTTGATAAAGCAGCCTTGCCCTTAAGTCCTCCACTTTATTTTCTAGAGACTATACGTTGGCAAGTAGGATAGTAGGGAGAGGGGCCCAAAGTCCCTTCCGCTTCAGTCTGACCTGTAGTCCTGCCCGACAGCCACGTTTCCATATTCCATGGAGCCCTCCTCGCTGTTTTCAGGTACAGTACTTATGGGTCTCCGTGAGGTCGGGGAATCCCCTGAGATGGGGAATTCCCTTACAGTCTGCACCTCCAGCTCCGTTGCTGCTGGGGGATCCTGCCCGACGGCCTCGATTCCGGACTCCCTGAAGGCTTCCCTGATGTTTGCAGGTAAGGTTCTTGCTGTGCCTGCGCTCCTCTGCGAGGTTGGGGAATCCCCTCTGCCCGGGGATTCCCTTACGGGGCTACCAACGGAAATTCTCAGAAGAAGGGTCTTGACCCGAAAAGTCACCCATTCCTTCTCTCCAGAGATGCTGCCTGTCTCGCTGAGTTACTCCAGCATTTTGTGTCTACCTTTGATTTTAAACAGTATCGGCAGTTCTTTTCTTCACACTTCGATAGCTGATAGGAAGTGGCTATCAAGTCATGTGCAGGTTTCATAATGAAGTCAAAAATTTTCAGTGAAAACTTATGTTCTCATACCAGCGAATTGAGAGCATTCCATTTTGTATGCGGAGCTGTGCTCATACTGACAAGGTAATAACTCCTTTCACAAACTTGATTTGTGCCTTGTAGATGTTGTAAAAGGTCCGTGATATTAGGATTTGAATCAATCATTGCAGAATACCTGGGTTCTGGTTGATTCATTAAATACCTCAGTTAAAACGGATGCTGATTGACCTGCTAAGTGCTTTCAGCATTTTCTGTTACGTCTGATCTTGATACATTGGGTAGAGATGCTCACTTTCTTGACTCATTGTGTGATGTAGGTTCTTCACCTGGGTTGGAGCAATCAAATGTACGCTAACAACATGTCTAGAGAAGATAACATTTATACCTCTTGTCCTTTTCCTCCTTATGTTCTTATAGGAATGCAGGTAAGAGCTTAGCATGCATAATTGACAACTTTTTGAACATAATAGGTGATGAAAAATTGTCAGTATTTCTCTGGAATAAACTGGTGGGCATCCTAAATTGGGCAAGTCACCTGAGGCCTGACGCCATGTACCTTTCCACACACTATGATGGGTCCTCTTTTTTTATCTTAGTTGTACCTCCAGAAGCCAGGGAATTAGGGTTAGTGTCTGCTTATCAAGGACCAATATATGTCAGTGCTCTATTTGTGAATACAACCCAGGGTAGGTTCTGTAATGATCTACAATGTCTTAGAAAACATTAGTCTCTTATTCTGGTTCTTATTAAAGTGAAATATTCAATTTTTCATCCATGATATACCTCCACCCATGCACATCTGTACTTTTAAACATACTTCTTTTTGCATTTTGTTATCTCTAAATAAATAGGTTAATGAAGCCATGTAAACCAATTATAGTAAACAATAAGCCCAAAATCTGAAGTAGATCAGTGTAGATCGAATGTAAGATCGCTTTTATCCTGGCAAAAGATACCAAGAGTGTATTTTGGATATATGAGTTCTCACATCACTAACTAGATTCAAATACAACCTCCGCTATTAGATTGCACCTGCTGCTCTGTTTTACTACTATTTTTAGTTCTAAAGCGAGCATTTGACTAAATATCAGCTCTGTTACTTTGTACTACATAGAAAAAATATTGCTTTCATGAATATTAATAGAAGGCTCACCACATATTGTCTGGATTATATAAAATTCTGTATCAACTCTACTTCTCTGAGAACTAAATGGTTGCTCAGAGATAGGATGTCATTAAGCTGGAAAAAGTGAAGAAAAGATTCACAAGGATGTTACTGTTAATGGAGGTCTTGAATTAAAGTGAGAGGCTAGATAGGCTGGGACTCTTTTCCCCAGAGCATTGAAGGGTGGGGAATGGGCAAAACGTCACCCATTCCTTTTCTCCAGAGATGCTGCGTGTCCTGCTGAGCTACTCTAATATTTTGTGTCTACCTTCAGTGAACTTATAGTGGTATATAAAATTAATAAGAGCATACAGGAGGGGGATGGTCACAGACTTTTTCCAGGGGAGGGGATTCTAAAATTAGAGGGCATAGCTATTTAAAAGGGGCCTGAGGGTCAACTTGTTCACACAGAGAATGGCGGGTATATGGAAAGAGTTGTCAGAGGAAGCTGTGAAGTAGATACAATTACAACATTTAGACAGGCACATGATAGGAAAGGTTCAGAGAGATACAGGCCAGGTCCCGGCAAATGAGACTGGCTCAGATAGTCATCATAGTTGGCATAAATGAGTTGGGCTGAAGGGCCTGCCTCTTTGTATAATTCTATGACTGTAGGACTCGAAATTCATCTTTAGAATCTGTTTATCTAACCTCTATTTTGTCTTGGTCTTGTTTTGTAAGGTGTAATTGGTTTTATCTTATCTTCTCAGTTCCATACCCATATTTACAGCCTCTTCCTGTCTTGGTTTCTTATTTTATTTTGTACTTCTCAATTTCATTTCCAATTGTGCTTTGGCCTCTACCCTGTAGTACACTGTATCCTATAAACTCAGGTCAACTAATCTTTCACATAACCCAGAGAACCCATCAATGTTATAACTTATTGGCAATGTTTCAAATGATTTCATTGTCTCATCTTTCTCCTTCTGTACTCTTGGAATAATATATATTTTTGCATTTAATCCACCCTGATTTCTCAAACTAATTGGGATCAGGGACTGATACCATTAGCTGATAAATATTTTTTCTATTATTCTAAGGGCTCTTATAATTTAATGAGATCAAAAGGTTTTGTACTCTACTTCTATGCTTCATTTCTTCCAAAATGAGCAATTAATCTTTTACTGCTCATTTTAAATGGAACTCATTAACCACCTAGTATAGAAGGATTGCTTTTGCTCTCCATTGGAGTGAAGAGCTAGAGATTGTACATGTTTGCATTCAGATATTTTATTGAAATGTTTTTAAATCAGTCTAACTCGCAAAAAAGATTGCAGAATTTAAATGTAAATTACATTTAGCTCTATTTGCATTTCCAATATTTTTTGCCCTGGTCTAAAATATTCAGCCTACTGATAACCTGGTCCTGTCCACATCACCAACCCTCACCTCAGGGTGGATTTATCATTGGGCTAATTGTGCTTCATGGATGCACTACAAATCAAGCTGAAACCTCTGGGTGTGTGGACATATATGGGTATCTCATATAAAATGTCAATGTTTTTTCTCAACTTTACCAAGAAACCTACTGCTGTACTTAAAAATATCACGCATGGTTTTCAAATTTAAAAAAAAGGAGAGTTGATTAAAATCATATTATTCTTAGGTGGTATATTGGTACTGGCTAAATATACTTTATTTTTGTGATCAAATCTTTCTTTGGATATACAAATCAAGTTACATAATTTTACTCTTAAGTACACTAAGGTCCTATCACAAGCAAGTACCCCCATTTCTGTGCTTATGAAAAAAAGATCATGGGTTAGCCTGCTAAAATAATTGGCCTAAAGAACTCCTGTAGCAATGTCCATAGTATGAGAAGATGCTAAATTTGTTCAAATGCTGCCTTGATGTCTGGATTGCAAGATGGTGGGAAACTCAGGAGAGTGCTGTAATGCGTCATTCACTCAGCACATTGTGGTTGAAGATAGTTACAAATGCATCAGATGCCTAGACCTGGCACTCATATTAGACTCTACGGCACTAAGACTGATGTTATTTATGGGGGGTTGCTTCTGCCATTGTGGGATCTAAATCCTGGAAACGCCATTCCCACTGCACCAGCAGAACCGCGATGGTTTTACAAGGCACCTTACATCTAACAAGCTGCCTGTAAGAATGGAATTAATTTGGATGAGGAATGGAAAACTATTGAATGTGTGAAGCTTCCAGTCCAAAATGAAGGTCACTCTAACATGATCCATTGTTTGGCAGTGTGCAGATGATTTTTACATATTGCACATTTAGCTCAAATTCATTGTTGAGTTGCTCACTGAAACATATAAAAGCACGGGCCTTACGGTAACAGTAGATAGAAAGCAAGAGTCCACTGCCAATCTGCTTGTGTTCCACAACTCCATTTTTCAACATGAGGCTCCAGAATGGGACACCGAAAACGGGGACCAGCTTATATATCGCAAATGCCACCTCTTAGTGAAGACAGATATTGATGATGAAGTTCACCATTACCACCAATGCTATCGCTTAGCCTCTTTCTTTGGAGGAAAAGAGTGTTCATCGATCAAGACCCCCCTGAAATATAACCGAAAATCTATGGACCTTTGGACAGCAGTGATCTCACCCTTCTACATGCATCAAGAACCATCTACTGCAGATAAATCAAAACACTGGAGAAGTACCATCAAAGCTGTTTCCACAAAATCTTACAAATCATTTCATAAGGTAAATTAATGCTTCCAGTATGAAGGCTTCAATTATAATGTGATAAGCAGGCCATCTATATTTCAACATCAAACTTCAGAAACAAGTGCTCTGAGCTCCTTTACAGCATGGGTTAATGATTCAAGGTCTTTCTCAAAGTCTCCTTGATAAAATTTACCACCCTCACCAATATGTGAGACTCACTGGCCAATGAATCCTCAAAATGGAAAAGGAGCTTTCAGGGTGGTACGTGGAACCACATGTCACGTTGTCAGGAACATGTGAAAGTCTGGTGAAAATGGAGGTTGGTGTGCATTACCATGCATCCTTCCCACCTGCCAGACCTTTTCTAAAATCCCCTGTCTCCAACTGTCACAGAGTCTGAGGATCCTACATGATCCTCATCAGTTAACTCATGACCCACATAACTGGAGTGCAATCAAGTTATCCTTGACACTGAAATCAAATAACCATCTATTTAAGAATGAAGAAGGGTTTCGGCCCGAAACGTTGCCTATTTCCTTCACTCCATAGATGCTGCTGCACCCCTCTGAGTTTCTCCAGCATTTTTGTGTACCAACCATCTATTTAAGATTGGGACGTATCAGTACTTTACCAGAGCTAGAATGCATTGAAGCTGCTGCACAATGATCCATGTATAAGTGCCAAACTCAATTTGTGTTTAACATTGTCAAGTGCTGACATTCAAATATAAAGTTTCCAGTCTAGAAGTCCGATGATCTGCTACATTTGAGCCAGAATTAATAATGCTAACATGCAGAAAAAAATGATCTGCTACTAACCTTGACGGAAAGCCAAGCTTGCACCCCAATGAAGCAGAGGAATACGTGCATTAGGTTGCATAATAGAGTCTCTCACAGAAAGTAATTGACATAGCTGGAATATCAAAAACCACATAGTCTGTACATCTTTTATTCAGCCTTCCTTGTGGCCCAAAGGTAAACAGAGCACCTGCTGTTACACTAAACATACAGATCAGATCCCAAACAGGAATTGTAGCATTTCCTGATATATCATTGTTGTAAGCTTTCATAGCTGTTAGAATTATGTCAAGTCAAGTCAAGAAGTCAATTTTATTTCTATAGCACATTTAAAAACAACTCTCATTGACCAAAGTGCTTTACATTAGTGTACTGTAGGTACTAACGTGCGACAAACAGTGGTACATAGATCAACAATACATACTGTACATAAATACCTACATACAGCGCTCCCTCACAGGACCTCAAGAAAGGCTTGAGAATAGAAATAAGTTTTAAGTCTAGACTTACAAGAGTTGATGGAGGGGGCAGTTCTGATGGGAAGAGGGATGCTGCTCCATAGTATAGGGTCTGCAACCGCAAAAGCTTATGCCTAGACCGCGGGGTGGTCAGTAACCCCAAGTCGGCTGATCAGAAGTGGTATAGTGGGTAAGCAGATTTTTGATGTAGGTGGGGGCAAGCCCGTTAAGGCCTTGTAAACAAAAAGAAGGAGCTTGAAATTGATTGAAATTGATTCAGAACCACACTGGGAGACAGTGGAGAGAGGCCAGAATTGGGGTGATGTGATCCCTTTTTCGGGTGCCCGTTAGGAGTCTCGCTGAGGCGTTTTGTACCAATTGCAGGCGGGACAGGGATGATTGGCTGATGCCAGTGTAAAGGGAGTTGCAGTAATCAAGGCGGGAGGAGATAAATGAGTGGATGATCTTTTCGAGGTCATGAAATTGGAGGAAAGGTTTTATTTTAGCTAACGTCCGAAGCTGGAAGAAGCTAGATTTTACCACGGCATTGACTTGTTTGTCAAATTTCAACGCGGAGTCAAATATCACGCCAAGGTTTTTGACGTGAGGTTTGAGTAATGGGGCAAGGCTTCCAAGGCTGCCTGCTATCATTTTGATCGAGTCAGAGGGGCCGAGTAGGATGACCTCAGACTTACTCTCGTTTAGTTGGAGGAGGTTCTGGGCCATCCAACACTTTATATCCTCGAGGCAGTGGATAAGGCTGAGTAGATTTGATCAGTTGTTGGGTTTCAGGGGGAGATAGAGTTGTGCATCGTCTGCATAGCAGGTGGAAGGAAATGCCGTGCCTTTGAATGACTTGGCCTAAGGGGAGCATATACAGGGAGAAGAGAATGGGGCCTAGGATGGAGCCTTGTGGAACCCCGCAGCAAAGGCTAGCTGGGGAGGAGAAAGAGTTGCCTATGTTTGTAGAGAAACTCCTATCTTTGAGGTAGGAGATGAACCAGCTCAGGGCAGTGCCATCAATACCAACCCCGCACCAGAGACGGTCAATTAGGATGGTGTGGTCGACTGTATCAAATGCTGCGCTGATACCGAGAAGGAGCAGGATTGCACAGTCGCTGGAGTCAATGGTGAGAAGTAGGTCGTTATGTACCTTCAACAAGGCAGACTCTGTGCTGTGGTGGGCCCTGAAACCTGATTGGAAAGTTTCCAGGATGGTATTTTGGTGTAGGTGAGGCATAAGTTGATTTAAAATTACCTTTTCAAGGACTTTTGAAAGGAAAGGCAGTTTGGAAATAGGTCTGTAGTTTCTAGGCAAGGTGGGGTCTAGGTTAGGTATTTTCAGTACGGGCTGGACCACCGCTTGCTTGAAGCAGGTAGGAACAGTGTCAGTGGCCAGAGAACTGTTGATGATGGCAAGGATGCTGGGACCGGCTACGTGAACATATAAGTCCATGGTCTTCTGCAACTGTTGAAAATTGAAAGTCAAGGCTGGTTATAGAATGAACACGATCACTGTTAATTCTCTCCAAAAGTTTAGGAAATGTGGGATGGCACATGTGGCAAACAAGACCTCTTATTATATAATTAGTAGACTTTCCATGATGAAGCCCAATGTAATTCTATCAAAACAGACATATAAATCCAAGAGTAACATCAAGGATAGTGACTGCGTAAGAAAGAACTGCAGATGCCGGTTTAAATCGAAGGTAAACACAAAATGCTGGAGTAACTCAGCAGGACAGGCAGTATCTCTGGAGAGAAGGAATGGATGATGTTTCAGGTCGAAACCCTCTTCAGACTGATATCAGGGAAGTGGGCCGGACAAAGATAGAATGTAGTCGGAGACAGTAAGAACTGGGAAGGGGGAGGCGATAGAGAGGGAAAGCAGGGCTATTTGAAGTTAGAGAAGTCAAATGTTCATACCTCGACCACAGAACCAGCCATTTTCCACCAATACTCTCCTCTGCCTAGCAGAGCAGGTTCCTACCCTCAACAGCGCCTTCGACTCCTCCCAATTCCTCCATATCCAAGGTGTGGCTATGGGCACTTGCATGGGCCCCAGCTATACCTGGCTCTTTGTAGGGTATATCGAACGATCACTGTTCCAAGCGTACACTGGCCCTATCCCCTAACTCTACCTCCGCTACATTGACAACTGCATTGGTGCTATCTCCTGCACCCTTGCAGAACTCACTGACTTCATTAACTTAACCACCAATTGCCATCCTGCACTCAAATTCATTTGGACCATCTCCGACATCTCCCGACCGTTTCTAGATCTCACCATCTCCATCACAGGAAACAGAATATTGACCGACATCTACAACAAACCTATTGACTCCCAGAACTATCTAGACTACACTTCTCCCCATCCTGCTTCCTGTGAAGACTCTATCCCGCACTCCCAATTCCTCCGTCTACGCCGCATCTGCGCCCAGGGTGAGATTTTCCATAACAGGGCATCGGAGATGTCCTCATTCTTTAGGAAACAGGGGTACGTCTCTTCCATTATAGATGAAGCTCTCACTAGGGTCTCCTCGATATCCCGCAGCTCTGCTCTTGGACCCCCTCCCCCCATTCGTAACAAGGGCAGAGTCCTCCTTGTCCTCACCTTTCACCCCATCAGCCGTCGCAAACAGCATATATAATCCCACAACATTTTCGCCACCTCCAATGGGATCCCACTACTGGCCACATCTTCCCATCTCCGCCCCTTTCTGCTTTCTGCAGAGACCGTTCCCTCTGAAACTCCCTGGCCAACTCGTCCCTTCCCAGCCAAAACCACCCCCTCCTCCGGTACTGTCCCCTGCAACCGCAGGAGATACAACACCTGTCCCTTTACCTCCCCCTCGACTCCATCCAAGGACCCAAACAGTCTTTCCAGGTGAGGCAGAGGTTCACTTGCACCTCCTCCAACCTCATCTACTGTATCTGTTGTTCCAGGTGTCAACTTCTCTACATCAGCGAGACCAAGCGCAGGCTGGGCGATCGTTTTGCTGAACACCTCCACTCAATCCGTCTTAACTTACCTGATCTCCTGGTTGCTCAGCACTTCAACTCCCCCTCCCATTCCCAATTTGACCTTTCTCTGGGCCTCCTCCATTGTTAGAGTGAGGCCCAGCGCAAATTGGAGGAACAGCACCTCATATTTCGCTTGGGTAGTTTACACTCCAGCGGTATGAACGTTGACCTCTAACTTCAAATAGCCCTTGCTTTCCCTCTCTATCCCCACCCCCTTCCCAGTTATCCCGCCAGTCTTACTGTCTCTGACTACATTCTATCTTTGTCCCGCCCACTCCCCTGACATCAGTCTGAAGAAGAGTCTCGACCTGAAACATCACCCATTCCTTCTCTCCAGACATGTTGCCTGTCCCGCTGAGTTACTCCAGCATTTTGTATCTACCTTCAAGGATGGCGACTTACAGACAACAGGGACAGTTTTGTAATCTAGGTGCATTTGGAAGGAGAATCCGCGGCTTTAACAGATAGGAGATACCAAGCATTGGCTTTTTCTTCGAATGAGAGATTACTAGGGATGGGCTCCAAGGAATATGAGCTCAACGAAGCTAGGAAAGTGGTAAGCCAGTTGTGATAAAAAGTATGTGATATATTTTGATCTCTGACACCTAGCCTAAGAACTTTTCTGCACCTTAGAAAAATGCATCAACAAAACCTAGGTTGGGTGAATTAAGTTGGGATGAGCAGCATGTAACACAGAGTTGTTACCTAGGGCAAATGTCAGTAGCATGAGAAGGAAACTATGTATCCCATTCCAGGCCCAGGTCGGGAATGATGGTTTGGGGGGTTTCTGGAATTAAAGAGGGCAGGGAGCCTGTACTACTCTGGTTGGAAGGTGAGATTAGTTGATGATGTTATATTTGGGCGTGGATTGGCTGGAGTAGGCATGTGGGCATGAAAAAGACAGAGTAGGGACAGAGTCTGCCTGAGTCTTATTAAAACTCGTGTGTCCAGGAGGGCCCAACAACATTTTTTCCAAAGAACAACATTAACTAAATTTACCAGCAATACTTCCAATTGATGTACAATTAATACATCTCCATTTCTTCTGGAGCAGACACAAGATTCATTCTCCCAACTCAGAATCATGATTTGTGTTCCCAAGTAACACCAATTGTGCTGTTCATTGCCTTAGTGCACATCCACAATGTCCAATTCTGTAACAGTTCAAACTAATTGATGTTAGTTTCAGTTAATTGAAGCCTGCAGTCAGAGTGAAAGCCTGTAACAGGGGATGGAAATTGTTCCATAGATTTTGCACATTTGGTGGAAGCTATGGCTGAACAAGGAAGATTCCTGATTTCCCAATATGGCTCTTGGTGCTATTAGTCTGCAAATGAGAGGTCTTATGGTCTAGGGGCCTGGAAGGTTGCCTATACCGCAAGATATCCAAGTCAGTATATCAATGCCAGGAGTGGAGCATCAAAGTCTTGTGAGTGAAGCTGCAGAGGATTAATACTTAAATGTGTTGTCAAGTGAATAAATCTGCCAATAATTGCAACATTTGACTCTGCCTCATTCTTTACCATATTGTCACTCACTGTCAGGAAGGAATCTCCATCTAACAAGGTTTCATCTCAAATTGGTATATGCCATTAACACTCACAATCTTCCCACTGGCTGTCACGCACATCATGTAGCATGGAAAACACTGCCACATATTCATCCATAGTACATCACTCAGCACAGTATAGCACTTTCCCCTTTATTTTGTAAGAAAACAAGACCGATAAACAGGGCCAATATCATCAGACTGACAAAGGACATGCCCATGTTTATTGTCTCACTTCAATGGAGGGTAAAGGGCACGCTACTTTGAGTTGCCACTGTTGCCAACCATAGTGCAAATATCTTTGAAGTAATGAGTGAATCAATTTCTCCTTGTCACATCCCACTCCTTCCTTAGATTGACATGTTTCAGATAGTGAAATGATGTACCTCGCACACGCTCCCACCTCTATCATCCTCCAGCTCTCCTCCAAATAATTCAGTTAAGGTATTAAGCAGTCAGCAAACAAACATTACTGGGTGTAAACATTGAATTCTATGGTTCATTGTCAGTCCTGCTGGAAGCATGTGTGATGTATGGAGATTGGAGCTCATTTTTTCAAACAAGGAAGTAATTACCAACAACTTGCAATGTTTGCACACCAAACCATCATGCCGTGCCTGATTTTAGATGTCTCATTTTCTATTACATTATCAGCAGAAGCCACACCCACCTATAGTGCAATAATGGAAACTCAATCTATCAGCATCCAATTTCAAATATTCCATTGTGAATTTGATTACCATTGTTCAAAGGAGTCTTGCAAATCTCTGGAAGATTTCCGGAATGCATAAGGCACCAACTGGGCCAGTTGCACTGGTCCATGCAGCAACACTAGACTGTCTTCTCTCAAGATAGTGCACAGAACTACAATTTTTCCCATTGCTGTAGGCAAGTCAGCCTGGACTGCTGCTGCTCACAGTAGGAGAACAAAATTCCAAACTCAAATTTGTGCGACCCTCACCCCTTAGGGTTTCTACATCTAACAACACTTACCCAACCCCCCTTCCCTTTAACACCATTGATAAATTAAGAGATATTGTCCTGGTCCATAGCTCCCTGAAAGTAGGTAGAGCAGTAAAGAAAGTGTATGGTATGCTTACAATCATTGGTCAGGGCATTGAGTATAAGAGTAAGAAGTAATGATGTAGCTCCATAACACTTTGGTTGTATTAGAAGTGTTGCACACAGTCTGGTCGCCCCATGACAGAATGGATGTGGAGGCTTTGGAGAAGATGCAGAAGAGGTTTACAAAATGCTGGGGGAGCAATGAATGGGAGAAATAGCATAGGGAAAGAAATAAGGAAGGGAAGGCATTAAATCTAAGCATTAGGGTGATTAGTTGGTGTTGTTACAGTGCATTTCCTCATTTAATACTGAAGTCTTAGTTCAATATGGGCGCATATAATTGTCATGCCAAGCTCTGATGCATACGGGGCATTTGCCTGCTTCTCTCAAGCAAAGAAGCAATAGATTGGTATTGGTATTTATGTTGGTGTTCAAAGATTCAAAGGTTTCTTTATTAGTCACATACACCTAGGTGTAGTGAAATTCTTGTTGCTAATGCAGCACATAAAAAAGAATACAAACATGACAATAATAAAGAACTTTAACATAAAAAACATCCCCCCACAATGGTTTCCATTATGAAGGAAGGCACTAAGTCCAGTCCCATCCCCATGTCCACCCATAGTCAGGCCTATTGAGGCCTCCGCAGTCGCCGCTACGGAGGCCCGATGTTCCAGGCCGTTCTCGCCGGATGATGGTGCTCCAGCGTCGGGAGAATCCTCTCAGCGGCATGGGACACCTGGAACGGCCGCCTCCTTACTCGTGATCGCGGCTTCCGAAGCCAACAAGGCCGCGCCAGATGGAGCTCCACTATTGGTGATCTCGTCGCTAGATCCCAGGCTCCCGATGTTAAAGTTCAGCGCCGCCGCCCGCGGCTGGCCGCTCCGCAGACCCGCAGCTCCGCGATGTTTTACTCGGCGGTCTTCAGCTCACCGGAGCTCCAGCGCGGTGACCCAGGCAAGGCATCGCCCGCTCCGCTCCGCGATAGCGCTCCAGCGCTGTGCCGCCGCCGAAGCCAAGGTTCTGGGCGGTCCCCTCAGGAAACGCCGCTCCAGGCCCGCTGGTAGGCCACGAGGACGAGTCGACGGTGCAGCCCAGAGAAAAGCTGCCTCTCCGACCAGGTAGGGACCCTGAAAGGTAGTTTCCCCCTTCCCCCTTGTACCAAGAAAAACATTGTTTTGTGTGTTATCTAGGCAAATCACATTACACTTAAATACATCAGGTAGTGCAAAGAGAAAATAATAAACTGAGTGTAGAATATAGTTACAACTACCAAGAAAGTGCAGCTTAAAACATCATCAAGAGCCACCACAGGGGACCGCGGGTCAAAGGAGTTGGAGGAATTGAGTGAAATCCAGGTTAGCCGGGAAGTGGTGTTGGGTAAATTAAATGGATTAAAGGCCGATAAATCCCCAGGGCCAGATAGGCTGCATCCCAGAGTACTTAAGGAAGTAGCTCCAGAAATAGTGGATGCATTAGTAATAATCTTTCAAAACTCTTTAGATTCTGGAGTAGTTCCTGAGGATTGGCGGGTAGCAAACGTAACCCCACTTTTTAAGAAGGGAGGGAGAGAGAAAATGGGGAATTACAGACCAGTTAGTCTAACATCGGTAGTGGGGAAACTGCTAGAGTCAGTTATTAAAGATGGGATAGCAGCACATTTGGAGAGTGGTGAAATCATTGGACAAAGTCAGCATGGATTTACAAAAGGTAAATCATGTCTGACGAATGTTATAGAATTTTTCGAGGATGTAACTAGTAGCGTGGATAGGGGAGAACCAGTGGATGTGGTGTATCTGGACTTCCAGAAGGCTTTCGACAAGGTCCCACATAAGAGATTAGTTTACAAACTTAAAGCACACGGCATTGGGGTTCAGTATTGATGTGGATAGAGAACTGGCTGGCAAACAGGAAGCAAAGAGTAGGAGTAAACGGGTCCTTTTCACAATGGCAGGCAGTGACTAGTGGGGTACCGCAAGGCTCAGTGCTGGGACCCCAGCTATTTACAATATATATTAATGATCTGGATGAGGGAATTGAAGGCAATATCTCCAAGTTTGCGGATGACACTAAGCTGGGGGGCAGTGTTAGCTGTGAGGAGGATGCTACGAGACTGCTAGGTGACTTGGATAGGCTGGGTGAGTGGGCAAATGTTTGGCAGATGCAGTATAATGTGGATAAATGTGAGGTTATCCATTTTGGTGGCAAAAACAGGAAAGCAGACTATTATCTAAATGGTGGCCGACTAGGAAAAGGGGAGATGCAGCGAGACCTGGGTGTCATGGTACACCAGTCATTGAAAGTGGGCATGCAGGTGCAGCAGGCAGTGAAGAAAGCGAATGGTATGTTAGCTTTCATAGCAAAAGGATTTGAGTATAGGAGCAGGGAGGTTCTACTGCAGTTGTACAGGGTCTTGGTGAGACCACACCTGGAGTATTGCGTACAGTTTTGGTCTCCAAATCTGAGGAAGGACATTATTGCCATAGAGAGAGTGCAGAGAAGGTTCACCAGACTGATTCCTGGGATGTCAGGACTGTCTTATGAAGAAAGACTGGATAGACTTGGTTTATACTCTCTAGAATTTAGGAGATTGAGAGGGGATCTTATAGAAACTTACAAAATTCTTAAGGGGTTGGACAGGCTAGATGCAGGAAGATTGCTCCCGATGTTGGGGAAGTCCAGGACAAGGGGTCACAGCTTAAGGATAAGGGGGAAATCCTTTAAAACCGAGATGAGAAGAACTTTTTTCACACAGAGAGTGGTGAATCTCTGGAACTCCCTGCCACAGAGGGTAGTCGGGGCCAGTTCATTGGCTATATTTAAGAGGGAGTTAGATGTGGCCCTTGTGGCTAAGGGGATCAGAGGGTATGGAGAGAAGGCAGGTACGGGATACTGAGTTGGATGATCAGCCATGATCATATTGAATGGCGGTGCAGGCTCGAAGGGCCAAATGGCCTACTCCTGCACCTAATTTCTATGTTTCTATGTTTCTATGATTAAAAGATTAGAAGTTCATCTTGATGAGGTGCATGTGAGGGGAAGAGAGAGAAGGGGAAGAAAGAGGAGGAGATAGAGGAGTGGAGAGAGAGGGGAAGAGAGAGAAGAGGGGAGAGAGAGGAGGAGAGAGAAGAAGGGAGAGAGAGAAGGGAGAGGGAGAGAGAGAGAGAGGGGGTGAGAGAGAAGAGGGGAGAGAGAAGGGGGAGACGGGAGCGTGGGGTTCATTTTCCCACACAAGCCATAGGTGACTGGGCAATCTGAACCCAAGCACCAAGTTGAAAGCGGCCGAAGGTGTACATTCCTCGGGACAGCCCCCACTCTCCTACGGCCATTCTCTGCGGGCTGCGGGTCGGGTGGAGCGGAGGTTTGGGACAATGTTCATGCCTTCACAGTGATGTGATGGACGCGGGGATCTGGACCAATCGCTGACAAATCCCGCCCCCCCCCCCCCCCCCAGCAACGTCACGTCTGTTATTGGACTTTTCTGTTGAGCGGCAGTCGGTCCATTGGCTTGTAGGCGCCGCCGCCTTTCGGGTAGGTGGTATTTCGACAGAGCGGCCATTCGGTAAGTTCGCTTTTAGGCGACGCAGCCTTTCGGTTAATTGGCTTTTAGGCGTCCCACCCTTTCAGTTAGTTTGCATTTAGGCGTCCCATCCTTTCAGTTAGTAGGTGTTTCATCTTTTGACTCGGTTTATTGGCGTTTCGGCCTCGTTTCTACTCGTTTCTTTGGCTTCAACTTCTTTGCTTCGGCCTCTCGTCCGTCGGCGCCACATCAGGGTACCGAGCTAAGGAGCTGTGGAGGAAGTGGTCTCTGTAGAAAGCGGAGAGGAGTGAGATGGGAAGGCTGGTGGTGGGATCATGTTGAAGATGGTGGAAATGTCAGTGAATGATGTGTTGGATCTTGTATTTGGATAGTTAAAATTAAGTGGCTTATGGTCTCCCTTGCAAGCAGAACTTAGATAATCTGAAAAGCTGTCATCCAGTCTGCATTTGGTTCCTTCAGTGCAAAGCATGAAATGCAATATGTCAAATTTAAACCCAGACAATAAATTGCTGGTCCTTACCTCCCAGACAGTTATTAATTTTGTTTCTTCAGGAGTTTGTACTTTATCATAGAAACATAGAAACATAGAAAGTAGGTGCGAGAGTAGACCACCAGGTCCGTCGAGCCCGCACCGCCATTCGCTCATGGCTGAACACTAAACAGACACACTTACCCACAAACAGTAGACACAAGACACAGAACACAAGACACTACCCTCCCCTTTATACCGCTATCACCCCTCTCCACCCCAAGAACCTCGTGATCTCCTGGGGGAGGCAAAAAACCGGATAAAAACCCAGGTCCAATTCGGGAAAAAAATCCGGGAAATTCCTCTCCGACCCCAATCCAGGCGATCGACACTTGTCCAGGAGATCACTCAGGTCTTACTATACTAACCATACCTAGGTCCATATCCCTGCCCTCTCCCCGTAGCCCCTTATCCCCTTGGCAGCTAAAAAACCATCTATTTTAGTCTTAAATATATTTAAAGTTTCTGCTTCCACTGCTCCCTGGGGCAGTGAATTCCATAAATTAACCACCCTCTGGGTGAAGAAGTTCTTCCTCATCTCAGTTTTAAAAGAGCCCCCCCTTATTCTGCAACTATGTCCTCTAGTTCTAGTTTCCCCGATCATTGGGAACATCCTCGGTGCATCCACCCGATCAAGGCCCCTCACGATCTTATATGTTTCAATGAGATCGCCTCTCATTCTTCTAAACTCCAAAGAGTAGAGTTCCAGCCTACTTAACCTTTCCTCATATGTCAATCCCCTCATTGCAGGAATTAATCTTGTAAACCTTCGCTGCACTGCCTCCAGGGCTAGTACATCCTTTCTTAAGTATGGACCCCAGAACTGTACACAGTATTCCAAATGTGGTCTCACTAATACTGTGTACAGCTGCAGCAAGACCTCCGTGTTTTTATACTCAATCCCCCTAGCAATAAAGGCCAAAACTCCATTGGCCTTCCTGATTGCTTGCTGCACCTGCATACTAACTTTTAGTGATTCATGTACTAATACCCCTAGATCCCTTTGCGTTGCATTACAACGCAGCTCCTCCTCATTTAGAAAATAACTTGCCCTATCATTTTTTTTCCCAAAGTGAATGACTTCACATTTATTAGTATTAAATTTCATCTGCCAAGTTGTTGCCCACTCACCTAGCTTATCTATATCCTTTTGCAGACTCTTCCTATCCTCCTCATCCCCTACTTTTCCTCCCATTTTTGTATCGTCCGCAAATTTTGATATATTACACTTGGTTCCCTCCTCCAAATCATTTATATAAATTGTGAACAACTGGGGTCCCAGCACCGACCCTTGCGGAACCCCGCTAGTTACCGGTTGCCATCCCGAGTATGAACCATTTATCCCCACTCTCTGCTTCCTATTTGTTAGCCAATCCTCTACCCATGCTAATATATTACCCCCAATCCCATAATTTTTTATTTTTAGCAATAGTCTCTTATGTGGCACCTTGTCAAAAGCCTTTTGGAAGTCCAAGTATACCACATCCACCGGTTCCCCTTTATCCACCCGGGTTGTTACTTCCTCAAAGAATTCGAGCAGATTCGTTAAACAGGACTTCCCCTTCACAAAACCATGCTGGTTCTGTCCGATGAAGTCATGTTTATCCAAGTGCCCCGTTAGTGTTTCTTTAATAATTGTCTCTAACATTTTACCCACCACCGATGTTAGACTAACCGGTCTATAGTTACCCGCCTTCTGTTTACTTCCTTTTTTAAATATAGGTGTTACATTGGCCATTTTCCAATCCACTGGGACCGTTCCTGCCTCCAGGGAGTTTTGGAAAATTATCACCAATGCATCCACAATCCCCACCGCTATCTCCCTCAAGACCCTTGGATGTAATCCATCAGGCCCAGGGGATTTATCCTCCTTCAGTCTCATTAATTTCCCTAATACCACCTCCTTGGTGATCTTAATAGTATTTAGCTCCTCCATTCCTACCGCCCCCTGTTTATCCAGCGTTGGAATATTTTTTGTGTCTTCTATGGTGAAGACTGATACAAAATACTCGTTTAATGCCTTTGCCATTTCCATATTCCCCACCAACAACTCTCCAGTCTCACCCTCCAATGGACCAACGTTCACCTTAGCCACCCTTTTTCTTTTTATATAGCTATAAAAACTCTTACTATTAGTTTTTATGTTGTTCGCTAAATTCCTTTCATAGTCTATTTTCCCCGTCTTAATTAATCTCTTAGTTATTTTTTGCTGACCTTTAAATGCTTCCCAATCCTCTACCCTCCCACTATCTCTGGCTACCTTATATGCCCTTGCCTTCAGCCAAATACTATCCTTTATAGTTTTACTGAGCCATGGCTGACTGTTCTTACCCTTACCCCTTTTTTTCTTCATAGGAATAAATTTTTCTTGAAGGTTATACAGTATACCCTTAAACGTACACCACTGCTCATGTACTGTCTTATTCTTGAGTCTGCTATCCCAGTCAACTTTGATCAGCTCAGTCCTCATACCTTCATAATCCCCCTTATTTAGACTAAGCACCCTAGCCTGAGTTTCAACCTGCTCTCCTTCTATTTGAATATGGAATTCGACCATATTGTGGTCACTTGTTCCCAACGAGTCCCTAACTATGACATTTTTAATTAATCCTGCTTCATTACACAGGACCAGATCCAAGATTGCCTCCCCCCTTGTCGGTTCTGTGACATACTGTTCTAGGAACCCGTCTCTAATACATTCTATAAACTCTTCCTCTAGTCTACCCTGCCCAGTTTGGTTTGCCCAATTAATATGAAAATTGAAGTCCCCCATGATTACAGCAGTTCCCTTTTTACATGCGTCAACTATTTGCAGATTTATGTTCTGACTAACAGCGTCACGGCTATTTGGAGGTCTATAAATTACACCCACTAGTGTTTTTTTCCCCTTATTATTCTCTATCTGTACCCAAGCTGTTTCACTATCCTGATCCTTCAACGCAATATCCTTCCTCTCTATTGCCGTTATTCCCTCCCTTATTAAAAGGGCCACCCCTCCTCCCTTTCTTTCCTGTCTATCTTTCCTAATTGTCGAGTACCCCTCTATATTTAACTCCCAGTCCTGATCCCCTTGCAGCCATGTTTCCGTAATGGCCACGATATCATAACTATATATACTTAATTGCACCGTTAATTCATTTATCTTATTACGAATACTCCGTGCATTTAGATAAAGCACTTTCAGATGATTTTTACTACCCTTCCTTTCCGTTTTTGCCCCTTTTACATCTAGAGCTTTATCTTCACACATTCTGTCTCCTGTCTCATTTTGACTTACCGCTTCCCCACTGATACCCTGCTCTATTTCCTCTACCCCTGCCGTTATTACCCCCCTTGATACCTCCCCCCCGCTACTTAGTTTAAAGACCTCTCTACTGCCCTAGTTATATGATTTGCCAGGACCCCAGTCCCAGCACCGTTCAGGTGAAGTCCGTCCTTACAGAACAGATCCCCCCTGTCCCAGTACTGGTGCCAGTGGCCCAAGAAACCAAACCCATTATTCCCACACCAGTCTTTGAGCCACGCATTTAGCTTTTTAATTTTACGTACCCTCGCCGATTTGGCCCGTGGCTCAGGTAGCAATCCGGAGATCAGTACCCTCGAGGTTCTGCTTTTTAATTTATTCCCTAACTGCTCAAACTCCTTCAGCAGATCCTCCTTCCTCGTCCTTCCTATGTCATTGGTCCCCACATGGACCACGACCACTGGATCCTCCCCCTCCCACTGCAAATTTCTCTCCAGCATCGCAGAGATATCCTTAACCCTAGCACCGGGTAGGCAACACAGCCTTCGGGACATGTTCTGCTGGCCGCAGAGAACCTTATCTACCCCCCGAATAATACTATCCCCTATCACTACGGCATTTCTTCTAACTCCCCCCTCTTGAATGGCCTCCTGATCCACGGTGCTGCAGCCAGGTTGCTCATCCCTCCCACAGCCCCTGATCCCGTCCTTACATTGAGTAAGAGCCTCGGTCATGCTCGTCAGGGACAAGGGCTGTGGCTCCTGCCGCATCTCCTCCTGGTTCCCCCTACCTGCCTCGCTTATGGCCACACCTTCCTTTCCTTGCTCACTGCCTACTGAATTAGTTAAACTGGTCGGTGTGACCATCCCCTGGCACAAAACATCCAGGTAATACTCCCCCTCCCTGATGTACCGCAGCGTATGAAGTTGGGTCTCCAGCTCATCAATGCGGAGCTGGAGTTCCTCTAGCCTCAAACACTTACTGCAGCTGTAGGGATCTTCTACATCAATGGTGTCGACAAATTCCCACATCTCGCAGTATTGGCACATCTCCTGACCGCCCATCAAAGCACATAACCTTGCACTTACCAAGATTAACTACATAGCTGTTTAGCTCTCAAATAAGTAATTAACTGGTCCTATTTAAGAATCCCCTACTGTATTGATACACCCCTTATTTATATAATCCTACCTCCTATAAATGGGAAAGTACTCACCCCAGCCGTAAATTACCTACTGGTTTGGCTGTCTAGTGGTAATTCCTTCCGCTCTTCCTATCTGGTCCACTGCTCCCTTGCAGTGCGTGGCAAACCTCTTTGCCTCTGTTAGTCTCTGTTAGTCTCTCGAGTCTCTCGAGCCGCGGCTCCGTCCGTCCTCCCTCGGCGACAGCACCTGTGGCACCGCGGTCGTGACGTCCCTTCCGTTCCTGCAGAGCCTTCCTGTCCTGGGCGGAGTCTGCAGCTAACTGTGTGCTCACGTCCGGTAGGTCATCTTCCGTTCTCATAGCTCGTCGACCAGCAGAATGCACTTTCTGCATTCTCTCCAAGATCCAACACCATTTAGGTGTAAAGTTACTGACTAAGCTCCCCTCTAAACTTCTTTCCCCTTACCTTAAACCAGTGTCCTCTAGTTTTTAACATCTTTATTGTGGGAAAGTGTTGCCTTCCTACCATCCATCCTTCCTCCTCTCCAAGCCTATGCAATCTCTCCTGGTAAAAAAAACGCCCCATCCCAGGTAATGCCCAGGTGAGTTTGGCCTACATCACCTTCAGTGCTATCATTTCCTTCCTATTGTGGTGACCAGAATTGCACCTGGTACTTTAAGCTGTAGTTTAACCAATGTTTCATAAATCTGTACCATGGCCTTCCTGTTGAAGTTTACCATCCCGTATATCTTCCTCATCATCTTTCTTCCTCTGCTGTCCCTCTATTCATCAATACTCGCTTGGATCCTACCATTCATTGTGCTTGGCCTGCCTGTTTAGCTCTCAAAGCACATAACCTTGCACTTACCAAGATTAACTACATAGAAACACTAAGTGGGACCCGTTGGATCCTATGTTCACACGGGAGGGCGACGCAATATTCCACCTCTCTACGCAATATTCCACATCTCCACCAATTCCAATATTGGTGGCCAGTGGGTGGGGGGGGGGCTTTCTGGAGCGCTGGTATGGGTGTTGTTGGCTGCAGGGACTACTGGTCTCCAGAGGGCTAGAATGGACTGTGGGCCAAATGGATTCTTGGGGTGGCAGCTCAGTCCCTCAAGCCTGATGTGCTGGCAGCTCACTCACGACTGGTGGG
This sequence comes from Amblyraja radiata, assembly GCF_010909765.2. Classification (NCBI taxonomy): domain Eukaryota; kingdom Metazoa; phylum Chordata; class Chondrichthyes; order Rajiformes; family Rajidae; genus Amblyraja; species Amblyraja radiata. The sequence continues at coordinate 32,842,091 of NC_045967.1, forward strand.
CTGGAAGTTGACTCACGGCTATTCCTTGAAATTCCATTTCAAGCAGAGTGCAAGGCCACCAAATTCAAATCCATTTTCCTACCATTTCAAGCAAGGTGCAAGGCCACCAAATTCAAGTGCAGTTTCTTACCTCTTCGAGCAGGGTGCAAGGCCACAAAATTCAAGTGCAGTTTCATACCACTTCAAGCAGGGTGCAAGGCCACCAAATTCAAGTTCAGTTTCCTACCACTTCAAACAGGGGGCAAGGCCACCGAATTCAAGTGCAGTTTCCAACCACTTCAAGCAGGGTGCAAGGCCACCAAATTCAAGAGCAGTTTCATACCATTTCAAGGAGGGTGCAAGGCCACCAAATTCAAATGCAGTTTCATACCATTTCATGCAGGGAGCAACGACACCACATTCAAATGCACTTTCATACCATTTCATGCAGGGTGCAAGGCCACCACATTCAAATGCAGTTTCATACTATTTCAAGCAGGGTGAAACCACCATAAAAACCACCATAAAACCACACAAAACACCACACTCACAGTTCAGTAGACATTCAGTGTGTTCAGTTGTTCAGTTGATTCACAGCTCAGACAGAGTCATGACCTCTCCCTACCCCATCATGCAGAGATTGAGCCACACCCACACGTGATTGACAGGAGAGAGATTCTCAACATTTTTTAAACACTAATAACATTTTTGTTTTTCATTGATGGGAAGAATCCTCTGCACCTGATGAGCAGAGTGGAACTGAGTAAGATGGCCAAAAATCACAGCCGTAAGTGGTAGCGTTATATCCAAATTCAACATAGTGCAAACAGGATGTTGTCAAGTTTAGACAAACAACCATTTGCAGGCAATGCCTTTTCACTTCAACCCAAACCCCCCAAACAACCATTTGCAGGCAGTGCCTTTTTACTTCAACCCAAACCCCCAAAACAACCATTTGCAGGCAGTGCCTTTTTACTGCAACCCAAACCCCCCAAACAACCATTTATAGGCAGTGTCTTTTTACTTCAAACCAACCATATTTTCATTTTCAAACCACATTAAGGGCACTCACAGTTGAGTAGACATGTATTCAGTGTTATTCAGAGCTCAGAGAGACGTGTCCCTCTGGCTTCCTCCATCTTGCAGAGACTGAGTGAGGCACACCACTTCCTGGTATTATAGTCCCTCCCCCTCCCTCCAGCAGGGGCAGCAGAGAGAATGGCAAATTAAAAAAAAAACATTAATATCTCTCTGATTTTTCATCAATGGGAAAAATCCTCTGGTCCAGGAAGGCGGAGGGGGGCTCTGAGCGAGGTGGCCAAAAATCACAGCCGTAGGTGGCGCCGTTCTCTCGGAAATCACAGCACAGTAAGCCAAAAGCGGTCAAGATCCGACTTTTAGTAATATAGATAGAAACATAGAAAATAGGTGCAGGAGGAAGCCATTCGGCCAGCACTGCCATTGATTGTGATCATGGCTGATCGTCCCCTGTCAGTAACCCGTGCCTGCCTTCTCCCTGTATCCCTTGACTCCACTAGCCCCTAGAGCTCTATCTAACTCTCTCTTAAATCCATCCAGTGACTTGGCCTCCACTGCCCTCTGTGGCAGGGAATTCCACAAATTCACAACTCTCTGGGTGAAAAAGTTTTTTCTCACCTCAGTCTTAAATGACCTCCCCTTTATTCTAAGACTGTGGCCCCTGGTTCTGGACTCGCCCAACTTTGGGAACTTTTTTCCAGCATCTAGCTTGTCCAGTCCTTTTATAATTTTATATGATTCTATAAGATGCCCCCTCATCCTTCTAAACTCCAGTGAATACAAGCCTAGTCTTTTCAATCTTTCCTCCATTCCTTCGCCCATTTTACCAACTGATCAATATTTTCCAACAACAAAAAATTATCCTCTTCACTATGAACAGTACTGGCAATTTTTGTGTCATCTTCAATTTACTAATCAGATTGTCTAATTTTACATCCAAACCATTAATGTACATGGGAGACAGCAATGGTCCCAGCATCAATCCCTGCTGGCCACCCCTATACCATCACCATCTGTGTCCTATCCCCAAGCCAATTTTGAATACAGTTTGCCAATGTGCCACGGTTCCCATGGGCTCAACCCTTTAGGAGCAGTCTCTCATGTGGAATCTTGTCAGAGATTGAAGTCCATATAGACGTCATTAACTCCACTATATAGAAACAAGGAACTGCACATGCTGGTTTACAAAAAAAAGACATAAAGAGAAGAATCTGAAGAAGGTTCCTGACATCACCTATCCATGTTCTCCAGTGATGCTGCCTGTCCTACCGAGTTACTCCAGCACATTTTGACAATGCGCCTGTCCTCATTAACATGTTTTATTGTCTCTTTGGTCAAATTCAATTAGTTAGATCACCCCTAAAAAAGTTATTTTTTAATTAGTGGCTGCCTTCCCAAGTGTAGATTAATCCTGTCCCTCAGGATTTTTTTCTGATAACTTGCCTACAACTAACTTTAGACACAGGCCTGTAGTTAGGGAGATTCTCTGTTGCCCAAGAAAGGTATCAAATCTTCTGTCCACTAGTCATCTGATACCTCCTCTGTGGTGACGGAGTAAAATCACTGACAAGAGCCCAGCATTCTCCTTCCTTGCTCCCAATTATTTGCCCAGGCTTAATCTCATCAGGCCCTTTAAACCCATTAAGATACTTAGTATCTTGTGCTTTTTTAAATGTCAGTATTTTATGGTCTCCCTCCCAGAATTCTCTGGCTACAATATTCTTCTCCAAATGAATATGGATGAAAATTAAAATTTCATTTAAAACCTCACCTATGTCATCAGCTTCAGGCACAGATTACCACTTTATCCCGAGTGGGCCGAGCCAGTTCTTTCCCTGATTACACTCTTAATATTCTTATGAAAAAACTCTGGTAATGTTCTTAATCCTGCCTGCTAGTGATATCGTGCTTCCTATTTGCCCTCGTAGTCTCTTTTATACATTCTTTCCCTAACACTTTCTACATTGCTGAAGTACCTTCACTTTTTTGTGAGTTCACCATGCATGTAATATGCCTGAATTTATTTCAAAACCCCTTGACATCGAGATTTCTTTGGACTTACTGTCTTTTCTTTTCAGCCTTATGGAAACGTTGTCCCTGTACTCTCACTATTTCACATTTAAATACATTTTCACCTGTCAGCTTTGGATGTAGCTGCATGTAGCTGTTCCCAGTCTACTTTTATCATATCTCTGTACATCTATCCTACACCACCATGGTCTGAGGTCTCTTCACTTTTTCCTTGAACAGAGTCCTAACCAATTCCTTTCCACCACCTTCCTTGTCAAGAAATTGATCCAAAATCAAAAGTATGTGTTTTTACAATGATCAAAGTCATTCAGAACTTAAAATCCTAAAACAGTGCAAATATGCATTGCTGCTTGCAAAAATGAGATAAATAAATTGCAAGATCTGTACGTATTCTACATGAGCAGTATAGTGAGAATTGAGTAAATCAGTTGCACACATTCTGAAAAAGCATTCCATCCCTAAACATTGCCTATCCATGTTATCCTGAAATGTTGCCTGACCTGCTGAGTTAATCCAGCACTAAATGTAAACTAGCATCTGCAGTTCGTTTCTGCAGACATTCCTGTTGCTTTCTGTGTGTCGCTACATTGCTCACTTTGTAGTAAAAAGGAAACATTAATCTATGAAACAGTTATCTTTGTAATAATTATGCATTCCTGGGGCTGGCCTCCCTTGCACTGTATACCATATAACAATATAACAATTACAGCACGGAAACAGGCTATCTCGGCCCTTCTAGTCCATGCCGAACCTAGTTCCATCTACCTGCACTCAGACCATAACCCTCCATTTCTTTCCCGTCCATATACCTATCCAATTTATTTTTAAATGATAAAAACGAACCTGCCTTCACCACTTCCACTGGAAGTTCATTCCACACAGCTACCACTCTCTGAGTAAAGAAGTTCCCCCTCATGTTGCCCCTAAACTTTTGTCCCTTAATTCTCAAATCATGTCCTCTTGTTTGAATCTTCCCTACTCTCAATGGAAAAAGCTTATCCACGTCAACTCTGTCTATCCCTCTCATAATTTTAAAGACCTCTATCAAGTCCCCCCTTAACCTTCTGCGCTCCAAAGAATAAAGACCTATCTTGTTCAACCTTTATCTGTAACTTAGGTGCAGAAACCCAGGCAACATTCTAGTAAATCTCCTCTGTACTCTCTCTATTTTGTTGACATCTTTCCTATAATTTGGCGACCAGAATTGAACACCATATTCCAGAATTGGCCTCATCAATGCCTTGTACAATTTAAACATTACATCCCAACTTCTATACTCAATGCTCTGATTTATAAAGGCCAGCACACCAAAAGCTTTCTTTACCACCCTATCTACATGAGATTCCACCTTCAGGGAACTATGCACAGTTATTCCTAGATCCCTCTTTTCAACTGCATTCCTCAATTCGCTACCATTTACCATGTACGTCCTATTTTGATTTGTCCTGCCAAGCAGCACCTCACACTTATCAGCATTAAACTCCATCTGCCATCTTTCAGCCCACTCTTCCAAATGGCCTAAATCTCTCTGTAGACTTTTAAAATCTACTCCATTATCCCCAACACCACCTATCTTAGTATCATCTGCATACTTACTAATCTAATTTACCACACCATCATCCAGATCATTGTTGTATATGACAAACAACAGTGGAGCCAACACAGATCCCTGAGGCACCCCACTAGTCACCAGCCTCCAGCCTGACAAACAGTTATCCACCATTACTCTCTGGTATCTCCCATTCAGCCACTGTTGAATCCATCTTGCTACTCCACTATTAATACCCAGCAATTGAACCTCCTTAACCAACCTTCCTTGTGGAACCTTGTCAAAGGCCTTACTGAAGTCCATATAGACAACATCCACCGCTTTACCCTCATAAATTTCCCTAGTAACCTCATCAAAAAATTCAAGATGATTAGTCAAACATGACCTTCCAGGCACAAATCCATGTTGACTGTTCCTAATCAGGCCCTGTTTATCCAGATGATTATATATATTATCTCTAAGTATCCTTTCCATTAATTTGCCCACCACTGACGTCAAACTAACAGGTCTATAATTGCTAGGTTTACTCTTAGAACCCTTTTTAAACAATGGAACAACATGTGCAGTACGCCAATCCTCCGGCACTATTCCCGTTTCTAATGACATTTGAAATACTTCTGTCATAGCCCCTGCTATTTCTACACTAACTTCCCTCAATGTCCTAGGGAATATCCTGTCAGGACATGAAGGCTTATCCACTTTTATATTTTTCAAAAGTGTCAGTGCTTCCTCTTCTTTGATCCTCATAGCTACCCTACTTGTTTCCCTTACCTCACCCCATAATTCAATATCCTTCACCTTGGTGAATACCGAAGAAAATAAATTGTTCAATATCTCCCCCATCTCTTTTGGCTCTGCAGATAGCTGTCCACTCTGACTCTCTAATGGAACAATTTTATCCCTCGTTATCCTTTTGCTATTAATATAGCTGTAGAAACCCTTTGGATTTACTTTCACCTTACTTGCCAAAGCAACCTCATATCTTCTTTTAGCCTTTATAATTTTGTTCTTAAGATTCTTTTTACATTCTTTATACTCCTCAAGCACCTCATTTACTCCATGCTGCCTATAATTATTGTAGATTTCTCTCTATTTCCGAACCAAGTGTCCGATTTCCCTTGAAAACCATGGCTCTTTCCAATTATTACTCTTTCCTTTCAACCGAACAGGGACATAAAGATTCTGTACTCTTAAAATTTCACCTTTAAATGTCCTCCGTTTCTCTACTACATTCTTCCCATAAAACAAAATGTCCCAATTCACTCCTTTTAAATCCTTTCGCATCTCCTCAAAGTTAGCCTTTCTCCAATCAAAAATCTCAACCCTTGGTTCAGTTCTGACCTTCTCCATAATTACATTGAAACTAATGGTATTGTGTCCGTGATGCACACGGCAGTAAGCTATCCACTGTACACCTGTGAAAGTATGATAGTGTTTGACAATATTTGTTGAATTTCCTAAAACTTCAATGCATAAATTTAAGGCCATGAAGCCTACGAAACCATCACAACCAGCACAAAAGTCATCTCTACTGATCAATGTAGAGAGTACTGGAAACACCATAATATTTTTGCAACTTCCCATGATGCAATCATAAATAATAAGGTGCAAAATGCATAGTGATTCACCAGCAAGAAATAAAAGTATAACAGCCTGATTTCATTGCTGTCAGAGAAGTTTGTAACTGCGACCCCAATTTTTACTTCAGCAGTATAGTTTCACTGCAGGCACACAACATTTAAGGTATTTTGTACTGAAAGTTACAAACTATAAATGTTAATCAAAAAACTGCAGTTACTGGAAATCTGAAACAAAAAAATGCCAGATACACTGAGTAAATCAGCAGTGTCAGTGGGAAGAAAAACATATTTAAGACTTCAGCAAAGAGCCTTCATCAGAAATGGGAAAGAGAGAAAATAGGCCAGTTTTAAGTTGCTGAAGGATAGAATAAAGGGAATATGTCTGATAGGGTGGCACCAGGGTTGTCGTGGTAATAAGCTGGCCAAGGAGCCATCTATTGCTAAATTAATGAAGGGAGCCAGAAATAGTTTAAAAAAAAAAGAAAGAACATATAAAACCTATGAAATGCAAAACTAGAACTGAAGGAATTGTCGATGTCCGATAGATTAGTCGATGTCAGTGGAGAGAAAGTGAATTGTAAGGATGGATTACTTGCAGCAATATATCCAATTCTGAAACAAACCGAGAACACAATTTGTGTACAAACAAACTGCAGATGCTGGTTTACACCGAAGATAGACACAAAATACTGGAATAACTCAGCAGGCCAGGCAGCATCTCTGGAGAAAAGAAATAGGTAATGTTTTAGGTCGATACCTTTCTTCAGACTGAGAGTGAGGGTTTGGGTCGAGACCCTTCTTCAGACTGGGAGTCAATCTCAGTTTCTCTGACTCGCAGTTGGCCTCCGTAAATTTCTCCTTGTACAGGTATGTGGATGCAAATGTGGGATATCGTAGAACTAGTCAATAGGTGATCAGTGGTCAGCATGGACTCCGTAACCCAAAAGGCCTGTTTCCATGTTGTATTTCTAATCTAAACTAAAAACCAAACTAAACTAAACATTTCCAGAAAACTGAAAAAAACCAAATGAATCATGGAGTTATACAGAAACAGGCCCTTCAGCCCTGCTCATGCATTCCAATCACAATGTCCATCTGCGCTAGCCCTTTTTTGGCTGCATTTGGCACATATTCCTCTAAAATACAGTCATAAAGTAACCATTCAACTCTGTAAACTGTAGCTTGGAATCATGTATTGAATGCCAGAAAAGTGTGTACAATCAATGCATCACTCCCATTCTGATGTGAAGCAGTTTTATTGTAAGCTCCTCCAAACGTGCACATGTCTTATTGATGCAAACAATGAAATAACTCATTGCATCCAGATGCCAAAATTATTGCACAGTGGATAAAAAGTTAGCAAAACTTGGAAGAAATCCTCTTTTTATTTGCTGTTTAATTTTCCTCCATCCTAAGTTTCATCAAATCTGATAAAATAACAGATAATTGCCTGTGCTACAAATTCCTAGATTGTTGAGAAAATTGGTCAAATGTGATTCTCACATGCGATTCTCACGTCTCTATAAGGTTGTGGCTCATACTTCACCCAAGATTTCCTAATAAGCATAATCTTGTTCATCATCCTGCCGAGGGTGATTCTGGGAATTAGAAGTTTGACATTTGGCAGCACCATGGTTATAACCTTTTAAAGTTGGAAAGAACTGTCAAAGAATTACGCCTATGGGCTGAGAGTCAGGGGAGAGGGAGACACAAAGATAAGGAAGGATAAGAAAGTCCTGTAAAGGGTAAAAGTCAGACTGGTCAGAGAACTGGGTAGAGGGGGAGGGATGGAGAAAGAGGGAAAGCAAGGGTCCCTCCCCCTTCCCAGTTCTCCGACTAGTCTGACTGTCCCTGAATACTGGCCCGAAACGTCGCCTATTTCCTTCGCTCCATAGATGCTGCTGCACCCGCTGAGTTTCCCCAGCAATTTTGTGTACCTTACATTTGATCTCTGTTTGCTTTGTTGTTACCTTCTCCTAGCTAACAATGATCTATTCTAGAAACATAGAAACATAGAAAATAGGTGCAGGAGTAGGCCATTCGGCCCTTCGAGCCTGCACCGCCATTCAATATGATCATGGCTGATCATCCAACTCAGTATCCTGTACCTGCCTTCTCTCCATACCCCCTGATCCCTTTAGTCACAAGGGCCACATCTAACTCCCTTCTTAAATATAGCCAATGAACTGACCTCAACTACCTTCTGTGGCAGAGAATTCCAGAGATTCACCACTCTCTGTGTGAAAAATGTTTTTCTCATCTCGGTCCTAAATGATTTCCCCCTTATCCTTAAACTGTGACCTCTTGTTCTGGACTTCCCCAACATCGGGAACAATCTTCCTGCAGCTAGCCTGTCCAACCCCTTAAGAATTTTGTAAGTTTCTATAAGATCCCACCTCAATCTTCTAAATTCTAGCAAGTACAAGCCGCGTCTATCCAGTCTTTCTTCATATGAAAGTCCTGACATCCCAGGAATCAGTCTGGTGAACCTTCTCTGTACTCCCTCTATGGCAAGAATGTCTTTTCTCAGATTAGGAGACCAAAACTGTACGCAATACTCCAGGTGTGGTCTCAACAAGACCCTGTACAACTGCAGTAGAACCTCCCTGCTCCTATACTCAAATCTTTTGCTATGAATCTCTTGCTATGAACCTCTGCATTCTACATTTTTATTGACCTCCATCTCTTTTGATGTCTCGTTTTCACACACTTTACCCTCCCTTATCTCTGTGTCTCCCTCTTCCCTGACTGAAGAAGGGTCTCAACCCGAAACGTCACCAACTCCTTCTGTCCAGAGATGCTGCCTGTCCCGCTGAGTTACTCCAGCATTTTGTGTCATCTTCAGTGTAAACCAGCATCTGCAGTTCCTTCCTACACAGGATGTGGAGTGCATTGTTTTGGTTGAAATTAAACTTAATGACAACTAAAACCAGAGATGCAGCCTGCAGAACACTAACAGAATGGGTGCTCAGAGAATGAACGCATAAAATTACATTTTGGCAATGATGTTGAAATAAGTCAGAAGTGAAAAAAAGTCTTAACACCAGAACAGATGCTGGAGGAGGCTCAAGGCTCACAGTTCAAGAAGGGCCTGTCTCTGTACCTACAAACATTTTCTGTGGAGATTTAAACCAAAACCAGAAGATGAATGCTTGCTGACGAGCAACAAAATGAATAGGACCAGTCATGATCTAACAACATCAATCTTCTTCGCAATTGCTTTGGTCTGCAAAAGAGTAAAATCTTTTTATTTTGTTTACTGGAAATGTCACAAACTCTTCCTGGTCTATATCCAGGCCAATAATAATCAAATTGAATGAAGTGGCCTCAGAACTGAACCCCGTAGACAACGTGTAGGAAAGAACTGCAGATGCTGGTTTAAATCGAAGGTAGACACAAAATGCTGGAGTAACTGCCTGTCCACTGAGTTAGCCCGTAGACAACATAATCTACATCCAACCACTCTAAATATCTATCCCTAAATTCTTCCTTTTGTTTTCACTTTTAATTATTTTCAATCCAGTTTTCTTTACTTTTACTTATGTAAATATCCTTTAATCTTCTGGAGGAATATCTAAAGTGGGACCTTAATAAAGATTTCCCCGGGCCTAATGTACCGTCCTCAGCTGTCAAATTATTTCTGCTACTTCTTTACATTTTCTATATAACATCTAAATGTATAGTAATTGTTTTCATAATTACCTTATTAAATGTTCTCTTGTGAAAGAATCTAGATAATTGGACTGAAAATGTCCAGATTTATTTACTCAGATTTATAAAAACATTGATCACTCGACTATACTTCAGAATATATTCACGGATATTTGAAATAACATTGTTAGGACTCCACAATTAACTCTTAAGATTCTACTTCCAGCAAAAGGATGTGGATATTGGAAGTCTGAAATTAGCACACTGATTGCCAGAGCTGCCCTTATTACAATTCGTCCCACTCAGCTACATCCTCCCAGCTTTCCTATCAAATCTGTTCCCACCATAACATCTTCTACATTAGTGTTTTCCACAGCCAAATACTTCCCTCCATTATGATAAACAGAGCCCTGTTCATGTTCTATGTTTTGAAGTTGCCAATTGGGAACTGTTTCTTGCTTCACAAATGCGGCCGGATCTGCTGAGTATGTCCAATGCTTTCTATTATTGTCTGAAGAATCTAAATACATCCCTTCAAGCCCCAGTGCTCTGTCTGTGAGATTACATATATTTAAAACAAATGCTTAATCGATGGTTGAAGTTATCTAATTCACCTTCACCCTGATATAGAGAATGCATCTATTATTATTGGAAAAGATGCTTAATAATACATTCATCACATCTCAGGGATTCTACACTTTTCGTAAACATTTTATGGCATTTTATGATTTTTACAAAACATTTTACGTTTCCCCAAAATAAAATCTTTGAGCTTTCCTTATTCCACTGTAATGGGCCTGTCCCACTAAAGGGCCTGTCCCACTAAAGGGCCTGTCCCACTAAAGGGCCTGTCCCACTAAAGGGCCTGTCCCACTAAAGGGCCTGTCCCACTTAGGCGACTCTGCACTCGCCACATGATCGTCACATGGTCGCCACATGTTCGCTGGTGGTCTCTGGTGAGTCTCCTTCATGGTCGCGAGGAGTTCCCGCATTCTAGGAACTGCTAGAAAATTGGGCGCCATGGAGAAAATTGATAATTCTGTAGTCGTAGGTGCAGTTGTAGTGGGGTCGCCATGTAGTTATAGGTAGTCAAGCTCGTCGTAAGTAGTTTTAGTTAATCGCCTTTGTTGACCGGGCATTTTCATTGGCTCATGGGGGGGGGGAAAATTTAAGCACGCGTTTTCAGAACCAAGGAGAACTGACCGGTAATGTTAAATGCCCGCCGAACTTCACAGCTGTGTATCTCTGGCTTATTAAAAGTTTTCTGGCTTCTTAAAAGTGTCTCCACTCCTTTGTCCCCCTTCTCCACCCCTTCTCCCTCCCTTCTCCCCCCCTTCTCCCCCCTTCTCCCCCCTTCTCCCTTCCCTCCTCTTTTAAAGGACTTACCGTACACCGTGTTTGCCGTCTTAACCTTCCTGTTCATAGCGGTGTGTGTCTGTATCACCTTGGCTTTGCACCGTGTGAATTTCAGACAGTGCTCACCCCGCTTTCCCTGGCCCCCGCCTTTGCAATGTGTGTGTGTGTGTGTGTGTGTGTGTGTGTGTGTGTGTGTGTGTGTGTGTGTGTGTGTGTGTGTGTGTGTGTGTGTGTGTGTGTGTGTGTGTGTGTGTGTGTGTGTGTGTGTGTGCTCCACTCTGACAGTCGCGTTCCAGTTCCCAGTATTTCAGGCGAGTGCCGCAAACTTGACACTCGCCGGCAGACCGCTGAAAAATCACCTAAGTGGGACAGGCCCTTTTGGCGATTTTTCAGGTGACTGCCAGCGAATGGAACGGCGACTCTCAAAGTGGAACACATACATGCATCGCTTCCTTCACCAGCCAGTTATGCAGGCGGGGGACAGGGCAATCAGGGGGAGTGCTGTCTGAGAGAAATTCACATGGTGCGAAGCCAATGTGATACAGATACACCACGATGAACAGGAAGGTTGGCCCTGTAATTAAGACGTGAAAGCACAGTGTACGGGAAGGGTCACTTAAATCCTTTAAACGAGGGGGGAGAAGGGGGAGACGCAGTGGGGAGAAGGAGTGGAGACAACTTTTAAGAAGCCAGTGATACACGGCTGTGAAGCTCGGCAGACATTAACATTACCGGTCGGTTATCCTTGGTTCTGAAAACTACTGTTTACGTTTTTTTTTTCCAATGAGCCAATGAAATTCACCGGTCAGCACCGGCGACAACCTAAGAGAACCTACGTGAACCTACTACCACCTGGCAACCCACTACCACCTGGCAACCCACTACCACCTGGCAACCCACTACCACCTGGCAACCCACTACCACCTGGCAACCCACTACCACCTGGCAACCCACTACCACCTGGAAACCCACTACCACCTGGCAACCCACTACCACCTGGCAACCCACTACCACCTGGCAACCCACTACCACCTGGCAACCCACTGGCACGAGAATTCTTGCTCTCCATGGTGGCTTCATTCTGGTCGCCGCTAATTTTTCAACATGTTGAAAAATTAACGGCGACCAGAATGAAGCTGCGACTAGTTCCGAGAAGGCAGGCACTCCTCGCGACCAGGAAGGCGACTCCCCGGCAACTATCCGCGAACATGTGGCGACCATGTGGCGACTCCATAGTCTCCTGTAGTCGCCTAAAAAGTTGCCAAAGTGGGATTGGCCCATTAATCTCTTTTTCATTCTGAAAATTATCCTTTTCTCAATAATGTTAGATGGTGCAGTTCTTTGTTTTTATTGATTTCTTAGCTCTTCATTAATCCATTGCACCTTGAGATTACTAGCATTTTCATTCAATTTCTTTGTCTATACAATCTCTTTTTAAAAACCGTCCATCATTGTTTTCAGTGTCAATTATTTCTTCCACTCTCCTCTTCTTAAATCTGCACTAATCCAATTTTGTGTTCAAGCTGTTTGTAGTAAAAATACCCCATTTCTGGTTTTATGAAAAGCTTTGTGTCATGCGCTGGTAACACTGTAAGAACTCACACAAATTTGGTTTAATTACCTGCTCTGTTTTAATTATAATAACCAGATTGAGCCACTCCTTGCGCTTTAGCAGATTGGCATTCTTTGTTCTCTATTTACCATTCAATATTTTAATTTATAATTCAAATCATCTAGAAAAAATGTCTTCAAGATTCCTCTTGGAATAATATGAGCATCCCAATTACCTTATCTTTTTTTATTCCCCCAAACCATATCATATCCAGACATTTCATTTCCAATCTTATACTTTGTCAGATTTGTCAATCTTTTAGTCTCTAGATCTTCCTGTGAAATAATTGCTATATCACTCTAGTGTATTTCCTTTATAGAATGTACACTGCAAAACATGCATTATAACACAATTTGTCCCCATTTATCTTTGTTTATTGCATTTTTGTCATTTAACTGTTTGCAAATAATTTGATTTCACTCTTTTAAAATGTTCTTGAGAAATTGATTTCTGCACAATTAATCTCATCTATTTCTCCCTTTTCCATTAAATACTTCCGATTGTCACTATTTTTACAACAGCACTTCCTTTCCTAAACCATCAATTTAACCACCATCTACAGTTCCTTCCTACATTTATTATATCCAAATATGCTGATGGAGCTAGATGGCAGTGTGGGTCGTGGCAAGAATACAGAGATGGTTCAAGGAGATATAGACAGCCTTCTGAATGGGGAGGATATAATAACTGGAATACAATGTAGAAGGGTCCTACAGAATAACAGAAACAGAGTGCTTTTAACGGGTATGTGATTGGGAGATGTTTGTTGGTCCTGAGAATCCTTGTACAAGTATGATGAATCTTAAAGTTAATATGCAGGTGAATTAAGCAATTAGGAAGTCCAATTGTCGGGGGAATAAAATCATCTGGTTGGTAGGTTAATGAGCGCAGTTTCAGAGAGAGATTGCAAACACATATAAGTTGGCCTTCATTGCGAGAAGATGAGTGTGAGAATTAAGACATCGTACTTGTACAATCACCTGAAATGTTGTGTTCTAATTTGTTTCCCCTACCTGATGAATGCTATAAATACAATAAAGAGATTGTATAGAGGTTTATCAGTTTGATTCCTAATATGGTCATATTTGTGCTAGATCAGTAATTAAGCAGCATGGGTCTACCGCCTGGGTATGTCATGGAAATGGATCCTGAAATGCATCAGTATGCACAAACCATTAAGCACTCATTTACACTAATCCTTTTCATTTTCTCTGGCCTGTTACAACAGAAACAGCCATCCATATTCCATATTGAATATACTGTAACTACAAATACACGTTCATATCTCAGATATGACAAGATCTGCTGTTGGCCATTCATCTGTAATATCAGCTCAATTTCTCCATCTGTTGGACACTTCCTACAGTTCTTAATTTTGGGTTCTGTTTTTATTGTGAAATACTGTAGGTAAATTCTACCACAGATGGAGCAGGAAATACTTGATAGGGTAATTTATATGTGTTTGCAATCTCTCTCTGAAACTGCGCTCATTAACCTAACAACCAGATGATTTTATCTATATTTTATTCCCCCGACAATTCTGGCCTCACCCGAGGTACACTCTTTGTCCTCCCCCACCCTCTCTGCAATTTAAAACTAACTTGCATATTGGTATTGGTTTATTATTGTCAAATGGCACGTGCACCAAGATACAGTGAAAAACTTTCTTTGTTGTGCTATCTGGTCAAGTCATACTATTCATTAGTACAATCAAGCCATTACACAACAGGTTGTGCAAAGAGAAAATTACTATACTGCAGGTCCTGTTTAAAACTTCCCCCTCTCACTTTAAACCTATGCCCTTCAGTTTAGACGATTCAACTCTGGGATAAAGACTGTAACCATCCACCTCATTTATGCCCCCCATGATTTTACATACCTCTATTAGGTCATCACACAGCCTCTTATGCTTCAAGGAGAAAATGTCCCATCTATCCGGCCTTTCCTTAAAGCTCAAACACTCCAATCTCTGTGACATCCTTGTGAATCTTTTCTGCACCATTTCCAGCTTAATTAAAACAGCTTCCTACAGCTGGGTGACCAGAACTGCGCACAATACTGTAAGTGTGGTCTCACCAACAATTTGCATGTTTGTAACATGACGTCACTATACTCATTGCCCTGACCGGTGAAACCAAGCATGCCAATGTCTTATTCACCACCACGTTCTTCAGTCTGATGCTGTCTCACACCGTGAGATGCTGCCTTACCCGTTGAGTTTCTCCAGCATTTTTGCCTAGTTCAGCAAATTGATTATTAAGCCATTGTGCCATTTATTTTTTACTGCTAAATCTTTTGTCCTACCAGGCGAAGTATGGTTAAATTTATCTCCATATTTATTTTGCTGAAGCCAACAATCACCTTTAATTTAAGTTTCAACAAATTTAACTCTCATTTGTGTTCCAATGACTATTCTGAGATTTCCAATCTCATTACATTTTGATTTCCCAGTTTCTTTTGTTTTCATTATTTTGTGAGAATGATTAAAGTCACAGCTCTGGTTGTGATTAATCATTGACACATCCTTTAAGAGACCGAATGGTTTCATAATGGTACATTTACTCACAATGAGATTTTCCGTAAATAGAATCAATATATAAAGATCTCTGCATTTGGACGAGATCTTCTCGAAAGGTTGTTATCACAGATGTAGGAGTAATCTGTGTGGTTGAAGTGGGTAGTATTGAGTTTTTTGATGCCAACTAATTGATATTGTAGGGTGAGGATAATTTTCCAGCTCCCCCACCCTAACCCTCTGTGCTCCCTCACCCACCATGAACTTCAATTCCTAATCTCAATTATGATATTGATATAATGTACAGAATTTGAGAGGGTGGAGCCCCTCGCAGTGAACTCCCTGCATCATTCTCCGACTGAAAATATAATCATTTTTAACCTTCCGATATCACTCTTCTGCAGTTATTCAGAGACCAAAGGGGAAAATGAATGAATGAATACTTTATTGTTACATGTGACAAGACGCAGTCAAATACTTTGCTTGCATACCCAAGGTATACAATAGTCACCACCTAAAGGGCGCTGACAAGTTTACAAAGTATCTTGCACCAGGTCCTCCTCTGTTCTCTCCTCCCCCGTCCCTCCCCCTCACTCCAGGTCCTTGGTCTTCTTCCTCCCCTCCCCCTCACCTCACGGTGAACCCTCCACACTGTTCTTCCCCATGAGGCTCGTCGAACCAGGCTCTGTCGGCCTGCGAGTCTCCGCTAACCTGCGCGGCTCCACCAACCCGCTAGGCTCCGTCGGCCGTGAGGCTTCATCGACCCGCTAGGCTCCGTCGGCCGTGAGGCTTCATCGACCCGCGAGGCTCCGTTGACCCGCTGGTTTAGGCTCTGGCTCCGCAGCCTGGTGCTTCACCGCACGCAAGGTTTGGGCTCACTGCCCCGCTTTGCTGCAGCCTCCTAGTAGCTGTCTGCCACGGCGGCCTGAAAGGAAGGAGGAAATTTTGTTCTGTATTTACCATGCACCACATGTACCATGTACTGAACAAAGAGTGACAATTGGGGACAAAATGCAATACTTTATAACATTGGCGGCGTCCTATATGTGGCGGCTCTTTACATATTTGTATATGCAATAGAGTCAAATCAAGAGTCAAGAGAGTTTTATTGTCATGTGTCCCAGATAGGACAATGAAATTCTTGCTTGCTGCAGCACAACAGAATGTTGTAGGCATAAATACTGAACATCAATGTGTCTATATACCATAGACCATATATATATACACATACATAAACAGATAAAGTGCAATAGGCTGTTATTGTTCAGAGATTGTTTGATGTAATGTTTAATAGCCTGATGGCTGTGGGGAAGAAGCTGATCCTGAACCTGGATGTACCAGATTTCAGGCTCCTGTACCTTCTACCTGATGGCAGCGGAGAGATGAGTGGCCAGGATGGTCTAGGTCCTTGATGATGTTGGCAGCCTTTTTGAGGCGGCGACTGCGATAGATCCCTTCGATGGTGGGGAGGTCAGAGTCGGTGATTGCCTGGGCAGTGTTTACATCTTTTTGCAGCCTTTTCTGCTCCTGCATGCTCAAGTTGCCGAACCAAGTCACGATGCAACCAGTCAGCATGCTCTCTACTGTGCACCTGTAGAAGTTCGAGAGAGTCCTCCTTGACATACCGACTCTCCGTAATCTTCTCAGCAAGTAGAGGCGCTGATGTGCTTTCTTTATAATTGTATCAGTGTGCTGGGACCAGGAAAGATCTTTGCAAATATTCACGCCCAGGAATTTGAAGTTCTTCACCCTTTCCACCATCGACCCATTGATATAAATGGGATTGTGGGTTCCTATCCTACCCCTTCCAAAGTCCACAATCAGTTCCTTGGTTTTGCTGGCGTTGAGAGCCAGGTTATTGTGCTGGCACCATTTGGTCAATCAGTCGATCACACTTCTGTACTCTGACTCATCACCATCAGTGATTCGTCCCCCAACAGTGGTGTCGTCGGCGAACTTGATGATGGAGTTCGCACTATGTCCGGCTACGCAGTCATGAGTATAATAATAATAATAATAAATTTTATTTATGGGCGCCTTTCAAGAGTCCCAAGGACACCTTACAAAAATTGAGCATGTAGAGGAAAAACATGTAAGGGGAATGAAATAAATAGTAGTATAGAGTGAGTAAAACAGGGGGCTGAGCATGCAGCCTTGAGATGCTCCCGTGCTGATTGTTATCGAGGATGACGCAAAACAAAGAATCTCACTGTGACATGTCACATGTGATAATAAAGTATGATTCATTCATTCATGTATAATTCAAAAATACTCAGTAATCTGTCAAATTATCCCACCCAACCAACTAGCCCCATACCAATGATACCCAAAGAAAATCAACAGAATTGAGTAATATAACTGAAAGCTCTGCAGTGAGCAAGAGAAGTTGGTCAGGCCATTCTGCGAAATGGAACTGATTCCAATGTATAAATTTATATTGGTATTGGTTTATTATTGTCACGTCTGCTGAGATACAATGAAAAACATTGTGTGCTATCCATACTATACACGCTGTACATAATCAAGCCATTACACAAGTAGATATTTAAGAGTGGGAAAATTGTGGTGGGTGACAGTAGATCCTCTTCTGGGACCAGCACACAAAGAGTCACCACGCTCTGGTTCCATCTTGGTGAAACAATCGAGATAGCTAGTGTTTTGTCACAACTTTCCTGCTTCACAAGCCACCAAATGAAATTTACCAACTGAAATTTGACTTATTTTAGGAATCCCAGGTTTGCCACATGAGGAGAGATTGGGTAGACTGGAGACAAATTGCTGGAGGACCAGGGCAACCCTGTAAGGTTCCATTTGGTGTGTGTGGGGGGGGGGAGGTAGCTATGGGAAGAATGGTTTGTGTCATCGACTGGGCTACATCCACACCTCTGTGCAATTTCTTGTCATCTTGGGCAAAGCTGTTGCCAAAGCAAGCTATAATGCATCCTGATGGTATGCTTTCTTTGGTGCATCTGTAGACGTTGGTATGAGTCATTGGAGACATAAACACTCTTAGTCTTCAGAAGTAGAGGCATTGGTGAGTTTTCTTGGCTTTAGCTTCAATGTTTTTGGTGCAAGATAAACTGTTTCTCACATGTATAGCTAGGAACTTGAAGTTCTCGACCATCTCTACTTCGGCACTGTTGTTGCTGGTTGGGGCATGTGCAGTAGCTCATTTCCTGAGATCAATAACTACATCCTTCATGACATTGAGGGAGAGATTGTTGTCTTTATACCATGTTACAAAGCTCTCAATCTCCTTCCTGTACTCCGTATCACCCTTCTTCATTATCCAGCCCATACAGAAAGATCATCAAATTAAAGATTTAAACATTTTGAAATTTCACTTAACTGCGAAACAGTGTAGATGAGCAAACAATGGTGCTGGGTGAGAGGAAATGTGGCCGGACAGTAGACGTCAAGTTTACGAATGGTAGAGTGTGGGAGGCCTCTGGGACTGCATTGTAATAGTCCAAATTGGAGGAATAATGCATTGTTTGCAGTGGGTAAGTTGATGCTGAGGAAATCAGGAAATATTACAGATGAAAATAGGCTGTGTTTGTGACAGCAAGGTACATACACAGAGGCTTATCCTGGGATCAAATCTGACATTTGATTACAAACATTCTCATGCCCTCTCAGACAGTTCCCAAGGATAGTAATAGTCAGAGAGCAAATTTTGTGAACAAAATCAATGAATGAGACTTTCCAGTGGCTGGAGGGAATTTCTGCTCATCCAGTATCATGATGGGCAATCTGATAGTTTGAGGACTGGAGAGGGCTGCTTGAGGTGTTGGTATGGTGGAGCTGGCTGTCATCAACATGCATGGAAATACTGCTGTTGTTTTGCATAATGTTGCTGTGGAGCAGCAGGATGATGTGAATTGGGAGGTGACCAATGCATAATGTTCTGGTAATTTTTATGCCCCTGTCCCACTTAGGAAACCTGAACGGAAACCTCTGGTGACCTTGTGCCCCACCCAAGGTTTCCATGAGGTTCCCGGAGGTTTTGGTCACTCTCCCTAATGGTCGAAAGTGGTTTCCGTGTGGGCGAGGCTTCTTCTATGTTCCTTCGATTATTTCAACAAATTCAAAACTGGCCTCGACTAAAAATAGGTTGCCGTTTGGAGTGGAGTGGGGTCGCTATTTACATACAGGCAGTCGAAGGCAATCTCCTTCGCTGACCGGCCATTTTGATTGGCTCATTGGAGTTTTCGAGACCTAGAAGATCCACCGGAAGGTAAAATGCCAGCTAACTTTATTAAACTTCTTAAAACTGTCTCCGCTCCTCCCCCCCCCCTTATCCCCCCTTCTCTCTCCCCCCCTTCCCTCTCCCCCTTCTCTCTCCCCCTTCTCTCTCCCCCCTTCTCTCTCCCCCCTTCTCTCTCCCCCCTTCTCTCTCCCCCCTTCTCTCTCCCCCCCTTCTCTCTATCCCCGCCCCCCCCTCCCGCGCTCTCTAAAGGACTTACCGTTCTCTGTGGCAGCCGTTTACCTTCCTCTTCATCACGCTCCTCCGTGTGTGTGTGTGTGTGTGTGTGTGTGGGTGTGCGGTCGGTAGCAAAGATCCTGTGGGATCTTTGGTCAGTTGATGCAGCTCACGCTTCGATCGAGGCTTTCCAGGCGAGTGACCAAAACCTCTGGCGACTCATGGAAACCTTGGGTGGGGCGCAAGGTCACCAGAGGTTTCCGTTCAGGTTTCCTAAGTGGGACAGGGGCATTACATTCAGTTAAATATTAAAGATGCTCCCTACATTTGGAGCAAAGCCTGAGATAAATATTCATAGAGTTACGTAGGCATAATGAGCTATGTATCAGAAACAAACTGTTTGCTCCACCAAGCCTGCACAAAGCGTCAATCACCTATTTACACTAATCCTACATTAACTCTAATTTTTATTCTCCCCACATTCTCATCAACTTCCCCTATGTTTTACCACTTACCCACACTCGGGGGCTTATCAGTGGCAATACACCTTTGCGTTGTGGGAGGAAACCGGAGCACTTGGAAGAAACCCAGGGAAGATGTGCAGATTTCACACACACAGTAACTGCAGTCAGGATCGAACCAGGTCGCTGGTGCTGTGAAGGACTGTCTACACTGTGCCATCTAAGCAGCAAGCATAACGGGTTGGCTACATTCTGCAGTCAAACACACCAGTGTGCCAGAAATTCATGTTGATTTTGATGCTGATTCTGAAGCTTTGGAGGTTTGCCCAGCAGATTACGATGAGTGATTGAACATTGATAAAAAGTAGAATCATAGAATAGCTTGTTGTCAAATCAGCCTCTTCATTCATACAGGGTAGAAAGCTGCCACTCAGCTCATGATAAGTGTGCTGATTCTTTGAAAGAGCTATCCAATTAGCTCATTCCTCTGAAAATGTATTTATTTCAAAAACGTATTCAATTGTCTTTCAATTTTATTATTAAATCTGCTTCTGTTTCATAATTATTTCTGCATGAACAAATGTGTCTTTTTTCATCTATAGCTCTTTTGCCAATTACTTTAATTCTGAGCTATCTCATTACCAAATCTTCTGCTCTTGGAAACAATTCATACTTATTTACTTGAACAAAATCCTTTCTGATTTGGAACAAATTTGTTAAATCTGCTTTAACCTTTCCTGCTCTACCAGGTGCATAGCACACTGTTATCATTCAAGGCCAGAATTGTCCAGTGTGCTTGCTATGTCTCCACATAAAACCGCTAGACAGCCAATAAATCCTTGGGATAATGGGGATGGTGGATGTGCTGATAAGTTTCCAATCCTATGGTTGAATTGAGAAGCATTTTGCTCAAGCATTTCACTGAAACAACAGCTAATTATACATCAGCAGGCTTGGTGCTGAGGTGATTGGGTATAAACATTCCATAATCACAGCTTCAACGACACATTACCTTTATGATAAAATTAAAGTTCACAATTCAGGCCACGACAGAGCGCAATGTGCTATCAATTAGATATGTTGAAGATTGAAGGTATAAAGAATCGTGCACCTATCTTCAGTACTAACACTGTGCAGACCTTACCACATGTTTCAAATGAGGTTGATGGGTGGACCAATGCCAATTAGGACTGCCAGCTCATGTGCATTTGTGTTGCTGTTAGAACAAACTAAATTGCCATTAGCAATCAACAGACGCACAACCCCGAGGCAGCCTTCATTGTTGCGGGTGACTTCAATCACTCTAACCTGAAGACTGTACTCCCCAAATTCCACCAACATGTCTCCTTCCCCACTAGAGTAGACAAGACACTGGACAAAGTCTACACCAACATGGCTGAAGCTTACAAAGCCATCCCCCTCCCCCACCTTGGTCAGTCTGATCACGTCTCATTGTTCCTGCTCCCTAAGTACTCCCCACTCATCAGACGGGTTAAACCAACTGTGAGGACAGTTAAAGTCTGGTCAGAGGAAGCGGACTTCACACTTCAGCAGTGTTTTGGAAACACTGACTGGAAGGCGTTTGCAGCCCAGGCCACCCTTGACTCCCACACGGACATTGATTCCTACACATCCTCTGTTCTGGACTTTATAAACTCCACCATCAATAGTGTCACCTCCCTCAAACAGGTGACCATATTCCCGAATCAGAAGCCATGGATGAACAGCGAGGTCAGGCTACTGCTGAAAGCACGGGACACCGCTTTCAGGTCAGGCGATGCTCGAGCCTACAGTTCAGCCAGGGCTAACCTGAAGAGGGGCATCAAGAAGGCCAAGCACTGCCATAAGCTCAGGATTGAGGAGCACTTCAACAACAACTCCGACCCCCGACGCATGTGGCAAGGCATCCAGGCCATCACGGACTACAGACCCTCCAACACCACCCCCACATCCAGCGACGCCTCCTTCCTTGAGGAGCTTAACCACTTCTATGGCCGCTTCGACAGGGACAATCTAGAGACAGCCATCAAGGCTGTGCTACCTGCCGATCACCAACCCCTCACACTCACCCCCTACGACGTATTCGTGGCACTGAGTAGGACTAATGCACGTAAAGCTGCTGGCCCTGACGGCATCCCCGGGCGCGTGCTCAGGGCCTGTGCTGCGCAGCTGACAGACGTCTGGACTGACATCTTCAACCTGTCACTTGCCCAAGCAGTTGTCCCCACGTGCCTTAAATCCACCTCCATCGTGCCAGTGCCAAAACACTCCACTGCGGCAAGCCTCAACGACTTCCGCCCAGTTGCTTACCCCCATCATCACCAAGTGCTTCGAGAGGCTGGTCCTGGCACACCTCAAAAGCTGCCTACCCCCCACACTGGATCCCTATCAGTTTGCCTACCGCAAGAACAGGAGTACGGAGGATGCCATCTCAACGGCACTTCACTCCGCCCTCTCCCACCTCGACAACAGAGACACTTACGTAAGAATGCTGTTCATCGATTACAGCTCAGCATTCAACACCATTATACCATCAAAACTGATCACCAAACTCGGTAACCTGGGCATCGACCCCTCCCTCTGCAACTGGATACTGGACTTTCTAACCAACAGACCCCAGTCTGTTAGGTTAGACAAGCACACCTCTTCAACCCTCACCCTGAACACCGGCGTTCCACAGGGCTGTGTGCTGAGCCCCCTCCTCTACTCCCTCTTCACCTATGACTGCACACCTGTACATGGTACTAACACCATCATCAAGTATGCAGATGATACAACGGTGATTGGCCTCATCAGCAACAACGATGAGTCGGCCTACAGGGAGGAGGTCCAGCACTTAGCAGCATGGTGCGCTGACAACAACCTGGCCCTTAACTCCAAGAAGACCAAGGAGCTCATTGTAGACTTCAGGAAGTCCAGGGGCGGCACGCACACCCCCATCCACATTAACGGGACGGAGGTGGAACGTGTTTCTAGCTTCAGGTTCCTGGGAGTCAACATCTCCGATGACCTCTCTTGGACCCACAATACCTCAACTCTGATCAAGAAGGCTCACCAGCGTCTCTTCTTCCTGAGGAGACTGAAGAAGGTCCATCTGTCTCCTCAGATCCTGGTGAACTTCTACCGCTGCACCATCGAGAGCATCCTTACCAACTGCATCACAGTATGGTATGGCAACTGCTCTGTCTCCGACCGGAAGGCATTGCAGAGGGTGGTGAAAATTGCCCAACGCATCACCGGTTCCTCGCTCCCCTCCATTGAGTCTGTCCAAAGCAAGCGTTATCTGCGGAGGGCGCTCAGCATCGCCAAGGACTGCTCTCACCCCAACCATGGACTGTTTACCCTCCTACCATCCGGGAGGCGCTACAGGTCTCTCCGTTGCCGAACCAGCAGGTCCAGGAACAGCTTCTTCCCGGCGGCTGTCACTCTACTCAACAACGTACCTCGGTGACTGCCAATCACCCCCCCACCCCCCGGACACTTATTATCACTTATTATTATTTATTTAAATCATTTGCTATGTCGCTCTTCCAGGGAGATGCTAAATGCATTTCGTTGTCTCTGTACTGTACACTGACAATGACAATTAAAATTGAATCTGAATCTGAATCTGAATCTGATCAGCACCACACACCATCCTCAATCTTTCATTGAGACAGCAGCATTTTTAATGTATTAATTGCCCACTATGTGACAGGCAATGTATTGGGGGGTGGCAAGGCACAAACAACTCAAAGCAAACCATTTATTAAACGGCAAACAATGTCAATATTCCAGCAGGCAGTCTATTTCCACAGAGCACAAGATATGGCCCACAGCACAGTCCTGTCTGGCCAGTGTCAATGAGCAACAAACCAGTCATGCTTATTGTTCCCATGTCTACAGCTACTATGAGAAGCTCCTTCTAGTGGCTTAGGTCCTGGTATGGTTGCTGAAACCTACCAATGTCCTCCATGGCTGACAGGGACTAAAGGGGTTGTCGCACTGCGGCAAATTAATTGGCGAGTTTAGAAGAGTTTAGGGGACTTTGAAAAAAATGTCATGTTGAAGACCTCCTTCGACCTCCTTCGACTATGTTGAAGACTAGCTTCGATTAGCTACGGGAAAATTGGACACCGAATACTGGAGAGTGAAGACGACCTCCTTCGATCTCCTTCGACCTCCCTTCGACAAAGTTGAAGACCATCTACAACTATCTACGACTACCTTCGATTACCTTTGACTACTCTCGATTACCTACGAATAACATGCCGACCTACCACGACCTACTACGACTAAACCTACGAGTAAAAAAAGTATTGATTTTTTCCATGGCGACCTTTTTTACTCGCGGGCATTTTTCAACATGTTCTAAAACACGCCGCGACCTAGCTGAGGCCTCGAGCACGCGGGGACTACTCCCGAGCATGAAGTAGAGTTACAAAGACTTCCTAGGACCTTGTGTCGACCATGCTGCGAGTATGAGTCGAGGGCAAACTCGTCAGAACTCGCAGATTAGGTCACCGTGAGTTCTGGTGAGCCCCTTAACTCTAAAGCACAAACTAGATACCTGAAGCTGGGTCTTCATCACTGGGCCATGGTGAGCTTTGACAACCAGATAAGCCTTAAGTAGTACATGAGTACAAGCAGTAATAGCTGTCAGAATGCATTAAATATCTGTGAATGCCACTGACAATCATGAACATTCAATGGTAATCAAAAAAAAAATCTGACCAAAATTTAAGATTAAAAAATAAAATGTAAAATGACAAAAGCACTAGAAAACACATAAACAATTACACATATTCATAGCCTTCTCTGAACTAAATGATTCATTATTTCAATGTTACTTTATTGTGACATGAACCTAGGTACAGTGAAATACTTTGTTTTGCACAAACCCAGTAAAATCATACAGTAGACCTCACCCGGGCAGGACACAAGCGCCGCCATGTTTCTGGTGCCGACAAAGTTACAGAAAGTTCACTGCACAGTCCTATCTTCAGCCTGCCCCAACACACATGGCATCAGGTGCAACCCCCCCCCCCTTTTTTCGACACCCCTCCCCCGGTGGGTACGGCCCTCCGGCGGGCAGCTCGGCAGCCTTCCTCGCTCTCAGCGGCGTTGGTTCCCCTACGCTCTCCACGGTACCCTATGCTCTCGACAGCCCGCTTCTCCCTCAACGGTCCTCCTACGCTCTCTATGGTCACCCCTTACTCGACGGTCCCAGTACAATCTCGGCTGTTGCTTGCGGCGACCTTCCGCGCTCTCAACGGCGCTCGCTGGGATACTTTATAATAAAATGTTAAAGGCCTGTCCCACTTTGGCGTCATTTGCGTGTCAGTTACGCGACAGGCCGGTAGTGACTGACGCGCGACAGTCTAGCAGTACGACAATCGCGCGCCAAGTGCTCTTGAGGATCCTGCTTCTTTTGGGAGCCATTTGCAATGTCGTTCGTACTTAGTCCGATCTCCATGGCAAGGAGTTCAATTTTTTCAAAACTACGCCCGCTTTATACCCGGGTGGTCACGTGGTGCGGCGCTCAAATGAGGCACTAATGGCGCGCCAATGGCGTATGGGCGGCGCATGGTTACGGACGATGACGCATAATGAATTAGCATAGGCAATGTTCATGCGTCACCGTGTGTAACCATGCGTCACCACGCGTTACATGTACGCCATCGGGACATCAGCGTACGTCATCAGTACGTCAGCGTGCGCAAGGGATAGGTCATGCAGGTGGCGCGCAAGGATTTTGAGCATTCAAAAATCCTGGGGCGGCGCGCATTACTGCGCATCACTGCAGACGCCACCAATGCTCCATGCGCGCGTCACGATGTGCCAATCAATTTTTAGGATGTCGCGTAAATGATGCACAAATGACGCCCAAGTGGGACAGGCCCTTAAAATACTTCTCTTTCCTGGAGATGTTACTGTCCATTGGAGTTTCTGGCTTAATGTCAGCCAAATTCTCCAGTGAAACTACTGGGGAACTCTAGGAAGTTGGTGATCCGTCACAGGACTCCTTCAGCAACTCAGATCAGAGCACAGTTAGAATGACAACAGCAATGATCTCTCAGGAAATTCAAGACTTCCCCTTTCAAGTGCATGGTATCAGTTTGTCAATTTGTCCCTTGTCTGACTAGACTATTTAAAAATGAAAGGAAAGAACCTATAATAATCTCACCCAGTAAAAGCAGCGTGAGTTCTCCAGAAAAATACTGAGGGTGAAGGATAGTTATGAAGAAAATTTGTGCATCAAATGGGTTCTATTTACGTACATTAGTGTGGTGGTAAATTGTGTGGTGGCAAGGTTTGATGGGAGAAAGGAGAAGAGGGAGTGGCCAGGATGCGACTCATCCTTAATTATGCTGCTGGCCTTGCCGAGGCAGCGTGAGATATAAATGGAGTCAATAGAAGGGAGGTTGGTTTTTGTGTGATGGCCTGGGCTGCATCCACAATTTGCTGCAATGTCTTGGATGGAGACCCCAGGTTCGATCCTGACTACAGGTGCTGTATGTATGGAGTTCAAACCATGTAGGTTTTCTCCAGTGCTCCAGTTTCCTCCCACATTGGAAAGATGTGCAGGTTTGTAGGGTAATTGGCTTCTGTAAATTGTCTCTAGTGTGTAGGATAGAACTAGTGTATGAGTGATTGTGATCGGTAACCTATTTCCACACTGTATCTCTAAACTAAACTGAACTAGCCTAAGACTGACAAAGTAATTAATAAATCACCTGCAGTCTGCCAAGTTCCATCATTGTCACCATATGGACCCTTTAAATAACATATGAGGCTAGGATTCTTGTTTTTAGCTGTAATGCTGGATGGTTGCAATTCCTGGCCTCCACATTTAGCAAGTCGTTGGGGATGAAAAAAGACATGTGCGTGCACAGTTCTGCTGGATAACCAAAAGCAGCAAGAAAGCTTTCATCCAGCCTCTACAAGTGAACTTGTGTCCAATTACACATACCCCACTCCTCCATCAGACTACCCCATCCCTAAAACTGCCTCCGTCTCTTTTACCGAGTTAAGGGAAAGACCACTCTCAGGATCAGACTCATCCATTGATTGTGATTAATGGCTTCACTGCCCTCACACAAAAGTAACAACAAATTAAAATCGCATATCCCTTTGTGAATTTATTTTAATTTTTCAACCAAAACTCATTCAACTACAACTTAGATAATCAACATTTACAAAGCTGGGCCAATGATTTTATATATGTTTTTTTTTAATTCAGTTCTTGTAAATACTTTATGAAACCTACATTAAATATCTGTGGCAATGTTAACACACTGAGTTGAATATTTATTTTGGTTAAATCAAGTCTGATGAAGGAGGCATATGTTTTGTCTTTTCTCTCCTTTCACCTCCTCCATTCCTCTTATCCATAGACACCCACAATCTCCCCAGGTGAAGTTTCGAGATACTTACATATTTTCCATGTATAATAAAAAAACATATGTCAGGCTGTTGTTCATAAACTACAGCACGGCATTCAAAACCATCATCCCCTCCAAGCTGGTTACCAAGCTCACGGAACTGGGACTCTGCACATTCCTTTGCAACTGGATCCTTGACTGCCTCATCAGCAGACCACAATCTGTACGAATTGGCAGCAACACTTCCTCCTCGATAATCATCAGCACAGGCTGAGAATCCACAAACATGTCTTCATCAACAAGACGGCTGTGGAAACAATCAAAAACTTCAAATTCCTCTGCGTGCATATCTCTGAAGATCTGTCCTGGACCCATCACATTGATGTGATCATTAAGAAAGCCCATCTATGCCTCTGCTTCCTGAGAGGACTGAGGAGATTTGGTATGTCAAAGAATACTCTCTTGAACTTCTACAGGTGTGCAGTAGAGAGCATATTGACTGGTTGCATGATGGCTCAGTTCGGCAACTAATGCCCAGGAACAAAGGAGATTACAAAAACTGGTGAACACTGCCCAGTCCATCACATGAAGGGATCAACAGGAGGCACTGCCTCAAAAAGGCAACCAGCATCATCAGAGACCCACACCACACTGGCCGCATTCTCATTTCACTTCAGATAAAGGAGCCAGAAAACTGTAACGTGAGGTATTAAACACTACAGCCTCCAAATAAGTTCTTAATTGCATAGACATGGGGGGCATTGTTTTTGTCTTTGCACTATTATTGTTTGTTTGCTTTATACATATATATATATAACCACTTCCTGTTGTTCTGTATATTGATTTTAGAAAAAACGCTGCCACTTACGGCTGTGATTTTTTGCCATCTTAGTCAGAGCCCCTCTCCGTTGCGCAGGACAAGAGGATTTCTCCCGTCGATTAAAAATAAAAGAGTTATTAGTGTTTAAAAAATGGTGAGATTCTCTCTCCTGAAGGCCACGCCCCTTCCGGAGGGACTATAAAAAAAACTGCAAATGTTAAGAAACAAACTGGAACTCATTTGAATGCTATACCCAGGCAAGATAGCAAAAGGTGGCTGTTCAGAATGACAACAGTTCATAAAGTGCAAATGAAATCAGGGAAATTGTTTAAAAAAAACACATATTTCAGATGGACAGGATTAAAGGATTAATGCTCAAAAATAAGGTTGTTTACTTAAAGGAGCAAGAAGTGTTAAATTAAATAACTGCATGAGTGAACTTGGCTGATAACCAAGGACCAATTGGGAAGTTCTTGGGAGAATTTCTGACATAGAGTCATCCGATTTTTGTTACTGAACAGAATCATAATACTTGCGGTTTAGTTTGGTAAAAGAAAAGCCCTTCATTGCTGATGACAGTTCTGTGCCTCAGGGAATGATGGGAGAGTGAGGAAGTGACACCTACAGTAACTTTTGAGAAACAGTGGAATGTGAGATCATGACATTTGTGACTTGCTTAAAATCTTTTTTTGACAGTAATGAAATTAATATTGTTAATTTTCCCATATAGAGGGTGAATAGAGCATGGGGCACAGGGTGGGATTAAGGGTCAAAATCAAATCACTAGCTACAGCAACTAAGAGAAATGACTGGCCTTTACTCGACCAATTAGTTTGTTCTTTTTATTAATCTGATCATTGAGGGTAGGGCAGTGGATATTGTCAAGATGGATTTTAGTAAAGCATTTGATAACATCTCTAATTGTTGGTTGATCCAGAAAATTAAGAGTATGGAATCCATGGTGACGTCAGAACTGGCTCATCATTAGAAAGCAGAGGGTTGTGGAAGAAGCACAACATTTTACATGGAGATTTCTCACTAGAGGTTCCACAAGGATCTGTGCTGAAACCTCCCTTGTTTATGATAAACGTAAATTAATTTGATGTAAATGTTGAAACAAAGAACAGCAAATGCTGGCCAATACCAAAGATAGACACAAAGTGCTGGAGTAACTCAGCGGGTCAGACAGCATCTCTGGAGAAAAAGAGTCCCAACCTGAATACCTGGAGTAGAAGGGACCCAACCGGAAATGTCACCCATCTCTTTTTTTCCCAGATATGCTGTCTGACCCGCTGAGTTACTCAAGCACTTTGTGACTATCTTTGGATGTAAATGTAGATGGGTTGGTTAGTTAGTTTGCAGTTGACACCCAAATTGTGGGAGTTGTGGACAGTGAAGAAGGCTGTCATGTGTATAGCAGAATATAGATTGGATACAGGAATGAGCGGAGAAACTGCAGACTGTGTTTAGTCCAAACAAGTGTGAGGTATTACAGTTTAGGAGGTCAAATGTAAAGGGAAAATATACAGTTAATGACAAAACTCTCAACCGTATTGATCTAACAAGGGATGAAGGGGTCCTAGTCCATAGCTCCCCAAATGTGGCAGCACAAGTAGATGGTGTGGTAAAGAAGGCTTATGTTATGTTTGCCTTCAACGTTCTGGACATTGTATAAGAGTCAGGACATCATGTTGCAGTTTATGGGACTTTGATTGGGCTGCATTCAGAGTATTGCATGCAGTCTGGGCACCCCATTACTGGAAAGTTGTGCAGGCTTTTGTCAGGGTGTAAAAGAGGTTTACCAGAGTGCTGTTTGGATTAGAAGATATCAGCGATGAGGCTAATTTGCTATTAGCCAATGTAAAACAAAACATGGGGGTAATTTGCCAATATGTAATTATTTAATAAAGCCAGTTCTAAGTCAAACTTCCCTTCTTTTTTAACCCAATTTGGGAAAATGGGAAATCAAAGCTAGAACATCACAGCCAGGCAATAGTCAAATCCATACTGTGTCCTCCGCAGGTAATAGCACTGGTGCATATAATTCCTAATTTTATAAAATAGATTTCTTCCTCATTACGACAATGCCACCTGAAGGACTAGTGGAAAAAAGAGAAAGGTTTCAGTCAAATAAGCTGTTTTTGCTCTTAAGCCAGCCCAAGGGACTATGCTTCTATCTTGCTTGAAAAAGACTTCCAGTCCCCATAAATATCTATTTCAATGAACGAGAAAAAATTGTCCTCAGACCAATTAAGTGAAATGGTTTGAAGTTCAGTTGAACGATGAGCTGAAATTCTTACCTCCCAGCAGGAGAGAACATCAAAAATGATCGCAGTCTCTGTGCTGCCAACTTTGAATATAACTGATGGAGATCAATGTTCAAGCGTCTCACGTATGAACAACTAAAAAAGGAGGAAAAACATCTAAAAAAAGAGGTAAAAAAAACCAGCAAAAAAGAACTCTCACTAATTTTCCTCTATTATGTGTTGCCGATAGTTTCTTCATTATATTTCAGGTAATACCTGGTATAAAAAAAACAATAATATGATAAAAGATTTATATGGTTGATAGTGGTTTCTTTAGAACTGATGAGCTCAAAGGAACGTTTGGTGGGGATGTTTCAGACTGAAAAGATGGGACAGAACAGATAGGACCAAATTGCTCCCAGTGAATGTGCAGTCTAAAACATACAGAAGGATGAAATAAAGACACAGTGCTGGAACACAGCAGGTCAGACAGTGACAGTGGTGGGACTGGGTGACTGTTTCACCAAACACTTGTGCCTGGTCCACCACGGCCTACTGGATCTGCCAGTTGATAATCATTTTAACTGCTCCTCCCATTTCCTTTTGTCCTGAGCCACCTCCATTATCAGAGTAAGGCCACATGCAAATTGGGAGGATCAGCACCTCATATTCCGCTTGGGTAGCTTACAACCCAATGATATGAACACATAATTATCCAATTTTGGATAACTACAATCCCCCCATTCTCCCCCTCTTTTTCCCCCCACACCCCGCTTGTCTCCCCTCCCCCCCACCCCCTCTCTCCCTAGTGCCCCTCCTGGACATGCACATTATCCTCCCCTCCCCCTCCCTTCACCTACATTCCTCTCTCTAGCTTCACAATTAGCAATTCTTCAATCTTTTTGTCTCACACCTTCTGTCTTTTCATCTCTGGCCTTTGTCCAACCATCTATTATCAAATAACCCCCTCACCTGTAAACAGCTATTTCCTGCTGGACATTGTCATGCCCCTCCTCTCTTCCTGCTTTCTCCCCCGCTCCCTAATCAGCCTGAAGAAGGGTCCCAACCCAAAGTGGCAGCTCCGTGTTTCTAGTTCAAAGTAAGAGTATTGGAAAGAGAACTTGAGAACTGTGTGTAAACAAGAGGGGAAAACTAATGGTGCGTATTTGCAGCAAAATATCTCTTGCAGCCATGGGACAAGCTGGTAGTTAAAATATATTTAGTCACAGTATATATACATCAAAAGAGTTAGTGATTTATTGGCAATGTGGAAAACTTAACCTGTATACATGCTGAGTCTTCAAACTCCAACTACAACCTGTCTGTTCCAGTCAATGACATTGTAACAAAAGAGGCAGACTACATGGCTCTCCTGTCTGACAGGATCACAGTCAATTCACTCACATTGATCCACAGAGTAAGGTTTAGTATGTAGAGAGATACACTACAGTTCCCCCATTCTTCAAAGGCAAGGTGCTTCCGTCTATATTTTTCAACAGTGAATTATAAATAACTAATCGATCTACACATTTTTCAACAATGAATTATAAATAACTAATCAATCTACCCATATTTTAACCAAATTTCCCTCGAATCACCATAAATCTACTCTGGTAACTGTTTTTCAAAGTTCTCCTGATCTTGCAAATCTCAGAAATAAATCAATATTTTGGATTGTTTTGTTCTAAAATTGCTCCCAAAGAAGTTCTGCTTCTTTATCAGACATGAAATCCGCACTGGATTCTGCCTGTACTTGGCTTTGTGGATCTGTAGTTTACCACATAGACTTGCTTCATCCAATAGAGATTATTTGATGTACAATAACAGTTTGGATATTGTCATTAATTTCAGCTAAATGTCTCTTGATTCTATAAACCTCTGCCCACATAACACTGGTCCTGAGCAGGCTTGCCAGTTGGCTAAGACTCGCGAAACCGTGTTTCTTACGATTAATTACGTTGTCTCTGTTCATCTCAAGTCTGGTTGAGCAGGGTTTAGGCATATTCTCACTCTTCTCTTCCCTTCAATCCACATTCACATCCACCGAACAGTACCAGGAAATGATTGTTCCTCTTTTTTTAAATATCCACATATATTTTCTCTCAAGGCCGAGTAGATTATAATCAAGAATGCAGAGTCATTTTAGATGAATTGGTTTACAGATAGACGACCAAGAGATAAGGAATATTCATGTTGGGAGGATATAGATTAAGTGCTGAAGTCCCAGTTATTCACATTCTACATAAATAATCTGGGTGACGGTATCAGGCAAATATATGCAGAGTTGTTGATAAATCTGAGTGGCAATGTGAGTTGTGAAAAGGATGGCTGACAGATGATTCTTCAGATTTGAAGAAGTTATCTACAGCCCAAACACTCAGGGCCCACCATACTAAGAGTCATGAACAGGAGTAAAATTGTCAAGGCCAAAGGTGCAGTCACTGCCTGCTGGAGTTCCCGCATTCTGGCAACAAGTCACGGCCTGCTGCAAATTGTCGCCATGGCGAAAATCGATAAACCTGTAGTCATATGTGCAGTTTTAGTGGGGTCGCCATGTAGTTATGGGTAGTCGTAGGTAGTTTTAGTTAATCGCCTTTGCTCATTGGGGAAAAAAACCATAAGCACGAATTTTCAGAAACAAGGATAACCGACCGGTAATGTTAAATGCCCTCTTCTTCACCTCCCCGTCTTTTAAAGGACTTACTGTTCACTGTGCTAGCCGTCTTAACCTTCCTGTTCATCGTGGTGTGTGTCTGTATCACCTTGGCTTTGCACCATGTGAGTTTCAGACAGTGCTCCCCCGCTTTTCCTGGCCCCCGCCTTTGCGATGTGTTTGTGTGTGTGTGGTGTGTGTGTGTGTGTGTGTGTGTGTGTGTGTGTGTGTGTGTGTGTGTGTGTGTGTGTGTTCCACTCTGACAGTCGCCGTTCCAGTTCCAAGTTTTTAAGGCGACTGCCGGGAACTTGACAGTCGCCAGCAGTCCGCTGAAAAATCGCCTAAGTGGGCCATGCCCTTCAATGTTTCAAGTCGAGACCCTGAAACAGGACTGTGAATGGAGAGGGAAGAGAGCCAGTGGAAAGATGAGAAGGGAGGGATGAGACAAGGGCAAGTAGGTGATAGGTGGTCCAAGGAGGGATGAGGGATAATGGGCGGGCGGGGGAAGGGGACAGCTGGAGTTTGGCGAAAAGGCGGGTGGATGATAGGTGAAAGCACAAAGTCCGTAATCTCTGGAGAACATGGCTAGGTGAAGTTTTGGGTCAAGATCCTTCTTCAGACTTTTATTCCTCCATTTAGGACACACCCTGGCAGAGGAGGAGGCCAAGGATGGAGAGCATGGTGCGGAACGGGGAAGGGGAGTTGAAATGGAATGCAACTAGGAATTTGGGACATCCAAAGCAAGGCATTAAGCCAAAATGTCAACAGTTTCCATCCCCCTCAGATGTTGCGTGACCTGCTAAGTTCCTACAGAAGTCTGTTTTTTGCTCTAGGTTCCAGAAATTACAGGCTCTTGTATCGTCAACAATGCCAAGGCCTTGGACACTGACAACAACTGAACTGAATTCCTGCAGATCTTCAGTTACAAATCCAACCTTCATCTGGGATGAGAAAAAATATTCCAAGGAATCTGATTCACAACACACTTAAAACACCATTGATTTCTAACATCATTGTATTAGCCTCTGTCTTACTTATATGCTAATTTATGGAAACATATTTCTCCCAGATTCAATACTTGTAGAACATATTTCCTGTTTCCTAATTTTAGTGGGAAAAGTAAACATGAGTACCAAGCCATCCTTCCAGTCAAGTTACATTTCTGACATTGTCCTTGTAAGCTGTATTTTGATTTTACACATCTCTTCAAGATCACCTCTGAGCTCCAAGTGTCCTAGGTTGCCCAATCTTTTTAGTTTAGTTTAGAGATACAGCGCAGAAACAGGCCCTTTGGGCTATTGAGTCCGCCCCGACAAGCGATCTCCATTACACTAGCACACACTATGGACAATTTACAATTATTACCGAAGCCAACTAATGTACAAACCTGTATGTCTTTGTAGTGTGGGAGGAAACTGGAGTACCCGGGAAAAACCCATGCTGTTACGGAGAGAACGTACAAGCTCTGTGGAGACAACACCCATAGTCAGGATCAAATCTGGGTTTCTGGCACTGTAAAGCAGCAACTCTACTGCTGAATCCTGGAAAATTCTCATAAATGTTCACTCTGTCCAGCTAAGGACATTCTTCCTATATCAGGGTGAGCAAAAATGAACATAGTAATCCAAATGCGGCTTTACCAACATTATGTCCAACCGTAACATAACATCTAAACTTCTATATTCAGTATCCTGACTGATGAACGCAACTGTACCAAAAGCATACTTTACCACCATATCTTCCAGTGATGCCACTTTCTGGGAACTATATACCTGTACTACTAGATCTTCCAGGGGTTTAGGTACATATTGTAGGCTCCTAGGCTTCATGAGAAAAATACACCCAATAACTGGTCATACTTTGCCGGAAGGATAATGGTTGTGCTTGTTGGAACCCCAGCCCCATTTTCAGATGGTCAAAATGTCACATAATGTTGCCTGCCTTCGTGCACCTTTTTGGATGACATCTATTTCTACAGGAAAATATATCATCACTTGTGATCACTCAAAGCAAAGTTGTAAGACTATGATAGACTAACAACCTTTGCAAAAAAATTGTGTGGTGTACATTCGTTCAGGTTATTCCTTTTGCCAAAGTGAGTTGGTCCAAGGCGGACTAGCATCTAGCAGGGCTCCCAGCCTCACTGAAGGGTTCAATTAACAGAGACTGTTAATCAAATTGAGACTGGCCAATTGTGAATACGATGAGGGGGAAGTGGGATGAGATGATTGCATGCTTCTGAACTTGTTTGGGGAATGGGAGCTCAGTAGCTGGAAGTAGGCAATCATTTTAATGTTGAGGTGATGTGGTTAAGTTCTTACCCATCAGAGTTCTCCACAATGGTGGTATTCACGGAGCCAGCCATTGGACTTCAATATTTGGCATGTTTAGCGACTATTGATTTAGCAACTATTGATTTAGAAAGCATTTTATAAGATTTAATACAAAAATTAAATATGTGCCTAGACCTACGCACCTGTCTATTAGCCAAATAATGATCCTAGATCATATTTAATAATGTGATTTTCCATCCTCTGGAGATTTAATCTTCAATTATACTATGAGGACTTTTTCAGGATCCCAGGAAGACCTTTAATATTCTCTGTGTCTAACACACCCTAGATTACTGGACATTTGGCATCAAAAATATTATTGAATTCCTATCACATCATTGCTTGGACTCTTGTTATTAGCTCTGCTTGTATTAGAAACAAGAACAGGAAGATGTAATTTTGTGTTGTCTGATATTTTCCTTTTTCCAGTTATAAATCATATTCACATATACCTGTAAGAAGGACCCAAGAATTCCTGTCCATAAAATGTGAAGAAAAGTTGGTTTAAACATCAGACACAGAAGATCCAATGACTAGTCAATTCTATGACCGTTATCCATTTTGACTGCTACCATTTCAGGTCGCATAGCTTATGTGCCAACTATTGCAATGCTACTTTCTTTACCTAAAACCCCTGTCATGGGAACAACAAGAATCCAAGAAGAATCCATGTACATCTAACAGGAAGAAGAGGATTAAAAAGAGGAAAGCGATTAGGCAGACTCCATCAGGAGTGTTCTCTTCCCTCTGTCGGTATCATGGTGCCTGCATTAAGAAGCAAAGGCAGAAATTCTCAGTGAATGTAACTATGAAATGGTAAAGTTATATAGGTGAGGAAAAAACTAACCAGTTTGATAAATAGTTCTTTGGAGGGATGCTGTGGAGCTTGCCCTGTTTATATTTTCATTAATTATCGTTTCAGAATTTCGATTTTGCTGGCAAAACTAGCCTTCATTTTATATGTCCAATTTTCCCTGAGAAGATGGTGATGATGGTGATGCTGGCTCGAAGGGCCAAATGGCCTCCTACTGCACCTATTTTCTATGTTTCTATATAATGCGGCTTTCCCCACACTGCATGGTTCATTCTTTTTGCCACTGTTTCTCAGATCCCTGATGAGTGCTTTTTGCTCCTTCACTGAAAATGTTCCATTAAGATCTGACTAATCTTCAACATTTCACTTCTGGCACTCAGGCCAAACCCACAAGTCACTAGGGTAAACTCACGGGCTACTACGGTATTACAACGAGTTTAAAAGTTTCATATTTTTCTTTCAAGAGTAAATTAGACTCGTGGAAATCTTGCAACATGATGAAAATTTTTCACGAGTTAACAAGTTTCCCGAGTACCTGCCGTTAGCGTTACGAGTCGCTAAGTTACGTCCACGAGTTCCGACGTTCCCGCTACGTTAATTCTACGTGATTACCACGAGTTTGATTTGTTTTTAACTCGGGATCACTTTTGGGTGGACTCGCACCGTGGGACAGGGGTTTAAGGGTGTCAAATGGAAAAGCAGGAGAATAGAGTTGAGGAGGGAAAATAGATCAGCCATAATCAAATGGCGAAGCAGATTCAATGGACCAAACGGCCTTATTCTGCTCTTATGTCTTGTGATCTTCAGTCCTGTGGCCTCCCAACTGATTATAGCAACTTGCCTGTTCAATTATTTGAAAAGCAATAAAACACATATCTAAAAGTTCGACTGAAGTGGCAAAAGCTAATACGTCTAACCAAGTTTACATGAGGGAAACCAAGACAAAAGGTTACAATATATTTGAAATAGGCAATAATGGTACAGGTAAAGAATACTGCAACATACAAATACTACAGAATTCTATTTATGAACATAAATTCCTCCAGTTCCCCTCTTTAATAGTATCCATCCCTTGGATAATTATTACTATTTGTCCTCCTTATCCCTTAACTGTCAATCGAAAATCTGTATCTCTACATTTCCAAATTCCCTAAGTCGTTCTAACAGATGCTATCACTGAAACATTCTGAGAAAATCATTTCCCTATGGAAATATGTCAGTACCTTGATAATATGAAAAGGCTCACTCTCATGAGCCATTAAACTATTTTATACAGCTGCTCCTCGACCTACGATGGAGATACATTCCGATAAACCCATGG
The DNA here is from genome assembly GCF_010909765.2 of Amblyraja radiata. NCBI lineage: Eukaryota > Metazoa > Chordata > Chondrichthyes > Rajiformes > Rajidae > Amblyraja > Amblyraja radiata. The sequence goes on from NC_045967.1 coordinate 32,879,837, forward strand.
TAAATCAAAAATATTGCAAGTCGAAAATGCATTTAATACAATGCGTTCACGTGACCAGAAGTGACGTGCGGCTCGCTGCCGCTGCTGAGCGTTTGTACCATCATAAAGTCGAAATAACGCAAGTTGAAGCATCGTAAATCGGGGATCATCTATAATATGCAGTTTTATAACTCATTGTATGTCCAAAACCTGAATATTTTTTTATTAAATTCAACTATATTTGCGTAATCATTGATATCCCAGTACCAGTTTACATGTCACCTGATGCATGTTATCCCTCAGTTTCAGCGTGATATTCCCAAATTATCAGAGTTACCCCAGCGATCTTTGCTTATTTAATGAAATTGATCCTAATATGTCCAATTATAAATAAAACTTCACAGCTAAGGACACCACATTTCCTAAAGAAAGCTGTATACTAACAATGATTAATTACACTACCTAAGTGGGTTATTTTCAGATGTATTTGCATATAGATCTACATACCTTACTATTAGCCTAATAATGTTCCTAGATCTAATTTAATAATGTGATTTTCCAGCCTCTGGATATTTTAATCTTCAATCATACTGTGGGGTCTTTTTCAGGATCCCAGGAAGAATAATACCATATATAGATGTTTTAATACCTTAATATTAAACAATAAGCTTTCTCAATAAGTTCCTCGCATGGATGCTTGCAGCCTCCATATATAAATTGTTTACTTTTGAGCATTTTATATTCTCAAAGCTTGCTGATACAAGACGTTAATGGATGATTCAAAAGCCAGCTTAGCTTGGCAAACTCTACCCACAAAGATGCAATAAACCATATCCTAGCTAGCAACTTCGCAGAGAGTGCTCTAAATAGACAATATGTCAGTGAAAGAGTGAGTTACAAGACTATCTCACCATCTGTAAGCATTCCTACAGCTAATTTGCAGAGATAGTTTGACACAACCAGAAGCACTAAGTGTCAGATGTTCCTACAGCCTTCAGCACTATCCATGCATGTTTGGACTAAAGGGACAGTACCAGCATTCTACATTATAACTTTATGGAGCATGACCTTTACCTCGCCATTTCTCAAACGGGCGCTTGGATATCAAGCTGTCTCATCATTAGCTAATAAATTGCCATATTTTGAAAAGCCCTATCAATTATAATTTGGGACCTGGAATATCTTTTCCATTTTTCCCATTAGTAGTGGAAGACAACTTTCTCTAAAACAGTAACACCTTGTCAAGTGATGATTACCATCCCAAAGGAATTTGGCTAATTGGAAGGCTCGAACCACAGCCTAGGCCAGCGTCAATTTATCTTCTATCTATCTAGTCTAGTACATAACTAAAACTCTCATCTTGTTATCTTCCGGTTTGCATTGCTTTTACATTTGTGCAAATGTGCTATGATTTTTCCCACCTTACTCACAATTCTCCCATGCTGCAAGTGCAACAAGTTTTCTTCCAATCGGTGGTATATTTTAAAAGTTATTGAGGTTTAAAAATCTTTTAAAACGCCAGCACCCGCCCGCCTCTGCCCACCCGCCTTCCGGTCGGTGCGGCCTTTGATCAAAGTAACCTCCGGTCAGAGCAGCGGCAACCTCGAGATCCTGGGGAGGTAAGGAAGTAGAGTGGGGGAATTGAGGGAGAGGAGGGGGGAAGGAGAGGGGGGGGGAAGTGGGGGTGGTGAGGAGGAAGCGTGGGGGAGGAGGTGGATAGAGGGAGCGGGGTATGGAGGGGAGAAGATTATGGAGGGAGGGAGTGACTGAGGGTTGGGGAAAGGACAGGTGAGGGAGGGATTGGGAGAGGGTAGGAGGAGAGGGGAAAGAAAGGGAGGAGGTGAGGAGGGAGAGTGGAGGAGGGGGAATAGAGGGAGAGGAGGGGGGTGTGGGGGAGATAGGGAGTGTGAAATAGAGGGAGAGGATGGCAGTGGGGGAGGTGAGGAGAGATAGTGGGGGGTATGGGGGTGTGTGGAGTGGGGGAGATGGGGGATAGAGGGATAGGAGGGGTAGGGAGGGGAGAGGATTTATGGAGGGAGGGAGGGAGTGATTGAGGGTAGGGGAAAGGAGAGGGAGGGAGAGTGAAGGAGGGATTGGGGGAGGGGAGAAGGAGAGGGGAAAGAAGAGGGAGGATGAAGAGGAGGGGGGAGAGTGCTGGGGATGAGGGGAATGAGCCGCACCTGCGCAGTTGGGGGCTATGGTGCAATAGTGCGTTCGGGGAACGGGTTGGATTGGGGGACCAGGCCTCCCATGTGACAGGGACCCAACGAGTCCCACTTAGTTAGTAGCATTATAAAAACAAGACAGGCTAGAGATAGGAACTAGAAACAAAACATCTGCAGGTTTTGGAAATATTATAATGTATCTGAACCTACTGTTTAGCTTTGCAAAGATTGAAGAGAGAAATGATTAATAAATGAAATGCAAAAATGAGGGGGAAATGTAAAGCTCACTCAAGTACTACCCTGATCTTATCCCATTCTTGCCCTGCTTACTGACTTAAAAAGTTATTCATAAAATAAATTAATTTGTTAACTGCAAAGTTAGTCATGATTAATTGATGGCTCTCAGAATGTAATAGGGCTGTCAATTTTTAATTTGCTTTTTGTAATTGAATAAAATTTAGAAAGAAAAATTAGATGTAAATTTCCGAGGAAGGACATTTCATATCATATCTTGTAAAAATTCAGATGGCTATGATAAATTTTTAATGAATCATTCTAACCAGAGCTGGTTAATTGTGCAAATTAGGTAAATAGAGGCCAAACATTAAAGTCCACTCATTATGAAGTACAACAGGAATATAAATTAGGTTAAGATACAGTCAAGATACAATAAATAACAACTAATTGGTAAACTTGGATTATGCGCAGCAAAGTCAAAAGCGCTTCTGGTCCCAAAGCAATGCAAGGAAAACAGTTTAATGAAAAAAACATTGCACTTTAGTTTGGTGATGTCAGCATTAAAAAATTGCCATCATTCAATCAAATTGATCAGGCCGTCCATCAATGAATGCTTTCTTTCAGGGTTATTTAATTTAGATCAGCCTCAACTGTTACATCTCAATGTGACTTTGTTACATGTTTCAGGACATTGCAGATTATTAATCATCCCTCTTGCTGTCCTGTTATTGTGTCTGTTAAATGAAGACCTGACATCTGAAAGATCGGAGGGACCAAACAAGAAAATTAGATTTGCTTGTAAGGCAATCAGAATCACATCATTATTCTTCACCCAGTTATGAAAATGAAGATTGACTCTGGAAATCTTCAATAAGCTATTCTCAATGCTTACAAAGTCACATTATTAAAAATGTATCTCTTCAGAGATCAAAATATATTCAACATTACAATACAATACAATACAATTTATTGTCATTTGAGCCTCAGTGAGACTCAAACGAAATTCTGTTTCCACAGCCATACAAACAAAGACGATTCCTAGACATAGACACAATTTAATTCACACAAACATCCATCACAGTGGACCTACTGTGATGGAAGGCATAGTCTTTTCTCTCCCCTGTTCTCCATGTCTCTCCCGATATCCAAGCCCCAGGGCGATGATAAGTCCCACGGCCATTTTAGGCCATGCCGGGCGATGTACGTTCCCGCTCCCGGTCTAAAAGTCACAAAGTTGGAGCCCCCGGCGGGCGCTGGAATGTCCCACGGCCATGAAGCCGCGCCGGGCGATGTACGTCTCCGCTCCAGGTCCGAGTCGCAGCAGCGAGTCACCACCGCTCCCCACGCTCCGAGGCCGGCCAGCCCCACGATGGTGAGTAGTCCGCAGCTCCGCAGCTCCGCAGTCTCCCGAGCCCCCGGGTCATTCAGGTTGGAGGCCGCTCCACGGTGCTAGGCCCCAACGACAACGGAGACCCGACAGGGAAAAGGTCGGGTCTCCCGGACAGGGAAGAGATTTTAAACGGTTTCCCCCTCCCCCCCCTGCCCCCCACATATACACATTTAAAACTAGTATTTAAAAAAACACCAACACTACATTTAACTAGACAAAAAATAAAAAAAGACAGACAGGCTGTAGGGGCCGCTGCAACGGGTGAGTCGCGCCGCCAACCACATTAGAGATTCCCTTCGAGATTCCACAAGAAACAGGAGCAGGAGTAGTCAATCACTCTGTTTTGCCTGCACTGTCGTTCCTTAAGATTATGGTTTACCATTGCTGATCTTACACTTCTGTGCCACTATTCTGCACTAATCCCATATTCCATGATCCCTTAATATTGAAATATCTGACATTTTTGAAAAGATTGAAGCTCTTGATTTGAATCAGCTGCCTCAAAGTTTTTCAAAGAGTGAACCAGGTACTAAATCGAAGCCGCACAAGGCACGCATGTTGGTTTGATGCAAGATCAAGCATGGCTGATAATCTAAAATACACATTAGAATTGATACTCCTACCATACATTGTTCCAGAATAAGCCACTTGCCAGACCTTGCCTCTGCAATCTCCTAACATTGTGGCAGAATTGGCAATTGGAGAGAAGTTGTAAACTTCTTCAGTTGCAAACTTGGAGAATAGAAGATGAGGAGAAAAGTTTGCCAGAGGCATCACTAGAAGCTCTGGTGAATATCAATTGGGGTAAGGAGAAGTTACATTGGAATGGGGTGAGGGATTAGTGAGGGAGAGTGGTGAGGGATGAAGGATTGGAGTAATGGTGATTGTGAAGTGGGGAGAAGGTTATGATTGGAAATGTTTTCTGGGTGATGATCATCTAGGGAGATGGCAGGAGTTGAAGGGGCCTCTATTAGGCTGGGCAGAAGTAACATTCATGTCTTTGAATGCTGTCTGTGTAAAACAGAGGACCAATTAAACATTATCTTGTCGCATATAAAAACGCAATGAAATGTATTACCCTAATGAAAATAGATCTTATCTTGCAAAATTCCACATCACAATGCCATTTATGTGTTTAGCACCCTTCAGTTTATTTAATATTATCCTCTCACAATGCCATTAGTACAACATTCCCTTTGAAACTTCTATTAAATGAAGTTGTAAATGGATCTGGCTCTTAATTACCATCTGCTTAAAGGAATACATCTTGTCATATGTTTTAAGTTTACATAGAAACATAGAAACATAGAAAATAGGTGCAGGAGTAGGCCATTCGGCCCTTCGAGCCTGCACCGCCATTCAATATGATCATGGCTGATCATCCAACTCAGTATCCTGTACCTGCCTTCTCTCCATACCCCCTGATCCCTTTAGCCACAAGGGCCACATCTAACTCCCTCTTAAATATAGCCAATGAACTGGCCTCAACTACCTTCTGTGGCAGAGATTCCAGTCTATCTTGTATTTGGAATACACTTCAAATTCCAGTCTATCTTGTATTTATGCCCTAGTGTATATCATGGCATAGTCCTGGATTTTAGTTTCTTATTAGCTTCTCAGTTATTTAAATGCCTCTTGCAGCTCAGTGTGCAGTACACCTGCCTCTGATCTCTGTATATTGTTGGCTCAAACTCTGCTCCAATTACATATACAAGAGTCCAGGCTAACACTCTTGTGGAGTGCAGCACATTGCAATATTGTTCTTTGGATCAGATATCCAAGAGCCCCTGCCTATAATGTGATGGATTCAATGTCATTATTTCATTTTGGATAATGACTCATCTTCTTGTCCTGGTCAACATTTATCCCTCAACTGAAAACACTGAAGAGACAGATAACCTGGACGCGATCATACTTCTGATCGTGGGAGTTGGCGACATGTAATTTTGCTTCCACACCATCTGCGTAACAATAGGTTCAGAAATGGTCTACTTCAATTGTAAAATGCCTGAGTGCGCATCGCCAACCTCATGAATATGGCAGCCAACTCAATTCATCACATAATGTATCCACGTTCCTCTGATGCCATTTTCATGCTTGAAAGATGCTGACGGTTCCCACTGGGTACCACCAACCCACAATTTTACGTCATGGTATTTGCAAGATTGAAATTTCACTCAAAGCACGTGCAATTACTGTGAAATATTATTGATCTCCAGTTTCGAGGGTAATGACAAGAATGGTTACAAAAATTCTCCAACCTGACCAATCCACTTCCAGCAGATCCATTTTTTTTCATAGAGCTCCAATGACTATAAAGTGAGGGTAGTGAAAGATTATCACAGGAGGGTAGTAATCACCATGGCATTTTAATTAGTCTCCCTGTGGAGACTGATTATTATCACGCTAGGTTGATTACTGGCACAGCAAGAGCTCAATCACCACAGTTCATCAGTATTACAGGTTATTGAGTTGCATTTGAAGAGATTCTATCAGAGTTTTAAATTTAATACCGCAAGGCTGAGGGAAAAACAGACTTTGAGTATCAAGATCAGCAAGAGGATCAAATGACAGCCCTTAACAAAATTGTGTCACACAGAGTGTTAGAGATGGGTGATGACCATCAATCATCATCTGTTGATGAGAACATTCAAGAAAGAGGGAGAGTGTCGTTTCCACTGGACAAAATGGACAAACTGAAGAAGATTCAGCTCCTGACTCACATTGGAAAAATTAAGTGTCTGTTAAGGGAATGGTCCTCGTGAACAAATAGCTATTTCTAATATTTCTGTTCCATTTGTCTCATTGGTCTTGGTCCACCTTCATGTTCAACAACAGCCAGCATGTTTTGCTTTTTTTTTTAATGCATAATGGTTTGGTCCCAACAAAAGTTATGGTTTGTTAAAAATGTGCAGGAAAATACATGTCCCTGGCATTAATTTTGGGCTTTTTTTCTCAATTTTTTCTTTTTATATTATTAGCTTAGAAATGTTACTCCCAGAAGGAAGCATCCTCTATATATTGCTGTCAGGGTCTGTATTGGCTGTCCAAGGTCAGACAGGGCATGGTAAGATGCAGGCTCTGGAGCTATATACAGACTGTTTTTACTTTAGGCCTTTCATTATAAGAATAATAATAATAATAAATTTTATTTAATGGGCGCCTTTCAAACATCTCAAGGACACCTTACATAGTATATCGGAATAACATATAATCGGAACATAACTAGTAATAAAGACATCACAGAGACACAAATTAAAAACAGGATTCAATCCAAAAACAGAAAATCAAAAACACAGTGTGAAGAGGGAGCAGCGGCAACCAAATCGTGCCAGCGTCCACTCTCTCTTCACGGCAGCCATCTTGGACACAGACCTACAAGACTACAAGATCTTATGTGCAACACAAGATCAGGTCTTGTTAAATAAAGGGTAAAACACTTACCACTACATCAAAAGCCAGTCATATACCCGGTTTAGAACTGAAATGTGGGATTAGTAAAACAGATGGTTAGGTTTTGCTGTTTGTTGTGAGCTGCTGAAATGAAGTGTAAACATTGGAAAATATGAATGTGTAAATGATACGTGTGTTCTAGTGAAGATATGCAGCAATGGATCCAAATTCTGAAGTGCTGGTTTTAGGCTTGATATATGACAATTCTTGTGTGTAATTCTTACTAAGTAATGAATCTATGCTCTAACAAAAATGATATGCATAGCAGGATGCCTGGAGTTAAAAGTGAAGAATAGCACTCACCGAGCACATAAATAGGCTGGAAGTGACATCCTTTATCACTTGGCAAAACATGATCTATCTTTTATCCCTTCTAAGTGGATTCCAGATTGCAATTCTTAAAGTCTATGAAAGTTGTTGAAAAATGAATTATAGAAAAATTAATCCTACTATCCAAGCAAACACAAAATGCAATTTGGTACAGCAAATAAACGAGAGAGATAGGGATGAATCTGTTCGGTACACTCCACTATCCTTAAACCATGCTGCAATCAATTTCTAAAAGGTTCGTTTGATACTTAGCAAGGAGCAGCTCTGAAATATAAGTAATTTACCAAGCTCGAGGATAGTATCGTAGTTACCCAGCAACCCTGCTCATTACATACGTAAACTACATGGGATACAAAAGAGCTAAAAGCAATTTTTTTTAAATCATATAATCAAGCTTAGTGCCCAAGAGTGGCAATCCCAAAATCCCTATTGTATCCGACAGTCCTTTTGACTCTGATGTTTTTAAATTACTTGTTAACTGTGATCAGGTGGAATGGGAATACCTTTTTAAAGTATTACAAAAATTTCAAATGGGAGATAATTTTATCCTATGGATAAAATTACTATATGATCAGCCAACGGCTAGAATACTGACTAATAACATACTATCCCCGAAATTTCAACTATCCAGGGGCAATAGATAGGGATGTGCTTTATCACCCCTTCTATTTGCCCTGGTGATAGAGCCCTTAGCAGAAAATATAAGAATGCACCCTAATATTCACGGTTACAATACTAAAAACTCTAATAATAAAATATCATTATATGCAAATGATGTATTATTATTCATTACAAAATCACAAATTAGCATACCAAATTTATTAAATTTAATAGAAGAATTTGGTTCCTTTTCAGGATATAGAATAATTTGGAATAAAAGTGAAATAATGACGATAAACCTCAAGAATCAACACATCTTTTAAAGTACCCTTTTAGAATTACTACAGAAAGATTTAAATATTTGGGTATTCAAATTACCAGAAAATATAAATCTCTATTCAATGCAAATTACTTGCCCTTACTTACTAAATTACAAACGTCGATCCAATTTTGGAAAACACTACCGATGTCCTTATTATGCAGAATAAATGCCATTAAAATGATTTTTCTTCCACAAATACTATATTTATTCCAATCAATACCTACATACATACCTAAAAACTTTTTTTTTTAAATTGATTCATACATTACAAATTTCATATGAGACTATAAATCCCATAGAATCCAAAGTAGACATTTATGTAAACCTAAAGAATACGGTGGACTCACAATTCCCAATTTTATGTACTACCATTGGGCAATGAACATTAAAAATATAATGTACTGGTTGGACAGTTCAACACAACAGGCAGAATGGACAATAATGGAGAAGGAGGATTGCACTCCTTTTAATATAGGAGCGATCCTTTTCTCCCCAATAAAACTGAAGAACACAATATATAAGAGAAACCCAATGATTCACAGCACAATACGAATTTGGAGACAAATAAAACCCTCTCTTAAATTAAGAAACCTTTCGCTTCTCTCACCGATAGCTAACAACCCGGCGTTTAAGCCATCGACTATTGATAAAACGTTTACTCTCTGGGAACGATTAGGAATTAAGACTTTGGAAGATTTGTATGAAGTGGGAAAACTTTTACCATTCCAAGATTTACAGCTTAAATACAATTTGGAAAGTAACCAATATTTTAGATACTTACAAACCCGAGATAATTTGAAAAAACACTCACAAGACTATCAAAATTTGAAGTTGGATCCTCTAGAGCAAGGCATGAACAGACAGGTAGAATTGGATCACTTAACATCATATTTTTATAATACTATTTTAAATATAGATATACCTTCGACAGAACGTATAAGAAAAGAATGGGAACAAGAATTGTCTATAGAAATTCCCAAGAACAGATGGGAAGATTATTTGTTATATGTACACAAATGTTCGATTAACGTTAGACATACATTGATCCAATTTAAAATTGTACACAGATTATATTACTCAAAAACAAAACTAAATAAAAAATTTCCAAAGTCTCTCTCATCTGTGATAAGTGTTTAACTCAAGAGGCAACAATAGCACACTCATTTGTTTCCTGTGCAAAATTTCAGAAATTTTGGAAGGAAATTTTTGAAAGCTTTTCGAAAATATTTAAATGAAGACTGGACCCAAATACAGAATTGATTATTTTCGGAGCAATGGAAGCCTGTTCAGAACTAACTATATTTCAAAGATGTTTCCTCAACTATGGTTTGATAACGGCAAAAAAACATACTTAAATTTTGGAAAAACGCTCCTATCCCAACGTTCAAAATGTGGATCACAAATATGTCGGAAATATTACATCTCGAGGAAATGAGACTCGTTCTAGCAGGAAAACAAGAACAATTCTTAAGAATATGGTCACCTTTCATTGAATTGTTACGTGTAATATGGTGCAACACAACCCTGGAAAGTAATTGTTTTAGAACTAGGTGATGGGTGTGAATTGTTATGAATTAGGCACATTCACTTTCTTTTTTGTTTAGCTCTGCCTTCTTTGGATTCTCTACTTATTTCTTTTCTTTTCTTTAGGCCCTCTTCTCTTTGGGGCCTTTGTTTTTTTAAATTTATTTTATTTTATTTTATTTATTTATTTTTTGTTTTCTTTTTCTCACTCTCAAGCACGCAGTTTACTTAATCATCATCATTCATTTAACGCCAACTACTGCGGACTACAAGTTCAAGTTCAAGTTCAAGTTAGTTCAAGTTAGTTTATTGTCATGTGTCCCTGTATTGGACAATGAAATTCTTGCTTTGCTTAAGCACACAGAAAATAGTAGGCATTTACTACAAAACAGATAAATGTGTCCATATACCATGATATAAATATATACACACATGAATAAATAAACTGATAGTGCAAATAACAGAAAGTGGTTGGTAATAATCAGAGTTTTGTCCGAGCCAGGTTTAATAGCCTGATGGCTGAGGGGAAGTAACTATTCCTGAACCTGGTTGTTGCAGTCTTCAGGCTCCTGTACCTTCTACCTGAAGGTAGCAGGGAGATGAGTGTGTGGCCAGGATGGTGTGGGTCTTTCATGATACTGCCAGCCTTTTTGAGGCAGCGACTGCGATAGATCCCCTCGATGGAAGGAAGGTCAGAGCCGATGATGGACTGGGCAGTGTTTACTACTTTTTGTAGTCTTTTCCTTTCCAGGGCGCTCAAATTGCCGAACCAAGCCACGATGCAACCGGTCAGCATGCTCTCGACTGTGCACCTGTAGAAGTTAGAGAGAGTCTTCCTTGACAATCCGACTCTCCGTAATCTTCTCAGGAAGTAGAGGCGCTGATGTGCTTTTTTGATGATTGCATTAGTGTTCTCGGACCAGGAAAGATCTTCAGAGATGTGCACGCCCAGGAATTTGAAGCTCTTGACCCTTTCAACCATCGACCCGTTGATATAAATGGGGCTGTGGGTCCCCCTCCTACTCCTTCCAAAGTCCACAATCAGTTCCTTGGTTTTGCTGGTGTTGAGGGCCAGGTTATTGCGCTGGCACCATATGGACAGTTGCTCGATCTCTCTTCTGTACTCTGACTCATCCCCATCAGTGATACGCCCCACAATAGTGGTGTCGTCAGCGAACTTGATGATGGAGTTCGCACTGTGGTTCGCTACGCAGTCATGGGTATAGAGTGAGTACAGCAGGGGGCTGAGCACGCAGCCTTGAGGTGCTCCCGTGCTGATTGTTATTGAGGCTGACACATTTCCACCAATACGAACAGACTGTGGTCTGTGGACGAGGAAGTCGAGGATCCAGTTGCAGAGGGATGCGCAGAGACCCAGTTCTGCGAGTTTGGTAACCAGTTTGGAGGGGATGATTGTGTTAAATGCCGAGCTGTAATCAATGAATAACAGCCTGACATATGAGTTTTTGTTGTCCAAGTGGTCCAGTGCGGAGTGGAGGGCCAGCGAGATCGCATCACTTCACTACTATCCTTATTCTTCTCTTCTTTCTCTTTTCTCTTTTTCTATTATTGGTTAAAGTTTAAAAAAAGAAGTTGTACACAAAATGTATTATGTTGCATATCATGATTGAGATGTATGTACATTGCTTCTAATAAAAAATAAATATTAAAAAAAAACAAAAACAAAAAAAACTGTGGTTTGAAAATTGGTTAAACAAATGAAACTGAATCAGTTCAAATGTTAATGTAAATGTGTCACAGCTGGCATTGCAACATCGGCAACACAAAATCTGTTGTATTTCATTCAATTTTCTTCTCTATCAACATTATGGAAGAAAACAATTTAATCATTTCTTAAGTAAGAATTTCAGTGTTCTATCTGGAACATATGACAATAAAACACTCTTGACTCGTGATCTTTCAGAGCTGTCTGTGGAGAGTTTGTACATTCTCGCCGTGACTACATGGGATTTTTCACTATGTTCCAATTGCCTTCCAAATCCCAAAGATGTGTGGGCTAGTTGGCTAATTAGCTAATTAAACTGTTGCTGGCATCGATGAATGGTAGAATTCATGGGAATGTGGGGAATAGATTCCAGGGATAATTAGTTGCATAAATCATTCTAACACAGGCTCATAACTTCATTCCATCCAGACCAGCTTCACGGTGTGTTGCATCAGGAAGGCTGGAAGTCTTGTCAAGGATACTTGTCACCTGTACTGACCTGTCCAGCCTGATGTCCAATGGGTTTTGAATTTAAGAGAGGCCCACCAAAGATTATTCGACCGACACCTATGCAGGTGGAAATCCACCAAAAGGGAAATGCAACAGCTTCTGAGACACTAGTTGGAGATGGATAAATGTGGTAGAATGTGCTTTGAGCCAAGTCACCACTTCTACATCCTCTCTTACCTTGAAAAGTCTCATTCACACTTTCTAGATGTCATTGAGTTGGAAAGTGCCTTCCAGTGGATCACTATAGAGCTGCAGATTTGGATATCACAAAATATTTAAAGGCAATTCACAATTTGAAAACCATTCCATAGGCCTCTGTACAACTGCTTGATTACATGCAGCAAATGTAGCAGAGCTTACACTATCCTATGGCCTTCAATGTTGTAGATCCTCCATTACAGTTCCAATCTCCACCATCTGCAAGTTACCCGGCAAAAACCGAACTGTCTGCCATACTAATTCCACTGCTGGAATCACCATCGGTTTTACGTCCCACTATGGACCAAAAGAGTCTGTGCAAGAGCACGCTAGAAGAGGTACTATATCCTCTGGGCATGATTATCATCCTCTTGAGCCATATCTTCATGAATTCTTCAAGGCTTTGTGGACAAGGCATTAATTAGAACTGTTAAAGTAAGAATATGTAGAAGGCCATTATGCACATCACTACCTATTACCCACTGTTATCATCATATTTTATAGCATTGAACATGTTATGTCATGATGCTGTCTGATATGTAATTTTGTTATTGGGTCTTTGACAGCCTCTTATCCCTCTTTCTCACTAGTCCAGAAATATAAAGACTCAACTCTGGCCAGGCTTCCTCAACAGCTATCAGCTGGAGATAGATGGAGGGCCGTCTCCGGTTTTCACCTTTCTCTCATACTCAGGCCTTTCTTCCATGGAAAAGAGTGCATGGGTATGTCGAGAAGATAGGAGTGTGTGAAGAACTGGATTAGGCCTGTGTAGACAGACTGAGTAAATATCATAATGCAGGGACCAGGGAAGTAGCTGGATCGCAAAGATTGGGAAGGGAGAGGGGGTGGGAGCGTGGTGGTATAATACAAATGTGCCAAAAGATGAAGCAGAATGCTGTTATCAAACATGTGGAAGCACTTCCATGTTTTTGAATCATCTCGCAAAGGGCCAACATACAATGATGAAAGAGACTGCTGGAAGTTGCACATAAACTTTAATAGTTAATTTCTTAAATATGTTTGTGGGAGTAAAAGAAAAACAAATGCTCAAAATGCATTGAAAGTCACTGTATGCGAAACATCACAGCAGTAACACAGTAGTCCTAAAATGCAATCTACCTCATTGGACACCCTCGGACTATCTTTCATTGGACTTTACTGGCCTTATCTTGATTAAACGCTATTCACATTATTTCCGTTATCATGTATCGCTGCACTGTGGGTGGCTAAATTGTAATCGTGTATTGTTATTCCGCTGACTGTTAGCACGGAACAATAAACTAAACTCAAACTAAATTCAAACCTCCAAATCCCAACCTCAAAGTTGCCAGTACGGTAATTGTTTAAAGTCAACAATGTTGTTACTATCTTACTGTTACCACTGCTCCTGTTTCCACCTCTATTCCTCAGAACAAGCACCAATGCAGCACTTCATTTACCTATTTAATTTTATTGAGACCCAATCATACCAAAATCCAGTGCCTCCACTTTATATTAGTACCATTGATAGCAAAAGTGATCCATGTGCAAAATTCTTTGCAATCAACTAGCATAAAAGTGCATTGAGTCCCTTGGCACACCAACGAGTAACGTGCTTTTAAGCTGTTATTAATATTCTGCAGTACTTATCCCCATGCAACCCTTGTAATTTAAAATTTGGGCTCTGTAAATATTTCTCAACAGTCATGTCATTTTAACTGCTCCATCAGTAACTGTGCTAAGTGAGACAGAAATGACAACATACATTTGTATAAAGATACTGTATATGAATAGCTATGAGACCTAAATCCCTAGTTTAGCTGTCAATGTGTTGAAGAAATTATTTTGAAAAGCTACTGTGTGGTGCTATCTAAACAGGATTAGCTATAAGTCCTGCACGAATGTGTGTAGTTCAGAACGAGTGAGCAGTGTATCATGCTCTAAGTCCGTGCCATGTGAATCAGGCACAAAGGTAATAAAGTCCAAAGTTCCTCCAGAACAAGAAAATGGGAATCTGTTAAAAAGTATAGAACAACCTGAAGTGTTTAAACCATAGACAGAAAATGCTGGAGTAACTCAGCGAGACAGTCAGCATCTCTGGATAGAAGGAATGGGTGACATTTTGGGTCAAGACCCTTCCTCAGTCTGAAGAAGGGTCTCGACCCGAAATGTCATCCATTCCTTCGAACCAGAGATGCTGCCTGTCACACTGAGTTACTCCAGCATTTTGTGTCTATCTTTGCTGTAAACCAGCATCTGCAGTTCCTTCCTACAGCCTTATGTGTTTATTGGTAATAAACACCATGCCCGATATTTGGCTGTGAAGTTTCCGACTATACAATAACATAATCGAAGAATATTTGCATGTTGTTTTAATTGGGCAGAAAATAAGTCAAAGCATGCTGCAGAGAAATACTTGGCCACTTGGACACAGATACAGGCATTAAGGCCATTTGGGGTACAGAAATATGCCCTTAAGGAATTCTCAAATTACTACCCAAATATTTAAGATACGGAATAAAATGAGCTATTACAGAAGTTATGTGTGGTGGGAGGGGGGGGGGGGGGGGGGGGGGGTAAATATATTAAGGCAAAATGTAAAAGAAATGTCAAATTTTGAAATGTTTATATTCAATCATTCAATATTGTAGGATAGTAAAATTCTCGAGTTAATTGGGTTGGCAGCCACAACTGAATCCCTCTCCCTTTGCCTTGCCCTCTCAATCCTACGACATGTGAACAGACATCTCAGAGTGCAGCGTTGTTATGCATTTTATCTCATAGAATCATAGAGTCATAACGTCATGCAGCTTGGAAACAATCCTTCGGTCCAACTTACCCCCCCCATGGCGACCAAGATGCCCCATCTATACTGTCATGGCGACCAAGATGCCCCATCTATACTGTCATGCCGACCAAGATGCCCCATCTATACTGTCATGGCGACCAAGATGCCCCATCTATACTGCCATGCCGACCAAGATGCCCCATCTATAACCATATAATATAACCATATAACAATTACAGCACGGAAACAGGCCATCTCGACCCTTCTAGTCCGTGCCGAACACATAATCTCCCCTAGTCCCATATACCTGCGCTCAGACCATAACCCTCCATTCCTTTCCCATCTATACTGTCATGGCGACCAAGATGCCCCATCTATACTGTCATGGCGACCAAGATGCCCCATCTATACTGTCATGCCGACCAAGATGCCCCATCTATACTGTCATGGCGACCAAGATGCCCCATCTATACTGCCATGGCGACCAAGATGCCCCATCTATACTGTCATGGCGACCAAGATGCCCCATCTATACTGTCATGGCGACCATGATGCCCCATCTATACCGTCATGCCGACCAAGATGCCCCATCTATACTGTCATGGCGACCAAGATGCCCCATCTATACTGCCATGCCGACCAAGATGCCCCATCTATACTGTCATGGCGACCAAGATGCCCCATCTATACTGTCATGGCGACCAAGATGCCCCATCTATACTGTCATGGCGACCAAGATGCCCCATCTATACTGTCATGGCGACCAAGATGCCCCATCTATACTAGTCCCACCTGCCCACGTTGGCCCATGTGTATGGAGGATATTGATTGGACCAAGCAGGCCTCAAAAGTTCCTTTCAAACTGGTAACTGAGGCATAGAGATACTATAGCCTCAATGCTTCTTGATTTTCAAAATTCTCTTTTACTCTTTCCTTCATCTATTGTAGTTTCCTCATTTGACCAAGCACCACTTTTGATGTAGGTACGCCAAACTGAGTCATCCAATGTTTGCTCTCATAGACAAGGTATTTTGAGTGGTTTCTTGACTAACAGGGTATCGATAGTGTAGTTGTTCAGAGTATTTTTCCCATGGTAAAGGAAGCTAAAACCTGAGGGCTTAACTAAGGTGAGAGGAGTAATTTAAAGGGGATGTGAGGAGCAGGTTTTTCACCGAGAGGGTTGGTAGTTATATGGAATAAGTTGCCAAAAGAGTCAAATACAATTGCAATGCTTAAGAGGCATTTGAACAGGTACATGCAGAGGAAAGGTACAGGCCCAATGCAGGCAAGTGGGATTCCAGTAAATTGGAATCATGATTAACATGGAATAGTTGGAATCTCAGACTTTGTGACTTTGCCAAATCCTACCATGGCAGCTGAGATATGGAGAGGATAAAGATGTATTTTATTGCCAATTACATTCCTGAGGTGGTAGATTGTACTGACAATGCAAAGGAATTGAATATTACAGTGAAGAACAAATGTATATGATGTTACTCACTGAAATCAGTTCCAAAGCATATTGCACATTTGTTAATTTAGTAACTTCACAGAATGCTGAAGATACCCTGTTGAAAGAGTTAGTTCAAATGTTCTGGTGTAGAATTATAAATACTGTACATCAATAGAAATAGGAGAAACAGTGATACATTGTCACGCTGAAACATGTATCAAGGTGGTGTAACATTGAGGTGCCATTTGATCCTGTCCATATCACCTAAGGGATGAAAGGATCCAGTCCATATTGTTAGACACCAAAAGCCTCATATTTGATTTGGCATGGAGAATTGCGACTTCCACTGCCCTATGCCATTCAAAAAAACAAACAGGCAAAATAAACCTCCTAGTGCTTTCATCCAGCATTAGCATTGTCTGCAGCTGTTCTTTTAAAGTGACCAAGTTCTACTTATGCCAAACGAAAGGACACAAAGCACCAGGTTTCAAATCTAAAGTCAAGGAAATGAGAAAGAGTGCTGTTTCTAATGTAGCCCCAGAATGGAGAAAAGGTTTTCTCTTACAAACAAGGATTTTCTCTTAAGAACAAGTAAACAAGGATTCTGCACAACATATTGACCAGTGCAGCATACACAGACATTACTTGGCATAACATTTACGTTGAAAGCAACCATAATGTGTGATGACAGGAGTGATTGATGGCAAGTCACTAGTGATGCAGATCAACATATTCACACATTGTTCCATTATGCAAATGCTTACCACTGACAAGTAGTATAGCCATCTTCTCTTAGTAAGGAGCAAAGTCAGTCGCAAACTTTATTCAGAAAATGTTTTTAGGGCAGATCCATTGTGTGCTATCCCAAATCAGCAGGAGACTTGAATACCAAGAGAGGTTCCAGGCAATAACAAATATCCAACGCCATTGAGAAATTTTCAGAATTAATGCTCAATTGGAAAGATTTATCCATCATTCTCACTGATAAGCCAAAATCATTTTAAGCAATGCATCTTCAAGTAATCACTTGTTACAAGGTACTGCTATAGATGAAATCTGGTAGCAAACTAATTTGAGGAAGGACATCCTTGTGATTGAGGCAGTACAGCGTAGGTTCACGAGATTGATCCCTGGGATGGCGGGACTGTCATATGAGGAAAGATTGAAAAGACTAGGCTTGTATTCACTGGAGTTTAGAAGGATGAGGGGAATCTTATAGAAACATATAAAATTATAAAAGGACTGGGCAAGCTAGATGCAGGAAAAATGTTCCCAATGTTGGGTGAGTCCAGAACCAGGGGCCACAGTCTTAGAATAAAGGGGAGGTCATTTAAGACTGAGGTGAGAAAAAACTTTTTCACCCAGAGAGTTGTGAATTTATGGAATTCCCTGCCACAGAGGGCAGTGGAGACCAAGTCACTGGATGGATTTAAGGGAGAGTTAGATAGAGCTCTAGGGACTAATTGAGTCAAGGGATATGGGGAGAAGGCAGGCATGGGTTATTGATAGGGGACGATCAGCCATGATCACAATGAATGGCGGTGCTGGCTCAAAGGGCCGAATGGCCTCCTCCTGCACCTATTTTCTATGTTTCTATGTTTCAAACCAGTCCACTGCAAAATGAGGTTATTTCTTTATGCCTTGAAAAGTTGTCGAAGAAGAATGAAAGAAATTGGAAAGAATTGCATGGTTAGTGGCGGCACTGCCCTGCAGCTGCGGCTCGCCTGCAGTCCGTTTGTCTTTTCTTTTGTTGTTTTCTTTTGTCCTGTTGTTTTCAGTTTATTTCAGTTTATTTTAGTTGTGTATATGTGGGGGGGTGGGAGAAACTTGTTTTTAGTCTCTTCCTTCGGGGGGGATGCGACCTTTTCTTGTCGTATCCCCCGTCTCCTTCTCCTTCTCCGTCTGCGCTGAGGCCTAATGGCAGAGCAGGCGGCCTCCAACTGGGACCGACCTCGAGGCTCTGGAGGCAGAGCCAGGACTTACCAACGCTGGCTGACTTTGGGGCTGTAGTGGCGTTGCAGTGGCGGCGACCCAACTTTGGAGCCTCTGAGGCTTCGGCCGCGAGCCCAGTGGACGACAAGGTCGGGAGCTCGCAGGTCCTAGGGTGGCGACCAGTTCTCCGGAGCTCCCGCAATGACAGCTTCGCCCACTGGACTGGAGGGTGGCAGCTTCGGCAGCTTCGTCCGCCCCGGGCCGCGGAGTTTGAACTGGCCCGTTCGCGGAGCTCGGATTCGGCCGCAGGACTTACCATCACCCGGCGGGGTCACAACATCAGAAGCCAGGATTGCCTCAATGCAGAGGGAGAACAAGGAGGGAAGAGACAAGGACTTTAAGACTTTTGCCTTCCACCACAGTGAGGAGGGCCTGATAGACTCACTGTGGTGGATGTTAAATCTGTGTTTATTGTGTGTTTTGTTATTTTATTCTATGTTATGACTGCAAGGCACAACATTTCGTTCAGACTGAAAAATCTGAATGTCAATAAAGGATACTTTATACTTTAGTCATGGCACATAGACAACTCTAGTAGCAGTGGTAGCTATAGCAAATAGATTGTGCAGTAACTGCACAACATTTTAAATCAAGGAGTTGGCAATGAATAATGTCATTTATCAGTTGGCAGGATCCAAATTGTTATTACATTTGGTTTGTCTTTAGTGATACACAGCTGGATATGGTTGAGAACCGTCCAAAGAACCTCATTATTGGTACACATGAGAGAAGGACTCCTACACTCTTGCTGTACAGAGTCAAATCCTCACAGAAGATCTTTAAATCTATACTCAATGTTTAGCCGCTGACAATTGCCGGTACATTCAAGATGTTCTTAATGCTACAACTATTGAAGAGAATAACCAATTTACTTTGGAATAAGTACAGGAGCAATTCTACAACTACAGCATGAAATTGAAATAATCTTAATGCACTCTTCAGACAGCCAGACTTAGTATTACTCCATCTGAAGATTAGATTAGATTAGATTAGATTAGATTATTTAATTACCACACAGTCAAGCTGGTGGAATTCAGGTTCAGTACAGGATGTTACAAGGTAGGCTGATTCCCGTCAGACATAACATAAAACACAACATCATACAATATACAGTACATGCATGGGGAGGATATGTGCTGTTGTCATAGTGTGTTCAGAATTCGGATTGCGTGTGGGTAAGAACTGTTTTTAAATCGAGATGTCTTGGCGGGCAGTGAGCTGTAGCGCCTTCCTGATGGCAGCAGGTGGAAGATGTGGTGAGCTGGGTGGGAGGGATCAGAGATGATTTTCATCACCCTTGACACGGACAATGGACTGTAATCTGTTGAGAACAATTTTAATGCAATTGTGAAAGCTAAACATCCAGAGAATGTCGGAGAGTTTAGCTACACTCTGCAAGTGATTAAACATTACTCCAAATCATCACCAGCAATAGTGCTTATACCATTGTACTAGAAGAATGGAAAGTAGACCCGGATTGATGTGTAAGTGAAGGTACTGTCAACATATGATTTATGAGTGAATTGCACCTGACAAAGCAAAAATGTAATTGCTGATATTCTATCCAGATTACCACATGAATCATCTGATATGGGCAGCATTAGTACATTTTTCCACAGCAGCTTGTGGAGGAAGATTCCTTTATCACAGCCTCAGATATTGTTCAGAAAATTCAATAAGGTGTATTCCTTAAACAAGAAAATGAATACATTCTGAGAGAGCGGACCAGGTTTGATAAATGTTTGAAGTGGAAAGTAGAACCTTGGCAATTGAAGCAAAGGTGTAAAAGTTACCCCTCAGATTCCTATTAAATCTTTTCCCCTTCGCCTTAAACCTATGTCCTCTGGTCCTCGATTCGTCTACTCTGGGCAAGAGACTCTGTGCTTCCACCATATCAATTCCTCTCATGATTTTATACACCTTTATAAGATCACTCTTCATCCTCCTGCACTCCAAGGAATAGAGTCCCAGCCTACTCAACCTCTCCCGATAGCTCAGACCCTCTAGTCCTGGAAACATCCTCGTTAGGTTTGAAGTATCTATGTTGATTTGATAATCACTGTAAAGCATATACCTCAAAATGCTGAACGTATACCTAATGTCAACATAGAGTTAAATCAAGGAATTACAAATTCCTCAGGAAGCAAATCCAAACTCATGTTACTCACTGAAGTTGTAACAACTGTGTGTGCAGATAAAGAATGTTCAAATACTTACTTTCAAAGAGGGAAAATATTGTGTTGCATTTGCAATAATAAGTATGTAAACATGATTTGTGGTTATAGAACGTGGTGATATTGTCGTGTGTAGTAATGACATAAGCACCATACTATAATTGGGTATAAAACTTGACAAAGATTCAGTAACTATTGAAATCTACACCATAAGCTAATGGAAGTTTGCAGGACGCAGGAGAAATTTTTTAGGAGGAGGGTGGGGAAGGAGCCTATTAAAAAGCACCACTGGAGAGCAGGAAAAAAGAATAGAAGCTTAATATCTAACATAATGATCATACATTCTTGAGCAATGGCCTTTATAAAAATGTCGAAAAGCCTGTAATTGCAAAGGAAGCTCATAATTCTTCTCTCTGCACCGTTTTTGTGCGTCTCAGTTATTTCTTGCTGCCCTTTATATTTAGCTGCGCTTCAATGTGTTGACCAGTTATTTCATGTAAAAATTGCTCCGCTCCAGAGGTAAAATTGCTTCACTGCCTGTCCCACTGAGTTATTCCAGCATTTTGTGTCTACTTTCCATTTCATGTAAACATTTCCCTGATGTGAAATCCTGACGTTTCATGCCAGAGGAACAGATATATAATCGTTTCCCTGTTGGCATACAGGAATCAGGGACTGACTCATCTTGCAGGAAAACCTAAAATATAATTTGCTTCTGAGGTCAAAATAATATGTTGATAATATGTGGAGGACAGCGAGATCAATGTGGAGAATGCAAATATGCGTGGACAGTTTTAGATCGAGAAGGAGGCGGTGCTGAGGCTCTTGAGGAGCATTAAGGTGGATGTTCCCAGGGCTTAATGTAATCTATTCTAGGTTATTAAGGGAGGCAACAGAGGAAATTGCGAGCACCTTAACAAGGATCTTTGTTTCTCCTCCACTGGCAGAATGAGGCCCAGCACAAATTGGAGGAACAGCACCTCATATTTCGCTTGGGCAGCTCACATCCCAGCAGTAAGAATACTGACTTCTCTAACTTCAAGTAACCCGTAAGATGGAATGTACTTTCCATCTTACAGGTTTTCCCTCTCTCTCCATCCCTTCCCCTTCCTAGTTCTCCGACCAGTCTGACTGTCCTCCTGATTAAATGTTATCTCTGTATGCTTCGTTGTCAACTTTCTCTAGCTAACAATGATCTATTCTACATTTTCCTTGATCTGCATCCCCTTTGTCTAGTTTTCACACCTTACACTCCCTTATCTCTGTGTCTCCCACTCCCCTGACTCTCAGTCTGAAGAAGGGTCTCGACCCAAAACATCACCCTTACCTTCTATCCAGAGATGCTGCCTGACCCGCTGAGTCACTCCGGAATTTTGTGTCTATCTTTGACGTAAACCAGCATCTGCAGTTCCTTGCTACACAAGGATCTTTATTTCTTCTTTAGCCAAGGAGAACTGGAGAGTGGCCAATGTTTTTCTTTTGTTTAAGAAGGGAAATAGAGAGTATCACAGAAAGTGTTGGGGCCTGCAATGCGCTGCCAAGGTTGCTGCTGGAGGCAGATATGATAGTGGTGTTTAAGAAGTTTTTAGACGGGCACATGAAAGTGCAGTTATTACAGGGATATGGATCATGTTCTGGCAGATGAGATCTATTTAACTTGGTATCATGTTCGGCACAGACATTGTGGGTTGAAGGGCCTGTTCCTGTGCTGTACTGTTCTATGTTCTTTCTTTCTTTTTCTTTCTTTTTTATTTAAAAAACAGATCATTGGGTTCATGTTGAATGAAATGATTGAATATACCATTGCAAATTTCAAAAGATTTTGAAGATGAGACTATGATATGATTTTGCTTCTTAAGTTTAACGCTCATCACTTAACAGATGTGTTTTCAGCAGATGTAAAATGAATGGAAATAGGATACCGAATAATTGAATAGTGTAGCGTTGAGTAAACAATGGTTTGAGGAGTCTTGGTGTTGGGAGTTAAGGGAGGTTATTGTGGATATATTGATGATTATACCCAACAATCTGCAAATGTCATTGTTTGAGAAGTTAAAAACCAATAAGAAACCATTTAATTTTTTGAGAATAAAGCAACAATGGAATGCTATTTTAAGGCTATAGATACCGATCATTGGCCACACTCCCATAGGACCACATTTAAATAGGAGAGATTCATTATTTTACTTCGGAGTCACGTGAGTGACTACGTGAAGAACCCGCTTCCAACGCATGCGTGTCATATCGCTACACGCATTGCACGAGTCAACAGAACGGTGGAGGACATCCACCAGTAACGGGAGAAGGAAAAAAGGACCAGCAAAAGGCAGGTAAGGACTCTGCATTTTTATTCACAGAAAAATGGACAGAGTGAAAAGGAAACGGTCTGCAAAAAAGCTGCCCGAGAAACGCGTTGTAAACGTGGATGAACGGCAGAGACAGCAGCCGTCGGCTCTAGATGCCTCGGTAGAGGAATCAGCTGTGCCAGAAATCATTCTGGCACCGACGAAACTTACTCACCGGCCGGGAGGCAAAGTTCAAACTAAAACGCACCGTCTAGCAGAGCCCGACTTGGAGCAGCAGCGGGCGACCAGCCCGTATCAATATCGGACCAGGGCTGAACGGGTGCGGCAGACGGAACAAACCCGCTATGAGTGGCTGCATACGGAGCAGCCAGGAGAAACAGCTGACCGGGAACAGACGTGGACCGACAGTCAGGACCGGTGTGGCCAGCGGCGGGACGAGGAAAGCCCGCAAACCAGCACCCGTGAGTACCGGGGACGGGAACAGCTGGGATACAAAGAGCAGCACACTGCTGAAAGGCTGCAGGAATGGGAGCAGCCAAAAATAGCAAGTGTAGCTCACCGTCTAAAGGAGCTGCTGGAGGAGCTCCTTCACAGTGGCAGTCCCATGAATGTGGAGACTAGCCACAGTGGGCAGACAAGCCCCATATGGGTACCCCGTGAGGGACCCCCTGAAATCTCGACCTCTTCGGAGGAGAGTGGGCAGGACCCTGATGGGCCAGACCCTGATCACACAGCTTCCCATGATCCTGAATCTGCAGAAAAACATACACTGCTGGACATGGTGGCTGATTACTTCAAACCAAGTCAAACAGGGGCAGACTTGGATTCCAGGATGGCAGCCAGTATTAACTACATGTCTGGCCATCAACTCCAACAACAAATATTCACAGAGACACTGGCCAGACATCTGCCACCTGGTAACTGTGATCTATTACAAATCCCCAGTGTCAACCAATGCATTTGGAAGCATATGGGGAAGGAAATCAGGAACCATGATCTCAAAATCCAGAAAGCCTTAAAGGGGCTTACGGCAGGGATCACAGCTTACATCCGCACCCTGGACAAAACAGAGCAAACTAAAGGCCACCAAGACGCACTAGCCCTGCTCTGTAATGTACAATATGAGCTGAATAGCATGCGGAGGGCGGCTATTCAGCCAGCACTGGATCCTAAATATGCAACAATTTGCAAACAAAGAGCCGTTAAAACCCCAACCCTTTTGTTTGGGGAAGCCAAGACACTGGGGCTCATCAAAACCAGCGCAAAGGCTTATTTTGGATCACGGTACCAGCCACATGGAAGACCGAAAAGTGTGGCTTATATCAGTGGCAGTGCCAGAACCCAATATAACCCGCAGCAGCCTTCTTTTAGGGTATGGCCAGGGACGGCCACCCTGGAAGATGCGGAAGCCTAAACCTCCAGTACAACCACGAACACGAATAAAAACAAAACCCCCTTTTTTCAAAAAACAAAGAAAATAATACAACCACCAGTAACCATGGAGGTAGGTGGGTGTGGTTCTTTTGTAAAAAAGGGACCCACGACGGTGGGAGGGAGGTTGCAATACTACAGTGACGAATGGTGTAAAATCACTACAGACTCGTATGTTCTAAGCAGTATTCAGGGTTATCTGATAGAATTTACTCATCCCAATAACCCCCCAGTACAACATACACCAGAAAGGCATTTCGTCCTTACAAAAACCGAACAATCTAAAGCCCACATGGAGCTACAACGATTGTATACAAAAGGTGTGATTGAGCATACTACTCATGAACAATTAAAATTTGTATCAAACATATTTATTAAAAATAAAAAAGATGGGGGTTGCAGGATTATCATTGACCTTTCAACCCTAAACACATTCGTTCAATATGTTCATTTTAAGATGGATACCTTTATCACTGCTAAAGAATTAGTATCAGCTGGTTTCTATATGACAAGCATTGACTTAAAAGATGCATACTATACAGTACCCATCAAAGGGGAACACAGACGGTAGTTAAGTGTAAATTGATACCAGAAACGAATATGGATTATCTAGGATTCACCATTAACACGGTCAATATGTTAGTAACTTTACCAATAAATAAAGCCGCAGCCCTACAGGAGGATTGCAGCGAGCTTCTTAACACCAACAGACCCTCCATTAGACGGGTAGGCCGGATAATTGGGAAGATTGTGGCTACATTCCCGGCCACACATTTTGGGCCATTACATTATCAAAATTTGCAAAGAGCAAAAATTAGAGCACTCAAATTTAACAAAGGTCATTTTGATAGACCTATGGAGCTGCCTACGGAAGCTATAATTGAACTACAGTGGTGGGAACATAGCATTAGGTATTGCTCCAACCCCATCATTATTGACAACTCGTCTATGGTATTACAAAATGGTGTATCCAAAGAAACATTTGGATATCGGCAACATAAAGGTAAGCTAAATTCAGTGGCAGACACCAGGTCACGCAAATTTAATGAAAACACGGAATGGATGTTAAATAAAATGTATTTGCTGAAATTACAGCAAAATATGGTAGACCAGATATTGATATTTTTTGCGTCCAGGTTGAATCACCAATTACCAAGGTATGTGTCCTGGGAACCAGACCCTGGGGCAGAAGCTACAGATGCTTTCTCACTGCATTGGGGGAAATGGCGTTTTTTATGCTTTTCCCCCATTCTGCATCATCAATCGGGTACAAAGGAAAATTCAACAATATTCGGCATCTGGGATTCTCATAGTACCCGATTGGCCTACTCAACCGTGGTATTCGGTCATACAGGGGATGGTGTTAGAACCATGTTCCATTATTGGACATAGCCCGAATTTATTAATTCATCCAGTAACTGGAGGGGGGCAGTCACCCATGCCATAAGACTATGGATTTGTTGATTTGTAGAGTCTGAAAGACCCACTACACGGCATGGGGCTGTCAGACAGGACGATGAATCTCATCACATCCGCACAAAGACTGTCAACACGGAAGCAGTACCTCGGACACATCAAGAAATGGGGCATATACTGCTTTGACAACAACCTAGACCAAAGGGCCAAGAATATTCTGGCCGTATTGGAATTCTTAACAAACCTCCATTATGATAAACGATTGGGCTACAGTGCCATCAATAGTGCCAGAAGTGCACTCTCCAATTACCTATCACAAGGAACGGAGCGGCACACGGTGGGAACGCACCCCCTGGTAACAAAACTTATGAGGGGCATACTCAATGCAAATCCCCCTAAAACCAGGTACTCCAAAATCTGGGATGTGGGTGTCGTTTTAAACATGCTGAGGAGCTGGTAGCCCATAAACAGCATTATCACTGCAGAAACTGACCATGAAGATGGTTATGCTCATGGCGTTAGTTACTGCACAACGAGTCCAGTCATTAAGCAAACTGAGCCTGGACTCCTTGATCATCTCACGAGAGAAACTGGTGTTTGTCATACATGAGTTAATAAAACAAACAGACCAGGTTCATCGGGTCAAGTGATTGAATTTATGGCATATCCATACGACGAACGTCTGTGTATAGCAAGACATATCCAATTATACATGGAATATACTAAGAGCATTCGAGGTCAGGAAATGGCTTTGTTAATTTCTTACAAGAAACCGCACAAAAGGGTCACGACCCAAACTATCTCAAGGTGGCTCAAATGTGTCCTAAAGATGGCAGGAATAAACACTAATGGTTTTAAATCTCATTCCACCAGGGCTGCAGCAAAATCCGCAGCAAAAATTCTGAGGTACCCACGGACCAAATCCTCAGAATAGCAGGATGGTCATCCGAAAGGACTTTCCAAAGGTTTTATAATAAACCAGTTTTTTGGAGCCATCATCATTTTCGGAAAGCATTTTACGTTCAATATTATAATTTGCCCGAAGGGTTACAGGGCTATGATTTCAATTAATAAATGTATTTTCTCGTTATATCACACAAGTCTTTGTATAAGTGTGTCTAAAATTGCTAATGATACTCTCTCCCGATACCCAAGGCAGTTGTGAAGCATGGACTCGTTCCACGGCATGAGGTCACAGAGCTTTGAAATCTTCACGTAGTCACTCACGTGACTCCGAAGTAAAATAGTAAGATTAAACGAGAACTTACCAGTTTGAAGTTTGATCTGTATTTTATGAGGAGGAACGTTGAGGGAATACGTGCCCTCCGCTCCCACCCTCCTATGATCATATCAAAACTGGTATCTCTTTGATAATCTTACTATGTTAGGTCATTATAGTTTCTGTGACCTCACACCGCTGCTTTGAAGAATGACACGCATGCGTTGGAAGCGGGTTCTTCACGTATTCCCTCAACGTTCCTCCTCATAAAATACAGATCAAACTTCAAACTGGTAAGTTCTCGTTTAATCTTACTATTTTCTAAGGGATGACATGATGTTCAGGTGGAGGTGGGTGAAGGTGCTAAAAAAATTCTCGATGTGAAGCAGCAGAATCACAAAACCGCTTGAATTGAATTGAATTGAATACCTTTATTGTCATTCAGACCTTACGGTCTGAACGAAATTTCGTGCCTGCAGTCATACATACAATCATACAATAATAAACAGCAATAAACACAAATTAACACCACCACAGTGTATCCTCCAAGCACCTCCTCACTGTGGTGGAGGCAAAAATCTTAGGGTTACTTTCTCTTCCCTCCTCTTCTCCCTCTGCGCTGAGGCGATTCCCCACCGGGCGATGGCACAACAGTCCCGCGGCTCACCGAACCCCGCAAACGGGCCGGTTCAAACACCGCGGCCCGGGGGTGGTCGAAGCTGCCGCCCTCCAGTCCAGCAAACGCAGCCGCTGGCCCGCGGCTGAACCCAGGACTCAGGTCACCGCCGCAAGAACGCCGTCCCAGCCACCGGAGCACCGTTCCAGCCCCGAGCCGGATCGCCCTCACGTGAGTACCGTTCTCCCTCGGGCTGGGCCACTCCGACGGGAGTGCCGTTCTCCCTCGGGCTGGGCCACTCCGACGGGAGTGCCGTTCTCCCTCGGGCTGGGCCACTCCGACGGGAGTGCCGCTCCTCCCTCGGGCTGGGCCACTCCGACGGGAGTGCCGTTCTCCCTCGGGCTGGGCCACTCCGACGGGAGTGCCGTTCCACCCTCGGGCTGGGCCACTCCGATGGGAGTGCCGTTCTCCCTCGGGCTGGGCCACTCCGACGGGCCACAGCCCCTCACGGGAGAGTCTCTCAGCCCCTCGCCAGGCCGCTCTCACGAGAGCGCAGTTCCAGCCCCGGGCTGGGCCACCCTCACGGGAGCGAGCTCAGGGCGAGTCCTGTCAGCTGCCTCCAGAGTCCCGAGGTCGCCAGCTCCGCAATTAGGCCTCAGCGTAGACGGAGGCAGAGAAGGGGGATACGACAAAAAGGACGTATTCCCCCGAAGGGAGAGACAGCAAGCCCCGTTTCACCCCAATGCAAAAAAATTCTCGATGTGAAGCAGCAGAATCACAAAACCGCTTCTCACTTATTTCAATTTATTGACATTCAGTCTACAATTGCTTTTTGCTCCCGGGGCATTTGAGCTCTGAAAGGAGTCAACAAGCTTACTAATTAGTATAACATCCTAAATTTGGCTGCGTAAGGACTATTATGCCGCTATGGCCAATGTTGCATTGAATGCTAGTTCTGTTATTTCTACACATTCAACCCCAGCAATTTTAAATATACAAAAAAATCAACGCAGAAACTTCTGTGACAGATTCAGTGCTATATTGTTAATGTATCAGTCAAGATAGAGAGCTGCTGCTGATTTTAAATAGACTTGGGATATAGGTAATGTTAACCGTGAAGAAATCCTGATGAGGAAATTTATCAACTAAATAATCATTCTGAATAGCAATAGATTTGAACTGTGCTGACTGAAAAATCCCTTTGAAGTACTAATTTAATGGTGAGCTAAAGAGATATGTGTTATACAGTAAAAGCTGCAATCATGGCATTGATTATTATCTGACTGATGTAATAGCTTGACATCAATAAATCAAGAAGAGAATTTTGATTTTAAATATATGGCACAGAATATTAATACAGAATGAAAAGAAGACATCTCACCAAACTCACTCAGTTCAATGATGGTTAGTACACACCTTTCTCTCTCTCTCATTCCTTCTTAAGATATTTAAAAACCTATATATTTGACCACGCCCTCACATTACCCTTGTTTCTTCGTGCAAACATTTAATTTTATTACCATTTTTAGGATATTTTGTCATGATAAAATCAAGACAATAGTTGTAGATTTTGCTCTATCATTCAAGCCTCGGCCTCGGAGCTGGCACCCGGCCTCGGAGCTGGGGCAGTGGCAGAGGCAGAGGCAGCGGCCACCCGGCCTCGGAGCTGGGGCAGCGGCAGCGGCCACCCGACCCGACCGCGGGCCCAGTGGACGACATCGTCGGGAGCTCGCAGTTCACAGGTTGGTGACCTGTTCTCCGGAGCTCCCACAACAACAGCTGCGTCCGCTGGACTGGAGGGCGGCAGCTTCGGCAGCTTCGACCACCCCGGGCCGCAGAGTTGAACCGGCCCATTCGCGGAGCTCGGATTCAGCCGCGGGACTGACATTACTTACCATCGCCCGGCGGGGTCACAACATCTGAAGCCTGGATCGCCTCGGCGCAGAGGGAGAATAAGAAGGGAAGAGACAAAGACTTAAGACTTTTGCCTTCCATCACAGTGAGGAGGTGCCTGGTGAACTCACTGTGGTGGATGTTAATTTGTGTTTATTGTGTGTTTTTGCCATTTTTATTATATGTAGGACTGCAAGGCAACAACATTTTGTTCAGACCGCAAGGTCTGAATGACAATAAAGGCTACTTTGACTTTGACTTTGAAGAGAACTCCATCATGGCAAATGTACATTCCATCTTACGGCTTGTTTAATGAATTTTGAAATTGACCCAGTATGAGAAATTTATATAAGGATTGGCTCAAATAAGATTGGGGTGATGAAGGGTATTTGGAGGAGGGAGGGAGATTCATCCTTTGGCAGTGGACAGATGGTAAGGTGTTGCCCGGACACCCTCTTACTGTAGTTGAAGGTGTCAGCCATTGTGCAGAGCCCCTTGTCACCACATCTATTTTTGATCTGACCAGTTGTGGATGCAGGCAGTTTAGTGCCTTCCAAGTGATTGATCTCTTCGGAAAATAGACAGAAAAAGCTGGAGTAACTCAGCGAGACTGCAGCATCTCTGGAGAGAAGAAACGGGTGACGTTTTTGGTCGAGACTAGTGAGAGCATCATCTATGATGGGAGAGGGGAACCCCCATTCCCTAAAGAATGATGACATCTCAGATGTCCTGGTATGGAACACCTCATTTTGGGCACAGCTACGGCGTAGACGGAGCAAGTGGAAGTAGAGGATAGAGTTATAGAAACATAGAAACATAGAAAATAGGTGCAGGAGTAGGCCATTCGGCCCTTTAAGCCTGCGCCGCCATTCAATATGATCATGGCTGATCATCCAACTCAGTATCCTGTACCTGCCTTCTCTCCATACCCCCTGATCCCTTTAGCCACAAGGGCCACATCTAACTCCCTCTTAAATATAGCCAATGAACTGGCCTCAACTACCTTCTGTGGCAGAGAATTCCACAGATTCACCACTCTCTGTGTGAAAAATGTTTTCCTCATCTCGGTCCTAAAAGATTTCCCCCTTATCCTTAAACTGCGACCCCTTGTTCTGGACTTCCCCAACATCGGGAACAATCTTCCTGCATCTAGCCTGTCCAACCCCTTAAGAATTTTGTAAGTTTCTGTAAGATCCCCCCTCAATCTTCTAAATTCTAGCGAGTACAAACCGAGTCTATCCAGTCTTTCTTCATATGAAAGTCCTGACATCCCAGGAATCAGTCTGGTGAACCTTCTCTGTACTCCCTCTATGGCAAGAATGTCTTTCCTCAGATTAGGAGACCAAAACTGTACGCAATACTCCAGGTGTGGTCTCACCAAGACCCTGTACAACTGCAGTAGAACCTCCCTGCTCCTATACTCAAATCCTTTTGCTATGAATGCTAACATACCATTCACCTTCTTCACTGCATGCCTACTTTTAATGACTGGTGTACCATGACACCCAGGTCTCGTTGCATCTCCCCCTTTCCTAATCGGCCACCATTCAGATAACAGTCTACTTTCCTGTTTTTGCCACCAAAGTGGATTACCTCACATTTATCCTCATTATACTGCATCTGCCATGCATTTGCCCATTCACCCAGCCTATCCAAGTCACCTTGCAGTCTCCTAGCATCCTCCACACAGCTAACACTGGCCCCTAGCTTCGTGTCATCCGCAAACTTGGAGATGTTGCATTCAATTCCCTCGTCCAAATCATTAATATATATTGTAAATAGCTGGGGTCCCAGCACTGAGCCTTGCGGTACCCCACTAGTCACTGCCTGCCATTGTGAAAAGGACCCGTTTACTCCTACTCTTTGCTTCCTGTC
The DNA here is from genome assembly GCF_010909765.2 of Amblyraja radiata. NCBI lineage: Eukaryota > Metazoa > Chordata > Chondrichthyes > Rajiformes > Rajidae > Amblyraja > Amblyraja radiata. The sequence goes on from NC_045967.1 coordinate 32,911,413, forward strand.
TGCCAGCCAGTTCTCTATCCACATCAATACTGAACCCCCAATACCGTGTGCTTTAAGTTTGTATACTAATCTCTTATGTGGGACCTTGTCGAAAGCCTTCTGAAAGTCCAGATATAACACATCCACTGGTTCTCCCTTATCCACTCTACTAGTTACTTCCTCGAAAAATTCTATAAGATTCGTCAGACGTGATTTACCTCCCAGGCCAATAGCCCCAGTGCTGAGGCCACAGTTGTACTCAGCAGCTACACTATTCCACATCATTCATAGGCCTGAGAGCAGACTCCTGAAACTGACATTCATTTCCGAACTCAGTAATGGAAATAGATCACCAGGCTGGCGGAATAAAAGACTCAAAGATGTGCTCAAAGATGTCTCTGAACTAGTAACTCTACTAGTTACATCCTCGAAAAATTCTATAAGATTCGTCAGACATGATTTACCTTTCATAAATCCATGCTGACTTTGTCCAATGATTTCACCACTTTCCAAATGTGCTGCTATCCCATCTTTAATAACTGATTCTAGCAATTTCCCCACTACCGACGTTAGACTAACTGGTCTGTAATTCCCCGTTTTCTCTCTCCCTCCCTTTTTAAAAAGTGGGGTTACATTAGCTACCCTCCAATCCTCAGGAACTACTCCAGAATCTAAAGAGTTTTGAAAAATTATCACTAATGCATCCACTATTTCTGGGGCTACTTCCTTAAATACTCTGGGATGCAGCCTATCTGGCCCTGGGGATTTATCGGCCTTTAATCCATTCAATTTACCTAACACCACTTGTTAGGTAAATTTACCTAACAATTTACCTAACACCTGGATTTCACTCAGTTCCTCCATCTCATTTGACCCCCGGTCCCCTGCTATTTCCGGCAGATTATTTATGTCTTCCTTAGTGAAGACCAAACCAAAGTATAGTCTTTGCAGGAAGCAGGGTGGGAAGAAGTGTAGTCCAGATAGTTGTGGGAGTTAGTGGGTTTGTAATAGAGATCAGTTGATAGTCTATTTTACTTCGGAGTCACGTGAGTGACTACCTGAAGAACCCGTCAGGACGCATGCGTGTCATATCGTCTAACGCATTGCGTACGACTGGCAGGCTGAACGTGATTCTCCTGCCAACAGTCAGATCTGAAGGTAAGTTTTTTAAACTTTTTCCAGGTTTTATCTTCCTACAGGAACCTCTACTTAGAGGTCCTGTTATAGCCCGGGGCGAAGTCCAGAGGACCCAGTCAAGGGAATACCGGTCACGACCTCGGGCAGACACGACATATAGCCGCATTAAAGACCGTGGAATGCGGGAACGGGTGGCGGTGAATTCGCCTCTCGGGCCGCTGGCGTTGGAGCCAGCAGCTTCACACTGGTGCCGGTGGCACCTGGGGGTGGGGAAACATCGTGGATACCCCGCGACACAAACCGCTTTTTATATAGCGGGGATACCACCCGACAATGTATATCGCGGCTATCCCTTTCACAGGGACCGCGGGGATATCCCTGCTGCAGGAACCGCGGGGATACCCAGCACGGCGGGGGGGAAGGCCTGACTGCTATGGAACCCCGGCTGCATACAATGACCTCGAAAACAAGCTCGAAGGGGGGTGGAGCGTTGCCCCCGCAGCAGAAGGTTTAAAACAGGACCTGCAGGTAAATTCTTTACTCTCAGATTGTTTAGTTCTACAGAGGGGAGCATTAGGAGTCACTTCTGGGCTGACTCTGAAGACAGGGGTTTTTGGCTGAAGATACCACAAGTGTGCAGGGGGTGCAGGAACAACAAAACCAGCAGCAGGAGCTCGATGAGGGCCATCGGGCTCAGGAAGGCCACATCATCACACAAGACCTCACATCTCTGGTGGCAGCACCCCTACGCACCCACCAGCAAACCACGATGCACTGAAGCTGGTGAAAGCTTGAAGGCCGTACAACCAGAACAAAGGTCTTTTTTAGGCCATAGCCCAGAACGGCCTTCCTGGAAGATGCGCCAACCCCGTACTCGAGCTCCTCTACCTCTCAGGAGCAGAAGTGCAAAATCATGCACACATGGTTGAGGCAGCTCCTGGGTCGGGTTGCATAAGTCCTCACATTCGGATAAAGGTATGGAGCCACATCGATGACGTCTCCCATCACGGATACAAGTTGGTAATACTTAAACTGGTTTGAATATTTACACTGGTTTGGGATAACATAAGATTAGTTTATACTGCACAACAGGTATGGTGGAGTTTGCCTTTCAAGGCAGGCTCACAATATGGGATGTGGACTGATCAATGTCAACAGCCTCAACCCGCATGTGCAGTATAGACATTTCTGAATAACTTCCATGTGATCATTTTCTTTTCACAGAAGATATTTGAAATGTAACTAGATGAGGCAATGATACACTCAGAAGCGTTGCAAAATGGGCTAACTTCAGTTTCCAGATTATTATCAAATCACTACAATCAGTGCTCCGACTGCACAGAGCGAACAAATAAGTGGCATGGCCAATCTGGATGATATTGAACATACTGTATCTTACTAAATTAGCCTTAATCAGCCACATAGCTATATTTGAGAAATTGAGGTTCTCACCCGTCCAGTTAAATTCAAATTAAGTTGATACCAACTGAAACTATTGATTATTGGGATACAATCAAACCATTTATTTGTCTGGGATCAGTTCTGAGACAAAAGATTAGACCTCTGCTATTCTCAGCTGAAACTAACAAAGTCACAATGATGGACGAACAGTATTCAGCGTTGCTCCACTAAAAACCTCTCATCTGTAAATCTTCAGTCATTTCCAAACTGATGCTATTGCCCAAAGATGGGAAATCTACTAATACCATCTCTAGTTACGGAGGCAGATGGGATTAGCATGAGTTATCAAGTGTTCAGTTATGGTATCAACTGCCAATGGACACCAGTTGCATTCTGTGCATTAAAGGGCATGTGGAAATGCATAACCTGCATGCACAAGTATAAGGTGATACACTTTGGTGGTGGTATATGTTAATCACAAAGGTACAATCAAATCAAAGTATCCGGTGATAGTTTTACCTAACCGCATTTAACACTGGTGTATTATCATGCAAAATCAATGACAACACAGAATGAATGTGTGATCACAAAGCATTTAATAACATTGTGGATCGATGGAACACTAACGATTGAGATGCTTGCATCCAGGCTCAATCAACAGTTGCAAAAAATACAAGGCATATTAGTGGCGAAGGGTGCATTCTCGCTACACAAGGGAGGAATGTTCTTTATGTCTTCCTCCATTTGGCCTCAATAGACGGGTCTTGCAAAATTCAGCAAGATTCCCGCTTCCAGGTTTCATAGTCCCTGCCTGGGTTATATACCCATGATTCCTGCTGATGTGGGGAATGAGCATAAAACCTCACATGGTTATTTCCGGATAAAAAAGATGCTGGTTCAGTTGTGATGTTGAAACCATCCTCTGCATGATATAATCAATTCATAGACTTACAGACTCGGAGAGACCGTTTCCTGCGGCTCGGGTTGTCTAACCATAAGCATTAGGAGTGCTCACTGCAGATTGCAGGAATAGCACCAAATAGCAGCAAACCGAATAGGAGATGGGAAGTATTGTTTATACTTCTTCACGTTTAACTCGGCACGGATGACTGACACATTGAAATTCAGTTTTATGGGATTATAACATCAAGTTAAAATTCCATTTACTGTGCCTGAAGTACGTCCTCATCATTTGGCTGCGGAGAATATAAACCACTCTTTCCGGTCTCACCCTCTGACGTCTAGATTATGAAGGGTATCGTCAACTAAAAACCTCCTAGGCCTAGGGACGCAGAGATATGGGTTGTTAACATTGTGCTACGTCACTTCGCCAATAGGCACCAGCAACATCCCTGTCCTTGGTCAAACTCACGTACTAGTGGTTATGCCATAGCATTGAGTACAGCGCTACGGGTCCAGTCATTGCTACACTGGATAGAATGATCATATCTGTGGGCTATAATAACATGTTTCGTTTATGATTAGTCAAGCAGAGTAGACAGGGACACAGACCAAACTAGATGTTGCATATACCATGGACCTTGGGTTGCGTGTGATCACGCATCTACACCAATATGTCAAGGTCCCTAAGAGCCTCATAGACTCTGACTAGCAATATTGTTAGTTACATAAAACCTAGTTAGAAGGAATCACTACAAATCTTCTCCAGAGGGTTAAATGGGTCTGGCATATACAGGAGTGTACATTGAAATTGAGTCCCACTCTACCAGGACCGCTATACCTCAGCAGCAGGCTTATGGACCACATCCTAGCGGCTGCAGGATGGTCAAACTATTAATCTGTACAAATATTCAGAATAAACCCATTGCCAGATCGGGGGTATTTGCCAACTCTATGTTAGGTATGGTTCATACTTCCTCCAGGTTGAGGGAGGTTACGATTCCCACTATTGTTCATTAATGGCATCAACATGTCTATATCTATGTCATGTCTGAATGCTATATTAATGTTCACTCATCATTGGCCCACTGATGCTGTGTATGACGCCTGGACTCGTTTCCACGGCATGAAATCACAGAGCTTTAAAATCTTCACGTAGTCACTCACGTGACTCCGAAGTAAAATAGTAAGATTAAACGAGAACTTACCAGTTTGAAGTTTGATCTTTATTTTATGAGGAGTAACGTTGAGGGATCACGTGCCCTCCACGCCCACCCTCGATCATAAAGTTCAACTGGTATCCTATTTCTCTAATCTTACTATGTTCAGTTCATTTACTGTTATCTGTGATTTCACACCGCTGCTTTGAAGTTTGACACGCATGCGTCCTGGCGGGTTCTTCACGTAATCCCTCAACATTACTCCTCATAAAATATAGATCAAACTTCAAACTGGTAAGTTCTCGTTTAATCTTACTATTTCCTGTGATGGAGATGTAAAATCTACAAAGGGGAGTAGGTGTTGGAGATGCTCCAAGTAAATTTAAGTGCAGGATGGAAATTGGCGGTGAAGTTGATGAAGTCCTTGAGTTCTGCATGCTGTCGTCAATGTAACAGCGATAGAGTTCTGGGATAGAGCCAGTGTATGCCTGGAACAGGGATTGTTCAATGTACCTTACTAACAGGCAGGCATAGTTGCGGCCCTTGCTGGTGCCCATAGCTACGCCTTGGACTTGGAGGAAGTGGGAGGAGTCGATTGAGAAGTTGTTACGGGTAAGGACCTGCTCCGCTAGGCAGAGTAGAGTGTTAGTAGAGGGAAATTGGATGGTTCTGCGGCTGAGGAAGAAACAGAGGGCTTTAGGCCTTCCTGGTAGGGGGTGGTGTCGAGTGATTGAACAGTAAAGATGAGGGAGTGGGGGCTCAGAGAGCGGAAGTCATTAAAGAGAAGAAGAGCATGTGAGGTATCTTGGACATAGGTCGGGAGAGATTGGACCAGGGTGGATAGGATGGAGTCGAAGTACGTGGAAATCATTTCAGTGGGACAGGAGCAGGCAGACTGTACCCCGACAAAAAAGTGCTCAGTTCCCCCAAATGTTTACGTTAACCCCCATGTCCAAGTTTTATGAGATCTGCCTAAGACAGTGTCCACAATGATAGTTGTCGACATGCAGTCTGAATAAGCAGGAGCCGCCTAACCTGCCGCTTCTGTATTCTGCTCTGCTTTTCCCATTGGAAAAGATGTTGATAAAGTCTGTCCTTTCACACTAAAAGAATGAAATGACAAATCTTAAGTCTCTGCATTTCTCTTGAGTGTCCATTCACTGAAATTGATGCATGTGTGTGCGTGTGCATGTGCATGTGTATCAAACAGCCCTTACCATCCAATAGCAAACAAATGGATTTTTATGGTGACAGAAGTGCATTTCACACCACCAACAGGTGATGCCTGTGATCACTCACCACCAGTATGTGGAGGAAGGGAATCCCAATAAGATAAACAGTGGAGGTACACAAAATTGCTGGGGAAACTCAGCGGGTGCAGCAGCATCTATGGAGCGAAGGAAATAGGCGACGTTTTGGGCCGAAACCCTTCTTCAGACTGATTCAGACAGATAAACAGTGGATTTGTCATAATGCACATACATTGCAACGTGTATGAAATCAGCCGCGCTGCAAATAACAGGGAAACCTACAATCCTTGAAAACAATTACTCCTACTCAGTCTACTTCCAGAATTAAGTGGAGGTATTTGCCTTTCCAATGAGAACATTTCCGTGACCTCCCATAGGCAATAATGCACTGCATTATGAGATATTGCTAAACAGCTCCAGTAGCAGCCTGGAGGGAACCAATGGCAATAAGATTCAGAGCCACCTCTACTGCCACTGATTTTTTTTTAATGACTTTTTATGACTAGTTTTTATAACTTTATAAATTTGAGAGATCTAACATGCAGTATAATCATTGAAAATGGATAAAATTGACATGTAATATTAAGCTTGTACCAGGGAAGGATTGTGATATCATAACTATTACTGTCTTGGATTATATTATGTCAATTAAAAACTTTAAGACCAATACAGATTATAATGCTGTTTACGATAATTAGGTTCTCATTTGTTTTGCCCTTAACCATGTAGAATTATTGTAATAAAACTTTAGTAGTCATAAAGGTGTTTTGTACTTGTGCCTGTAAAGGTGCCTGTATCTTCAGCATAAGAGTCCTCAAAATTAGGTGACCTTAGGATAAAATGTAAATTTAGTTTAGTTTAGTTTTGTTTAGAGATACAGCATGGAAGCTGCCCCTTTGGGCCACTGAGTCTGTGCCAACTGTGTTCTCTAGTTCTACCCTACCCTAGGGACAATTTACAGAGGCCAAATAACCAACAAACCTGTATGTCTTTGGAATGTGGCAGGAAATTGGAGCACCCGAAGAAAACCCACATGGTCAATTGGATGAAAGTACAAACTCAGTACAGGCAGCATCCACAATCAGGATAAAACCCAGTTGTCTAGCACTGTATGGCAACAGCTCTACTGCTGCGCCACTGAGCCACCCTGAATAATTGTGACAACAATTATTTTCATTTGAATAATATGATTCAGATTGGAATTACCTTGGCAGTTACTGCTTGGACTTGAATTCAATTCAGTAGAAATGAAAACCCAAGGTGGCTGGCAACTGTTTGGCCTTGTACACATGTAGCAAGCGGGAGGATTAATATTGTTACTTTTTATGTCATGCAGTCAGCTGACTTACTGGATTTGTTTTTCTTATTGGGAAAAGTGACATATTGTGACTGTCTTGTATTCATTTTGCAAAATCATTCATAGTTGACGTGGCTATTTTGTTGTTGGATTGGTCTTTCATCATCTGCTCAGAGGGTGTTTAGCTTCCCAAGCACCTGCTGTGGCACTCTCCAAATGACTGACTGCAGTACTGAAGATCAGCTCACAACTCATATTAATTCACATCAGCTCATATTAATTCTTATTCAGTGTGTCTGCAACTGTTGAATTATAGTAATTTTCAATGATTTGACCACAACAGCGTGGTTACCCCCCTCAACTCAATTCTCCCAATTCTCCATTTCTATTTTGTTCCCCATTGTGAAATTAACTAACACAAATTGCATAAACAATTCTGAACTTCATTGTGTGTATCATGTACAAAATTTGCTTCTTTGCCAATCAACAGCTGATTACCTGTGGTGTTGCTTATATCAAGTGTTTCCTAAAGGGCCTGGCCCACTTGGCCGTCTTTTGCACCTCATTTAGGTGTCATATGCAAAGTAGGTTGACACGTTGAGATGCGCGACGTCGCGCGCAAAACACGCGTCATCACGCATCAGCACAGCCGTCTGGTGCACGTGACGTCATTAGAATACCCTGCGGCGCTCGGCAGGACATTGACGCAAGGACGTAAGGACGTTGACGCACGGTGATGTAACCATGCATCACCACAACCATACATGTGAGACGTCGGGATGCCAGCGTACAATGCCAAAGCGTCAGCGTGCGTACCCAATGCATCAGCGTGCATATGCGATACGTCAAGCAGGTGGCGCGCGAGGATTTTGTTCCTGTACTAAATCCTGGAGCGACGTGTGATACCGCGTGCCACCGCATATGATTCCACACCTCACCATGCGCAATGCATGCGCACCCCACACATCACGACGCATCGACCTAATTTACATATAACGCGTAAATGAGGCGCAAATTACGGCCAAGTGGGACAGGCCCTTAAGGACTGCAATTTACATTTTGTAGTATTATCAAGTCTTAAGAGTGGAGAAGTCCTGAGGAGGTACTTCAAGGTTTAGCAATATCTGGAGCAGAGTGAAGGTTGGACTGCGGATTTTGAGGAAGGTATAGCATTCAGTCCCTCCATTCTCAGCAGCTGATCTCCATGCTTTTCCCAATACTTTTTTTTCCACCCACCACACCAAATAAACTGGCTGCTAAGATTTAATGAAGCTCGGGAGCTAAAATAATTTGGTTCTCATTTTGTGACCAGTAAATGCATTTCCATTGACTATCACTGTTCTCAACCCCCACATCACATTTAACATAAACTGTCACGGAATATTAAAAAAATATGGACTGAGAATAAAGTAGGGAAGAAATTATTCTCAGAAAGTATTCTGGATAACTTATTGGGTAGAGATAATATAATTTGGCCTCGTTGACTAGCAAATAACAGTGGATTAATGTAGTCACTTAACACTAAAATATTAAATTGCAGTTGTACAAAACATGTGTCAGGCTGCACAGTTGTGATCACATTACAACACGGATCTTGTAGCAATGGAGTGCAGAAGAGATTCACCAAAGTGTTACCTGGAATGGAGAGGTGTCATTATAAGGAGAGATTGGATATGCATTATTTATTTTTTACTGTAATGTTGAATGCTGAAGAGTCAGAAAGGCTGAATGAGATTTATAAACTTATGAGGGGCTTAGATGGGTTAGATAGTCACACTTTCTCCAAGAAAGGGGGAGTTTAAAACGAGAGGGCATAGATTCAAGGTGAGAGGGGAGAAATTTAGAGAAAATCTAAAGAGCACGTTTTTCTCATAGAGGATGGTGGGTATTTGGAACGAACTGCCAGAAAAAATGGTGGAAGCTGAAACAATTACAATATTTAAAAGCCATTTGAACAGGTATACTTGGATGGGAAAGGAATAAAAGGATATGGACATGATATGGCCAAATGGAATTAGCATAGCTGGGCATCATCATTGACATGGATGAGTGGGCTAAACGCTTTTGTGCTGGACAAACTTCATAACTTCAGAAAGTACAACACTATGCAGATATTAGTCAAAATTAACTATTAGCATCTTATGATTTAAATTTTCATTTCAAATCTTTAGTTAGTAATCTGATGAAGTGTCAGTACTTTGTAAGACTCCAAGTTCTGCAGTATTGCATAGAGGAAGGTGGGACAAGGCTTGGATCATATTGCCCAAGCCCAGGCCCTGTGCTCCGTCCCATGTTAGCTCCAAAAATGTACAACATTTGTACCTGTGCAGTTCTCAAGAACCTTGAGGCCCTGCTGCAACAGACACTGCATAATGGAGCAGGTCACAAACAATAAGAGGCTGCAGGTGGTGGAATGCAAGGCTCCATCCACAGATGCAGAAAGGACCTGCTATCAGTGGCCTTGTGTAGATCACAAAGTGCTGGAGTTACGCAGCCGGTCAGACAGCATCTCTAGTAGGACCTGGATATGCAACATTTTGGGTTGGGACCCTTTTTCAGAATGATTTGAGGAAATACACGTGGCTCTGGTAATGGGTCTTGGTCAGAACATAATCGAAGAGTAGCATGAATCACAGAGCAGGAGCAGTTAGAGAGGGTTGCACAAAACTTCCTTTGTAGAGAGAAGAACTTCTTCAATGTTGGCATAATATGATGAGATTTTGCTGTGGAGCAGTAAAAAATTAGACACTGCAGATGTTGGAATCTTGTGTAGAACACAAAGTGCAAGAATAACAGCGGGTCAAACTATCTCTGGAGGACATAGATACTGTGGGTGACATTTCGGGTCAGGGACCTTCTTCTGACTGATAGACTCTTTATACTGTTTTCCAATGTCTCAGAAGATCTGAACCCATTGGCATACAGTTGAAAAAAGACGTAATAAAAATAAAAATAATAATTTCACTTAGAAAACATCTTAATGGAGCTGTTAATTTAAAAAATAGCACCTTTTTTCAATAGTCATTTTCCACCTTGGAGCCTGACTAGCTGAATTAGCTAAGGCTGGTGCAAAACTATGGGGCAGACGCTGAGCATTTGGCACTTTAGGTCAAATCATTACAGAGTACCTGGGACAAAATGGCGAGGGAGACTCAAATGCACCTATAACTGATCTTCATCAAGTTCCATACTTCTACGCTGCAGTGTGCAGACACTGAAGTGTGCAATGCATGGACACATGCAAGACAGGAATAGCTGGTAGTTCTCTAAGTACCCACCAGTGCAGTCATGCCTCATTGCTATCTTCATGTTAAGAAGAATTACCATGATTGGGACACCCAAGCTGGAGTACAGATGTAATTCAGTTGCCAATTTCTCTGTCATTTTTATAATACAATCTATATTGCCCTGTCCATGTCTAAATGTTGTAAAATTAAGGTTCAGAGTTGTTGAAGCGTAAAGTGCTTGATGCAGTATTAAATGAGGAGCTATAGCATCAGCTGGAGCTTGTGGCATGGGTGGAAACTGAGATCAAGCAGTGCCACCACTAAAATATATAGTTACGGTGTGACAAGTTTCAAAAGGTTTCCATTTCATTCCATTCCACTATGACTAGATTGGAGAACATTTATGGTCATTGGTGTAAAAATTGGTATTTGGCCGTTCATGAAAATTAATTGAACTGAATATTAGGATGATCATCAGATACAATGTCGCCCATGTAACACTGTCAATCAAAGACAAATTTTTACCCACGTTCCAAAGCACACACTAGCTGTATTTTGCATTTAACCATGAAATATATAATCTGAGTGTTTTTGTTGCTGACATTCAGTGCAAGAAAGGATATTGCTTTTTTTTCTCAAGTTTTGGCATTCTTCATCTTGATGAGCAAAGGGAAAGTTAATAATCCAGAATAATTATCATTGAATTGGTATTGATTTTTTTGTAGACATGACTTTTAATGCCTTAGTGTTACTGCAATATCTCAGAATTGAAGGATAGTCATGGAGGATGTATAGTAACTGTAAACCTTTAAAGCAATCTGATGCCCATGCAATTAAAGTCAAATTTCTCTATTTCAGAGAAGCAATGTATCTCTGTACTGTAAATGATTATGGTGCATTTTGTGCTTTTTTGCCACCACAGCAAAGTATTTTTTGGATTCAAGCTGAGGCAGACAAAAATTGTGTCCATCCTTTGGCAGTGAAACTTTTAAATTCAACAACATTATATTGGAGTTCATTTAATTGTGTGGGCCTATCGGGTGGGAAGGGGGGATGGTGTTAGCTGAGTGCCAAGGCATGGATGCTGCTTTCAGCTGGAGTGATGGAGAAGGGGTGATAATGGTGGCTGGCGAGAGATGGAAAGACACGGGTAAATACATGCGAGATATTATTACCCTAAAGATGCCATTATGTTGGCCTTTTGATATCAGCTATTATTTAAAATTTTATGTGGGATATTGCCATAAGCAATGTTTAGCAAGCCAACTTGTCAGCTCTAATGTTCCCCTGGATTTGTACCGATGGGGACTTGTTCCTGGCTAGTTCAACTGTGGCAAATGGGTCTGATGAGGACAAGCTAGATAAAACAAACATATTGGTCCTTTAGGTTGGAGGTTAGTCTTGCAGCTAACAACGCTGTCCTGCTAAAAGCAAAATATACCATGGTAAAGTTAACAATAGTCATGATGGCCTGAAGTGATCAATAATTCTGTTGAATGCCAGTGGCGAATACTGGGAAGGAGTGCTCAACATGGGTTAGTGTTAAACAAGAGTTAGTGTTTGGCACATGCAATGTGCAAAACTGTAAAACCAAATCAGATCACAACAGAAATAATATGATACAATGTAATGCATCTTTGATGTCAACGGGGGTAGCTGGACTGGGTCAAGAAGGTTAACAACAGTATTGGGAGGAGTTTTGTTGTTTGTGGATCAGGATAATGAGCATCTCCACATGGTGTGAAATGACTTGTACATGAGGAAGCCCTTTAGTAGCAGATATAAGAACCCTAAAGGAAGCACAACACCCTCAACCTGAGTTAATGCTATACTCCGACAAATAATAGTGATAAAAAAGCAAAGAATAAGTCAATCCTTTCACAACAGACTTAGTGAGAGAATGTGCAATACCAGAACCTAACTATTGTGATAGAAGACATGAATGCTGGGGTCAGTATGAACAACATAAATATGAACAGAGTAATGGGTATTCAGTGGTGGCACCATGAATGAAATCAAAGAGAGGCTTCTTGATCTTTGCAATATGAATGATCTACTCATTAGTGGAACGGTATTTCCTGATATTTACAAGCTCTCAAGGTACTTTCCAAGTGGCAGAGACAAGAATCAAGGTTGGCGATGTGATGATCAATGGCAAATGTCTGTGCTCACTGAGGAGCATCCATCATCGTATGGCCAGCTCCGTCAAGCTAACGTGGAGAAGTGTGGTAGGCATTAGGCAGTGGGCATGATGATGTTGACAAGCTAAAGTCACCTGAAATACAAAGGCCTTTATTCTGCAGACAATCACTCGCAGATCTTAATCTGGAGGAGGAGAACACAGATGAGGATTGTAACAAAAAGGAGGGAACAACGGGAGCAGAGAAAGACAATTAGGCTACCTAGAGAATAAATACAGCTTGTACATGGAGCTCCATTGAAATCAGGTGAGTTATCTGAAACGGGTCCTAATACAAAATCCCAATTAAAGAAAACACTAACAGGAGCAGGGCACATCAGGGGGTTAAGAGTCTTGTAGGAGCACACAAACAACTATGTTGATATCCTGGCAATACAAACAGAGAATAAAGCTGCCTATTGTGAACAAGGAGCTATCTATGAATGGACATGGCATATCAGTGGCAAATGGCACACCTCAAGATATGTATTCATCAGAGGCAACAAGGCTACAGGGAAAGAGTAAGAAATGTATTGATTAGAGCATTTGAAAGAGTCTGTGAGCTACCTGAAAAGGAACCAAACACTTTGGAAGTAGAAGGAGATCCTAATGCAAATACACTCAGCAAACGAATAGGTCAATTAAGCCAGGAAATCTTTTTTTTTAATGAAGAAGCTCCTGATGAAAGCAAACAGAGGTAAATGCCATTTTCAAGGTGGCACTTGAAAAAAATTCAGATGATTGAACTAATATTGAGTCTGAACAAATTGAAAGAATTAGTGAGACACCCAAGGCAGGAGCACTCAGTAAATGCAATAACTGACATGGAATTACACCTTCATCTGTGCCAGCAATGTGTTTTCTGATATCAGAGTCCAGCATATTTCAAAGTTAGTTAATGAAGTCTTCAGAAAGGAACAAAACATTTTTTTAGAAACTATACATGTGTAAAGATTTATTAAAGAGAGTTTTTAAAGATGCAGTATGTATCTTCGGTCCACTGAGTCTATGCCAACTATCAATCACCCGTTCACACCAGTTCTATGTTATCCCACTTTCACACCCACTCCCAGCACATCAGGGGCAATTTACAGAGGCCAATTAGCCGACAAATCCGCACGTCTTTGGGATGTGGGAGGAAACCGGAGTGACCAGAGGAGAGTCACAGAGAAAATGTGCAAACTCCACACAGACAGCACCCGAGATCAGGATTGAACCTGGATCTCTGGCGCTATGAGACAACGGCTCTACCAGCTGTACCACTGTACTGCCCAAAGTTAATCATTACATTACAAAACATTATAAAACAATGCTCAAACTAACTGCCCAACAAAACAAAAACATGAACTTTTAACAGCATTCACAGACAAACCTGTGGTACAATCTGCTAGTATGTGGAATCTTTCTCTGTGGTAACCAACATCTTTTAAGTCTTCTACAATTTTATATGATAACAGTGAACTCAGTTTTGAGTGTTAAACAAGAGTTCATTATGGGTATTACATGTCTGCACTTCCCTGTAATATTGTCTTCAATTGATTATTGAGACATACATTTGAATATTCGGAGCATATTCCCATGAAGACGTAAACTCATTCCTCAGTGGGGTACCAAGGGAATGCTGAACTGATGTTGACAGCATCTTTAACGCAAAATGTTAAAAGGATACTTTTTTCCCCATGTGGATGCAAATGATTTCATTGCACAATCTTGAAGATGAATAGGGCTGTTCTGACCAATATTTGTCCTCAATCAACATCACAAAAATAGATTTTCTCCTCATTATTGTATTGATATTTGCAGATCTGCCAACTCTCATGCATTGAGCGTGAGAATCACGCATTTCGCCAAATTCTCACGCTCTCACGCTGATCACAACATTTCTGACGCTCTGTCATGAGAAATTCTGTGATCAACCAGGGGTCACACAGTAAGAATAAGGGTAGGCCATTTAGAACTGAGATGAGGACAAACTTTCTTCAGCCAGAAAGTTGTGAATCTGTGGAATTCTCTGCCACAGAAGGCAGTGGAGTCCAATTCACTGGATGTTTTCAAGAGAGAGTTCTTGGGGCTCGGGAAATCAAAGGATATGGGGAAAAAACAGGAGAGAGGTACTGATTTTAGATGAACAGCCATGATCATATTGAATGGCAGGGCTGGCTCGAAGGGCCGAATGGCCTATTCCTGCACCTATTTTCTATGTTTCTATGCTTGAGTATATGGCAATAAAACTCGACCGCTTGATTTAGAAGGTGGAGGTATAATGTAGTCATAGAGTGATACAGTGTGAAAACAGGCCCTTCGGCATAACTTGCCCACACCCGCCAACATGTCCCAGCTGCATTACCTGCTTTTGATCCATATCCTTTCAAATCTGTCCTATCTATGTATCAGTCTAACTGTTTCTCAAATGTTGGGATAGTCCCTGCCTCACCTACCTCTGCTGGCAGCTTGTTCCATACACCCACCACCCTTTGTGTGGAAAAAGTTACCTCTTAAAAAGTTACTTCTTAAAAATACTTCAAACAAAAAACATTGAAATCATACAATGCACTAAAACATGATTTTAATTCATCAATTTTTTTTAAGTCCCTACCGTGGGAGGGGGGGCATCCCCCTCCCACACCCTCCCCCTACAAGGTCGCTCTACTCCCTCGCCAGGCACCTCCAAGGCCAGTGATCAGTGATCGCTCAGCCCACCCGCTTTCAAAAATGCTCCTCGGCCCCTGGTTCATCCATTCGGGAGGTTTTATTTTCCTGATGCCATTTAAACTTCACTTGGATTTCAATCACTTCAATGTAAAAGTAATTGGGAATGAGGAGCATTGGAACAAAATTTGCCCTCGGTACATATTAACTGTAATATAATAATGTATGCATGTTGGTAGGTGCAATCAAAACAAAGATCTTTTTATCATTGTTGTGTTATGAATGCCTGTTACGACTCCCGAATGCAAGTACTTCAGAGCCACGTAACACAAGTCAAAAACCAGGTTCAGGTTCAAAAAACTGTTTTAATAATTCATTGGAACACAAAACTCAAACCTGATTTAAACAACCCAGTCAGGGATATGGATAAACCGACAAACAATCTAACAATGCTCCAGCCAGCCACACCATGGGCCGTCGAACCGGAGATTCCAAAACCTGCCCAAAGAGATACAACCCTGAAACCAAAATACACGAAAACTCTAAGGTCAGCCCTTATCCGTCCCAATACAATATCTGTTAACAAGGAATGGTGAAAATACACAAAGTTCTATGCCATGTGGTCAGGCTGCCTCAGCCCCCACCAACAGTCTGCTCATCAGTCAGAGTCTACGACGAAGAGACGAGAATCCTGGGAAGCTCTCGTATTTATACTTCGGATGAGTCACCCATCACCTGACGCAGCTGGGCCAATCGGGTACAGGAGCCTTTAACCCCTCGATTCCAGACTCACAGCCACGAGGCCTGTACTTGGGATAGAAACAGAGAAAGGTAAGTACATAGCATTCACCAGGAGGGGGAAAGTGCCTAACACCCCCACCCAAAGATACTGAATAAGTTTCTGAAAATGAACTAAAAAAAACACCACCAAATTTCAGCAACTATTCAGTAACACAGACATCACTGGCGCGACAATGCATAAGCCAATACATCATCCTTGCCACGGATATGCCAGTCAAATGAGACAACCGCAAGGGAAGCGTCTCCAAAGCCTCAGAGTTACTCAGCTTTCCCTGCGTTACTGCCACAGACAACCGTGCCTCCCCCACATCACCACCCGTGTCAGGGGGCAGCACCACTGCAGCCAAAACAGGCTTAGAAGGACATAGCTCCGACCCATCAACCTCCACAGGCTCCTGCTCATGGTACTGTTTCATCAGGACCCTCAACGGACCACGTACAGTATGCGCGAACACCAGGTCAGCAGGACTGAACCCTAAAGACTCCTGCACGACCTCACGCACCGCAAACATAACTAGATGAACCCCCTCATCCCAGTCTTTTTCAAACTCCAGGCAGTAAGTCCTCAACATAGATTTCAAAGTCTGGTGAAACCTCTCGAGAGCTCCCTGGCTCTCAGGATGATACGCACTGGAGTAACAATGCTTAATATCTAACAACTTCATTACCTGACCAAAAACCTTCGACATGAAGTTGGTACCTTGGTCACTTTGCACAACCTTGGGCAAACCGAACAACGAAAAAAACTTAGTGAGAGACTTAACAATTGCAGGGGCAGTAATTCTACGCAAAGGGACCACCTCCGGAAAGCGGGTAGTCGCACACATAATTGTTAATAAAAACTTGTTGCCCATCCTTGTCCGAGGTAGAGGGCCCACACAATCAACTAGAATCCGCTCAAACGGCTCACCGACCACAGGGATTGGATATAAAGGCGCAGGAACAATCGATTGGTTCGGCTTTCCTGCCACCTGGCAAATGTGACAACACCTGCAGTGCTGTTTCACGTCCTTTTTCAACCCTGGCCAAAACAAATTCCGTAAGATGCGGTCATACGTCTTATTGACCCCCAAATGTCCACCCAGAGGACCATCATGAGCCAAACAGAGTATCTCGTCCCTATACCGACGAGGCATCACAATCTGATCAACCACGCTCCAATCATCATGCCCAGATATATCCAAGGGAGACCACTTTCGCATCAGTAAGCCATCCCTTAGAAAATACCCCTTTGCTGTGGAATCCATATCCCCCTCAGGCACTGCGCAGTCGAACAGATCAGATAAACCTGGATCACTCTTTTGCTCCTCAACCAGCCGGTCACGTGACAGTGACACCGGCACCTTTCCAGACACTATCCCATCTTGAGATGGAGAAACACCCTTCACAACACAGTATCTATTATCCTGATCCCCAAAAATGCTCTCACTCAGGTCCACCACATCCTCAAACTTCGCCTGGCTCTTAGCCATGGCCCTCGTGACAGCACAAGCTGCGAAGACCTTTGGATGCTGCATAGCCAATCTATCAGGACTCTGCACCATCGGAACAGCCGTCACCTCAGGAGTGACTAAAACTCTACCTCCTGCCAAGTCATTCCCCAAAATCACAGAAACTCCCCCAACGGGAAAACACGGCCGTAACCCAACAGCTACCCGGCCTGAAACCAACTCGGACTCGAGACGCACGGTATGCAAAGGCACTACCATGTCATCCATCCCGAATCCTACCACTTGGACACTTGACCCAACCGATGATTCCCCAGAAAACGGCAGTACACCATCCAATATAAAGGACTGAGTAGCACCAGTATCACGCAAGATGGATACTGGAACTTTATCACCCCCATCCTCTAGAGAAACAAAACCATTCATGATGAACGCAGAATAATTCCTACACTCATCAGACTCAGGCACCTCAGGTACGACAGGTGCCTTCTGTGCACCCACCAAAGCCACAGGCTTTGCATTTTTCTGCTTCAGAACGGGACACGACTTTAACATGTGCCCTCTCCTTCTACAATAGTAGCACACAGGACCTTCATCAGTCCTTACATTTCCGTCAACCTTATCAGCTCGGACCTCCCCCTGTATCAACGTGCTGCATTTTGCAGGCACAGAAACAGCTTTGACACTGCCACCGGCGACACCACCACGATCAACCGGCCGTGCACCAATACTATAGGATCGCCCAACAAAATCAGATTTATGAGTCAATACATACTCATCTGCCAACACCGCAGCCTTAGACACCTCATTCACCTTCTGCTCATTAAGGTAAGTAGTAACCCTCTCAGGGAGACAGTTCTTAAAGTCTTCCATAATTATCAAGGCCCGCAGTAGCTCAAAATCCTTCACTCCTTGAGAAGCGCACCACCTGTCAAAAAGTGCCTCCTTCTCCCTAGCAAACTCCACATAAGTCTGACTATCAAACTTCCTAAAGCGCCGGAACTTCTGCCGGTACGCCTCTGGAACTAATTCATAAGCCCTTAATACTGTAGACTTCACACACTCATAGTCCAGACTGCTTTCAACAGATAAAGACGAGTACACCTCCCGTGCTTTACCCACAAGGACACACTGCAATAGCAAGGTCCACACGTCCCTAGGCCACTTCAAGGACAAAGCCACCCGTTCAAACACTGTGAAATACTTGTCCACATCCTCCTCACGAAATGGGGGAACCAGGCGGATGTTCTTGCTCATATCAAACTCCCGTTCCCTCGAAGAAACCCGGGAATTATCTATTTCTTTCTTCCGCAGCCGAAATTCAGCCCTTTTGGTTTCCTCCTCAAGCCGTTTCATTTCAAGAACATGCATGAGCTCTTTCTCTTTTAACAAAGAGGCAATTCTCTGTGACTCAAGCTCCATCTCCTTCAGTTTAATGACGGCCTCCATGTTCTGAACTGGCTGAACAGAAGGTGGGGGACGGTCTGCACCACCAGGCAAAACCCCAGCCTCCACCAACGCAGCCCACAACTCCGATTTAATGGAGTGTTTCTTTGAATGCTTGTCAATAGGCACGGCATAGTTCTCAGCCAGCAAAATCAAATGCTCCTTCGTACATCTATCAAACAACTCCCGACTAGGAGCCTCAACAAATTCTTTCACCTTAAATTCCATTTCTAAAGTAGCCCCAAACCACCAGCTAAAACTTGGGCCTTAATGCTACCACAAACAGGGAAGAAAAAATTCCCTCTCAACACACAGACTTCCTCAGTCCAGAAGCCTACCAAAAAAACCCCCTAAAAACGTCTAGGGTCCTCAAAACTTAGGACGAGCCCCCATTTTGTTACGACTCCCGAATGCAAGTACTTCAGAGCCACGTAACACAAGTCAAAAACCAGGTTCAGGTTCAAAAAACAGTTTTAATAATTCATTGGAACACAAAACTCAAACCTGATTTAAACAACCCAGTCAGGGATATGGATAAACCGACAAACAATCTAACAATGCTCCAGCCAGCCACACCATGGGCCGTCGAACCGGAGATTCCAAAACCTGCCCAAAGAGATACAACCCTGAAACCAAAATACACGAAAACTCTAAGGTCAGCCCTTATCCGTCCCAATACAATATCTGTTAACAAGGAATGGTGAAAATACACAAAGTTCTATGCCATGTGGTCAGGCTGCCTCAGCCCCCACCAACAGTCTGCTCATCAGTCAGAGTCTACGACGAAGAGACGAGAATCCTGGGAAGCTCTCGTATTTATACTTCGGATGAGTCACCCATCACCTGACGCAGCTGGGCCAATCGGGTACAGGAGCCTTTAACCCCTCGATTCCAGACTCACAGCCACGAGGCCTGTACTTGGGATAGAAACAGAGAAAGGTAAGTACATAGCATTCACCAGGAGGGGGAAGCGCCTAACAATGCCACAGAAAATATTATGTACTCTCAAGATCACATTAAACAGAATATTATTGCCTAAATATATAGTTATTGGACTTTGCATTTCGGGAAAGTCCCAGCTGAGAGGAAGACAGCAAATTACTGAAAATATTGAGGGTGAAAATGACTTCAGGACAGTTTGTTAGGAAAATGAAGGAATTTGTAACAGAATACTTATACAGCTGAGTGAGTATAATTTTATGGATGAGAAATTGTGTTCAACTAATTGATAACTTCTTTGACAAAGTAACTAGCATGTTAGATAACAAGGAAGCCAATGGATGTAGCAAATGTTGTTAAGTGCCCCATAAAAGATTACCATATTAGTTAAGCAGCTGTGGACTTGAATGTAATAGGTTAAGTCCAGGGGGTCAGATATGGGGCTTTATGTGTGGGCCAGATATATTGTCAGTGCAGAGGGCCTATGAGCAAGTCCAGGTGTGCATCCAGATTCAAGGTCTGGAATAGTACTAGTTGTGCATTCAAAGCTGGGACAATGGGAGTGTTCAGCACTGGGAACCTAAGCAGGTAAGCAGCTATGATCAGGGTAGAATAGGGGGCCAGGTGTATGGCTGGACTCAGGGTCAGGAATGAGAGAAGGTATGCAACTTCCTAGCCGCACCATTCTACCAGTCTGACTGTAGTTCAAACTGGCTGCATGCTTTCTTCCATCAGATGGACCATATGGATGACTAGTGATAACGATATTGCGATAGAAACATCAGGGTTTTTGTTCCCCTATTTTCCAGTTGCTTTCCTCATCTTGACAAGCCATAGAAATAATTCAGCAATCACCAGCTGCCTTCTCAGTGTATGAACTTCGATGAGCTATGTTGGCAGCTTTTCACCTGCGGTTACTAACAGTTTGCCCTCCCCTCGCTCACATTCATGCATATTTCTTCAGCTGTATCTCCAGCTATTTCAGGCTGATAATTCCAGCAGTGATCAGCTAGATAGTTCATCCTCACCTGCTGGATGAACACTCTGCCAGAATATTACCTAACAGGTCACTCATTCGGAGTGAATGCTCATTCGGTCAATTGGAAATGGTGGGGTGTCTTTGGGAGCCATAGAATAAACTGAGCACCAGGAGACAAGAGTCAAGTCAAGAGAGTGTTTTTGTCATGTGCCCCAAATAGGACAATGAAATTCTTGCTTGCTGCAGCACAACAGAATATGTAAACATAATACAGAACAGGAGATAAAAGTTCAGTGTGTCTATATAACCATAGACCATATATATATTCACAATAAATAAACAGATAAAGTGTAATAGGCTGTTATTGTTCAGAGTTTGTTTGATGGATGTGGGGAAGCAGCTGTTCCTGAATCTGGATGTTCCAGATTTCAAGCTCCTGTACCTTCTTCTCGATGGCAACGGAGAGATGAGTGTGTGGCCAGGATGGAGTGGGTCTTTGATGATGTTGGAAGCCTTTTTGAGGCAGCGACTGCGATAGATCCCTTTGATGGTGGGGAGGTCAGAACCGATGATGGACTGGTCAGTGGTCACAACTCTCTGCATTCTTTTCCGCTTCTGGGCACTGAAGTTGCCGAACCAAGCCACGATGCAACCAGTCAGTATGCTCTCGACTGGGCACCTGTAGAAGTTCGAGAGAGTCCTCCTTGACATACCGTCTCTCCGTACTTTTCTCAGGAAGTAGAGGTGCTGATGTGCCTTCTTTACGATTGCATCAGCGTGCTGGGACCAGGAAAGATCTTTGGAAATATGCACGCCCAGGAATGTGAATTTCTTGACCCTTTCCACCATCGTCCAGTTGATATAAACGGGATTATGGGTCCCTATCCTACCCCTTCCAAAGTCCACAATCAGTTCCTTGGTTTTACTGGTGTTGAGAGCCAGGTTATTGTGCTGGCATCATTTGGTCAATCGGTCGATCTCACTTCTATACTCTGACTCATCACCATCAGTGATTCGTCCCACAACAGTGTTGTCATCACCATACATACTATTTTTCATCATACATGAGACACATACTTAAAGATATACACCAGGTAATTAACCATGTATAAATGTATATCATGTATTACAAGTATAAATCGTTCTTACATTCGGGAACATGGTTAATTAACTGGTGGCATTATTTCCTTGTCCTAACAGCCTTTGTTTTAGCCGGTGATTACATCCATTCCATCCCTCCCCCGCAAAGATGTGGGATTTCAATTTGAGCGCACTTGTTTGAATAGATGCAAGCGGCATGTACAGTGTCTCTTCTGGGCGCGCAATACACGAAGCCGATGAAATGAGACAACTGTCACACCAAAGATAGACACAAAATGCTGGAGTAACTCAGCTGAACAGGCAGCATCTCCTAAGAGAAGGAATGGGTGGCGTTTCAGGTTGAGACCTTTCAGACGCACTCGGAAGAATGGCCTCGGCACGAAACATCACCCGAACCCTTCTCTCCAGAGATGCTGCCTGTTTAAGCGTAGGAGCTTGGGAGTGTTCTGCAAACACTGAGACGGTAATAAATAAACCGTCTGTCCCCGCGGCCGGAGTGAATCACTGAGTGAGTGTCAAAGTCAGTGCATCACGGTCAGTGACTGTGGGACGCTCCCGCGGGTGGTGACGGAGGAGAGAGAGAAGGGGGAGAGAAGGGAGAGAGACAGAGAATGGAGGGAGAGAGAAGGGAGAGAAGGGGAGAGAGAGGAGGGGAAGAGAGAGGAGAGAGAGAAGAGTGGAGAGAGGGGAGGTGAGAGAGAATAGGGGAGAGAGAAGAGGGGAGAGAGAGGAGGAGGGAGAAGGGAGAGAGAGAATGGAGAGAGAGGGGGAGAGAGAGAAGAGAGGAGAGAGAAGGGGGAGATTGGAGCGTGGGGTTCATTTCCCCACACAAGCCATGGGTGACTGGGCAATCTGAACCCAAGCACCAAGTTGAAAGCGGCCGAAGGTGTACAGTCCCCACTCTCCCACGGCCACCCTCCGCGGGCTGCGGGTCGGGTGGAGCGGAGGTTTGGGACAATGTTCATGCCTTCACAGTGGTGTGATGGACATGGGGGTCTGGACCAATCGCTGACAAGTCCCGCCCCCCGGCAACATCATGTCCGTTATTGGACTTTTCTGTTGAGCGGCAGTCAGTCCTTTGGCTTGTGGGCGACGCCGCCTTTCGGGTAGTTGGCGTTTTGACAGTGCGGCCATTCGGTAAGTTTGCTTTTAGGCGACGCAGCTTTTCAGTTCGTTGGCTTTTAGGTGTCCCACCCTTTCTGTTAGTTTGCATTTAGGCATCCCGTCCTTTCGGTTAGTAGGCGTTTCGCCTTTGGACTCTTTCGGTTTATTGACTTTTCGGCCTCGTTTCCATTCAGTTCTTTGGCTTCGACTTCTTTGCTTCGGGTTCTTGTCTGTCGGCGCCACGTCCGCACACGGTCTAAATGTCTTTTTTTTGACAAACATTCAAAAGCATATAAAAGCTATGACAAAATACAGATTTTTTTTGAAATGTTTTAATTTCTGGAAATTGAAATAAATAAATAGAAATTAGAAAATACATAAGAAATTAAAGGCATACAGAGTAACAATCTATGTAAATGACCTTGTACTTACCCTCACATCTGTTCTTTTCCATTAAAGTAAATGGGTTTGATTTTCCGCACCAGCACTGATTTGGCACAGGTTCAGCTGGTAGATTTCCTAGCATTTACAACTATATGCAACTGCTGTGCTTATGTGGGAGTCCTGAACTTTGGCACATTAAATGGGTAAATGCCAGCAGTTCCATATGGAAGATTTGAGGGTTTCTGTTACTTTTTTTTAAATCTGCTTTGTTAACCATGCTGTGCATGTATTATGTTCATAGTGGGGATGTAATACAACAGGAATTGTGGCAGTGTGTGATTTAATGAATAGTTTGAATTGATTACTAAGTAGACAATTAATAGGATTTTTTTTTTCATTTGGTAATTATTAAATCGCCGAGTTGTGTTCATCCAGGCAGTTTATTGAATACAACATTAAGCATACCTATCATATGTGTTGTGTCACCAGACTAGTATCTGGAAGACTGGGTTGGAGATATGCTGAAATCCAACTGCGTCATTTTGGGAACACAAATTCAATTAATTAAAAGAAGAAAAGGATTACAAAGCATAATTGGTAATATCGTAAAAATACATCCTGTAAACTAATGACTTTTAGGAGAGGAAAGCTACTGCCCTTCTTCAGCTAGATAATGTGTAAGTTCAGGCCAATGAGTTTAATTCTTAATTGCCCTTGAACTGGCTTGGCAAGCCGTTCACTCCAGTTCAGTTGTGGATGGGCAATTACACAAACAGTCTGATTAATCATAAAACATTAATACAATTGCATAGAAAACAAGGATCACCATAACTCCCGATCATTCCAGCTTCAAATTCTTTAATAATGTTTCTTATGGTGCTTTTATGTGGTATTTCCAATCATCACTTACGGTTATTTATTGTTAGATTCACAACAAACAACGATCCATTTTCAATGCATCGATCAAAGGCTCTGCATCAGAAAATATGGATCCAGAGATTTTACACATCACAATCATCACAAACTTGCAGCTCAAAATAAAGGCATGATTTTACACTTCAGGCTTCAGACTTTAAAGATACAGTGGAAACAGGCTCATTGACCCACCAGGTGTTACATGTCCTTAAACTTCCTCCATTGCCTCTTTCCAGGGACCCCAACAACCCTTCCTGGTTATTCAGAGGTTCAGAGGTTCACATGCACTGCCGCTACTTTATCTACTGAATTTGGTGCTCTTGATGTGAACTCCTTTACATTGGCGACATAAAACATAGACCAGTCAACTATTTTGCCGAACACAAGTCTGCCAAGACATGCTGGATGTTACATTTTCTGCTGTTGCAGGGGAAAGTAACTGGTGTGGGAGTGGTTTGGGCGGAAAGGGATGAGTGAACCAAGGACTTGTTTTAGGTGTGGTCTCCATGGAAAACAGAATGGTGTGGGGATGTGAAGATGTTACTAGTGGTGGAATTATGTTGCGGTGGCGGAAATGTCGGAGAATAATGTGTTGGGTATGAAGGCTGGTGTGTGATGAAAGGTAAGGACCAAAGGAACTTCTCGGGGAAAGGGGAGTGAGAGCAGAACTGCAGAACACAGAGGAGACTGTGAGGAATCCATCAACAGCAGTGGGAAAACCATGTTTACTGAAGAAAGTAGTCATCTCGGATGTCCTAGGGTGGAAAGTTTAGTCTTGGGAGAAGATAGGGAATTTGAGAGTAGAAGATGGCATCCTTGCAAGAGGCATATGTGGGAGTCAGTGGGTTTGGGGTGATGGGGTCTAGAATAGAAAGCCATTGAAGTGTTGAAGAGCCATTTGAGGATTGGACTATAGACAATAGACAGGTGCTTCTGAGATCCCTCAAATGCTCTTCGACACTTCAATGGCTTTCTATTCCTAGACCCCATCACCTCTTCTATACAATGGACGTACATTTCCTTTACATCTCCAAGGCAGGATAAGATCGAATCAAGATATTTGGAGATGAGTTCAGTGGGGCAGGAGCATGCAGAAACAATGGGTCTGCGAAGGCAGTCCTGTTTGTGAATTTTGAGAAGGCGATGGAAACAGATTATATAGGCTTAGAGCAGTACAAGGTTTGATGTGGAGAGAAGATTGCCAGAAATGATGAGATTGGTGACGGTCTGGGAGAGATGGCCTGGTCTGTCCCTGAGGTCGCGATCAAGGTGAGGAGATGTCTGAGAGCTGGCGCCTGGCCTAAGCAAGATGAAGCTAGCCTGCCAGACTACAATGCCACCTCCCTTTTTGCCCTTTTTTTTTTATAATTCCCGGACGCAGGTTGGAAGGGACTGGGCAAGGGGGTCAAGATAGAATTCCTTAGTTGATCAAAAAATAAAGGCCCAGATTTGGTGCTAGAGTTGGTGATAAAATTATTAGACTTTGGTTTAATTTCTTACACCAGCTTTGAGATTTCCATGCATGAGTGTGTACTGTAGATGGCTTGATTTTAATCATGTATAGTCTTTTCTTTGACTGGATACCACGCAAACAAAAGCTTTAACTGTACCTCAGTACACGTGACGTGTGACTAAACATAACATGATCCATCCTGCTGTTATAGAATTACTTCACCTTCTTCACACGCTGTTCTCTTGTCAGCCTCAAAATATTGATGAAAATCACTTGAACTGGTGAAGATAAAAGATCAGGTGCTGCCCTGAAATACCCTGAAAATATTAACACCTTTTTACACAAACTCAAATGATGTTTTAATGGCAAAATAACCCATAATTATTGCTTATCTATCTTCACGCCCAAATTAAACCTAATTGTATGTATTCATTGACATGAAAATTTTAAAATGTAAAAAATGTTTAATTCTTTATGAATTATAATATTTTCAAAGTTTGTTAATTAATTTATGCATTATATTTCAGATTTAACCTTAAGCATATCTTTTTGCCTCAATATTTATTTCACAGTCTAAGTAATATTTTAAAAGTTAATTAAAAACTGTAGAGTTTGCTTCTGGGTCTAATGTCAGTGTGAATTGTTTAATACGATGGGATGTTCCACCCACATTCAGGAATTCAGTGATTTAATTACGGAATCAAGGGATATGGGGAAAAAGCAGGAACGGGGTGCTGATTTTGGATGATCAGCCATGAATGGCGGTGCTGGCTTGAAGGGCCGAATGGCCTATTCCTGCATCTATTTTCTATGTTCTATGTTTCTATGAAATAAAACATTTCCCATGTGCTATTCATAGAAATGTAGTAATTTTGTGTCCCAACCCAGCATTAATAAATATGTCCATAAAATTGATCACTACATGTTGAGGTATCTGCAGAAAGCTTCTTGTTCACATTGATTCCTGTTGTTGCCTAGGGCCTAAATTTTCAATAGGACATTTCACCTTGGCCTTGCAACTGGGAACGTCCAGCTCCTGTGGACAAATGCTGCGTGTGCGTATGATGGATCGATAGCAGTTGATTCTATTGCAACTGCAAAATCAATAATACTCTGCTGACAATCACATCACAACCCAGAACACAAATCCACAAATAACATTTATGTAGTAGAAACAGCAAGTTGAATGCTAAATAAATGTCTTCACTCTATCAACATTTTATATAGTTCTAACTTAAAAATAAACAACTCTGAGGTAAAATGTTTAGCATTTTGTTCCAATGAGGAAAGGCAGATGCGTGGGTAAAGTCTGAAGGAGATGCAGGACTCAGATGCTGTGGTGAGGGTCAGGGGTGCATCCAGTCAAAGATCCTCACCAATCAGCTTGTTGTTATATTACTGTTGAAGCACAAACACTGACAAAAAGTGTCTGAAGAAAGGTGGCACAGCGGCGCAGCATTAGCGACAGTGCCGGAGACCCGGGTTCGATCCTGACTACTTGAGCTGTCTGTATGGAATTTTGTAGGTTCTCCCTGTGACCCCGTGAGTTTTCTCCAGGTGCTCCGGTTTCCTCCCAAATCCCAAAGACGTGCAAGTTTGTAAGGTTAGCGGCTTCTCCAAAAAAAATTCTCTATGTGTCAGATAGAACTAGTGTCCGGGCGAACGTTGGTCAGCACAGACTCGGTGGGCAGAAGGGACGGTTTCCACTCTGTATATCTAAAAATAAAAGTAAAAAACTAAAAACTAAAGTGCCCCAATTTGAAACATCATCTGTTCATTCACTCCACAGATGCTGCCTGACCTGCTGAGTTACTCCAGAACTTTGTTTTTTGATCAGGATTCCAGCATCTGCAGATTTTTGTGTCTCCAATAAGAAGGGCTCGTTTTCTGTATTGTTGACATAACCACGTGCTTCTTGCCTGACTAGTATAGATTATATATATATATATATATATATATATATATATATATATATTTATATATATATATTTTAAGACTCAATCTAAATTCTCACACTTTTTGTTATATATTATCTTATATATATATGAACATATATTTATGAAATTGTAATTGCAAACACTTTGCTGTCAGCAAACTTGGATACCTGGTTTTTCTCTCTCATCATTTCAGTTTCCTCAAAGTTTATAATTTGTTGTGGTGACAAACAGATTTTTGCAACACCCGTCAATCTGGGTTTCTGAATACCTGGTCAATACCCTTGCTCTGCCTCTTGCCACTAAGCCAATTTTGCAACCAAATTAATTTCTAACATGTCTCAGAACATCCCAAGCTGTATCACATTAATGAATTGCCATCGAAGCTCTGTCACTATTGTTATGTTGGCAAATATTATTGTTACCTTTAAATATACTGTTGCAAAATTTTAAGTTAACTGAATCGCAAAAAATGCTTTTGATTTGAATGGTCAATAAAATAAATACAAAAAATATGTTTTTGTTATGCAAGAACGAGCAATATTCTGTTTCCAATAACCTTTATTTATGGCTTGTGACAATTTATTATGTACTATACATGAATCTATTCCCCAGCATTGAAGACTTTTGCATTATACATGAAGCTCCATTATAACTGCTAGTGTTATATGGACGTACTTGGGGAGTGGGGTGATATAATACAACTTGCCATGTTAAAATACATTCAGATGTTTAGTTCTCTTAGTGCCTGTTTTTTTCTCTGACACATTAGTATTCAGCATTAGTAGAACAATCCTCTCAGTGTTGCTTCCTACAGACTCCATTGCTGCTCTGCCCGTTGGCCAAATCACCCGGGTGGATCTCTGCTGAAAATCAGCTCTGAGAATGAGTTGCCTTAAGATCAGGGAAAGTGAAAACAAATAAAAACAAAAAGGGCGAGAATTTAGATTGAATCTTAAAAAAGGCACATCAATGTTTTTTTGCAAAGCTACTGTAATGGCTCCTACAGCTACTATCATGCAATGATCTATTGGCAAAAGTAAACAGGGTCCGTTCTTTCTCAAACCCTCACCTGTAGGGGGCGCTCCTCTGTGTGCAGCCATGTCAGCAGCGCGTCAGTTTTTCCAGATTTATAAATTTTTTTAGTATGTTTTAAAGTGTGTATTTTGTGTTTCTCGGTGTGTTTTATGTGGGGGGTGGTGTGGGGGGGTGAGGGGGAAACCGCTTTGGTCGCCTCCTCCATGGAGAGGCGAGTTTTTCCAGGTCGCCTCCCCGTGGCCTAACATCAAGGATCGACGCGGCCTTTCCCGGAGACACGCCCGGGGCTTCAGCGGCGGACGCAGCGTGGACTCTCGGCGTGGAGCGGGCGACCCTCGCTGGAGGGGAGCGCTCCGTTTCGCTGGCCCGGGGCAGCCGGCAGCCTGAAGTCGCGGCCTGAAGCCGCGGTCTGCAGAGCTCCAGCTGGTGCGGCGTCTACAGCCCGGGATCTCTCGTGGGGGACCCGGGGGAAGAAGAAGCTTCCACCGCCGGCCCGCGGCCAACTTCTACCGCGGGGCCGGCATGGACTTACCATCACCCCTGGAGGGGAGCTTCGACCGCCGGCCCTGCAGTCTACGGTGCTTCTGGCTGCGGCGGGGACTTTAAATCTCGACCGCCGGCCTGCGGCCTACAACAATCTAAAGCCGCGGTCTCCGGTGAGGAAGAACCGATCCTGGACTGACTGGACTCTGGTCCTGTACACGGGGGGGGAAATGGAGGAGGACTGGCCAAATTTTTGTGCCTTCCACCACAGTGATGAATGCTGTGGTGGATGTTTGTGTTACAGTTTTATTGTGTGTTCTTTATTATTGTACTGCTGCTGACAACCCACATTTCCACCAACCCTGGTTGTGTGGCAATAAATTATATCTATCTATCTATCTATCTACCATTTCAGAGGATGGAGATGGTGGAACACATGTTCTAAGAGGCTCTAGTCTATGAGATGGGAGAAACTGTTCAGGGAGATGATGGAGAGGAGATACATTTTTTAAGGAAATGATAGGGGAGAGGCTAAATTGTTCAGGGTGATGAGGGGAAAACGTATTCAGGGAGTGTATGGAGAGGAGAGAAATTGTTTAGCTAGATGGGGTGAAATTGGTCAAAGAGATCATTGGCTAGAGAGGGGAAGTTGATCAGGAAGGTGCGGACTCGCAAAGGTATCTGGGAATTGAATGTTTGGAGGGAAGATCAGAATGAGGAAGAGAGGGGGAAGATCCTAGGATGTGACATGTGCTGGCTTGTGATCAGGCTAAGGCATTAGCTGGTGGAGATAGCTGCTCAGTGAAGGCTGTGGTGATTGTTGGCGTGGGAAGAGATGTTGTCAGATGCTGCAGAGGCCTGAAGATGTCAGCAGTGTGTTGGAATATGGATGCAATTGGTTTTGCACAGTGTCTCAGCAAATGTAGATTTCCAATCACATAGTGATGATAAACCAAACTGTTACCCAGTAGAATTTCTACAAACTTCCAACAGTTGGAGTTGGGGAACAGTTCTTTCTATTCCAGTTCTGGGAGCAGTTGGAGTCCTGGAACTGGACGCCGATTTATCATATTTATTTTCTTGTCTGGCAAACAAAAGTTTACTTTCACGATTCACAAATTCAATAGAGCGTGATCCTAAACCATTCATCAGACAAAAACAGTTAAATCCTATGTACATGTTTGGTCAAAGAGCATGTTTGTAAGTGCTGGAGCCCCAGTAAAGTGGGGTGCAATGATAGTGGAGGGTCTGGGGATGATGAATCAACAAGTCATTCCATCAGAACTGGAACATGCAGAGCACATCAGCATTTCACTAATCAATAAACTTTCCAGGTCATCGTGTTTAAATATTTCCCATTAAATCTCATATAATGTGTAGAACAATAGGAGCAAGGAGATCCTCCTGCAGTTGTACAGGGCCCTGGTGAGACCACATATGGAGTATTGTGTGCAGTTTTTGGTCTCTTAATTTGAGGAAGTACATTCTTGCTATTGAGGGAGTGCAGCGTAGGTTCACCAGGTTAATTCCCAGGATGGAGGGACTGACACATGATGAAAGAATGGATCAACTGGGCTTATCTTCACTAGAATTTAGAAGGATGAGAGGGTATGTTATAGAAATTTATAAAATTCTTAAGGGATTGGACAGGAAAAATATTCCCGATGTTGGGGGAGTCCAGAACCAGGGGTCACAATTTCAGAATAAGGGGTAGGCCATTTAGGACTGAGATGAGGAAAAGCTTTTTCACCAAGATAGCTGTGAATCTGTGGAATTCTCTGCCACTGAAGGCAGTGCAGGCCTTCACTGGATGTATTCAAGAGAAAGTTAGATATAGTTCTTAGGGCTAACAAAATCAAGGGATATGGGGAGAAAGCTGGAACGGGATACTGATTTCAGATGATCAGCCATTATCATATTGAACGGCAGTGCTGGCTCGAAGAGCCGAATGGCCTACTCCTGCACCTATTTTCTATGTTTCTAGAATGAATGAGGGAACACAACCTACATTTTTATAGGTACACAAAAAAGCTGGAGAAACTCAGCCGGTGCAGCAGCATCTATGGAGCGAAGGAAATAGGCAACGTTTCGGGCCGAAACCAAAACATTTTACAGGCAATGAAATACGTCTTCATTTTTGTAAATATTGTAATGTAGGCAGTCACTTTGGCCAAGTTATGTACATCTACATCCATAAGCAGCCTTGAGATTAAAAATGTAATAATCCAAACTATGGTTTTAGTGGTTTGCTTGAGCAATATTGGCCAGAAACACAGCCAAGGAAAAAAAAACCTTGTTCCTCTCTCAATAATGCCTTGGCACTTATATGTCCATCTGAGAGGATAAATATCTAATTGATAAAACAATATTCAGCAACAAGATCAGAAGCATTAACAAAACTAAAAAACAAAATCATAAAAATTGCTCCTTGATGCTTCTCGTCGATCTGTTAGGACTGGCAAAAGGAGCAGTAACACCACAAATCCTGAACCAGTTTTTCATTTCAAGGCGCCGCCGCCTCTGAAGTCGTTGTGAAGGACAAAGCAACTGTTCCTTTTCTGTGAATTCGATTCTGCATATTTGAACCGTTTTGGAGGACTTTGGTTGTACGATCAGTTACCAAGCTATTCCTTCATTTCTGGGATTAAATCCAGCTCAGACTGACTGGTCCCAAAAAAAATCCGAGCAGCCTGAATTCAGCAGCTGGTGTAAAATTTCCCTCCATTCAGCACAAATTGCGAACCTCTCTCAAAATGGCCACAGGGAGTGAGACTTTTGGAATGATGTGAAAGCAATAAATAATTTGTTTGAAAACATTTGCCTGCATTGCACTTGGTCTCTTCATCTCTCCCCTGACTCCGCTGGAGCACAGTGCCTGTTGGACAAATGACAGCAATCTAAGAGCAGGCCCATAACATGACTGTGTGTCCAGACAGATAATCACTCTGCTATTTTTACAGCAAGAGTGTGGTAAGAAGTGGAGGAGAGTGGGAGTTTCAGGAAGAAGAGAGTGAAGACTTCAGGCTGCCTAATACATAGTTAGCAATGTTCCTTGGGTAGTCATTTTCTTAGCCTCCCATTATTCTTCCTTCTTCTTCTTCTTTACAGGATCAGTAAATCGCACTAATGGTCCTGGTGTAGTTTCAATAAGGGTATAAAGAATTGAACAATTTTCAGATCAACAACCTCCAAAAACATTTAATTCCCACATGTCCCTATGTAGGCTTGAGTTAATAAGTGGTTCAATTTACTGAGGTTAATAAGGGTAGTCATTTTCTGTCTTCAAAGGTTAAATATAAATGATCTCTCAGCTATTTCAAGCACGTTTTGAATCCTAAACTTGGCAATCGCTGAACATGGTTTTATCCAATCCGATGCTTGTTTATATTTCAAGCTTTTCTAATCATGAACGGATCTTCCAGCAGAGAGTAAACGCTGGCAAAAGACTGGAAACAGAATCATCTTGCAGCATCTTTGAAATCAAGGATGTGAGAGGATGCAAATAGCTTTTTTTAATTTTGCAAACTATAGACACACAACCTGTTTCCAAGCAAGTGCACGAGGAATAGATTAGAACATTCATTGTCTTTCTGTTTAAAAGGCTATTGTGACTTGAATATTATCAATCCATCAAGTTATCTCCCTTGTCTCGGTATGTGACCATAATAATAAACTAAATGAAATAATAATCTAAATTAAACGCAGTCCATCTTAACATAACTAATGAACTGTGTAAATGGTAGACACTTAGAATTGACCCATACAGTCCTTTGTCGTCTTCCTTCTGTTCTTCCTCTCAACAATTATTTTCCAGTTCCCCACTTCATATCATAAAGCAGGCATTCAGGTCAATTATCAGCAAATGCAATGGACATCAAAAATCTGAAACAGAATCAGAAAATCAGCAGGCCATGCAGCATCTGTGAAAAAGAGAAATGGAGTTGGCATTTCCAGTTGGTAATCTTGTTCAAATTCTGAAAAAGGTTTAACTGAAGTGGAATGTTAACATTGTTTCTCTGTCGCCAGTTGTTGCCTGGCCCGCTGAACATTGCCAGCATCTTATGTACAATTGGACACTTACCTTTAAGCAAAGAGAATTACATTTTATCACACGGGAAGGTTTGAGTCAGTTTTGTAAATGTAGATTGGGTGAATCAAATTGGCAGGGGTGTTGAGGAAGAGGATTTCTTGGAATGTATGCGGGATAGTTATCTAAACCAACATGTAGAGGAACCAACGAGAGAGCAGGCTATTCTAGACTGGGTATTGAGTAATGAGGAAGGGTTAGTTAGCAGTCTTGTTGTGCGTGCCCCCTTGGGCAAGAGTGACCATAATATGGTTGAGTTCTTCATTAGGATGGAGAGTGACATTGTTAATTCAGAAACAACGGTTCTGAACTTAAAGAAAGGTAACTTTGAGGGTATGAGACGTGAATTGGCCAAGATTGACTGGCAATTAGTTCTAAAAGGGTTGACGGTGGATATGCAATGGAAGGTATTTAAAGACTGCATGGATGAACTACAAAAATTGTTCATCCCAGTTTGGCAAAAGAATAAATCAGGGAAGGTAGTGCATCCATGGATAACAAGGGAAATCAGGGATGGTATCAAAGCAAAAGATGATGCGTACAAATTAGCCAGAAAAAGCAGCATACCAGAGGACTGGGAGAAATTCAGAGACCAGCAGAGGAGGACAAAGGGCTTAATTAGGAAAGGGAAAATAGATTATGAAAGAAAACTGGCAGGGAACATAAAAACTGACTGCAAAAGTTTTTATAGATATGTGAAGAGAAAGAGATTAGTTAAAACAAATGTAGGTCCCTCGCAGTCAGAAACAGGTGAGTTGATCATGGGGAACAAGGATATGGCGGACCAATTGAATAACTACTTTGGTTCCGTCTTCACTACGGAAGACATAAATAATCTGCCGGAAATAGCAGGGGACCGCGGGTCAAAGGAGATAGAGAAACTGAGTGAAATCCAGGTTAGTCGGGAAGTGGTGTTGGGTAAATTGAATGGATTAAAGGCCGATAAATCACCAGGGCCAGATAGGCTGCATCCCAGAGTACTTAAGGAAGTAGCTCCAGAAATAGTGGATGCATTAGTGATAATTTTTCAAAACTCTTTAGATTCTGGAGTAGTTCCTGAGGATTGGAGGGTAGCAAACGTAACCCTACTTTTTAAGAAGGGAGGGAGAGAGAAAACGGGGAATTACAGACCAGTTAGTCTAACATCGGTAGTGGGGAAACTGCTAGAGTCAGTTATTAAAGATGGGATAGCAGCACATTTGGAAAGTGGTGAAATTATTGGACAAAGTCAGCATGGATTTACGAAAGGTAAATCATGTCTGACGAATCTTATAGAATTTTTCGAGGATGTAACTAGTAGAGTGGATAGGGGAGAACCAGTGGATGTGATGTATCTGGACTTTCAGAAGGCTTTCGACAAGGTCCCACATAAGAGATTAGTATACAAACTTAAAGCACACGGTATTGGGGGTTCAGTATTGATGTGGATAGAGAACTGGCTGGCAAACAGGAAGCAAAGAGTAGGAGTAAACGGGTCCTTTTCACAATGGCAGGCAGTGACTAGTGGGGTACTGCAAGGCTCAGTGCTGGGACCCCAGCTATTTACAATTTATATTAATGATCTGGATGAGGGAATTGAAGGCAACATCTCCAAGTTTGCGGATGACACTAAGCTGGGGGGCAGTGTTAGCTGTGAGGAGGATGCTAGGAGACTGCAAGGTGACTTGGATAGGCTGGGTGAGTGGGCAAATGTTTGGCAGATGCAGTATAATGTGGATAAATGTGAGGTTATCCACTTTGGTGGCAAAAACAGGAAAGCAGACTATTATCTAAATGGTGGCCGATTAGGAAAAGGGGAGATGCAGCGAGACCTGGGTGTCATGGTACACCAGTCATTGAAAGTAGGCATGCAGGTGCAGCAGGCAGTGAAGAAAGCGAATGGTATGTTAGCTTTCATAGCAAAAGGATTTGAGTATAGGAGCAGGGAGGTTCTACTGCAGTTGTACAGGGTCTTGGTGAGACCACACCTGGAGTATTGCGTACAGTTTTGGTCTCCAAATCTGAGGAAGGACATTATAGCCATAGAGGGAGTGCCGAGAAGGTTCACCAGACTGATTCCTGGGATGTCAGGACTTTCATATGAAGAAAGACTGGATAGACTTGGCTTATACTCACTAGAATTTAGGAGATTGAGAGGGGATCTTATAGAAACGTACAAAATTCTTATGGGGTTGGACAGGCTAGATGCAGGAAGATTGTTCCCGATGTTGGGGAAGTCCAGGACAAGGGGTCACAGCTTAAGGATAAGGGGGAAATCCTTTAGGACCGAGATGAGAAGAAACTTTTTCACACAGAGAGTGGTGAATCTCTGGAACTCTCTGCCACAGAGGGTAGTTGAGGCCAGTTCATTGGCTATATTTAAGAGGGAGTTAGATGTGGCCCTTGTGGCTAAAGGGATCAGGGGGTATGGAGAGAAGGCAGGTACGGGATACTAAGTTGGATGATCAGCCATGATCATATTGAATGGCGGTGCAGGCTCGAAGGGCCGAATGGCCTACTCCTGCACCTATTTTCTATGTATCTATGTATCTATGTAACACATTGGTACCAACTTTTCTCTTGGATTTGAAGAGTATTGGGTAGAAAGTAACAGTAATTGATTAGCTCTTAAATAACCAGTGCATAAATTCGAACTAGTCCTGGCATTTACAACTGAGGGCAGTCCTTCCTTCCCACTGGCAGGTGCTTTGCATCATACACACCAATGTTCTTCCTCTCACTTGTTAAGTGGTTATTTTATGTAACACAGGAAAGGAACATTTAAGGGAAAAAAGATGAAATATGAAGAGGAAAATCTGATAATTACAGAAAAATTACCCTTTCAAACAGTTAAATCTGTTTCAAGGTTAATAGTCAATGCTTTGGAGTTCTAAGGTAGGCTAATATCTTGATGCACTTAACATGGTTCTGACGAATCATTGGAATTTCTGCCAAGCTCTTAAATTTAGGGATGTTCTACCTAAACGTTTGAAGAATTAGAGATGATAATGCTCCACTATCAAAATTAATATTATTTTCTACTTTGCTCTATCACCCCCCTCCCTCAAACATAATGTTTATTGTTGGCATTAATATACTTTCCCTTGGGCTGATGGTAGAAGTCTGTTGTAAGTGGGCACTGACTGGTTAAACATTCTCTTAATAACTCTTCCTGGAAGTTCACCAGCATAGCAACTGTAATTGACAAAGTACTGCATAGTTGAATGATTCTGCGACAGATCTGAAATTAACAGTAATGGCCTGGATCTTGCTGTTGCAGGACATTGAAAGATGAATGCCATTAGTTAAGATTTGCCCTTGCACACTTAGGCTTTTAAATTTCTTGCATGACAAGTTACTGAAATTACGAACTGATAACTGCATTGAAGGAGCTGGACAACTGGGACTTAATCAAATAGGGCAAATAACTACAGTATGTATCTGTCCAAGCAATCACATTTGGAAGACAGTGAATTTAACATCAAAAGGATTCAGAGGAAAGTCCTTAGACTTTAATGCAGAGGGTTGGTTCAATGCAGATACATAAATAGAAATAAACATTTTTTTTAAGTTCGGGCTAAGAAAAAAAGGATAACTAAAGTAAAATTAAATTCAAATTTTGCCATTTTCAATATCTCCAAGGCTAATTGATGCCTGAAGAAATGTATACATAATTAGAATATTGAATGATTAACAGAATAATTGTAATTATTTCACTGATTAAAAATTAATTGTAATTTCAATTGCACAATTAAATAATAATAGAATACCAAATTTTTGAATTGTTTGATGGAAAATGGTTTTGCCTTAAACTGTAAATGGTTCAGTGGATAATGCTCTGCCCCAATAAACTCTAATAATTCAACTTAATATTCTAATTGTGTTCAGCTTATTTATTGGTCTGACTTTATCTCTGTACTTCCACCACTCCACAAGCATGAATTCTCTGCATCCCTCTGATTCTGTTCCCTTGCACATGCCTGATTTATTTTAACTTACCAACTGTGGCAATCGGTCATGCAACTCGTTATCAGGCAGCGTGGCTTCACTCATAGATAGTTACACAATGGGTTACAATGGCTGACCTGCTGACTAGTGTCTCTGCTGTTCCTACCTCCTTTTTGGATTGGCAGTTAGTCTGACCGTGAGACTGCTCAGCTATCATCCAATGGGCAACTTTCCAATTGCTCACTCTCAGACAAACTTGCCACGTGCAATGAATCTCCCAGCCTTTGCTTTGGTAGGTGAAATCTGCTGGCAGACATCCACTTCCTGCATGTATTTTTTTTATGGCATTCACATCAGTGAGAGATGTGAAACCTCTGACTGAGTGAGACCCTGACAAAGGTGTCTGTCAATCTGAAAAGTGGGTTCGAAAATTTACACTACAAAGCCTTGTGTCGAAAATTCCATGATGGGAAAATTGACAATGAATGCCATTCATAGCCTGAAAAATAAGTGTCAGTGGAGTTTGACTCAAAACTGTCAGTAAAAACAATGAAACACCAGGTCTGAAAGCAGATAGGAAACGAAAAGACAGGCAGGCAGTAAATCACCTTTCCAACTTATGGCCCAGCAACTTCTAACAGTTTTCCAGTGATAATAGGCAGCTTCATCAGATAGGAGGATTCTATGTCGTTAACAAAGAGTCATAGTGAGAATCATAGTCATAGAGCAGGGAAATAGGAGCGTTGGCCCAAATTCCAAGATGCCCCATCTACACGTGTCCCACCTACCCACATTTGGCCATTATCCCTGTAAACCTTTCCTACACATTTTAACATAGTTTATCAAAATATCTATCTGTTTAAATGGTGATAAAATTGAAGGGGATAATTGTGTAACACAGGAGATCTAACAACACCTTAAGGAGATCTAACAAGACCATAAGGAGATCTTATCAGGACAAGCGCAGGAATAATGAAAAATGTTGCATTATCTCAGCAAAACATAGAGCATTACCCATGAGCTGCATATTTTACATATTTTTACAATGGGACAGAGATAAAGAGCAGAAAGACATTAAAGGCAATGCTGGGGGCTGGAGATGTTCAGAGAAGGGATTTGGAGAGTTGGTTGGCTAGCTCATCATGGACTGTGGTGGCCAGCCATTTCATTGGGGCAAGTATCAGGCAGATGATGAAGGGTCATGAAGCCCCTGGCTCAGTGACACCACCGGAATTAATAGAATTTCTGGAAGTCCAGGAGAAGTGGATATGAGCAGCTGTAGCAACTGTAGCTTGAACAACTTGTTATTTATTGATAGAATTGTGATGGATGTGAAAGAGCTTTGCAAAACCAGCAATGTCTGCTAGATTACTAAACCAAAGAGGGTATATCTAAACCAATAATATTGTCAATCAGATTACTGAAGTATGTGCCTCTGACCGTGAAATGAAGGCAAAGTGGATACCAAACTTTACTCCAGGTCACCATTCCCATTGCCAAATCACTCCTCACAGCACTGATTTCTCACAAAGTAGAGAAAGTCACGCTTCACACTTAATATTGATCTGAAAACATGAAATGCATTTTATTGCCCAAGGAAACTGCTTCCTCTCTGTGTAATGTTGTCAACGAGTGTGCCTTGTTTTTACAATAAGATTAATTGTTCTGTTTGGATTTTAAATCTGTACATCTAGTAGCAGCATCCACTGAAGTATAATATGGCTCCTTAATTTTACATTTGCTATCTTTCAATGATGGGATTAATATTCAAATGCAGAATCTGTTTTATGCTTTAATTGAAGATTGGTTCCAAGAACCCAGTTAGTTCCAATAAACCCTTACCTTAATTAATCGTGGGTCATTTTCATTTCTATATTCCTTAATAATAAACAGAATTCTGTTGTCAGACCTTCCCTACAAGTTTAATGAAAATTTTTGAGGAGAGTCCTTTTAAGGCTGAGATCATCAGTGTTCTCAAAAGCCAGTAATATGACATTATACACAACTGTGGAGAAAATGGATAGGTGACTTTTCGGGTCAGGACCCTTCTTCAGAATGAAAGTCGGGGGGTGGGGGGGGGGTAGCTATGGTGGTGGGGTGTTGGGAGGGAAGTGCTGGAGACGTGAAAAGAACTGGGCAATCAGGGCTTGCAACAAATGACCTCAAGCAGGGCGGTTCCCTGAGAGGCCAATTGTTAGTGAGGAAAAGTATGATTGCCTGGAATTTAGAAGAGCAGATCAGGTAAATGAAGACTGCTCTTGCCATCGAGGCAGTGGGGAAGGTGGACAAAGTATCTGAATACTTATATTAGGATAGGGGTGGTCAGTCCAACATTATTCTTCAGGATCTGGCCTGACCTCAGGAGATGGGCATCCAAACTTTGAGACAATGCTGAAATAAGGTCCAAAGAGCACAGCAATTCATTATTTTTAAATTACGGCGAAATCTGATTAACTTATTAATAAAATGACTGTAGTGATGTGTTGTTGTGTACTTGTGCACGTTGAGACCCTATTATTTATAATACTTAATTCTCAATGCCAGCATAATTGATATGCAATTATTGATTCACAGTAATTCATATTTATCATATCATTTAGTGGGTGCTTAGTTAGAAATGGAAAACTTTCAGCAGTGGCTTTCATTTTTATTGAAACACAAGAACTATTTCACACAACTAATGTTTTGATGCAGACACTGAAAGCAAATGGAAGCGCCAGATACTGTAACTCATCCTGCAGTCTTTAGGTATTCATATTTAACTGTACATCGACCTGGGTTAATGAGGGTTGTCGTACTATTTACACACAGGCACTAGGTTCATTAGCTTCAGCAGTGTTTTGGAGCAAAATCTGACCTAATACAACAGTACAACAGTCAGAATCCTTAAATCAGCAAGCAGGGATATTGTATACTGATATTGAGATTAATATAGAAATTAATTGATTAATTAAATTAATTAGTTGCTTGAAGTGAAATTACATGATGAGTCATTTAAATTTACTAATCTCTCTTATTTTAACACATTTGCATATTTCCTAGTGACTTTTAGCTGTAGACCCCACGAGCCTGCATGTAATTTGTATACGCTGTCTACTGATTACAATAAGTTTTCAGAAATCACAGCTCTAACCTGAGGCTTTAGTTTTTCGCAGTTTAAAGAGTCATTTTATTACTTAATTTTCAATTTCTCCCATCGTCTCACCTTTAAAATGTTATTGCCATAAAAGCAAGAGGCTCTTTGTCATTGTTTTGGTGGTTAATTTGATACTTTCAGCTATTAATTCATTCAAAGTGAAAAGCCTCCTGTCATATTAGTTCTCCTGTGAAGGGCTCTGGAATGAATGACATGCATTCTCGGTGTTGGTAACAGGTAACTCTAAAGAAAATTGGGGAATTCAATGATCATAGCCTGGGTTGTAAACTGCCCAAGTGGAATATGAGTGCTGTTTCTCCAGTTTGCGTGCGTCCTCACTCTGGCAGTGAAGGAAACCTAGGACATAAAGAATAACATGGAAATGGGAATGGGCGTTAAAATGGTTAGCAACCAGGAGATCCAGTCGGCCATGGTGAACTGAGCGCGTATTCAGCAAAACAGTCGCCGACTATACGCTTGGTCTCGCCGATGTACAAAAGGCTACATCGGGGACACTGGATACAGTAGATGAGGATAGAGAAGGTGCACATGAATCTGTGTCTCACCTGGAAGGACTGCTAGGGTCCCTGAATGAAGATGAGGAAGGAGATTTCAGGATAAGTGTTACATCTCCGGCGGTTTGAGGAGAAAGTTCCTAGGAAGGGGTGGTTGTGTGGGAAGGGATGAGTGAACCAGTATTTGCGGAGGGAGCAGTTTCTGCGGAAGACAGAAGGGCTGGGAAGATGTGATTAGTGGTGGGATCACGTTGGAGATGATGGAAATTTCAGTTTTATGTGTTGGATGTGAAGAATGGTGGGGTGAAAGGTGAGGAGTAGGTCGACTGTCCTTGTTCTTTCTGGCGGCAGGGAGAATAAGAGCAGAACAATGGGACACAGAGGAGACGTGGGTGAGGGATCCATTTATGACAGAGGGGGGAAAGCGCATTTACTAAATAAGGCCTTGGCAGGTAGATAAGGTGGTCAAGAAGACTTTTGGTACATTGCCCTTCATTAGTCAGAATATTAAGTTGAAATGTCATGGTACAGTTGTACAAGATACTGGTGATGCCACATTTAGAGTATTATGTTCAAATTTGGCCACTCTGTTATAGAAAAGATGTTGCTAAGCTGGAAAGGGTGCAGAAAAGATTTTCGAAGAGGTTGCCAGGACCTGAGGGCCTGAACTTTAGGGGGAGGTTGAGCAGGGTAGGATGTTTTTCCTTGGAAAGCAGGAGGATGAGTGTGATCTTACAGAGGTGTATATGATTATGAGAGGAACAGATGTGGTAAATGCACAGAGTAAGGGAATCAAAAACCAAGAGGCAGGTTTAAGGCGACGCTGGGAAAGATTAAATAGGAATCCGAGGGTCAGCTGTTTTACACAAAGGTTAGTAGGTATATGGAACGAGCTACCAGATGAGGTAATTGAGTGGGGATTATCACGACGTTTAAAAAACATTTGGACGTACATTGATAGAATAGGTTTAGAGAGATATGGGTGAAACGTAGGCAGGTGGGACTAGTGTCGTTGGAGCTCGTCGGTCGGTGGGGGCAAGTTGGGCTGAAGGGTCTGCTTCCACATTGTATGACTGTAACCCCATGACTCTTCACAGCACCTCATATTCCTCTTGGGTAGCTTTTATTCCAATGGTATGAACATTGAGTTCTCCAAATTTCAAGGTTCAAGGTTCAAGGTCTTTTATTGGTACGTGTACCAATTAAGGTACAGTAATATTCGATTTACCATACGGCCATACTAAAAAAAAGCAACAAGACACACAACTACATAAAAGTTAACATAAACATCCACCAAAGCGGATTCCCCACATTCCTCACTGTGATGGAAGGCAATAAAGTCCAATCTTTTTCCCTCTTTA
This sequence comes from Amblyraja radiata, assembly GCF_010909765.2. Classification (NCBI taxonomy): domain Eukaryota; kingdom Metazoa; phylum Chordata; class Chondrichthyes; order Rajiformes; family Rajidae; genus Amblyraja; species Amblyraja radiata. Next base: position 32,953,643 of record NC_045967.1, read on the forward strand.
TTTTCCCGCTGTTGGGACAGTTGAACCATCCGCAGTCGGGGCGATTGATGCACCCACAGCCGGTGATCAAAGCCCCCACGTTGAAGCAATCGAAGCTCCCGCATCAGGGTGGTCGAAGCTCCCACGGCTTGGAGCTCCCGAAGTCCGTCTCTAACCAGAGAACGCGAGCCCCATGATATTGAAGTCCACAGGCTGCCGCGGTTGGAGCTCCCGAAGTCGGTCTACAGCAGAGGCCGCCAACTCGATGTTAAGCCACAGTGCGGACGGAGATACAATACGGAAAAAAACGCATCTCCGTCGAGGTACGAGATCTTAAAAAGTTTACCCCCGCCACCCCCACCCCCACATAAAACAAGCTAAAGAACACTAAAATATACATTTAACCCATACTATAAACAAAGGAATGGACATTAACTAAGCCACCCCACCCCCACCTTCTTTCTCCCCCACACCCCCTCCTTTCCCCCCTCCCCTCCTCAGTGGCCTCACCTGGACTCCCATCTATTTCCCCACTCCACTCCCCTCCTTTCCCCTTTCTGCTACTTTACTCCCCATGGCTTCACAATCTGCAACCCCACAAACCTTTCTCGCATCTACTGTTCTTATCTCTAACCTTTGTTCCAACCAGCTGCCTGTCAAAAAAACTGCTCGCCTGTGTTGACCTATTACCCACCATGCTTTGTTCTGCCTCTCCCCTTTTCCAGCTTTCTTCCACCCACTATAATCAGCCCCAACCCAAATGCAGGGTCTCAACCCAAAACGTTACCTATCCATGTTCTTCAAAGATGCTGCTTGATCTGCTGAGTTACTCCAGCACTTTGTGTCCTTCTGTCCAGGACCATATTGTCTTTCCATCTTTCTCCCAACCTGTGCATGACTTCTGCTGTGCAACCTCCCAAATGCAACCTTAAGTTTCCAGTGCAGTGCAAAGCATTCCAATGCAATGTTTCCAGATATATTTGCACACTATGTAGTCAACTGGTATTTAAGACCACATTTTGCTATACCATACATGATGGATATGGCAATGTCAGCATTTGTTTCAATATTGCACTTTTCCAGTGTTAAATACAGCAAATGTTCCCATGTGTTAAAAGTCTTTGTTTAAATAATGTCCTGATTTCTTGACGTACACTGAGAAGAGTGGAAAATGCTATGTTTGAACTCTAGAAATAACTCATTTAAATGGGCTTACATTAATTTGCTTTCAGATTACATCAATACAAGACGGTGTAATTTGAGAATGTATACAAAGACACAGAAAGGATTTAGATAATTTCTGAAATTGAGCTGATAAATGGTAGGAGGTTTAAAAAGATAAATGTGCCATGTTGTACATTGATTGGAAAAATGAACAAAATTGATTGGGATCGAATGGGATTGAACTGACAAAGGGAGATATTAATCTATCAATGAATGCCAACATATTGGATGTCTCCAATCTTTAAATCACTGGTAGAATTAAAAAAAAAAAAAAAATTGCTAGGATGATAAGAAGATATGAAAATAAGATTTTGATTTGATATTTCTTCATTTTGGGGCACTTTAGGGCAGAAGATTGAGCAGGGTGGAAATAGCATTTTTTAATCAACCTTGATCATCTACACGTCTGCAGATGTGGGAATAATGCCTAACATCTGGAGAAGGAAAAATGTTAAACCTTTGTTCAAAATGTAGAACATTTTGAAATGTAAACATTGATAATATACTTGAGAATAAGGAGCATTTTAGGGATCAATAATCAGCAATGGAATTAAGTCACTTGGATAAGTATGGCTTGATCTAAGAGAGCCTCTATGGATTTATTAAGGTAAAGCATTTTTAATTAATGAAAGTTGTCTGACGAGGAAGCAGAGAAGCCCGACAAACAAAATGTGATTAATCAGGCATTCCTGGGCTTTCAAAGGGATTTGATAAGAAGTTACTGTTAGGCTTATCCTCAAGATTGAAGTCATGTGGTGTATGTATGTGGCTGTGTGTGCACGTGTTACCATTTATTTACCAGAGTTGAAGGGTAAGAACATTAACTCTGACTACTTTAGTGAGACCATAGAATATTTTAGTAGTTTAATCCTCCATTCCCTCCCATCATTGATTTTCCTTTACACCTGCAGGTATGGCTTTATCTCAGCTATGGATGCCCTCCTGGTGCCCTGTTGCAGAATATATCTTGTTACCTCACCATGGCCTCAACCAAAAAGTTGAGATAACTTTCGGCAAATTAGATTTGCTGAATATACATATATATTGTCTGTATATATACATATCATCCGTTGCACTTTTGTTATTTTGCTGCATGTATAATGTACGATTGAAGGCTCAAGAACATAATCTTCTATATCTGTATGCATAACTCTGATCTTGTGCTCTTCCTGTTTTGCGTTTCTTCTATTTGCACGAAAACAGTACACGATAGCACTACGGTTTTTCATCACCTTACTCCCCATTCTCCTGTGCTGCAGGGGTGACAAATTTTGTTCCGATCAATGATATATTTTAAAAGTTATTAAGGTTTAAAAAGCTTTAAAACCGCGCATGCGCAGATTGGTCTTCTCTCCTGTCAGTCGCTGGGACAGGGATGCCGCTTCCTGCACCATCGCTGCACTGATTGGCCGGGTCCGCTGTCAGTCATGGGCGGTGCCCGGCGAGGACAATATAAAGCTGAAGGAGCGGAGTGAGCATCACTAATGCTCCGCCGGCTGGAGCTGCGTCTGCCTCCTTGGTGCTGAGCCGCCAAGTGGCCAAGCCCACTTCACGGCCTCTGTGGTGCCCAGCTGTGGGCACCATCGGCGGCTTCATCCGGCCCGGGCTACTACCGCGAGGCACCAGCTGGAGTTCTACGTGGCAATCCAGGAGGCATCGAGACCGCGGAGGTGAGACCTCACGACGATGGGGCGTGACGGCAATGGGGCCTCATGGCGATGGAACCGTCGCATCGGTGGGGCCTTGTGACGGCGGTGGGGCCTCGTCAAATTTCAAAATCTGCGGAGAAATCTATCTCTTCCTCGTTTTTCAGTTTTTTCCTGTTTCATGTCTGGTGGGAGCGGAGGGGGAATAGAGGGAGACAGGGGGGGGGGGAGTGGGGGAGGTAGGGAGTGGGGAATAGAAGGAGAGGAGGGCAGTGGGGGAGATGAGGAGGGATAGTGGGGGGATTGAGGGAGAAGAGAGGGTAGGGAGGTAGAAGGGAGAAAGTGGGGGAGGTGAGGAGGGAGAGTGGAGGAGGGGAATAGAGGGAGGGGGAGTGGAGGAGGTATGAGTGGGGACTTAGTAGGAGAGGAGGGCATTCAGTGGGGAGGTGAAGGAATGTGGGGGGTTTAGGGGAGGTGAAGATGGGAGATGCAAAAGGAGGTGGGTAGGGAGGGGAGAAAGTTTGGAGGGGAGTGATTGGGGTTCGTCCGGAGGGAGGAGGGATTGGGGCGGTGGGAGTGAGGGGAGAGGGGACAGCAGAGGGCGTGAAGAGGAGGGGAGGCCATGCTGGGGGATATGGGGACCATGAGATTGCGCTGAGTTTAGTTGGGGGCTATGAGTGAGTGAAGGAATATTGCGTGTGAGGAAACGGGTTGCATTGGGAGTGGAGACGGGTTGCTTTGAGGGCACGTGTGTTGCAAGATGTAATATGCGTTGGGGAGATAGTTAGTAGAATTAAATACACAGGAGAGGTAGTGGAATGGGAATCAAATCCAAGGTCATAAGCGACAAAAGGTAACAAGAGATTAGTAGGCATTGTGTAGAAAGAGAGAAGAGGAGGGGGAGAAAACTATTCCAGCAGACGTCAAGCAGTCAAACAAAGAGTGAGTTTAGTAAGATGGAGCCACTGTGGCAGCCAGTTAGAGAAGGTGAAGGGCAGAACCAGAAATAGTATATCAGAAATCAGCAGAAGACAGTACTGGTAATGATCTAGTTAGGAGTACGCTGATGGGCTTTGTGGATTTAAGATCACATCACCTAGATTCGAGAGTGCACAGGCAAAATTTCTCTTTGCCTTAAGTTTTTTTCTGCTTTTGATTGAAAACCAGGTGCGGTTGAGAATGATTAAAAGCAAATTACTCAAGTAACAATCTAAAAATAAAATACTTCAAATGCTGAAAGTCTCAATTAAAGTGGAAAATGCTGCAAAAAGGAAAGGGAATTGAAAGCAAGGATATAAGGATCAATATTTGGCTTCAAAGCGCACTAGTATTAGAACCTATCCAATTTTGATTCAGCAGTCTCATTCTTCCCTTTGATCCTCTGCTGAATCCCAAGAGTCAAAGTGCAACTTACTTCACTCAGTGCTATCGCACTTTCACCTTCAACAGCAATTCACCATCCAAGCATTGTAGAAATTCTGCTGGGCACAATAGTTACTTTCTCTTTCATGTTCAATCCAGCAATTTATTTGCACATTATCTGCACCATTGGGCTACTGAAGACAACTTTATTTGCAAATAGCCGGATCAGCATATTTCCTTTCTTAGGCATCTGGGAAGATTTGGCTTGTTCACAAGGATTCTCTAAAATTTCTACAGATGCACAGTAGAAAATGTTCTGATGGGATGCAACTCAACTTTGTATGCCAACTGCTCTGCTCATGATCACTGAGGACTTCAGGTCCTCAGAGTGATGGACATAGCCTGTCCATGATTTCCATCTACCCAGGCCATCTTCATGGTGGATTGCATTGGAAAGGCCGGAAGCATCATCAAGGATGCCTGCCACCCTGTTGGATCGAACAATTTCATCTCTTCTTTGTTCTGGGAAAAGATACAGGAGCTGAGCGCTCAAATGTCCGGAGTTAAGAACAGCTCTTTCCCTACTGCTATCAAACTCTTGAACCAATCATCTTTCCCAGAGCTACCATGTACTCTTACTCATAACTCTTACTCTACCACATTCAACTATTCTGTTATTAATATTATTTTGTACGACTTGGATTTTATACCACAAACTTGAACCACTCTGCTGTTTTGTAATCGCACATGTATATATTGGTGTATATATTATTCTTGTATTAATACAGCTTACTCTGTAAAGTTCATATGAACAAGGGATTTCTTTGAACTCCGATATGACAATAATCTAATCTAATCTAATCTAATCTAATCCAAGCAGGATGCGGCAATAAAAAGACGTAATGGTGTAAATCCAATAGATATCTTGTTCTTGAAAATAAAATTCACAAAAACTACTGCTTTGGATATCAACCGTATCTAAGATTTGAAGCCAATTTCAAATTATGATTAAACAGGACTTTCTACAGCCCTCAAGAAATCGCTTAGTGTAACAATTGGTTTTAATAGTGATATTTTTGGTTAGAAATTCCCCTGTTGCATCTGACAGACGTCCTGCAGAGATGAATGCACACACAACTCCATTTCTGAAATGTAATTCAATTGAAGTCTTTGAAACCCTTAGCTTTTGCTCCTATTTATTTGTTTAGTTCTTCATCAATGTCCTGAATTTTAGTGCCTACTGATTGTGCACCACAGGAGTCCAGTGAAATAAATGAAAGTTGATTTCGGTTTCTGCAAATATCTTAGGTGTATAAAGAAACTCCGAGAGTCAGGGAAAGCAAACACATTCTCACTGGTATGTTTGACATAAGGTTGTAAAACTTGAAGCCCTTCTTCAAAGCCTTCCCTTCCTTTCCAATACTTCTCTTCAGCCCCAATTAGCTTAAGTCTCCCCACTTAAATATCTCCACTTGGCTCCAGGCCACTTGAGCTATTACCACTCTCTATCTGGGTGATAGGCACATAGCTATCAAACAAGCACATAGCTATCAAACCTATCCTCTAAATCTCCCTCCCCACCCACCAAGAGCCAATAGGCTTGGTCCTGGCTGGCATCTCTTCATCCCCAAAATGTATCCCCAATGCCTGCCCTGAATCTGAGCAAACAATATATGATTTATAGTACTGATCAAAGCACTGGAAAACTCCTTTTGCTTCATCACAGTCTTGCGAGCTTGCTGAACTACATGAATGATACATTTGTATTTTTCTCTGGCAATCTTTCTTATGTTGTTTCAGATTGAGACAGTTGAGAGATGAGCAGGAGATTGAACCCCAGGCATCTCTAAGGCTCCACATGTAGAAGCCTTTCAAAACGTTAAGAAAAACATTTGTATTGACAGTGGAGGGAAAACCTTCTCCAGCAGTGCACTCTGAAATATCTCAAACATTAATACACAGAACTCTAATGGCCTTCCATGGCACTGCCCTGGGATTTGAAGCATAGTTTTTGAGCTGTGTTGCTTAGCTTGTGATCCTGGCAATTGAACCACAACTCCTCAAACAAGGCAAATTTACCAAAGCAATATGACAAATCATGCTGAAAAGCAGACTTTTCACTATAAAAAAAAACAAGGCCTCATAGATCCATTTGCAATAGAATTAGTCCATTGTTTAAAGAAAGATCAAAGTAATTGTTTCTCTTTAAAACATTGAATTCTCAGTTATTAAGATATTTAGTAATAGTTCTTTTTAACTATTTTTTTCATTTCAAAGTATCACCATTAGATGCTAGATGGGAGGTTGGTAATGGTGCATCAGCTTAATAAGTGGAACCGTGAATGACTGTGCTCTCCAAATCTTCCCAAGTGGGCTCTGCAATCACAACCTAGATATAACATGTCATGTGCAATATTGTTTCCTAACATTCATTCTCAATTAGAGCTATATCACTTTAATAATTCTGTCATGTGACTGCTTTCTGAGTTGCAATGATGCTTAGTGGGGAACTTGGCAGAGTTGGCTGCGTCTGCAGTGAAAGCAACCGTTGTCATCCTGGTAAGTTTGTCATCCTGACAAAGTAAACAGTTTAGTTTAGTTAGAGATACAGCGTGGAAACAACTCCTTCAGCCCACCGAGCCCATGCCGACCATCGCTCACCCGTTCACACTGGTTCTATATTATCGCACATTTGCATCCTATGGGGGCAGTGTGTAAGTCCCAAAGCACCCAGAGAAAACTCACACGGTCACAGGGAGAATGTACAAACTCCGCACAGACAGCACCCAAAGTCAGGATCGAAAGCCAGTATCTGATGCTGTGAGGCAGCAGCTCTACCACTGTGCCGCCCACATCTCTGTCATTTTACAAGTACCCTTGTTTAGATAATTAACTGAGCAATACCTTAACAATTATAGTTAGCAAATGAAATACTGAGGCATATCATCAATAGTTGGAGACATAATAGTGTAGATGTTGAGGTGTTTAAGATGTTGAGTGGGAAAATGTTAAATGGGGACACAGTTCTGAAATGAGCAGGAAAGCCTGGTTATCTGACATTGTTTAATTCAATATTAAATCCTCAGGGCTGCAAAATGCCTGAGTATAAGATGAGATGCAGTTCCTTCTAACTTATGTTGGGCTTAATTAAAACTATGTAGGAAGCCAAAGACAAAGAAAACAGAGTAATTGTAATCATTAAAGTGGCATGTGACTGGATGCTCAGTGTCAACCAAGTGGACAGTGTTTCACAAAACAATCACCAATTAGCAATTGGTTTCTACAATGTAGAGGAGACACCAAATGCAATAGATTAATTTGGAAGATATGTAAGTGATTTTCTGCTTCACCTGGAAGGACAGTTTGGGTTCCCTGGATGATGGGTCAAGACAGGAGTGGTTTAGTTTAGTTTAGTTTTGTTTTGTTTTGTTTAGTTTAGTTTCATTTAGTTTAAAGATACAGCGTGGAAACGGATCCTTCAGCCCACCAGTCCATACCGACCAGCGATCCCCGCACATTAACACTATCCTACACTAGGGACAATTGACATTTATACCAAGCCTCGCAATTGAGGAAGAACATTCCTGCTATTGAGGGAGTGCAGCGTAGGTTTACAAGGTTAATCCCGGGATGGTGGGACTGTCATTTGCTGAGAGAATGGACTTGTACACTCTGGAGTTTAGAAGAATGAGAGGGGATCTTATTGAAACATATAAGATTGTTAAGGGTTGGACACGCTAGAGGCAAGAAACATCTTCCAAATGTTGGGGGAGTCCAGAACCAGGGGCCACAGTTTAAGAATAAGGGGCAAGCCATTTAGAACGGAGACGAGGAAAAACTTTTTCTCACAGAGAGTTGTGAGTCTGTGGAATTCTCTGCCTCAGAGGGTGGTGGAGGCCGGTTCTCTGGATACTTTCAAGAGAGAGCTAGATAGGGCTCTTAAAGATAGCGGAGTCAGGGGATATGGGGAGAAGGCAGGAACAGGGTACTGATTGGGGATGATCAGCCATGATCACATTGAATGGCGGTGCTGGCTCGAAGGGCCGAATGGCCTACTCCTGCACCTATTGTCTATTGGCTATTGTCTCAGCCAATTAACCTGAAAATCTGTACGTCTTTGGAGTGTGGGAGGAAACCGAAGATCACGGAGAAAACCCACGCAGGTCACGGGAGAACGAGAACGGGAGAACAGGCAACCACCCGTAGTCAAAATCGAACCCAGGTCTCTGGCACTGTAAGCACCGTAAGGCAGCAACTCTATCGCTGCGCCACCGTGCTGCACAAGTGCTGGAGATGAAAGTGGGAACTGAGGTGTCATGGAGGGAACAATCCCTTCAGAATGTTGAAAGGAAAGAGGTGGGGGTGGGAGGGGAATGGGATGACGGAATCTCACTGAAAATGGCTAAAATTGCAATAGCTGATTGACAGAATGTGGAGGCTGGTGGGGTTGAAGGTGAGGTGAATGGGAATCCTATCGAGTAAAAAGGAAACTTCAGATAATAGTGAGTTTTATCCAGTCCATCCTGGGTAATGACCTCCCCACCATTGAAGGGATTGACAGGAAGCACGGCCCCAAGAAGCTCAAGAAGCAGCGAATCTCATCAAAAACCCACACGATCCTGGCCATTCTCTCATCTCACTGCTGCCATCGGGAAGAAGATACCATGGCCTGAGAATAATTTCCTCTAGATTCAAGTACAGCCTCATACCATCAACCATCAGGTTTTGAAACGCCCTTCAAAATCCTAACCACAACCCTACCTCAGCAATGAACTTCTATGGACTTTGTATAGGTTGCATGACGTACTTCAACTTGCACTATTCTGATCAGTTTACTTAGTACAACTGATAATTTATTGTATTATTGTTTATTATATACTTATTTACTGTATTTGGTTTTGTTGTTTAATTGTGCCTATAAAACTGTAGAAAGTATGAAATCCATTATTCTATTCACAGTGCATATGACAAGAACAGAAATCAGTGTTTCAGGTCCTGAGCTGGGAGAATGGATTAGAGGACTTCACCAATACAGACTGAGAGGTGGTCTGTTCAGCAGAGATATGTCACATAAGGTGCAGGATGCTTCAAAACAAACAATGTGCATTATTACAATGGAGGCATCAAATTCGTGCAACCAGAGTCAGCTGAAAAACACAATGAGCGAGGCCCAAATATAGTAATTTGCCGGTCATAACATGAGGCACAGACGCCACTTCAAGGAGACTACTGGAAAAATATGTTTGGCTGAAGCACCTATGTAGTTACTAAAGTATAAGAGTGACCCCTGCAAAACAGGAAATCACAACATGACAACAAGCTCTGAGAGAACCACACCAGCTTGTATTCCTCCAGCCTATCGTTCATCCACATAGTTTTTGACCTCCCTCAGAGTTTAGTTTCTTATCCTTTCTTCCTCTCTTCAAACTTTCCCTGCCTCTAGAATACTGAACACCCCTATTCCCTGCACTAGTTCCCTACCCTAACTGCTCGACCCCCCTGCTTTCAAAGACCTCATGAAGCCATCTCCCTATGAAATGATACAGAGAAGCTGTAAATCTCCAGAACCGACAAGGTTTCCCCTCTACCCTCAAGCTATGTGCCGAACAACTGGCACCAATCTGCACAGACATTTTCATCAGTCCCTGCAAACCTGCAAAATCCCTGCCTGCTTCAAAGTTCTCCACTATTGTTCCCATACCCAAAAAGCCAAGGTTTACTGGTCTTAACGACTATAGGCCTGTTGCACTGACCTCTGTAATCATGAAGACCATTGAAAGGCTTGTGCTGGACCCCCTGTATACTGGGCCACTAGATCAGTGGATGATGCAGTCAACCTGGGCCTGCACTTCATCCTCCAGCACCTTGACCGCCAGGGGACCTATGCAAGGATTTGTTTTTGAATTTTAGCTCTGCATTCAACACCATTGTGCCAGAGCTACCCACACTCCAACTCTCCCAGTTGACTGTGCCTGAACCCCTCTGTCGGTGGATCACCACTTCCTGACAGGAAGCAGCACGTGACTGAAGCTGGGAAAGCATCCAGAACTCCGCTGACCTTCAGCATAGGGCACACCACAAGGATGTGTACTCTCTCCTCTCCTTTACTCTCTCTACAACAACGACTGCACCTCCACTGACTCCTCTGTTAAGCTTCTCAAGTTTGTTGGACAACACAACCCTGATTGGACTAATGCAGGATGGGGGAGGAATCTGTCTACAGACAGGAATGACACAGCTGGCACCCTGGTGCCATCGCAACAACCTGGAGCGCAATGCTCTTAAGACGGTGGAATTGATTGTAGACTTTAGAAGAGCTCCCCCTCCCCTCACCCCACTCACCATCGACAGACACCACAATTACATCTGTGGATTCATTTAAGTTCTTGGAACCATCATTTCCAGGATCTTAAATGGGAGGCCACCATCGACTGCATAGTCAAAATGGCCCAACAGAGGATGTACTTCCTGTGGCAGTTGAGGAAACACAATCTGCCACAGGCAATGTATGGGCCAGTTTTATACTGCTATCATAGAGTCCGTCTCAACCTTCTCCATCATGGTCTGGTTTGGCTCAGCCACCAAGCATGACATTCCAGAGGCTGCAGCACCATCTATTCGGTCAGAACCGAGAAGAGTTGGCTTGTAACCTTCCCCCCATTGAAGAACTGTACACCTGCAAGGGCCAGGAATCGAGTATGTAGATCATCTCTGACCCCTCTTCACCTCTGGCCACAAAGTCTTTGAAGCACTTCCTTCTCTGGCAGGGCGACCCTGGACTGTCAAAGCTGCTACAGCCAGACATTACAAAAACAGCTTTTTTCCACAAGCAGTAGTGCTAACTCAACAGCCAAAAGTCTGTAGCCCGTCCTTTTGCTCTGGTATATTATTTCATTGTCCACAGGTTTAAATAATAATGTTTTACTGTGTAATTGTCTACTGTATATTGTGGTTGTTACTTGTGAGCAAAGCACCAAGGCAAATCCTTGTATGTATACATTCAATTGGGAAAAAATGTATTCAATTCAATTCAATTCAAATT